>NC_083386.1:17339807-17958076 GCF_031755915.1 Ziziphus jujuba | reverse complement strand
TTCGAATGGCTCCTCCGGAGCAAAAGGATTTCCCACTTGACAATGTTCACTTAAATGATTGCCTCCACACCATTGACATGTTATAGCTTGAATCCCAAAATTTGCAACTTGATTATATTGTCTTCTTGATAAGTCTTCAATTGAGTCTTCTGAAGCAAAAGAATTCCCCACTTGACAATTTTCACTTGAGTGATTTACTCCACACCATTCACAAGGTACAGCTTGAACTCTAAAATTTGCAACGAGTTTAGACATCATAGCAAGATTCTTTTGTAACTCGATAAAATTTTCATTTGGAGAACTAATTGGCACCCCATAATCCCAATAAGGTTGATGACCAAAAGCTTGATATTCCATAATTTTCCTACAACAAAAACACTAACAAACAAAGAGCCAAATTAATTGCAAGTTTATCAGGCAAACAATTAAAATTAAACCCTAATATACAAACTAAAATTGAAAATAATAAAGATAAAAGAAAGTTGAAAATAAGAAAAACCCCTAAGTATGCATAACTTTTAACCTAGACAACAATAAATTAAAAATACAATTTTGGCTTCAAGTACCACAAAATAAGTATTAAAAATTCAAAGCAAGTTGGCCAAACAAGCAAAGAATTAAAACCCTAGCATGCAACACTAAAACCAAAATTAAGAAACAAATATAAAAATTTAAAATAAGAAAACAATGTTCAAAGTACTACTAAACCCAATCTGAATTAATATTAATGCCTTAATCCCCGGCAACGGCACCAAAAACTTGATGTGTAAAATCAACTCGCAAGTGCACGAATCGTTTTCAAGTAATAAAGTGGAAAAATAGGGTTGTCGTACCCAAGGGATTAAGAATTAAATACCAAAGATAATTAGGTTTTGGTAATATTTGAACTAAAATTTAAGATGGCAATTGAAAACTAAATAAACTAAATTAAACAAAAGCAATCAATTAAAATTAGATCAATTTCAAGTAAGAGAGAGAATTGAATAATTATGAATACTAGGGCATTTGATTTCACCACTAACTATTCCAATTTAATTACTTAAATATGTGAATTTAATTAACTAGTAATTTTGTTAACCACACTTAATCACAAAATTAATCAAAAGTAGTTTCCACTCACAATTGATAATATTCTCATAACCTAATTTATTCCTTCCGGCCTATAAATTAAATCATGCAAATTCATCAAGCATAAATTAAGCAAATAATATGGCACGAGACATAGCTATTTTCCAATCAATTATGCATTCATGTAAATCATTGGAGATCCATAATATTATCCTTTTCCAAGCTCAAATATTATTAAAATTCAATCTCACAATTAATTTTCTGTATGGATAATGTACTGTATATTATTGATAAAACAAGCCCTTAAATAGGCTAAAAAAGTTACAAAATAAAACCTTAATTAACTAGGTAAAACTTTCCTTTTATCTAATTCCTCCTAAAAAAATAGTTAATTAGTCTAATTTACCCTTAATAAAGCATGTGACATGACATGTGCCTCATTAATGATAAATTAACCAATTATTGCCACTTGTTTTTATCTTGGCCCTCAAATTGCCTTGATTCCCTCTTTTGATCAATGGTGGAGATTTAACTAGAATATTATTTTTTATAAATTCTAAACTTTAAATGATGATAACTCTTTGCTCGCACCTCGAAATCCAAAAATAACAAGACATTTGAAATCCTCAGATCGTGATGATTCATATGACATCCATGAAGCATTGGACCCAATTCATACTGCTCGAACTCCTTGAATGTACCACTACCCGGGCCTGTATCGGCTTCCACCACTTGTTTGAGAATGAATTACTCCCTGGAAAAAGGTAGAAAAGCCCTAAACCTCTTAGCTTGAGCCCTAGTGATCGGCCCGGTCTTCAACCGTATCGAGTCAACAACCCAGCGAGTTGTCGGTTGTGCAGGCACGGACGGATTCGTATCATTCCCCTCCTCTTGAAAAGGATTTGTCCTCAAATTAATATCATCACCTGCAGCAAAAGGAGATAATTTAGCAACAGTAAATGTGGCACTAACATTAAACTTACCTAGTAAGTAAAGTTTGTCGAATTTTCATTGATTCGCTCCAAAATTTGAAAAAGTCCATCCCCTCGAGGCATAAGCTTTGACTTTTGTTGCTTCAGAAACCTTTCATTTCTTAGGTGCAACCAAATCCAATCTCCTGGGTCAAACGCTAACACAACAAAATCTAAAAATACATGCTTATTATGGCAAAAATTACCCTTTTTAAAGTTAGCAAATAATCTCTTCCAAATTTTCAAATTTCCACAAAGTAAAGCTCTCAACAAGGTAGATAAAGTTCTATACAACAAAAACATTTTTAAATAAGCATCTTTATAATTCATGACCAGCAATAGTTTCTTAATCAAGATAGCTTTATTAACATCCCCAAAACTCAAATAAAAATTTTTATTTTTCCTTTCTTTTCTTTATTTTCCTTTCTCACTCACATATTCATTGAATTTTGCTTCACTCTCAGCTTTGTTTAAATTTTTCCACTTAACCTGGGTTTTAGAGGACTTACCTTGGACAACAAACTTGGACTTACCTTCTTGGATGGATGGTGAAGCCGTAGGTGCCATACTAGCTTTCTTTTTGAGCTTCTCGGCCTCCCTCCTTTATTGTATTTGTAGTTGGTCTCTATATACTTCCTTGGGAGTCAATGGCTCCAGCTTGACCTTCTTACCTTTAAATCTAAAAATAATACAATTCTCTCAACCATAATGAGTAGCATCTTTATCAGATTGCCATGGTCTACCTAATAGTATATGTTCGGCATGCATAGGCACAACATCACATAAAACAACATCCTCATATTTATCTATGCTAAATTTTACTTAGGCTTGTTTATTCATTTTCATCTCACCACTATCATTAAGCCATTGTAATCTATATATTTTAGGATGTTTAATAGTTGTTAAGCTAATTTATTAACTACAATGTTACTAATTACATTTGCACTACTTCCACTATCAATAATCATACTACAATCTTACCTTGGATTTTACATCAGGTGTGGAAGATGTTTTCTCTTTGAACTTGATCCTCATTTTGTATACAATAAGGACCCTCCTTGTAACTAAGCTTAAGTCAGCCCTTGAAGGTTGGAGTGTTTCGGGTTCCTTATGCTCATCATCTCCTACTTCTCCATCTTCAATTTCAGTTTTAGCATCACTTTCTTCACTTTCGGATTTTAGTTCGCCATTAGCTTTTAGCACCATAATCCTCCTATTCGGGCATTGGTTAGCGATGTGTTCTCATCCCTGGCACTTAAAACACATGATTTCATGAGTTTTAGAAGGTTTAGGATTAGGATTAGATTTGCCTTTACTTTTGTGTGCTTGGACAGATTCGGTTCTAGTCTCTTTCCTTAGCCGATTTGAACTTTCTTCTCCAACTTTCGGCTTTGGGTCATTTTCAAAGGTAGGATTGTTTCTCCAGCCACTTGGGTTTGATCTTACACTGTTGGAAACGCCTCCAAACCATGAGCCTACACCCCTCCTCTTGAATTGATGCTCTAATTTAATAGCCACATGCAACATCTCCTCTAATTCCATATATTGTTACAATTCTGGTTGATTGGCTATTTCACGATTCAAACCACCAAGAAACCTTTCCATGGTTGTTTCTCTATCTTCATTCATACTTAACCTCATCATAAGCATCTCCATCTCCTTGTCATAATCCTCCACAAACCTAGTTCATTGAGATAAAGATTGAAGTCTTTGATGCAGCAACCTATGATAGTGTGATGGTACGAACCGCTTTCTCATGGCTACTTTCATTTGTCATCATGTAGTGATCAAGTCATCACCAACTCTCCTTCGGGTGTTTTGCTCATTGGTCCATCATTGGAGTGCATAATGACCAAATTCCATTGCTGCCAATTTCACCTTCTTAGCCTCCAAATGGTTATGGCAATCGAAGATCATCTCCATATGCTTCTCCCATTCCAAGTAAGCCTCTAGGTCACTCTTTCCAGTGAAAGGTGGTATATTTACCTTGATGTTGCCAAGATCATCATCTACCTCATCTCTCCTATGCCTCCCATGGCCTAGCCTCTCTTGGACAGCAAGTGTTTCGTCCATTCCTTCCTCGAAATTATCTCCAAAATTTTCCTCTTCAAACTCCTCTCTAGGTTGTTCATGGCCTCCTCGACCTCGACCTTCATGGAACTCTTGCCTCAAATTTGGTCTACCGTGAGATGTTTCTATTCTGTACATTCTTAGATTTATATGGTCAAATTGAGAATTCATCCACTGCAATTGTTCCAAGACAGCCCTCATGTCTGTTTTCTCTCCACTCCCCGTAGCTCAAGAATCACCATGGAATCCTACGGATTCTTTTTCATTGATTCGTAGTGGTGGATATCCTCTCCTCAACCTTGAATCTGCCATGTTAGTATAAATAATGCAAAATAAAATATATTCTCACCAAAAATCACTCCCTCATATGTTTCACTCAATCAAGGTCTCGACACTTGTGTTTTCACACTCATTTCAGTTTTTACCCTTTTTTAAGCTCACACACTCTTGCCTTTTTCCACTCAATGAATTATCTCAAAGTTCTTATTAAAACACCCACAAAACAACAACTAGATCATGTGTATGTTTTAATTAAACTTATCAACAAAACAATAGCAAAAAGTAAGTAATGCCGAATGAATTTAAAATACCTAAATTTCGGCCTTTCAAGGCAAAATAAGGCAAATTACAAGAAAATTTTGGAATCAATAAGAACTAGACTAGATGGTAAGAAATTAAACATGTTCAGGAATCAATTCGAACAAAATTAAAGAGTAGTGTTGGTTGTTGTTTTTGTAATTCTAGTTTTGTATCAATTCCTTTAATTAATTTTAATCCAAATAATTTAAGCATGCAAAATTCAAATATCCAGCAACAAAAAAAATTCTCCAACAACTCCAAATATTGAATAAATAATCAACAAAACAGCAGCTCAAAGAAATTTCCAACAACAAGTTTCAACGCCAAATTCAACAAACCGAAATTTTTTTTTTCTTCTTCTTCTTCTTTTTTTTTTTTTTTCGTTTTACTCATAGAACATAAGACAGCTTCACTAGCAAGAATCAATACCCAAATTACAATTCTAAAAATAAATAATCACCGAACCCATGACCTCCCAAAAAAAATACAAATTGTGCAGTTTCTTTTTCTTTTTTTTTATCTGTTCGGCTTTTTTTTTTTTTTTGAATATATGAATACAAATATTTAAGACAAACAACAAATAAAAATCAACAAAAACCAAAATTAACAAGAACGATAATGAAAGACAGCCAATAAACTAGGAAACAAAAATACAGTATAAGGAAAACTTAATGTGACTAGGAATGAAATGTTTTTTTTTAATATGAAAAACATGTATGATGATAGAAGCAACCTTAACCTAATGCTAAAATTGCAGAATAACAAAGAAAAAAAAAATAAAGCGAATAAAGATAGATCAAACTTGAACAAAATTTAGCTATGATACCAAATGATACGAACCTAGGACGCCCTATGCCTAAATCCGTATTATATTAGTTTGGATCTAATTATGTTCAAGTTCTAATGGTCACCTTGATCCCTAACCAACTTGTGATTAGAAACCTTGGTATATAATGAAGACGCCACAATAGGTGATGGAAGGCCTATTGATAAGTCAAACTAAAACACTCATTCACTAATGGTGTTTTAGGTGTTCAAAAGAATAAAGAGAATTCAATCTCTATTAGGTCTAAAATATTGATGATTTTATGCCATATTTGTAGCTTAATATATGTTAGTTTGTGTTAATTTGTTATGGAAAGATACTTAATTATGTATTTTTCTTAATATAGGTGAAAGAGGAAGAATTTTAAGAAAACAACCATAAAGATGGATTCCTTGGGTCGATTATGGTGGGAAACAAGATTGAGCTCGAACAGATCAAGCATTGACAAGATTCCAAAAAGATACCTTGAATATTCCATAAAGATTCTATCAGGAATTTCATGCTTCAGTGGATGTCATATGAATCCTCACAATCTGACGATCTTAAATGTCTCATTATTTTTTAATTTCGAGGTGTGAGCAAAGAGTTATCGTCATTTAAAGTTTGAAATTTATAAAAAGCAATATTCTAGTTAAATCTCCACCATTGATCAAAAGAGGGAATCAAGGCAATTTGAGGGCCAAGACAAAGAGAAGTGGCAATAATTGGTTAATTTATCATTAATGAGGCACATGTCATGTCACATGCTCAATTAATGGTAAATTAGACTAATTAACTATTTTTTTTTAGAAAGAATTAGAGAAAAGGAAAGTATTGGAGAGCAAGTAATATAAAGTTTCCTTTTCACACATGAAATTCGTCCAACCCTCTTGATGGCCTAAAAAGGTATCTTCTAAGACTGCCACATTGAAAATAAAGAGAGAAAAGGTTCCCAAGGTCCTATATATATAGCCCCCACCACACTGAAGGAAGATATACAGGTTTAGAGATTTATTTAAGAGCTTTTAGGAGACTTAGATAGAAATAAACCAAATTTTAGGAGTTTCTAAGGTTCTCTAAGGGTTCTATGGTTTTAAAGTTTTAGAATTTTAGAAGATCAGTTGGAGAATTTGGAGGGGGCGTAGAGACGTGGGCTTGCTTGGAGAAGAAGGCTACAAGTTGGAGAGCTTTTGGAGGAGCATTTCTTTATTAGTTTTTATTCTCTTCTCTTTCTCTTTAATTGTGAACATTATTGTTCTTTTCTTCATAATTATGGATGTTGAAATTATTTTTGCCATGAACTGATTTCATAGCTAGGGTTATGATGTAGCCCTAACTATGAAGGTCTAATTATTTAATATATGTTGAGTTTTATTTAATTAGTAATATGTTTTGTTAATAAATCATTGGTATGCTTAATGCTTTCATAGGCGGGAAGGAATGAATGATTTTAATAATATTTGAGTTTGGAAAAAGATAATATTATGGATCTCCAATGATTTACATGAATGTATAGTTGATTGGAAAATAGTTATATCTCATGGCATATTATTTGCTTAATCTATGCTTAATGAATTTACATGATTTAATTTATAGGCTCGAATGAATAAATTAGGTTATGTGAATATTATCAATTGCGAGTGGAAACTACTTTTGATTAATTTTATAATTAAGTGTGGTTAACAAAATTACTAGTTAATTAAATTCACATATTTAAGTAATTAAATTGGAATAGTTAGTGGTGAAATCAAATGCTTTAGTATTCATAATTATTAAACTCACTCTTTTACTTGAAATTAATCTAATTTTAATTTTTTTTTAATTTAGTTTATTTAATTTTCAATTGCCATCTTAATTGCTAGTTCAAATATTACCAAAACCTAATTATCTTTGGTACTTAATTCTTAATCCATTGGGTACAACAACCCTATTTTTCCGCTTTATTACTTTAACGATTCATGCACTTGCAAGTTGATTTTACACATCAATCTCACAAATAATTTCCTGTATAAAATTCAAGCATGATTTCTCATTGCAAATAAGCCTTTCAAAAGGCTTTGATTGAACAAATAAAACCCTAAAAAGATTAGGAAATTTCGGTCAATATAGAATCTAATTAGGAAATAGCCTAATTTCATACCATTTCCGAATCTAATTTGGATTAATTAATTCCCTTATTTTGAATTAGGAATTAATTAATTTGTAATGAAAATAATAAAATAATATATTTCCTAAACTTATTTGTCTAGCAAATAAATAAACAAAAAGCAAAAATAAAGGTAATTTCCTAAAACAAAAAGTAGAAATCAAATTAGGAAGCTAAAATACTAGCTTTTTTACTAAGTTGATTTTGACCAATCTTTGACCAATTTGAGCTCCAAATCAGCTTCTATATGCTTTGTAGGATGCCAAATAGGATTATTATGGAGTACCACACATTACCCTTGCTTGGAGGAAAGAGAAAAAGCCAACCCAGTAAAATACAATAAAGACAGTGAGCAATACAGCAATTTTCGGCCAAATTTTGAAGTTGTCCGTACAAGTCCATACAAGTTGGTTTTACTTCTACCTTGACTTGTTTCCATGACCACTTAGTGATATTTATTGAATCCATAATGAGTTGAAACCATTTCTTGCTACCCGGACTCCATAAATGCATCAAAACCGCTACTCGGGTCCGTATTAGCTTCCACCACTTGTATGCCCAAAATAGGTCTTGGATCTTCTGGTATGGACAAGTGCTCTTATGAATGAATTACCCCCTGGATAAAGGCAATCAGCTTGGTCTTCATCCGTATCGGGTCAGCAACCTAGCGGGTTGTCGGTTGTGCGAGAACGGATGGATTCGCATAAAAAATACCCGAAGATCCTAAGCTTGTATTATGCATCCAAGTGGTTTAGGTTGAGGTGGACCAAGGTAACTGTTTTGGTGCATTTATGGACTCCAGGCAGCAAAGAATGGATTCAACACTTTATGAACTTAACTGATCAAAAGCCTTATGTGTGCATAAGTCTTCAATTTGGCCGAAAATGCATGTTTTGGTGCTGGCTTTAACTTCTTTTGCTGATCAAGCAAGTTTGACTTATTCCAATCAAGGAGAAATGTGTGGGAATCTATATTAATCCTATTTGGCATTATACGAGTCATATTGGATCTGATTTGAAGCCTTAACAAGCTAGAGATTGGTCAAAGTTAGCTTAGTTGGTAAACTAATCAACTAGTTTCCTAATTTGAGTTTGACTTTTTGTTTTAGGAAACTATCTTTTATTTTGGTTTTATTTATTTATTTGCTGGAAAAATTACTTTAGGAAAATTAGAATTTAATTATTTTGATTGTAAATTAATTAATTCCTTTTTCAAAATTAAGGAAATAACTTAACACAAATTATATTAGGAAGGGGTGTGAAATTAGGCAATTTCCTAATTTGATTCTATGTTGGCCGAAATTTTCTAATCTTTTTAGGGTTTTATTTGTTTCAATCAAAGCCTATTGAAAGGCTTATTTTCAATGAGAAATGAGCTTACATTTGATTAAGAAAGTTATTTATGAGAAAGAATTATCTTTACTCTCTTTGAACACCTAAAACACCATTAGATAGTAAGTGTTTAGTTTGACTTGTCAATAGGACATTCATCATCTATTATGGTATCTTCATCATATACCAAGATTTCTAGTCGTAGGTTGATTAGGGGTTGAGGTGACCATAAGAATTTGAACTTAATTTTTTGATCTGGGCTAATATAATACGGGTTTAGGCGCGAGTTGACCTAGGTTCGTATTATTTGGTATCAGAGAGAAGATTTTATTCAAGTTTGATCTATCTTATCTGCTTTATTTTCTTTTATGTTATCCATAATTTTAGCATTAGGTTAAGGTTGCTTCTATCATCATACACATTCTACATAATAAAAATAAAAAAAAAAAATTTATTCCAAGTCAAATTAGGTTTCCTTGTCTAATTGTATTTTCGCTTCCTAGTTTGTTGGTTGTTTTTCATCATTGTTTTTGTTAATTTGGTTTAGTGTTGATTTTGATTTGCTATTTTAATCTTAATTAGTTGCATTCATATAATAAAAAAAAAGGAAAAAAAAAAGAGGGAGCTTTGAAAGGATATTGCATAAAAACCTAAAAATTGTGCAATTTGTTATTATTGGAGTGAGGTCTCGGGTTTGGTGGAATTTTGGTGTTGGTATTGCAATTTTTGTTGTTGGTTCTTGCTACTAGAGTTGTGTTTGAGTTTTGTGAGTGAATAAAAAAAATAAAGAAAAGCTTAATAAAAAAGAAAGAAAAAGAGGCCAATTTGTTGAAATTTGGGAATTTGAATTTGTTCATTTTGAATTATGAAATTTGGAGTTACTAGAAATTCAATTTTGCTGCTAGATATTTAAATTTTGGGTGCTAAATTTATTTGGATTAAAATTGGTAAAGGACTTTATACAAGGACTTAAATTACAAGAATAACAACCAACAAGTATCCCATATTTGTTCGAATTGTTTCTTGTTCATTGTTTGAATCTCTTTTCTGTAATTTTTTCCTTTTTTACTCTTGTCAAATCCAAAATTTACTTCGACAATTTTCTTGTTTCTCTAGTTAGAAAGCCGAGAACTAGGTTTTGTAAATTCACTCGGTATTTGCTTGATTTTGCTACTGTTTTATTGATAAGTTTGAATTAAGGTGCACTTATGATTTAGTTGCTGTTTAAATGTGTTTTAATTAGAACTTTGAGTTAATTCTTTAAGTGGAAAAAGGCAAGAGAGTGTGAGCTTAAAAGAGAGTCAAAAGCGGAAACTAGTGTGCATACATGAGTGTCAAAACCTTATTTGAGTGAAACACATGAGGTAGTGAGTTTGGTGAGGATTTTTGTATTATTTCCACTAACATGGCAGATTCAAGGATGAGGAGAGGAGAGGGATCTTTAAGAATTAATGAAGAGAAATCCGTGGCATTCAAAGGGGATTCAAAGGCAACGGGGAGTGAAGGTGAAGCTACCGTCATGATGGCTGTCTTAGAACAATTACAACGGATGAATTCTCACTTTGATCACCTCAATCAAATATTGGATAAAGTTAAGAACTCATAAGGTGGGCCGAATCCTATGAAGGCACCATATGGAGGTGGAGGTTAAGGAAGAGGTGGTCGTGGACACTTTAGGGAGGAGTTTGAAAGAGGTAACTATAGAGATAACCTTGAAGAGGAGGTTGATGATATTTTGGCAAAGGACAACCCATGGGAGGCATGGAAGAGATGAAAATGATGATCTTGGAAATATTAAGGTCAACATCCCACCATTTATGGGAAAAAGTGATCTGGAGGTGTACTTAGAGTGGGAGGAGCATATGGAGATGATCTTCGATTGTCATAACTATTCGGAGGCTAAGCAGGTAAAATTGGTAGCTTTCGAGTTTGGCCATTATGCACTCCAATGGTGGACAAATAAGCATTTATTATTCTCAAATTTATATATATACAATCTTTTAACATTTATATACATATATTCATATATATTTATATAGACAAGTATGTATATATATATATATGCACAATCTTTTAACATATATATATATATATATATATATATATATATTCATATATTTATAATACATACATCTATACACATGCCAAAGGTGTACACACATGTACCTATATATATACAGAATGTATGTATTTACAAACATTATGCACACAAATATACATAAACATGTATATGAACAATTCAACATAATTTTCATATTGAATACAATAATTTACTAAAAAATGGCAAAATCTAAAATAGCTAACTAAAATTTACAAAGTATATATCAAATGAAAGCTTGAGGGATGAGGATCAAAGATACTTAGCTACTTACATATCCATCGCCGGTGGCTGAAAAATGGTTGGGAAGTTTTGACCAAACTTCAAATCATTGTATCTCTTCACCTACTTGGAATTTGGAAAAATGGAGACTATATTTGGACTAAGGGGTTAAAATTGGGGAATGCCAGCCGTCGACATTGGACCACTGATCTTGGTTCATCTGCTGGTCAAATGGCCAAGGATTAGGCTACCGAGGTTGCCAGGCTATGGGCTATGATGCCTTCAAGTGTGTGTTGCCATCCAATAGCCAGAGCACAACCAAACGAGTTGGGCAGGAAGATAGAGAGAGAGAGAGAGAGAGAGAGAGAGAGATTTACATGTGTGCATGGGAGGAGAAAAGACAGAAGTGGGGGCTTTTTGCATGTTGGAAAGAGGAGGAAGAGAGAGAGAGAGAGAGAACGAAAAAGAAAACGAAAAAGAAAAAAAAATATTTTTTATAAGGTGACATATGGCACCCACCAAATTGGTGACAAATGGTGCCTACCAATTGATGACATGTGGTGCCTACTAGTTGGTGACATGTGGCACTTGTTAGGGACCACTCTAAATAATCCACTACATGGTAAATTCAGTCCCTCAAAAAGGGTACAACTTTACAAATCCATAACTTTTCAACCCTAGGTCCGAATTAAGCGTGTTGCTACTCTACAGACTCGCATCAACAAGCACTATCACATGATATATTAGTCAAGTTCAAAATTCATATGTATAAAAAGTTAACCTCAAGCTTGCCGATCAGTCTCTACTGCACCTTGTGATGACCATAACTTTCCAATTTCAGTATACTACTAGTCTATGAACTTGGGTCAACAAATACTTCACCACATTCCTCGATCAAAGCAAAATCCCTTTTACAGTAAAAAGTTAGTTGTGGGGCCTACTGGGTCAACCATAATCAACCCTGGTCAACTTGGTTACAGATCAAATTCAAAGTTTTTTCCTCAGATCAGGATGTTGCAAAGTGAGAGCCCCTTATAATAATGTAAACAAGCCAGCTACAAATAAGCTCTATAAGTGAGTCACGTAATTATGGCTAGTCCAAACAAAGTATCGAAAAATGCATGTAACTTGTCAAATCCAAAGGACAAGCTATGAAAAAATAAAAAGAAGAAAAACAAAATTGATTTTGTTTTTTAAAATTGTAACCATAACCCAAATTATGAATCCAACTAAATAGATTGAATTTCTTCTATATGGTTAGGTTAATTTGATTTTTTTTAACTAAAACCAATCAAATTCTTTGTTATGGGATTGAATATTTTATCAAAATAATAATGCTAATGATACCAAATTGTCTACTGATGTGTAAAATCAACTCGCAAGTGCACGAATCGTTTTCAAGTAATAAAGTGGAAAAATAGGGTTGTCGTACCCAAGGGATTAAGTATTAAGTACCAAAGATAATTAGGTTTTGATAATATTTGAACTAAAATTTAAGATGGCAATTGAAAACTAAATAAACTAAATTAAACAAAAGCAATCAATTAAAATTAGATCAATTTCAAGTAAGAGAGAGAATTGAATAATTATGAATACTAGGACATTTGATTTCACCACTAACTATTCCAATTTAATTACTTAAATATGTGAATTTAATTAACTAGTAATTTTGTTAACCATACTTAATCAAAAAATTAATCAAAAGTAGTTTCCACTCACAATTGATAATATTCACATAACCTAATTTATTCCTTCTGGCCTATAAATTAAATCATGCAATTTCATCAAGCATAGATTAAGCAAATAATATGGCATGAGACATAATTATTTTCCAATCAATTATGCATTCATGTAAATCATTAGTGATCCATAATATTATCCTTTTCCAAGCTCAAATATTATTAAAAACATTCATTCCTTCCGGCCTATGAAAGCATTAAGTATACCAATGATTTATTAACAAAACATATTACTAATTAAATAAAACTCAACATATATTAAAATAATTAAACCTTCATAGTTAGGGCTACATCATAGCCCTAGCTATGAAAATTAGTTCATGGTAAAAATAATTTCAACATCCATAATTATTAAAAAATAATAAGATTCACAATTAAAGAGAAAGGAAAAGAGAATAAAAACTATTGAAGAAATTCTCCTCCAATAGCTCTCAAAGTCATAGCCTTCTTCTCCAAGCAAGCCCACGTCTTTCTGCCTCCTCCAAGATCTCCAATTGATCTTCTAAAACTCTAAAACTTTAAAACCCTAGAACCCTTAAGAGAATTTTAGAAACTCCCAAAATTTGGTTTGTTTCTATGTAAGCCTCCTAAAAGCTCTTAAATAACTCTCTAAACTTGTATATCTTCCTTCAATGTGGTGGGGGATATATATATAGGACCTTGGGAATCTTTTTCTCTCTTTATTTTCAATGTGGGAGTCTTGGAAGATACCTTTTTTAGGCCATGAAGAGGGTTGGACGAATTTCATATGTAAAAAGGAAACTGTATATTACTTGCTCTCTACTACTTTCCTTTTATCTAATTCCTCCTAAAAAAAATAGTTAATTAGTCTAATTTACCCTTAATGAAGCATGTGACATGACATGTGCCTCATTAATGATAAATCAACCAATTATTGCCACTTGTTTTTATCTTGGCCCTCAAATTGCCTTGATTCCCTCTTTTGATCAATGGTGGAGATTTAACTAGAATATTATTTTTTATAAATTCTAAATTTTAAATGATGATAACTCTTTGCTCGCACCTCGAAATCCAAAACTAACGAGACATTTGAAATCCTTAAATTGTGATGATTCATATGACATCCACTTCCACCATGAAATTCTCGATAGAATCTTTATGGAATCTTCAAGGTATCTTTTTGGAATCTTTTTAAGGCTTAGTCCGTTCGAGCTCAAATCTTGCTTCCCACCATAATTCGACCCAAGGAATCCATTTTTATGGTTGTTTTCTTAAAATTCTTCCTCTTTTACCTAGATTAAGAAAAATACATAATTAAGTATCTTTCCATAACAAATTAACACAAACTAACAAATATTAAGCAATAAATATGGCATAAAATCATCAATATTTTAGACCTAACATCTACCAAATGATGTAACAAATAATGTGACAATGTTTTTATTGGGGGTTACAATTTATTGTCCTTTATTTTGGGAAATATTAATTTCGGTGTAACATCCTTACATTTTAAAATAAGGTTAAAAACCTAATTTACGTTTTATGGTCCAAATAGAATTTTGGTTAATAGAAATTTTCTAAATTTTCATAAATTTTACATTTTTATTTTATAATATTAAGTGTTCATTTGTTTATTAAATTAAATATCTAGAAATTTTGATGAGGACGAGTATTGGATAATTAAATCTTAATTTTTTGAAAATACAATTATGCCTTTAGGTATTATGTTTGAAGTTAGCATAAGAAAGGGAAATATGGTAATTGAGCACCTAAATATTTTGAGTGGATAAATTTTCCTTTAAAACTATTATTGGAGTTAGTTGAAAGAAAGGGAAATATGGTAAGTTGGCTTTTAAACTGAGGAAAATTACAAGTATAGCTTAAAATTTTTAAAAGAGAAACGAAACCAGGTGAGCATCAAGGTAAATGTTCAACTAAGATTAAGAGAAATGACAAAATTGTCCCTCCTTTCTACCCATTAGCAACCTTGGCTCCTAGTTTCCTAATTTAAATGGCCTTTAATTCTTTAGCCAATTCAACTCTAATAAAATTAGGAAAGTAATTAAGAAACCTAATAAAAACTAAATTAGGAAAGTAATTAGGCAACATGCCAAAATCCAATCAAGACATAAATAAAAATTAATGTTTTCCTAATTATAAAATTTGGCCAAAGTTTAGTTGGAAGCCATGTAGGCACATATCACCCTTCATGTGACAAAAGTGCCATGTCACCATAGGATGTCACATCACCATCCATGTCATCAAAACTTGCCACATCACCATGTTATAGGATTCCTTGCATTAAGATCTCTTTCATGTTGGCATCCATTGTTCCAACCATATGGACCAATTTTAGTTCATCTTCAGTAATGAACTTGCTTCTTTGGGATGTGAACACCTCCGAGAGTAAACCATTTATTGCTTCTTTAAACTGTTTTGCTCTAGCTCTGGTTATCGGTCCCGTAGAGATTTGAAGTGGCTCTCGACCCCATCTTGAGGTGCTCCTAGTCAAGTCCTCATCATTCCCCTCCTCTTGAAAAGGATTTGTACTCAAATCGTCACCTGCACAAAAAGGAAATAAATCAGCAACATTAAAGGTAGCACTTATACAGGGGGTAATGAATTCTCAACAGAGCTTGTCCATACTTGAAGATACAAAGCCTATTCTAAGCATCCAAGTGGTGGAAGCCGATACGGATCTAGGTAGTAGTTTTGGTGCAAATATGGACAACGGGCAGCATGAAATGGTTCCAACTCTTTATGAATTCAATACATATATCTAAAAGGATATGGAATCAAGTCAAGCCAATTTCAAAGGCATTCAAAAAGAGGTTGTACAGACAGCTTCAAATTTGGCATTTTTTTACTGTATTTTATGCTGGCTTTACTGTATTTTGCTGAGTTGGCTTTTTCTTCCTCTTCCAAGCATGGGCAACATTTGGGACTTCATATTCAGCTTATTTGGAATCCAACAAAGCATATTGAAGCTGATTTGGAGCTCAAATTGGTCAAAGTCAACTTAGTCAAAAAGCTAGTATTTTAGTGTCCTAATTTGATTTTGACTTTTTGTTTTAGGAAATTAGTCTTTTATTTTAATTTTAATTTATTTATTTTCTGGAAAAATAAGTTTAGGAAAGTTATTATTTTAGTATTTCAATTGTAAATTAATTAATTCCTAATTCAAAATAAAGGAATTAATTAATCCAAATTAGTTTAGGAAACTAGGAAAAATTAGGCACTTTCCTTTTCTCTACTTTCTTTTTCTCCACACTTTGAGTCCGGTTTTGAATTAATTTTTTAGGGTTTTTGCTTTGTAATCTTAGCCTATTTAAAGGTTTATTTTCAATGTGAAATCAAGCTTGAATTTTATACAAAAAAATTATTTGTGAGATTGAATTCTCTTGTTTTGAACACCTAAAACACCATTAGTGAATGAGTGTTTTAGTTTTGACTTATCAATAGGACATCCATCACCTATTGTGGCATGTTCGATATACCAAGGTTTCTAATCACAGGTTGGTTAGGGGTTGAGGTGACCATTAGAACTTGAACATAATTAGATCCGGGCTAATATAATACGGGTTTAGGAGCAGATCGTCCTAGGTTCGTATCATGTGGTATCAGAGCCAAATTTTGTTCAGGTTTGATCTATCTTTATTTGCTTTATTGTTTGTGTGTTATTCTGCAATTTTAGCATTAGGTTAAGGTTGCATCCATCCCATACACATTCTGCATCCTAAAAAAAAAAAAGTTCATTGCTAGTTGAATTAGGATTTCCTCGCTTTATCGTATTTTTGTTTCCTAGTTTGTTGGTTTTCTTTCATCATTGTTCTTATTAATTTTAGTTTTTGTTGATTTTTCTGTTCTGTTTTAGTCTTAAATATTTGCATTCACATATTCAAAAAAAAAAAAATTTGAAGAGTGGGGTTTGCGGAATTAAAAAAAAAAAAAAAAAAAGAAACACACAATTGGAAGTTTTGATTGGGAGGTCACGGGTTTGGTGTTTGTTTTGGAGTTGGAATTGCAATTTTGGTAATTATTCTTGCTACTGCAGTTGTTTATGTTCTGTGAGTGAAAAGAAAAGAAAAAAAAAAAAAAGAGGTAAAGCCGAATAGAAAAAAAAAATCGGGTTTATTGAATTTGGTGTTGCAATTTGAGTTTAGGAACTTGTTTGAATTGGAGATTTGATTTGTGATACTTTGAGTTTCTGGAGAATTATTTTGTTGGAATTTTAAATTTTGGGTGCTTCAATTATTTGGATTAAAATTAGTTAAAGGATTTGATACAAAACTTGAATTATAAGAACAACAACCAACACTTTTCTATATTTTTGTTTTCTTTGATTCTTGTTCGTATTTGAATTTCCTTTTCTAGAATTTTATTCTTGAATTCATAATCTATTACCATCTGGTCCAGTTCTTCAAAATTCCAAAGTTTTCTCATTAATTTGATTTATTTTGCCTAGAAAAGCCGAAAATTAGGCCTTGTTGAATTCTTTCGGTATTGCCTACTTTTTGCTACTGTTTTGTTGATAAGTTTAATTAAAACATGCTTGTGATATAATTGCTATTTTTTGGGTGTTTTAATTAGAACTTTGAGGTAATTCATTGAGAAGAAAAAGGCAAGAGAGTGTGAGCACAAAAGAGGGTTAAAAGCTGAAACTACTGTGCAAACACGAGTGTCGAATTCTTAATTGAGTGAAACACATGAGGGAGTGATATTTGATGAGAATTTATTTTATTTTGCATTATTTATACTAACATGGCAGATTCAAGGGTGAGAGAGGAGATCCACCTTTGAGAATTATTGAGGAAGAGTTCGTAGGATTCCATGGTGGTTCTCGAGCTTCGGGGAGTGGTGAACAAATAGATATGAGGGCTGTCTTGGAGCAATTGCAGTGGATGGTTGCTCAATTCAACCACATAAATCAAAGAATGGGTAGAATAGAAACATCTCATGGTGGGACAAATTTGAGGCAACAACAATTCCATGAAGGTCGAGGTCAAGGTCAAGGAGACCGTGGGCGACTAAGGGAGGAGTTTGAGGAAGAAAATTTCGGAGATGATTTTGAAGAAGGAATGGATGAAACATTTGCTGTCCAAGGGAGGCTAGGCCGTGGGAGGCATAGGAGAGAGGATGTAGATGATGATCTTGGCAACATCAAGGTAAATATTTCACCATTCATGGGTAAAAGTGATCCGGAAGCATATTTGGAATGGGAGGAGAGAATGGAGATGATCTTTGATTGCCACAACTATTTGGAGGCCAAGAAGGTGAAATTGGCAGCAATGGAGTTTGGTCATTATGCACTCCAATGGTGGACAAACGAGCAAAATACCCGAAGAAGAGTTGGTGATGACTTGATCACTATATGGCCACAAATGAAAAGAGCCATGAGGAAGCAATTTGTACCATCACACTATCATAGGTTGCTGCATCAAAGGCTTCAATCTTTATCTCAAGGAAGTAGGTTCGTGGAGGATTATTACAAGGAGATGGAGATGCTTATGATGAGGCTAAGTATGAATGAGGATAGAGAAGCAACTATGGCAAGGTTCCTTGGTGGTTTGAATTGTGACATAGTCAATCAACTAGAATTGCAACAATATGTGGAATTGGAGGAAATGTTGCTTGTGGCTATTAAGCTTGAGCATCAATTCAAGAGGAAGGGTGTCAACTCACAGTTTGGAGGTGTTCCCAACAGTGGAAGATCAATTCCAAGTGGCTAAAGAAGCAATCCTACCTATGAAAGCAAGCCAAAGCCAAAGAAGCGGGAAGAAAGCTCCAATCGACCAAACAAGGAGCATAAAACCAAATCTGTCCAAGTCCATAAAAATGAGGTAAAATTTGATCCTAAACCTTCAAGATCAAGAGAAATAATTTGTTTTAAGTGCCAGGGATGAGGACACATCGAAAGCCAATGCTCGGATAGAAGGATCATCGTGTTGAAAGGCAATGGTGAGCTAGAATCGGAAAGCTAGGAAAGTGAGGATGAAGCCAAGCAAGAGGAGGAGTACTTAGAGGATGAGGCTGAAACTTTAAATGTGACCAATGCCAAATTAAACTTGGTTTCTAGGAGAGTACTTGTTGTATACAAGGATGAGGATCAATTCCAAAGAGAAAACATCTTCCACACCCAATGTGAAATCCAAGGTAAAATTTGTAGTATGATTATTGATAGTGGAAGTTATAAAAAAGTAATTAGTAACATTGTGGTTGATAAATTAGGCTTAACGACTATTAAACATCCAGAACCATATAGATTACAATGGCCTAATGATAGTAGTGAAATGAAAGTAAATAAACAAGCCAAGGTAAAATTTAGTATAGATAAATATGTGGATGTTGTATTGTGTGATGTTGTACCTATGCATGCTAGTCATATTTTATTGGGGAGGCCATGTGGATTTGATAAGAATGCCATATACTATGGGAGAGAGAATTCCATTGTATTTAAATTTAATGGGAAGAAGGTCAAGCTGGAGCCATTAACTCCAAAAGAGGTATTTAGAGACCAACTTCAAATGCAACAAAAGAGGGAAGCCGAGAAGCTCAAAGAGAAGGCTAGTACGGCACCAATGGTTACACCACCTATCCATGAGGTCAAGACCGAACTTGCTGTCCAAGGTAAGTATTCTAAACTCAATGGTGAGGGGAAAGACAAAGACAAAACCGAAAGAGAGAAATTAAGGGAAAAAGCCAGAAGTGATGATAAAAAGAGTGTGTCCGAAAGAGAGAAAGGAAAAGAAAGAAAACAAAGAAAAAGTAAACTTTTTTTTTTGAGTTTTGGGGATGTTAATAAGGCTATCCTGGGTAAGAAACCATTGCTGGTTATGAATTATATAGACGTTAATTTAAAAATGCTTTTCTTGTATAGAACTTTATCTGCATTATTAAAAGCTTTACTTAGTGGAAATTTGAAAATTTGGGAGATATTATTTCCTAATATTAAAAACTGTGATGAACTTGTATTTCTAGTATTTGTTGTGATAGTGTTTGACCAGGAGATTTGGTTTGGCTACACTCAAGAAAAAAGAGGTTCCCTGAATAAAAAAAAAGTCTAAGCCTATGCCGCATGTGGATGGATCTTTTCAAGTTTTGGAGCCGAATAACAAAAATGCCTACAAGCTTGATTTACTAGGTGAGTATAACATGAGTGCTGCATTTAATGTTGCTGATTTAACTACTTTTGCTGCAGGTGATGATCTTGATTTGAGCACAAATCCTTTTCAAGAGGAGGGGAATGATGTGATTTCGCCCGAGCCTGCTCAACCGATAACCCGCTAGGGTGCTGACCCGACACGGATGAAAACCAGACCAGATTACAAGAGCTCAAATTAAGAGATTTAAGGACAACCTGGGAGCATTGTTCTTTATATAGGGGGTAATGAATTCTCAACAGAGCTTGTCCATACTTGAAGATACAAAGCCTATTCTAAGCATCCAAGTGGTGGAAGCCGATACGGACCTAGGTAGCAGTTTTGGTGCAAATATGGAAAACGGGCAGCATGAAATGGTTCCAACTCTTTATGTCCAACTTCAAATTTGGCTTGTTTTTTGCTGTATTTTGTGTAGGCTTTACTATATTTTGCTGAGTTGGCTTTTTCTTCCTCTTCCAAGCATGGGCAACGTTTGGGACTTCATATTCAGCTTATTTGGAATCCTACAAAGCATATTGAAGCTGATTTGGAGCTCAAATTGGTCAAAGTCAACTTAGTCAAAAAGCTAGCATATTAGTGTCCTAATTTGATTTTGACTTTTTGTTTTAGGAAATTAGTCTTTTATTTTGATTTTTATTTATTTATTTTCTGGAAAAATAAGTTTAGGAAAGTTATTATTTTAGTATTTCAATTGTAAATTCATTAATTTCTAATTCAAAATAAAGGAATTAATTAATCCAAATTAGTTTAGGAAACTAGGAAAAATTAGGCACTTGCCTTTTCTCTACTTTCTTTTTCTCCACACTTTGAGTCCGGTTTTGAATTAATTTTTTAGGGTTGTTGCTTTGTAATCTTAGCCTATTTAAAGGCTTATTTTCAATGAGAAATCAAGCTTGAATTTTATACAAAAAAATTATTTGTGAGATTGAATTCTCTTTATTCTTTTGAACACTTAAAACACCATTAGTGAATGAGTGTTTTAGTTTTGACTTATCAATAGGACATCCATTACCTATTGTGGTATCTTCGATATGCCAAGGTTTCTAATCACAAGTTGGTTAGGGGTTGAGGTGACCATTAGAACTTGAACATAATTAGATCCGCGCTAATATAATACAGGTTTAGGAGCAGGTCATCCTAGGTTCGTATCACAAGCAGCATAAGCTTCGACTTTCATTGCTTTGGAAACCTCTCTTTTCTTAGGTGCAACCAAACAAAATCTCCTAGGTCAAACACTATCACAACAGATCCTAGAAATACAAGCTCATGTTAGTAAAAATCACACTTTTTAATATTGGCAAATAATCTCTCCCAAATTTTTAAATTTACACTAAGTAAAGCTCTCAGCAATGCCGATAAAGTTCTATACAACAAAGACATCTTTAAATAAATATCTTTATATATCATGTTTAACATAAGTTTATTACTCATAAATGCCTTTTTAAGCTCACCTAAGCTAACATAAAAATTTTCTTTTTTCTTTTCTTTCCTCTCTTTATCTTTCCCACTCACAAGTTCCATTTGTTTTCTCTCACACTCAACTTTTTCAAACTTTCTCACACTCTCAGGTTTCTCCCTTTCTTTCCCTTCTAATTGGAGCTTAGGATATTTACCTTGTTGTTCTTGCATGGCCTTATTCCCTTGATTAGTTGTTGAAGCCGTGGGTGTTGCACTAGCCTTTTCTTTAGGCTTTTCGACCTCCCTCCTTTGTAAGGACCACTCGTTTACCCTTGAAGTTAAAGACAATCTTGTTAGTGCGACCATGATGGTTAGTATCTCTATCACATTTCCATGGTCGTCCCAAAAGCAAATAGCTAGGTTGTATTGGCACCACATCACAAATAACCTTATCTTCATAATCACCAGTAGAGAATGCAACCTTCACTTGCTTGTTCACCTTTAACTCTCCATAATCATTAAGTAATTGTAGCTTATATGGTTCTGGATGCTTCATAGTAACACTAGTAACATTAGTATAACTCCCACCATCAATAATCATACTACATACCTTATCCTTGACTTTGCACCTAGTACGAAAGATGTTCTTCTATTGCACTTCCTTCTCATCTTTGTACACAGTTAAACCCACCAACTAGATACTTGTAATCATCTTCATGTTCATCACCAACGTCCTCCAATTGTGGCATGGATTCATTATCTGACTCTTCCTCTTCAGATTTAATTTCTCCACTTTCCTGAATCACCATGACCCTCTTATTTGGACATTGACTTGCAATATGACCCCTGCCTTGACATTTAAAAAAGCACATGATATCTCGATTTCTAGTTGAAGATGAATCTGATTTACTTACTTACTTGGATGAGGATGGTTCGGCCTTAGCTTTGAATTTAGGCCATGTGGTGGCTTCATCTCCAAACTTGGGTGGATTGGGTTTCCATGTGGATGGGCTTGCTTTCTAAGTGTTTTGACAAATTCTAGGTCTTGTGGTTCCCTTCTTTTTAAATTGTTGCTCTACTTTGATGGCCATGTGCAATATCCCCACAATCTCCACATAATGATGTAAATCCACTTAATTTACTATTTCCCTATTCAAACTAGCCAAGAAACGTGCTATCGTAGCTTCCCTAGCCTCCTCAACATTAGCCCTCATCATAAGGATTTCCATCTCCTTATAATAGTCCTCCACACTCCTATTTCCTTGAGACAAGCTTTGTAGCTTCTGAAAAAAATGCTCCTATAGTAATGGCTAGGTACAAAATGCTTCCTCATCAAAGCCTTTATCTCCTCCCATGTATCTATAGGTCTTTGACCTGCTCGCCTCCTAGAAACTGTCTCTTTGCCCCACCATCCAATAGCATAGCATGTGAATTCAACATCAGCTAATTTAACATTTTTAACCTCCAAATGATTATGACAATCAAGTACAATCTTAATCCTTTTCTCCCACTCAAGATAAGCTTCTGGATCACTTTTACCTTGAAATGATGGTATTTTCATCTTAATTCCTCCATAGTCATTGCCTTGGTCTAATCTCTCTCTCCCATGGAATTGATTTGTGCCTGAACCAATGTCTTCTTCTTCTTCCTCATAGTTATCTCTCACTTTCCCCAAATCTTCCCCTCTTTGAGAATTTCTTCCTCTCCCGTGACCATGAGTGAGCCTTTGTGGTGGTCATTGCTGCGGCATTTGGATTGATGATTCCATCCTATCCAACCTATCATAGATCTGCTCGATCTCCATCCGTAGTGTTCTTTGGAGTTCTCCCACCATGTCTTGAATGTATAACTTCGGATCAACTACACCTAGAGTTCCTTCCACGCTTTCTTTGCTTTGGTCTTGTGACATGATTTTTTTTTCTGCAAAACTTGTTAGTAAACAAGACCTCACAACACTCCCTCATGTGTTTCGCTCAAATTCAAGGTCTCAATTCACTCGTGTTTGCACTTTAGTTATATTTCGGCTTTTACCTTATATAATTCTCACCTATCTTGCCTTTTACCACTCTAGTAATTCTATTTGGTTATTTGCAAACTAATTTCAAACTAAATCAAACTAGCAAGTAATAATCCAAATAAACCTATCAAACAGTTATGAAAGAAAAGCCAAGAAAAAGGCAACGATGATAAATTTAATTTTCAACAAGAAATTTGGCACAGACATAAGAAACTAGAATGTCAAGAACAAATTGGAATCAGATTTACAAAGTGGAGTTAGTGAATATTCAACAAACCTTATTTTCGGTATTGATTTTGGCTTATTTTTTGTGCTCCTCAAATCAACCAAAAAAACTTTCACTATTTGTTTTTTCTTGGAATCTCAATAATTCAATGCCACAAACCACAAGAACAAGAAAAATTTTAAGACTCAGTTTTTTTTTTCTTTTTTTTTACATTCAAGCAACAATAACAATCTTTATCAAACTATAGTAATACCAGTCACATCGAACTTCAATGAAAACACACTAAGCCACTGACCACAAGGTTTAGGATGCAAAGAAGAACAAAATATATATATATATATATATATTTTAATATATGTAAGGTATGATCAGGTGAATAAAGAAGAGCGAAAAAAGAAAAGATGCAAAGAAGAACGTAATGACCAAACTGATAAGACAAACCAAAGAAATCAAAGATGCAATTTCTAACCTAATGCTAAAATCGTAGAAAGCTAAGAAGAAAGAAAAACAATGAAAACAAAGATAGATAGATCAAACTTGTAATTAGAAACTAGCTCTGATACCAAATTGATACGAACCTAGAGCAACTTACCTCTAAACCGGTAACAAAGATTGATTAGGACCGTCTAATTACGAATTATCAATGGAAGACCTCGACCATTTACCTATATTTGAGGTTAAAACTTTAGTATGGTGAAGACGCCACAATAGAGAGCGGAATAATCTATTGATAAGTCAAATTTGAATTTCACAAGCAAAGCTGGAAAAGTTCGATATAGTTCTTAGAGAACCAAAAGAATCACTCTCACTTTGAATCAAAATTGTAATCTAATTTTTATTCATGACTTTTATGCCTTTAAATAGGTAAAATAAATTACAAAGCCTTCCTAAATTTGCTAAAAATAATAATGGACAAAAATTAGGTTTAGGAAACCTAATTTGGCTCCTAGTTTCCTAATTTAAATGGCCTTTAATTCTTTAGCTAATTCAACTCTAATAAAATTAGGAAAGTAATTTAGAAACCTAATGAAAACTAAATTAGGAAAGTAATTAGGTAACATGCCAAAATCCAATCAAGACATAAATAAAATTAATGTTTTCCTAATTATAAAATTCGACCAAGCTTATTTGGAAGTCATGTAGGCACATATCACCCTCCATGTGGTAAAAGTGCCATGTCATCATAGGATGCCACATCACCATCCATGTCATCAAAACTTGCCACATTACCATGTTGTAGGATTCCTTGCATTCAGCTTTCTTTCATGTTGGCATCCATCGTTCTAATCATATGGACCAATTTTGGTTCATCTTCAGTAATGAACCTGCTTCCTTGAGATGTGAACACCTCCTAGATTAAAGCATTTAGTGCTTCTTTAAACCGCTTTGCTCTAGCTCTGGTTATCGGTCCCGTAGAGATTTGAAGTGGCTCTCGACCCCATCTTGAGGTGCTCCTAGTCAAGTCTTCGTCATTCTTAGGAGCATCAAAATTTAGGTTGGGTGGTACCGTTGGATTTAAGGCATTTGCAAATGAGAAATTTTGAATCATTGGTATTTGAGTTTTAATGATGAGCTTTAAGGGTTGCATGTAAAATTCACAAGAATTTGGAAGTTTTACAATGGGATTGAGGGTTTTTCGTGCATCTAGCCATGAAATTTCCAAGATCCTTGGTTTGTTAGCAGCAACAGAGAATGGTGTTGACAACGGATTATCCAAATTCTTGGAAATCTATCCTATGTTAGTGTCAATCTAGGTTGCGTGTTAGTTTAATGGGTTTAAAAGATTTAAATATGGATATTGAAATCCATGAGCCACTATTAGAATCTCTAATGGTAAGCTTGCTGGCTGTTAAATAGGACGAAATTAGAGGTTATATGTTGTTGTGCATGTATGTTAATTTGATCCAGCTCTTTCTCGAAAAGGAAGTGTAGCTTTTATAGCTTGGTGGATTGTGTATGTGCTGTGGAGAAGATGACAACAAGGAAATATTGGCCATGTAATGGTGGTGTTGATATGTCACTGGTGATGGTATAGCAAGATGATATGACATGACATGATATGATATTGTGGCCTTGGTTAGTGATGTGGCAATGATGTGAAAATTATTTTTTAAAAATTTATTTGATTTATTGTATAATTGTTTTTATGAGACTTTAGCAATTAAAATTGTATTTCATACTGTTTTTGTGGTTCCCTAGATAGAAGATCACATCGCATAGAAATTCAAGGAAAGCCACGAGCGAAATCAGTTTATGAGCCGTCATTCTTATGAGTGGGATTATAGTTAAACTAGAGTACACAAATTCTTATATTGATTAAGTAAAAATGCCAAGAAAATGAATTTCACATTATATTAAATATTATGATGATATGATGATTTTATTATAAATATTTTGAAATGTTAAAATTATCATAAAATTATATGTTACTCATTTTAAGATTATCATGAAATTATTATGGCTAGTTGTTATATACAGACTTGTTGAATGCTAGATGTGATGCACTTTAATGTGATTTTTTGTGATTAATATTATTGTACATACTGAAATTATTATGATCTAGATTACGATGGCCCTAAAACTGAGATTTACCACTAACTTGGTCTGGCAACCAAGGGGCACGGGCAGAGATGGAACTTGGATACTTGGTGATGTTGGTATAGTCTAGAGTTTGCTTGACCAAGCTCAGTTTGGCTTGGAGATACCTTTGTCCAATAGAGGGTATATTCATTATTGTTTTCTACTAATTGCATGGCTGAATGGTTTTATTAATTAAACTTGTTTTGGGGCTTATTTTATTTATATTGATAATTTTCTAGGATAGTTGTAATTATTTTACCATTATTATTGCTACCATATTAATTTTTATTAGTATTATTGTTGTATTACTATAATTTGTCTCATAGTTACTGGTAGTTCTTTAAAACTCAAACAGCTCACAGAGTACCCCTAAGTACTCATCCCCTCTATCTTCCCTTTTCATGCAGTTTTGGTTTTCTCTCTATTTGTTTGAGAGTCTGTTTCAATATTAGGAGTTGGCTTTAGAGGTTTAAGAAGAGTTGAGTGCGTACCCATTGATAAGAACCTAAGTCAACTTGCTCCTAAACTCATATTTTATTAGCCCGGATCACAACTAAGTTCAGGTTCTAATCGTCACCTTAACCCCTAATAAACTTGTGATTAGAAACCTTGGTATATGATGAAGACGCCACAATAGGTGATGGATGTTCTATTGATAAGTCAAATTAAAACACTTGATTTCTATTAAGTGTTTGAGGTGTTCAAAGACAACAAAGAGAATTATTTCTCACAAACAAATTTGTGAATAATACTCTAAGCTGCCATTCCATTGAAAAAAAAAAAAAAACTTAAATAGGCTAAAGTTACAAAACAAAAAGCCTTAAATTAACTAAGGTAAATTCAGCCAACATGGATTAATTAATTCTTTAATTTTAAAATAAGAATTAATTAATTTACAATCAAAATAATAAAATATCAACCTTCCTAAAGTAATTTATCCAGCAATTAGATAAATAAAAATCAAAATAAAAGACTAATTTCCTAAAACAAAAGTTAAATTTCAAATTAGAAAACTAGTTGACTAGTTTTACAACTAAGCTGGTTTTGTCCAATCACCAGCTGGTTTAGGCTCCAAATTAGCTCCAATATGTCATGTAGGTTGCCAAATAGGATTAATATTGATTCCCATACATTTTCCTTGATTGGAATAAGGAAAACTTGCTTGATTCAGAAGAAAGGTCAAAACAACCATTTTCGGCCAACATGAAGTCTTGTGCCCCAACATGGCTAATGAGCAGCTTTTCTTTTGCTTGGCATGATTTCATGATCCCTTAGAGTGATCAATCACATTCATAAGTCAAAAAATTCATTCCTTGCTGCTCAGGGTCCAAAAATGTACCCAAATTGCTTTCTGCATCCATTTTGGCCTTTATAACTTGCATGCATAGAATGGACTTTAGATCTTTGGGTATTGTCATGCCCTATTGAGAATTAATAACACCTTAAATGATTGGCCCTGTCTTCAGCTGTACAAGATCAGTACCCTAGCGGGTAGTCGGTTGTACGAGTACGGGTGAATTCTCATTATTACCTTCCTCTTGAAAATGATTTTTCTTCAAATCAAAATCATTATCTGCAGTAAAAGGAGATAAATCAGCAACGTTAAAGGTAGCACCCATATTATACTCACCTGTTAAGTCAAGTTTGTAGGCATTTTCACTGATCCGCTTCAAGACTTGAAAAGGTCCATCCCCCAAAGGCATAAGCTTTGACTTTCGTTGCTCTGAGAACCTCTCCTTCCTTAGATGCAACCAAACCCAATCTCTGAGTTCATATACAACCTTTATTCGGTCTTGGTTAGCATTCTTGGTATATTGCTCTATCCTCCTCTCAATTTTTGCATTTGTTTTCTCATGAATCTACTTAACAAATCAACTTTTTGTTTTCCATCTACATTAGCGCGTTTGCTTAAAGGCAAAGGTGTTAAATCTAATCGAATTAAAGGGTTAAAGTCATAAACAATTTCAAATGCAGTATATTTAGTAGCTGAATGCAAAGATCTATTATAAAAAAATTCTACATGTGGCAAACATTCCTCTCATGTTCTTAAATCCTTATTAATTAATGCTCTCAACAATCCAAACAAAATTCTATTTACTACTTCAGTTTGTCCATCAGTTTATGGATGAAAATAGCTAAAAATAAGAGTTTAATCCCTAACTTAGCCCATAAAGTTTTCCAAAAGTAACTTAAGAACTTAGCATCCCTATCCGAAACATCAGTTTTATTACATGGAATAAAGTGTGCCATCTTAGAAAATCTATCAACAACTATAAAAATTGAATCTTTTCCATTCCTTGACCTAGGTAAACTAAGAGCAAAATCTATAGACAAAATAACCCAAGGATGTGATGGGATCGGCAAAGGTAGATACAATCCATGCGGTTTCTATCTAGATTTGGATTTTCAGCACTTTAGACACTGTCAACATATCCGCTCCATAACTTTCCTCATTTTCAACCAATAAAAATGTTCTTGCAGAATAGACAAATTTTTTACAACTCTAAAATGGCCCATTAAACCCTCACCATGCCCTTCCCTAATTAGCAATTCCCTAATGCTGCAATTAGGCACACAAAGTTGAATTTCCCGAAACAAATACCCCTCAATGATGTAAAATTTATTAAAAACATGTTTAACATAAATTTTATATATTTCACCAAAGTCACTATCATGCTCATAAAGTTCTTTTGAAAAAGTTTAACATAAATTTTATATATTTCACCAAAGTCACTATCATGCTCATAAAGTTTTTTTAATTTTTCAAAACTAAGTAATTTAGCATCTAAGGTTGAAAATAATACATACCTTCGGGATAATGCATCAGCAACCACATTTTCCTTAGCTTTCTTGTAGCAGATGACATAAGGAAAAGTTTCAATGAATTTAATCCACTTCCCATGCCTTCGGTTGAGCTTCTCTTGTCCTTTAATGTGCTTAATGATTCATGATCCATGTGAATCACAAATTCCTTCGGCATCAAGTAATGTCTCCAAAGCTCTCACCGAAGCATACATCTCTTTGTCATAGGTTGGATAGTTTAATGCAGCTCCATTTAACTTTTCACTAATGTAGGCTATGGGTATTCCTTCTTGCATCAAAATAGATTTAATACCTACATCTGAAGTGTCATATTCAATTTCAAAAGTTTTAGAAAAATTTGGCAAAACTAATAAAGGAACATTTGTTAATTTTTTTTTCAACAAACTAAAAGACTTCTCTCGTGCTTCCCCCCATTTGAATCCAACAACTTCGGTCAATGGTGCTGTAATTGTGCTAAAATCCTTGACAAATATTTGATAGAAGCTAGCCAAACCATGAAAACCCTTTACCTGGGTAATTGATATAGGTTTCAGCCACTCTTGTATGGCTTTAACATTGGATTGGTCAACTTTAATTCCAGCAGCACCTAAACAAATCCTAGAAAAATAAGTTCATCTTGACAAAAATCACTCTATTTCATGTTAGCAAATAACCTTTCCTTCCCAAGTACTGTTAAAACTAACCTAAGATGTTCTACATGTTCATCAAGATTTCAGCTATACACAAGAATATCATCAAAATATAAAACCACAAATTTTCCAATGAATGGACGCATGATATGATTCATTAATCTCATGAAAGTGCTAGGTACATTAGTTAAACCAAAAGGTATTACTAACCATTCATACAATCCATCTTTAGTTTTAAATGCGATTTTCCATTCATCCCCCTCTTTCATCCTAGTTTGATGATACCCACTACTAAGATCAAATTTAGAAAACATGCATGCACTATATAATTCATCAAGCATATCATCTACACACATGCGCTATGATCTATCTTTCTTAGGCATTAATAAAGTAGAGACAACACATGGACTCATGCTTTTATGAATATAAGCTTTTTCAAGCAATTCACTTACCTGGCTTTATAATTCCTTGGTCTCCTTAGGATTGCTTCTATATGCAGGCCTATTAGGAATTTCAGCTCCAGGAATAAAATCAATTTGATGGTCAATCCCTTGATATGTGGTAAACCACTGGGGATCTCCTTCAGAAAGACATCTCCAAATTCCTACAAAGAGAAATAATAAAACTTCACAATTCAAGCTCTTCAGGGTTTGCTTGATGATTTAAATAAACATATTTATAAATCATGACAAGCATAGGTTTCTTATTGAAAAGGCTTTATTAATATCACCTAAATTAAGAAATTTTTTTTCTTTTTCTTCTCTTTCCTCTCTTTTTCTTTCCCACGCTTGGTCATCACTATTTTTCCCTCACTCTCGGCTTTCTCTCTCTCTCTCTCTCTCTCTCGGGTTTATCTCTCCTTTTTCTCCTCAATGTCTAGTTTAGCACACTTACCTTGGATGTGTGGTTTAGCCTTGCTTTCTTTAACAATTGGTGAAGCCGTGGGTGACACACTTGCCTTCTCCTTTAGCCATTCGGCCTCCCTCTTTTGTTGCATTTATAGTTGGTCTCTAAACACCTCTTTTGGAGTTAATGGCTCAAGCTTAATCTTCCTCCCCTTAAATTTAAAAACAATAGCATTTTCTCAGCCATAATGTATAGTATCCTTATCAAATTGTCATGGTCTTCCTAATCAAATAGGTCTGGCACGCATAGGTGCAACATCACATATTACAGCATCCACATATTTATCAATGCTAAATTTTAGCTCGGCTTGTTTGTTTACTTTTATCTCACCACTATCATTAAGCCATTGAAATCTATATGGTTCGGGATGTTTGATTGTTGTTCGACCTAATTTCTCTACTACCACATTACTAATTACATTAGCACAACTTCCACTATTAATTATGATACTACAAATATTACCTTTAATCTCATATCAGGTATGGAAGATGTTTTCTCTTTGAATTTGATCATTATCTTTATATGCGGTCAAGACCCTCCTTGCTACCAAACTCAATTCGGCCTTTGAAGCTTTGAGTGTCAAGTCTTAATCTTATTCTTCATCCTCAATTGCTTCATCTATAAATTTAGCTTCTTCCTTGGATTCTTCACTTTTGGACTCCAACTCTCCATTGCCTTTCAGCACCATAATTCTTTAGTTTGGGCATTGGTTGGCAATATATCCTTTTCCCTTGCACTTAAAACAAACAAGACCTCTAGTTCTTGAGGATCTAGGGTCAGATTTACTTTCCAACTTGGGTGCTTGAATGGAATCCGGCCTTGTATCCCTCCTTTGCCGATTGGAGCTTTTTTCTCCTTGCTTTGGTTTTGGCCTTGATTCATATGTGGGATTGCTTCTCCAGACACTTGAATTGGATCTTCCGCTGTTGGAAAGTCCTTCAAACCGTGAGCATGTATCCCTCCACTTGAATTGGTTCTCAATTTTAACGGCCACATATACATCTCTTCTAATTCTACATATTGTTGTAATTCCACTTGGTTGGTTATCTCTCGATTCAAACCTCCCAAAAACTGTGCCATGGTTGTCTCATGATCCTCATTCATGCTCAACCTCATCATAAGCATCTCCATCTCTTTTTAGTAGTCCTCCACGGTCCTACTTCCTTGTGATAATGATTGAGCCTTTGATGCAGCAACCTATGGTAATGAGATGGCATAAATCTCTTCCTCATGGCTCCTTTCATTTATCGCCAAGTGGTAATTAATTCATCGCCATCTCTCCTTCGAGTACCTTGCTCATTATTCCACCATTAGAGTACATAATTACCAAATTCCAAAGCGGCCAATTTAACCTTCTTTGCCTTAGAATAGTTATGCCAATCAAATATCATCTCCATGCATTCTTCCCATTCTAGATAAGCTTCCCTATCACTTTTACCTAAAAATGGTGGTATGTTGATTTTAATATCACCAAGGTCATCATGTTCCTTTTGGGCTTGTCTCCCATGGGTTTGCCTTCCTTGGAGTGCAAAAATATCTTCAAACTCCTCCTCAAGGTTATCTCCAAAATTACCTCCTTCGAATTTCTCCCTAAAAAGCCCACGGCCTCCACGACTTCGACCTCAGCCTCCATGAAATTCTTGCCTTGGATTTGGCCCACCTTGTGATGTTTCAAACCTATCCATCCTTTGATGAAGTTGATCAAAGCGAGCATTCATCCGTTGTAATTGTTTCGAGACAGCCATCATGTCGGTATGTTCACCTCCACTACCCGCAGCTCTAGAATCTCTTTTGAATCCCATGGATTCTTCTTCAATGTTTCTAAAAGAACTATCTCCTCTTCTCATCCTTGAATCTGTTATGTTAGTAAAAATAATGTAAAAAAAAAAAAATCCTTACCAAAATCATTGCCTCACGTATTTTACTCAAACAAGGTCTTGGCACTCGTGTATGCACACTAGTTTCGACTTTTGACCATCTTTTAAGATCACACTCTCTTTCCTTTTTCCACTCAAAAGAATGTCCCAAAGTTCTTTTTAAAAAACACTTAAAACAACAATTAGATTACTTACAAGTATGTTCTAATTAAAATTATCAACAAAATAGCAGCAAAAAAAATCAAGTACCGAGTGAATTTTAATACCTAATTCTCGGCTTTCCTAAGCAAAATCAAGGAAAATTGACAAGACAAATTTTTGGACTTAGCAAAGGAATAAACCAGAATATTAAGGACCAAAAATTCAAAGATCAAAGGTAGAAAAGGATCCAAACAAATAACAAGAACACAATTCGAACAAATATGTAATAGTTGTTGGTTGTAGTTTTCGTAATTTAAGTCTACGTCTCAAATCCTTAAACTAATTTTAATCCAATTAATTTTAGCACTCAAAATTCTAATATCCAGAAGCAATATTGAATAACTAAGCAGCAATTCCAGCAATTCTCAATTGAAATTCCACACCAAAAAAAAAGAAATCAATTTGTTTTTTTCAATCTTTCAAAACCCGTCCTCCTTTTGCATAATTTTGTTTTTTTAAACTTCTGCTTCTCTTTCTTTTCTTTTTTTCTTTTTTTTTTATAATCACTCATTGAATATAAGCACAAACTCTAGTAGAAAGAAACAACACCAAAATTGCAATTCTAATGCCAAGATAAAACCAAACCCGATTCACACTTTCAAACAAAAAAAATTGCACAAATTTAAGGGTTTTATGCAATATGCTTTCAAAACTCCCCCCCCCCCCCCTTTTTTTTTTTTTGGAATATATGAATGCAACTAATTAAGATTAAAACAGCAAAGAAAAATCAGCAATAAACCAAATTTCTAAGAACTAATATGCAAAACAACCAAAAAAACTAGGAAGCAAAAGTTTGGTTAAAACAAAGAAACAAATTTGGCTATGAAGAAACTTTTGTGTTTTTTTTTTTTTTTTAATATGCAGAACGTGGATAATTAGGAAATAACCTTAACCTAATGTTAAAAAAGCAAATAAGATATAACAAACCTGAACACAACATGAACAAAATTTTGATAGATCAAACCTAGGTTGACTTACTCTTAAACCTGTATTACATTAGCCCATATCATAATTATGTTTAGGTTCTAATGGTCACCTTAACCCCTAATCAACTTGTGATTAGAAACCTTGGTATATGATGAAGATGCCACAATAGGTGATGGACATCCTATTTATAAGTCAAACTAAAACACTTGATTTCTATTAAGTGTTTTAGGTGTTCAAAGAGAATAAAGATAATTCTTTCTCATAAATAAATTCTGAATAATAGTCTAAGTTGTTGTTCCACTGAAAAATAAGTTCTTAAATAGGCTAAAGTTACAAAACAAAAAACCCTAAATTAACTAAGGTAAATTCGGCCAATATGGATACTTGTAATCTTCTTCATCTTCATCACCAACGTCCTCCAATGGTGGCATGGATTCATTGTCCGACTCTTCTTCTTCAGTTTCAATGTCTCCACTTTCCCGAATCACCATGACCCTCTTATTAGGACATTGACTTGCAATATGACCCCTGCCTTGACATTTAAAGCACATGTATCTCGATTTCTAGTTGAAGATGAATCAGATTTACTTACTTGCTTAGATGAGGATGGTTCGGCCTTAACTTCGAATTTAGGCCGTGTGGTGGCTTTATCTTCAAACTTGGGTAATTTGGTTTCCATGTGGATGGGCTTGCTTTCCAAGTGTGTTGAGCAAGATTAGGTCTTGTGGTACCCCTCCTCTTGAGTTGTTGCTCTACTTTGATGGCCATGTGCAGCATCTCCTCAATCTCCACATAATGGTGCAAGTCCACTTGATTTGCTATTTCCCTATTCAAACCAGCCAAGATACGTGCCATTGTAGCCTCCCTATCCTCCTCAACATTAGCCCTCATCATAAGGATTTCCATCTCCTTATAATAGTCCTCCACACTTCTATTTCCTTGAGATAAGCTTTGTAATTTCTGAAAAATGCTCCTATAGTAATGGCTAGGTACAAAACGCTTCCTCATCAGAGCCTTCATCTCCTCCCATGTATCTATAGGTCTTTGTCCTGCTCGCCTCCTAGAAAGTCTCTTTATCCCACCATCCAATAGCATAGTCCGTGAATTCAACAACAGCTAATTTCACCTTTTTTGCCTCAGAGTAGTTATGACAATCAAATACCATCTCAATCCTCTTCTCCCATCGAGATATGCTTCTGGATCACTTTTACCTTGGAATGGTGGTATTTTCATCTTATTCCTCCCTAGTCACTGCCTCGGTCTAACCTCTCTCTCCCACGGAATTGGTTGGTTCCCCAACCAATGTCTTCCTCTTCTTCCTCATAGTAATCTCCCACACGTTCCCATTCTTCCCTTCTTGGAGTATTTCTTCCTCTACCACTTCCATGAGCAAAACTTTATGGAGGTTGTGGCTGCGGTGTTTGGATTGATGATTCCATCCTATCCAACCTATCATGGATCTGCCCCATCTCCAACCGTAGTGCTCTTTGAAGTTCGCCCAACATGGCTTGAATGTATAACTTCGGATCAGCCACACCTAGAGTTTCATCCATGCTTTCTTTACTTTTGTCTTGTGACATGATTTTTATGTAAAATTTGTTAGTAGAAAAGAAAGGCCTCATAACACTCCCTCACGTGTCTCGCTCAAATTCAAGGTCACCCGTGTTTGTACTCTAGTTATAGTTCGGCTTTTACCCTCTATAATCCTCACCTTTCTTGCCTTTTACCACTCTAGTAATTCTATTTGGTTCTTTGCAAACTAATTTCAAACTAAAACAAACTAGCAAGTAACAATCCAAATAGACCTACCAAACAATTATGAAAATAAGGCTAAAAAGACAAATAGAATGAAAAGTAACAAGGCAATGATGAAAGCTCAACAAGAAATTTAGCAAGAACAAAAGAAACTAGAATGTGAGGAACAAATTGGAATGAGATTTGCAAAATGGGATTAGTGAATATTCAACAAACCTTATCTTCGGTATTGATTTTGGCTTGTTTTGAGTGCTCCTCAAATTAGCTAAAAAAATTTTACTACCTGGTTTCTCTTGAAATCTCAATAATTCAATGCCACAAACCACAAGAACAATATTTTTTTTTTTTTTTTTTGCGTTCAACAAAAAGAACAAGCTTTATAAAATGAAAGAAACCTCAATCGCACAAAACTTCAATGAGAATAGACCAATTCGTTGTCCTCAAGGGTTTGAAAAAAAATTCGGCCTTTTTTTTTATAATGACCGTTTGGTTTGGTATGATTGGATGAGTGAAGAATGAAGAAGAACAAACAAAAGAAAAGATGCAAAGAAGAACGCAATGACCAAACAGATGAGACAACAATAAAAAATCAAAGAAAACGAAGAACAAAGAACAAAATCAGACAACAAAGATAGATGGATCAAACTAGTAATTAGAAACTAGCTCTGACACCAAATTGATATGAACCTAGAGCAACCTGCCTCTAAACCCATAACAAAGATTGAATTAGGACCGTCTAATTACAAGTTATCAATGGAAGACTTCGACCTGTTACCTATATTTGAGGTAAGAACCTTGGTATAGTGAAGACACCACAATAGGGTGTAGAATAACCTATTGATAAGTCAAATTTGAACTCCACAAACAAAGCTTGAAAAAGTTCGATATAGTTCTTAGAGAATCACTCTCACTTTGAATCAAAATTGTAATATCTTCTTTATTCATGATTTATGTGCCTTTAAATAGGCAAAATAAATTACAAAACTTTCCTAAATTTGCTAAAAGTAAAGGTGGAATAATAATGGACGAAAATTAGGTTTCCTAAACCTAATTTTGATAGGTTTAGGAAATCTAATGTGATTAGATATAGGAAACCTAATTTGGTTAGGTTTAGGAAACCTAATTTAGCTCCTAGTTTCCTAATTTGAATAGCCTTTAAATCTTTGACCAATTCAACTCTAATAAAATTAGGAAAGTAATTTAAAAACCTAATAAAAACTAAATTAGGAAAGTAAATAGGCAACATGCCAAAATCCAATCAAAACATAGATAAAAATTAATATTTTCTAATTATAAAATTTGGCCAAGTTTAGTTGGATGCCATGTCACCATATGATGCCACATCACCATGTTGTAGAAGTCCATGCGTTAAACTCTCTTTCACGTTGGCATCCACCATCCCAATCATATGGACCAATTTTAGTTCATCTTCACTAATGAACTTGCTTCCTTGGGTTGTAAACACCTCCTGGATTAAAACCATTTAATGCCTCTTTCAATCTCTTTGCTCGTGCTTGGGTTATGGGTCTTGTAGACATTTGAAGTGGATCTAGGCTCCATCTTGAAGGGCTCTTGGCCATGTCCTCACCAGATTGTTATAATTTTCTTCCAAAGAGGGACATTTAAAGGTAGAAGGGCCTTTCTTATAGGTCCCTTAGAAGGAATGAAAGACCTTTCAAGCATGGAGGCAAATAGACCCGATGAATAACAAAGACAAGATCAAAATATTAGCCAGAGTATTGGATAGATGTTAGTCACCAATAATCAAAGGGGATATAATCTGACCTTTCAGTAAGGATAAGGTCAGTAAAGGTGGAAACCATCTTTGCAGTTTTTGCGACAAATATCACCCTGGTGTTTGTAAACTAAGCGATATTATGTATTTTTGATTTGGACAAGTGGATCACACTAAGAAAAACTATCCAATGCCACTAGATATAGGTAGCTCATATAATGGAGATGTAGGATTAGGATATGGCTATGATTCCAAACAAGCTTAATCTAATGAAGCATCAACCTGGAAGAAATCAAACTAACAGGGACAAGGCAGATGGTAGTAAAAGAGGAAATATGTTGGTAGGCCTCATGAACAAAGGAGAGTGTATGCGACGAACTAGCAAAAGTCCTAGACTACATTAAAGAGGTGTTAGTAGGTCTGCCATATCTTTAACCATGATGCATATGTACTTTTAGATCCTTGTTCTTTGAAAACCATATGTTAGTGTCATTGGATTTTGAATTGGTATCATGAACATCCATAGGAGAATCCCAATTTACGAATTTAGTATACAAAGATTGCCTCATTGTATTGGGAGGTCATGCATTTGAAGCAAATTTGATACCTTTAGTCCTTTAAGATTTCAATGCTATACTAGGGACGGCTTGGTTGGATTGTCGCTATGCATTGGTAAATTGCATAATGAAAGATGTTATATTTATGAGATCATACTAGCTAGTGGTTATCTTGAAAGGAGAATGCAAAGGCCATCCACCTTGTTTTGTCTCAACATCTTTAGAAAAAAAGTTAATGAGGAAAGGATGTCAAGCCTATTTGGCCTAAGTGGTGGATGCTTGTAAGGCATAAAATACTCAAGATTTTATGCCACTTTATTAATTTATTATTTGTTTGTTTATGATTCAGTGTTATGAAAAGTTACTTAATCTATGATTTTCTAAACTTAGGTGAAAGGGAAATAATTTTTTAAAAATAATGCCAAATTTGAATTGTTTTGGTTGCATATGAATTCTCATGATCTCACAGTTCCAAATGTCACAATATTTTCAAATTCCAAGGTGAAAGTAAAAAAAATATTGTTGTTTGAAGTTTAGAATCAGTAAAAGGAATGTTTCAAAAAGCTTAGAGATTCGAATTTCATCTTCACTATTGATCAACTCAAGGACTATCATTCATCCATTTGGCAACATATTATTTGTCCAAAACATCAAGCATTTTCAAGGTTCAAGGATCAAAATTAAGGGTCAAGAATTAAAGTTTAAAATCAAAAGTAGAGATTTTAAGATTAATTTCAAGCACATGTTGAAAATAGAAATTAATTCATCAATTTGCAAGAAGCCAAATTCGATCATGAATGGGCTTACATAGTGTTGTTGTAGCCTCCCCTTCCAAAATTCCAAGGCTTTGCATTTGGTTTGCACTTGCCACATTTCATGTTCTTCCCTTGTTTTGTGTCATGTTAAAGTTTGCTCATTTAAATGAGACCCATTAAGCTAATGGATCGAGATGTTCATATTTAAATTTGTTTATTAACTTAATGGATCATATGTGATGACCCCGTTAACATGGTAAGGTTTTGGATAGATATGGATTAACCATAAACACATCATCAATTTGACCCATTTGACCCATATGTTTTATGTTATATTCTATAAAATATTATGTTTATAGAAAAATAGCAATAAAAAACATGAACTATCTATATATATATATATATATATTTTACCCAAAAATATATGCTCTTTTTTTTTTTTTTTTTACAGTCAAAATATATATAAACAAGCATAAGCAATAATATTATAATACAATCCAAAGATAGAGAAATTAGAAACTTTTTTTTAAAAAAAGAAGAAGAAGAAAGGAAATTAGAAACATAAATTATTTAAATCACTACGACTATAATCACAAAACTAGGCCTATTTTTCATAATCACAAAACTAGGTTTATTTTTCACCTATAGTACAATTACTAAAACGCTCATCTTCATGGCTAAAATAAGTCATTTGCAGGTTTCATCCATTACAACCCATTAACATAACGGGTGTTAATGGCTTGACCTGCTATCAAATAAACCTAAAAACTGAATTATTCATATAGATTTGTATTGTGTTAATAGGTCGTCTGAGATTTTGTTAGGTTTTGATACGAACTGATGAGGACATGACCAGAAGCACCCCAAGATGGAGTAAAGAACCACTTCAAATCTCTAGGGGACCAATAACCAAGGTAAGAGGAAAAAGGTTTAAAGAAGCACTAAATGCTTTAATCCATGAGGTGTTCACATCTAAAGGAAGTAGGTTCATTAATGAAGATGAACCAAAATTGGTCCATATGATTGGAATGGTTGATGCTTAATCCACTCAAACCTGTACAATTGATAGCCCGCTGGGGTGCCAACCCGATACGGATGAAGACTGGGCTGATTACTAGGGCTTAATCTAAGAGGTTTAGGGACAACCTTGCTGCTTTTATCCAGGGAGTAATTCATTCTCAAGAGGGATTGTCCGTATCCAAAGATCTAAGACCTGTTTTGAGCATACAAGTGGTGGAACCATATCCAGATCCGGGTAGAGAATTTGGTGCATTTATAGATTTCAGGTAGTGGGAAATGGGTTCAGATATTCTTAAATTCACTTGATATCACTAAGAAGTCATGGTAACTTGTCAAGACCAAGGCTTTGCTGATCATTTAAGTGGTGTGCGCATGAGAGAGAAAATGGCCGGTTTTTGTTGTATTATTTGTTGCTTTACTATATTTTACTAAGTTGGCTTTTCCTCTTTCCTCTAAGCAAGGGCAATGTGTGGGTCTCCATAATAATATTATTTGGCATCCTACAAAGCATATAGAAGCTGGTTTGGAGCTAAAATTGGTCAAAAATTGGTCAAAGTCAACTTAGTCAAAAAGCTAGTATTTTAGTTTCCTAATTTGGTTTCTACTTTTTGTTTTAGGAAATTACCTTTACTTTTGATTTTTATTTATTTATTTGCTGAACAAAGTGATTTAGGAAAGTTAATATCTTATTATTTTAATTGTAAATTAATTAATTCCTAATTCCAAAATAGAGGAATTAATTAATTAGAAACTAGACTTAGGAAAGTAGTGAAATTCGGCCACCATGATGTTTCCTAATGTTGGCCGGTTTTTGCCCTAGATTTTTTGGGTTTTATTTGTGACTTTGTAGCCTATTTAAAGGATTATTTCTCAATAATAATATAGCTTGAATTTTATACAGAAAATTATTTGTGAGATTGAACTGTCTTTGTTCTTTTGAACACCTAAAACACCATTAATGAATGAGTGTTTTAGTTTGATTATCAATAGGCCTTCCATCACTTATTGTGGCATCTTTGTTATATATCAAGGTTTCTAATCACACGTTGGTTAGGGGTCGAGGTGACTATTAGAACCTGAACATAATTAGATCCATGTTTATATAATATCGGTATAGGTGTAGGTTGTTCTAGTTTGTATCAATGGTGGGTGCCAAAGATGAACCAAAATTGGTCCATATAATTGGAACGGTGGATGCCAACATGAAAGAGAGCTTAACGCAATGAATTCTACAACATGCTTATGTGGCAAGTTTTGATGACATGGATGGTGACATGGCATTTTTGCCACGTGGAAGGTGATATGCGCCTACATGGCTTCCAACTAAGCTTAGCCGAATTTTATAATTAGGAAAACATTAATTTTTTATTTATGTCTTGATCGAATTTTGGCATGTTGCCTATTTACTTTCCTAATTTAGTTTTTATTTGGTTTTTACATTACTTTCCTAATTTTATTAGAGTTGAATTGGTCAGAGAATTAAAGGACATTCAAATTAGAAAACTATGAGCCAAATTAGGTTTCCTAAAGTTAATTTTCATCCATATTTATTTTTAGCAAATTTAGGAAAGCTTTGTATTTTATTTTGCCTATTTAAAGGCACAAAAGTCATGAATAAAGATTAGATTATAATTTTGATTCAAAGTGAGAGTGATTCTCTTGGTCCTCTAAGAACTATATAGAACTTTTCAAGCTTTACTTGTGGAGTTCAAATTTGACTTATCAATAGGTTATTTCGCACCCTATTGTGGCGACTTCACCATACCAAGGTTCTTACCCCAAATATAGGTAAATGTTAGGCCTAAAATATTGATGATTTTATGTCATATTTATAGCTTGATATTTGTTAGTTTGTGTTAATTTGTTATGGAAAAATACTTAATTATGTATTTTTCTTAATCTAGGTGAAAGACGAAGAATTTTAAGAAAAGAACCATAAAAATGGATTCCTTAGGTCGAATTATGGTGGGAAGTAAGATTTGAGCTTGAATGGATTAAGTATTAAAAAGATTCCATAAAGATTCTATTGGGAATTTCATGATGGAAGTGGATGTCATATGAATCATCACAATCTGAGGATTTCAAATGTCTCGTTATTTTTGAATTTTGAGGTGCGAGCAAATAGTTATCATCATTTAAAGTTTAGAATTTATAAAAAAGAATATTCTAGTTAAATCTCCACCATTAATCAAAAGTGGGAATCAAGGCAATTTGAAGGTCAAGATAAAAACAAGTGGCAATAATTGGTTAATTTATCATTAATGAGGCACACGTCATGTCACGTGCTTCATACTTCATTAAGGGTAAATTAGACTAATTAACTTTTTTTTTTAAGGAGGAATTAGATAAAAGAAAAGTAGTAGAGAGCAAGTAATATCAAGTTTCTTTTTTACACATGAAATTCGTCCAACCCTCTTCATGGCCTAAAAGAGGTGTCTTACAAGACTCCCACATTGAAAATAAAGAGAGAAAAAGATATACAAGTTTAGCTCCCACCACATTGAAATAAGATATACAAGTTTAGAGAGTTATTTAAGAGCTTTTAGGAGGCTTAAAGAGAAACAAACCAAATTTTGGGAGTTTCTAACATTCTCTTAAGGGTTCTAGAGTTTTAACGTTTTAGAATATCAATTGGAGAGCTTGGAGGAGGCATAGAGACATGGGCTTGCTTGGAGAAGAAGGCTACGACTTTGAGAGCTCTTGGGGGAGAATTTCTTTAATAGTTTTTATTCTCTTTTATTTTCTCTTTAATTGTGAATCTTATGATTTGTAATAATTATGGATGTTGAATTTATTTTTTCCATGAACTAATTTTCATAGCTAGGGCTATGATGTAGCCATAATTATGAAGGTTTAATTACTTTAATATATGTTGAGTTTTATTTAATTAGTAATATGTTTTGTTAATAAATCATTAGTATGCTTAATGCTTTCATAGGCTGGAAGGAATGAATGATTTTAATAATATTTGAGGTTGGAAAAGGATAATATTATGGATCTCCAATGATTTACATGAATGCATAATTGATTGGAAAATAGTTATGTCTTATGCCATATTATTTGCTTAATCTATGCTTGATGAATTTGCATAATTTAGTTTATAGGCCGGAAGGAATAAATTAGATTATGTGAATATTATCAATTGTGAGTGGAAACTACTTTTGATTAACTTTGTGATTAAGTGTGGTTAACAAAATTACTAGTTAATTAAATTCATATATTTAAGTAATTAAATTGGAATAGTTAGTGGTGAAATCAAATCCCCTAATATTCATAATTATTAATGAATTGATAAAATTTAATTGATTGATTTTGTTTAATTTAGTTTATTTATTTTCAATTGTCATCTTAAATTCTAGTTCAAATATTACCAAAACCTAATTATCTTTGGTACTTAATTCGTAATCTCTTGGGTACTTGAAATGATTCGTGCACTTGCGAGTTGATTTTACACATCAGTAAAGGGTCGAGGTCTTGCATTGATAATTTGTAGTTAGACAGACCAAATCAATCTTTGTTATGGGTTTAAAGGCAAGTCGCCCTATGTTCGTATCAATTTGGTATCAGACCTAGTTTCTAATTACAAGTTTGATCTATCTATCTTTGTTTTCATTGTTTTTCATTGTTTGTCATTGCTCTTAGCTTTATGCGATTTTAGCATTATGTTAGAAATTGATACTAACGTAGGACAACTTGCTCCTAAACCCATATTATATTAGCCCGGATCTAATTATATTCATGTCCTAATAGTCACTTCAACCACTAGCCAACTTATGATTAGAAACCTTGGTATAATGGAGACGCCACAATAGGTGATGGATATCCTATTGATAAGTCAAACTAAAATACTCATTCACTAATGGTGTTTTAGATGTTCAAAGAGAATAAAGAGAATTCAATCTCACAAATAATTTTCTGTATGAATCGTGTACTAAATATTATTGATAAAACAAGCCTTTAAATAGGCTTTGAAAGGAACAAAATAAACCCTAATTATAATAGGTAAAACAGTCCATGCAATGAAGATTCCTATTATGGCTGAAATTTACCTCCTTTCCTAATCTAATTTGGATTAATTAATTCCTTTATTTTGAATTAGGAATTAATTAATTTACAATGAAAATAATAAATTAATAACTTCCCTAAGTTGATTTTCCAGCAAATAAATAAATAGAAACCAAACAACAGGCAAATATCCTAAAACAAAAAGTCAAAATTAAATTAGGAAACTAGTTGACTAGTTTGACTACTAAGGTATCTTTGACAAATCGCCAACTTGTTTGGGCTTCAATCAGCTTCCATATGCCATTTAGGATGCCAAGTATGATTAATAATGATTCCCACACATTTCCTCTTGATTGGAATAAGTTACACAAGAAGAAAAGTCAAAGCCAACAGCTAAACAACACATTTTCGGCCAAATTAAGATGCTATCCGTACGAGTCCTTTTTAGATGCTTTTGATTCTACCTTGTCTGGATTCCATGTACTCTTAATGATATTCATTGAGTTCATGAAGTGTTGAAATCATTCCTTGCTGCCCAGAGTCCAAATTTGCATGAAAATAGCTACCCAGGTCCATATCGACTTCCACCACTCGAATGCTCAGAATAAACTTTGTATCTTCGGGTATGGACAAACGCTTTTGAGAATTAACTACTCCCTTTATAAATGCTCCCAATTTTTCCTTGAACCTTTTGGCTTGAGATCTAATGATCGGCCCAGTCTTCATCCGTATTAGGTTGGCACCCCAGCGGGTTGTCGGTTGTCCAGATTCGGGCGGATACTCATCATCCCTCTCCTCTTTAAAAGGATTTGTCCTCGAATCAAGATCATCACTTGTAAAAAAAAAGGAGATGTAAAAAAAAGGAGATCAATTAGCAATATCAAATGTGGCACTAACATTGTACTCGCCTGTTAAATTAAGTTTGTAGACATTCTCGTTAATCCGCTCCAAAACTTAAAAAGGTCTATCCACACGCAGCATGAGGTCCAAATAAAATAAATTCTCATCAAAAATCACTCCCTCACGTGTTTCACTCAATCAGTGTCTTGACACTTGTGTTTTCATACTAGTTTCGGATTGTACCATCTTTTAAGCTCATACACTTTTGCCTTTTTCCACTCAAAGAATTATCTCAAAGTTCTAATTAAAATACCCACAAAATAACAATTAGATCACAAGCATGTTTTAATTAAATTTATCAACAAAACAGTAGCAATAAGCAAACAATACCGATGAATTAAAAAAACCTAACTTTCGACTTTTCTAGGCAAAATAAGGCAACTTAACAAGGAAAATTTCAGAATCAATAAAACCTGGACCAGATGGTAAGAAATTAAGGATTTAAGAATAAAAATTTAGAAAAAGAATTTCAAACACGAACAAGAATCAATTCAAACAGAATTAAAGAATAGTGTTGGTTGTTCTTCTTATAATCCTAGTTTTGTATCAAATCCTTTATATAATTTTAATCCAAATAATTTAAGCACCTAAATTTAAAAATCTAGCAACAAAAATAATTCTCCAGCAACTCCAAATATTGAATGAATAATCAACAAATTAGCAACTGCAAGAAATTTACAACACCAAATTCAACAAACCGATATTTTTTTTTTTATATTCAGCTTTTTTTATTTTTTATTTTTATTTTTACTCACAGAAAACAAGACAACTGCACTAGTGAGGATTAACACCAAAATTGCAATTCCAACACCAAATAATCCCCAAACCCGTGACCTCCAAAACAAAAATACACATTCATAGTTTTTTTATTTATTTTTTATTTTTTATATGTTGCCCCAAACACACTTCTTTTCTCTCTCTCTTTTTTTTTTTTTTTTTTAATGTATGGATGCAAATATTTAAGACTATAACAGCAAAGAACAATCAACAAACATCAAAATTAACAAGAACAATGATGAAAAAACACCCACAAACTAGGAAGAAAAAATACGGTAAAAACTATGAAAACCTAATTTAACTAGGAAAGAGTTTTTTTTTTTTTTTTTTTTAAAGATGCAGATTGTGTATAGGATGGATGCAACCTTAACCTAATGCTAAAATTTCAGGTTAACATAAAAACAAATAAAATAAATAAGATAGATCAAACGTAAACAAAATCTTGGCCGTGATACTAAATGATACGAACCTAGGACAACCTTCTCCTAAACCCGTATTATATTAATCCGGATCTAATTATGTTCAAGTTCGAATGATCACCTCAATCCCTAACGAAATTGTAATTAGAAACCTTGGTATATTGAAGATGCCACAATAGGTGATGGATATCCTATTGATAAGTCAAACTAAAACACTTATTCACTAATGGTATTTTAGGTGTTCAAAGAAAATAAAAAGAATTCAATCTCACAAATAAATTTATATATTAATCATGTACTGAATATTATTGATAAAACAAGCCTTTAAATAGGCTTTGAAAGGAACAAAAAAAAAAAACCCTAATTATAATAGGTAAAACCGGCCATGCAATGAAGATTCTTATCATGGCCAAAATTCACCTCCTTTCCTAATCTAATTTGGTTTAATTAATTACTTTATTTTGAATTAGCAATTAATTAATTTATAATGAAAATAATAAAATAATAACTTTCCTAAGTTGATTTTTCCAGCAAATAAATAAATAGAAACCGAATAAAAGACTAATTTCCTTAAACAAAAAGTTAAAATCTAATTAGGAAACTAGTTGACTAGTTTGACTACTAAGGTATCTTTGATCAATCTTTAGCCTCCATATGCCATGTAGAACGCCAAGTATTATTAATAATATTCCTATAGGTTGCCTCTTGATTGGAATAAGTCAAACAAGAAGAAAAGTCAAAGCTAGCGACTGAACAACACATTTTTGGCCAAATTGAGATGCTATCCGTACAAGTCCTTTTTAGATGCTTTTGGTTCTACCTTGGCTGGATTCCATGTCCTCTTAGTGATATTCATTGAGTTCATGAAGTGTTGAAACCATTCCTTGCAGCCCAGAGTCCAAATAAGCATGAAAATAGCTACCCGGGTCCTAATCGGCTTCCACTACTTGGATGCTTAGAACAAGCTTTGTATCATCGGGTTTGGAAAAACTCTTTTAAGAATTAACTACTCCCCATATAAATGCTCCTAGGTTGTCTTTAACTCTCTTGGCTTGAGCTCTAATGATTAACAATCTGTATTGGGTCTGCACCCTAGCGGGTTGTCGGTTATGCAGGTTCGGGCGGATTCTCATCAGAAATTGTATCTTTGATTTCTTTGGTTGTCTTATCCATTTGGTCACTAAGTTCTTCTTTGCATCTTTTCTTTTTTTTTGTTCTTCTTCGTTCATCTTATCATATCTTACATATATAAAAAAAAATATTTCTTTGTTCTTCTTTGCATCCTAACTCTTGTGGTCAACGACTTGGTGTGTTTTCATTGAAGTTTGGTGTGATTGGTATTACTGCAGTTTGATAAAGATTGCTATTGCTGCTTGAACGCAAAAATAAAAGAAATTTTTTTTTCTTGTTCTTGTGGTTTGTGGCATTGAATTATTGAGCTTTCAAGAGAAAATAGATTTGAGAAGCACCAAAAACAAGCCCAAATCAATACCAAAAATAAGGTTTGTTGAATATTCACTAATTCCACTTTGCAAATCTGGTTCCAGTTTGTTCTTAACATTCTAAATTTTTGTGTTTGTGCCAAATTTCTTGTTGGAAACTGAATCTATCATCGTTACCTTTTTCTTGTTACTTTTTCTTAGCTTTCTTTCTTAATTGTTCAATAGGTTTCTTTGGATTGTTACTTGCTAGTTTGATTTAGTTTGAAATTAGTTTGCGAAGAACCAAATAGAATTACTAGAGTGGTAAAACGCAAGAGAGATGAGAATTATAGAGGGTAAAAGCCAAAACATAACTAAAGTGCAAACACAAGTGAATTGAGACCTGGAATTTGAGCAAAACATGTGAGGGAGTGTTGTGAGGTCATTTTTACTAACAAGTTTTGCAGAAAAAAAAATCATATCACAAGACCAAAGCAAAGAAAGCATGGAAGGAGTTGCTAGTGTGGATGATCCGAAGTTATACATTCAAGCCATGGTGGAAGAACTCTAAAGGGCACTATGCATGGAGGTCAGGCAGATCCATGCTAGGTTGGATAGGATGGAATCATCAATCCAAACGCCGCAGCAACAACCACCATAAAGGTTCACTCATGGTCGTGATAGAGGAAGAAATTCTCCAAGTGGGAAAGATTTGGATGAATGGGAGATGACTATGATGAAGAAGAAGAAGACATTGGTTTGGGTACCAACCAATTCCATGATAGGGAGAGATTAGACCGAGGCATTGATTATGGAGGAATTCACATGAAAATACCCTCATTCCAAGGTGAAAGTGACCTAGAAGCTTATCTTGAGTGGGAGAAGAGGATTGAGATGGTATTCGATTATCAGAACTATTCGGAGGCTAAAATGTTAAATTAGCCACTGTTGAATTCCAACACGAAAAATCCACCAAACCCGTGACCACTAACAAAATACAAATGTGCAGTTTTTTTTTTTCTAATACATGTTGCCGCAAACCCCTCTCAGTTTTTTCTTTTTTTGAATATATGAAAGCAAATACTTAAGATAAAAAATAGCAAAGAAAAATCAACAATAAACTAAATTAACAAGAACAATGATAAAAGATGACCAACAAACTAAGAAACAAAAATACGGTAAAAGTAGGAAAACCTAATTTAACTAGGAATGAATTTTTTATTTTTTATTTTTGAATATGCAGAACGTGTATAATGATAGAAGCAACCTTAACCTAATGCTAAAATTGCAGATTAACACAAAAACAAATAAAGGTAGAACAAACCTGAACAAAATTCAGCTCTGATACCAAATGATACGAGCCTTGGACGACCTGTGCATAAACCCATATTATATTAGCCTAGATCTAATTATGGTTAAGTTCTAATGGTCATCTTGACCCCTAACCAACCTGTGATTAGAAACTTTGGTATGATGAAGATGCCACAATAGGTGATGGATTTCCTATCAAACTAAAACACTCACTCACTAACGGTATTTTACGTGTTCAAAAGAACAAAGAGAAATTCAATCTCACAAAATAAATTCTTATTATTATTAATGGTGTATTCTTCCTTAAAAATAAGCCCTTAAAGAGGCTAACAATTTACAAAATAAAACCCTAATTAACTATGTAAAATAGGCCACAAAACAATAGGAAACCTAGCTTGGTCGAAATTCATCTCTTTCCTAATCTAATTTGGATTAATTAATTCCTTTACTTTTGAATTAGGAATTAATTAATTTACAATGAAAATAATAACCTTCCTAAGTTGATTTTTTCACCAAATAAATAAATAAAAACCAAATAAAAGACAAATTTTTTAAAATAAAAAGTCAAGAAATCAAATTAGGAAGCTAGTTGACTAGTTTGACTACTAAGGTATCTTTGACTAATCTCTAGTTTTTTTGGGCTCCAAATCAGCTCCCATATGCCATTTAGGATTCCAAATATGATTAATAATGGTTCCCACACATTGCCCCTTGATTGGAATAAGTCAAAGAAGAAGAAAAGTCAAAACCAACGACTAAACAGTACATTTTCGCCCAAATTGAGATGCTATCCGTACAAGTCCTTTTTAGATGCTTTTGATTATACTTTGGCTGGATTCCATGTCCTTTTAATGATATTCATTGAGTTCATGAGGTGTTGGAACCATTCCTTGCTGTCCGGAGTCCAAATTTGCATGAAAACAGCTATCCGGATCTGTATCGGCTTCTACAACTCGGATGCTTAGAATAGACTTTGTGTCTTCAGGTATGGCAAAGCTTTTCTGAGAATTAATTACTCCCTTTATAAATGCTTCGAGGTTTTCCTTAAAGCTCTTGCCTTGAGCTCGAGTGATCGGCCCGGTCTTCATCCGTATCTGGTCAGTGCCTCAGCTGGTTGTTGGTTGTGCGAGTTTGGGCGGATTCTCATCACCATTACTATATGAGCATTTTTCAAAAGCTACAAAGCTTGTCTCAAGGAAGTAGGAGTGTGGAGGACTATTATAAGGAGATGGAAATCCTCATCATGAAGGCTAATGTTGAGGAGGATAGGTAGGCTATTATGGCACATTTCTTAGCTGGTTTGAATAGGGAAATAGCAAACCAAATGGATTTACATCATTATGTTGAGATTCAAGAGATGTTGCACGTGTCCATCAAAGTAGAGTAACAACTCAAAAGGAGAGGTACCACAAGGCTTAGTATTGCTCAAAACACTTGGAAAGCAAGCTCATCTACATGGAAACCCAATCTGCCCAAGTTTGGCGATAAAGCCACCACATGGCCTAAATTCGAAGCTAAGGCCAAACCATCCTCAACCAAGCAAGTAAGTAAATCAGATTCATCTTCAACTAGAAATCGAGATATCATATGCTTTAAATGTAGGCAGGGGCATATTGCAAGTCAATGTCCAAACAAGAGGGTCATGGTGATTCGAGAAAGTGGAGACATTGAATCTAAAGAGGAAGAGTCGGATAATGAATCCATGCCACCATTTGAGGACATTGTTGATGAAGATGAAGATGATTACAAGTATCCAGTTGGTGGGGACTTGTCATTGTTTGCTTGAAGATCTCTAACTGTGCACAATGATGAAAAGGAAGTGCAACAGAAGAACATCTTTCATACTAGGTGCAAAGTCAAGGATAAAGTATGTAGCATGATTATTGATGGTGGAAGTTGTACTAATATTACTAGTTTTACTATGGTTGAAAAACTAGGTTTACCCACTATGAAGCATCCAGAACCATATAAGAAGCTACAATGGCTTAATGATTATGGAAAGTTGATGGAGACCAAGCAAGTGAAGATTGCATTCTCTATTGGTGATTATGAAGATGAGGTTATTTGTGACCAGCCAATGCAAGCTGGTCATATGCTTTTGGGATGTCAATGGCAATTTCATAGAGATACTACCCATCTTGATCGTACTAAAAAGATTGTCTTCAATTTCAAGGGTAAACGAGTGATGCTTATGCCAATGACTCCTAAACAAGTTTTTGATGATCAATTGGCTTTACAAAGGAGGAGAGAAGCTAAACAACAACAAAATCAAGTTGTGTCCATCAACCAAGAGAAGAAAAAGAATGGTGAGGCTGATTATTGATGGTGGAAGTTGTACTAATGTTGCTAGTGTTACAATGGTTGAAAAACTTGGTTTGCCCACTATGAAGCATTCAGAACCATATAAGCTACAATGGCTTAATGATTGTGGAGAGTTGAAGGTGACCAAGCAAGTGAAGATTGCATTCTCTATTGGTGATTATGAAGAAGAGGTTATTTATGATATGGTGCCAATGTAAGCTGGTCATATGCTTTTGGGATGTTCATGGTAATTTGATAGAAATACTACCTATCTTAGTCGTACTAATAAGATTGTCTTCAATTTCGAGGGTAAACTAGTGGTGCTTATGCCAATGACTCCTAAATAGGTTTTCGATGACCAATTGGCTTTACAAAGGAGGAGGGAAGCTAAACAACAACAAAATCAAGTTGTGTCCAACAAAGAAGAGAAGAAAAAGACGTGTGAGGCTAAGAGTGCCAGAGAAAAAGACAAGAAAAATAAGAAAAAAGAGAGTTTTTATGCAAAACAGAGTGAGATGAAGAAGCTTTTTTGTTGTAGAAAGCCTATAATTGTAATGATGTACAAAGAAGCATATATGAATCATTTAACTAACCCTGATGAATCTGTTTTGCCTATTTCTATTGTTTCTCTTTTGCAGGAGTTCGATGATGTCTTTCCCGAGGAGATTCTAAGTGGGTTACTACTAGTTAGAGGGACGGAGTATCAAATTAATTTTGTTCCAGGATCAACAATTGCAAACCATCCAGCATATAGGAGTAATCTAGAGGAGATAAAGGAACTTCAAAGGCACATAAGTGAATTGCTTGAAAAGGGATATGTTAGAGAAAGCATGAGTCCATGTACTGTACCTGTGTTATTAGTCTCTAAGAAAGATGGAACATGGAGAATGTGTGAAGATTGTAGGGCTATTAACAATATAATTAGGTTTAATGATATGCTTGATGAATTATATGGTGCATGCATGTTTTCAAAAATTGATCTTAAGAGTGATTATCTCAAATACACATGAAGGAATATGATGATTGGAAAACAGCCTTTAAAACAAAGCATGGTAAATATCAGTGATTGGTTACGCCATTTGGGTTAACTAATGCCCTTAGTACTTTTATGAGACTTATGAATCATGTTTTACATGCTTACATTGGAAAGTTTATGGTTGTGTACTTTGATGATATCCCTGTATATAGTAGGAGTTTAGAAGAACATGTAAGGCATCTTAGGTTAGTATTAAATGTTCTTAGGAAAGAAAGACTTTATGCCAATCTTAAAAAGTATGACTTTTGTCAATCTGAGCTTGTTTGGCTAGTTAAAGATTTAGTACTATTGCTGCACCTTTGACAGAGGTTAGTAAGAAGAGTGTAGGATTTCAATGGGGAGACGCTCATGAAAGGTCTTTTAATTTATCAAAAGAAAAACTAATAAATGCTCCTTTATTAGTGTTGCCTAACTTTTCCAAAAAATTTGAGATTGAGTGTGATGCATCAGGAATAAGTATAGGTGCTGTTTTGATGAAGGAGGGAAAACAAATTGCTTATTTCAGTGAAAAGCTAAGTGGGGTAGGCTTAAACTATCCAACTTATTACAAAAAGTTATATACATTGGTTAGGGCATCGGAGACATGGCAGCAGTACTTATGGCCTAAAGAGTTTGTGATTCACACAAATCATGAGTCCTTGAAGCACATAAAGGGATAAGGAAAGCTCAATAGGCGCCATGGCAATGGATGGAATTTCTTGAGACATTTCTCTATGTTATTCGCTACAAACAAGGTAAAGAAAGCTGATGCATTGTCCCGCAGGTATATTCTAATTTCTACTATGGATGCTAAATTACTTGGTTTTGATCAAATTAAAGAATTATGTGTTTTAGATCATGACTTTGGTGAAGTTTACAAACTTTATGAATAGCATGCTGAGGGAAAGTTTTATAGGTTTAAGGGATTCTTATTTAGGAAAAATAAACTTTGTGTACCAAGTTGTTCTTTGTGTGATTTCCTTGTTAGAGAATCTCATAGTGGGGGATTAATGGGACACTTTGGTATAGCTAAAACCTTAGCTATTCTACAAGAACACTTCTATTGGCTGCATATGAAAAGAGATGTAGAAAGAATTTGTGATAGATGCATTAAATGTAAACAATCTAAATCACGGTTGCAACCACATGGGTTGTACATGCCCCTTCCTATACCTAACCACGCTTGGGTAGATATTTCTATGGACTTTGTTTTCGGGTGCCTAAAACAAGGAATGGTGGGGATTAAATTTTTGTGGTTGTGGATAGGTTCTCTAAAATGGCACATTTTATTGCATGTCATAAAACCGATGAGGCATCTCATAATGCTGATTTGTTCTTTAAAAAAATTGTTAGGTTGCATGAAATGCCTAGAATAATTGTGCCTGATAGAGATGTGAAATTCTTGAGTTAGGGTACTAAATTGTTGTTTTCTGCTACTTGTCATCTACAAACTGATGGACAAATAGAGATAGTAAATAGAACTTTATCTACTTTGTTGTGTGCTTTGATAAGTTTACCTCATGTTGAATTTGCTTACAATAGAAATGTACATTCAGCCACTAAATTTTTACCTTTTGAAATTGTATATGTTTTTAATCTTTTAACTCCATTGGATTTACCACCTTTACCTCTGAATGAGAGTGCTAAATTGGATCGGAAAAAGAAAGCTGATTTTGTTAGGCAACTATATGAGAAGGCTAGCCAACATTGAGAGGAGAACCGAACAATTCATGAAGCAAGCAAACAAAGGGTGCCAACAAGTTGTTTTTGAGCCTGAAGATTTGGTTTGGTTGCATTTTAGAAAGGACAGATTTCCGGCATAATGAAAGTCTAACCTGATGCCACGTGGAGATGGTCCATTTCAAATATTGGAGAGACTTAATGAAAATACTTACAAATTAGATTTTCCAGGTGAGTATAAGATTAGTGCTACATTTAATGTCGCTAATTTATCTCCTTTTTGTGCAGGTGAAGATTTGAAGACAAATCCTTTTCAAGAGGAGAGGAATGATGAGGACATAGAAGCACCTTCATGCAAAGCCACTTCAAATCTCTATGGGACCAATAACTAGGGCAAGAGCAAAGAGGTTTAAAGAAGTACTAAATGGTTTAATCCAAGAAGTATTCATGTCTAAAGGAAGCAGGTTCATTAATGAAGATGAACCAAAATTGGTCCATATGATTGGAACAGTGGTTGCCAAAGATAAACCAAAATTGGTCCATATGATTGGAACAGTGGATGCCAACATGAAAGAGAGCTTAACGCAAGGAATTCTACAACATGGTCATGTGGCAAGTTTTGATGACATGGATAGTGACGTGGCATCCTATGGTGACATGGTACTTTTGCCATATGGAAGGTAATATGCGTCTACATGGCTTCCAACTAAGCTTGGCTGAATTTTATAATTAGGAAAACATTAATTTTTTATTTATGTCTTGATTGGATTTTGGGATGTTACCTATTTGCATTCCTAATTTAGTTTTTATTAGGTCTTTACATTACTTTCCTAATTTTATTAGAGTTGAATTGGTCAAAATATTAAAGGCCACTCAAATTAGGAAACTAGGAGCCAAATTAGGTTTCCTAAACCTAAACCTAACCAAATTAGGTTTCCTAAACCTAACCAAGATAGGTTTTCTAAACATAATTTTCGTCCATCTTTATTTTTAGCAAATTTAGAAAAGCTTTGTAATTTATTTTGCCTATTTAAAGGCACAAAAGTGATGAAAAATACTAGATTAAAATTTTGACTCAAAGTGAGTGTGATTTTCTTGGTCCTCAAAGAACTATATAGAACCTTTCAAACTTTGCTTGTGGAGTTCAAATTTGACGTATTAATAGGTTATTTCGCATCCTATTGTTGTGTCTTTACCATACCAAGGTTCTTACCTCAAATATAGGTAAAGGGTGGAAGTCTTCCATTGATAATTTATAATTAGACAGTCCAAATCAATCTTTGTTACGGATTTAGAGGCAAGTTGCTTTAGATTCGTATCACGAACCTAGGTCGACTTGCTACTAAACCCATATTATATTAACCCGTATTGAAAATTAAGTTCAGATTTTATTATTAACTTAACCCCTAATCAACTTGTGATTTTCTACCTTAGCATATGATTAAGTTGTCAAAATAGGTGATGAATGTTCTATTATAAGTTGAACTAAAACACTTTATTTATATTAAATATTTTAGGTGTTCAAAGAGAACAAAGAAAATTATTTCTCACAAATAAATTTCTATATAATAACTAAGCTGCCTTCTTATTAAAAAATAATACTTTAAATAGGCTAAGAGTACAAAACAAAAACCCTAGAATATTAGGATAAAATTTAGGCAACCTTGGTGAACAAAAGGACATTGCCAAATTTCATGCCCTTTCCTAATCTAATTTTTATTAATTAATTCCCTAATGTTGAAATAGTAATTAATTAATTTGATATCAAAATAATAAAATTCTCACTTTCATAATGTAATTTGTCCAGTAAATAAATAAATAAAAACCAAAATAAAGACTATTTCCTAAAACAAGTCAAATATTAAAATTTGGAAATTAGTTGACTAGTTTTTAAACTAAGCTGTCTTTGACCGATTACCAACTAGTTTAGACTCTAAATCAGCTCCAATTTGATATGGAGGATGTCAAATAGGATTAATATTGACTCTCATACATTTCCCCTTGATTGGAATAAGTCAAATTGCTTGATCAACAAAAGAAGTCAAAGTCAGTGCCAAAACAAGCATTTTCGACCAACATGAAGCTTTTGTTTTGGCATGACTTCATGGTTCCTTTGAGTGCTCAATCACGTTCTTAAACCAAGGAATTCACTGCTTGCTAAATGGAGTCCATAGAAGCACCAAACCAGTTTGCTGGGTCCATTTCGACCTTCATAATGTGGATGCATAAGACGGGCTTTGGATCTTCGGATATTGTCATGCTCTCTTGAGATTTAATCACACCTTGTATGAAGCTAACTGGATTGTCCTTAAATATCTTGGCTTATGCCCTTATGATTGGCTCTGTCTTCATTTGTACAAGATCAACACCCTAGCAAGTAGTAGGTTGTACTGGTACGAGCTAATTGTCATCATTCTCCTCCTCTTAAAAAGGATTTACCCTCAAATCAAAGTCATCACCTACAGCAAATGGCAATAAATAATCAACATTAAAGGTAGCACTCACATTATACTCACTTGGTAAGTCAAGTTTGTAAACATTTTCATTAATCCTCTCTAATACTTGAAAAGGTCCATCTCCTCAAAGTATAAGCTTTGACCTTCGTTGTTTTGGAGACCTCTCCTTTCTTAAGTGTAACCAAATCGAATCTCCTGGTCAAACACCATCACAACAAATCCAAGAAATACAAGCTCATGTCGATAAAAATTACACTTTTTAATGTTAGAAATAACCATTCCTCCATAAGTACTTCTAAAACTAACCTAAAATGTCCTACATGGTCATCCAAGTTTATACTATACACAAGAATATTATCAAAGTAAACAACCACACATTTACCAATGAATGGACACATAACGTGGTTCATTAATCTCATGAAAGTGCTAGGTGTGTTAGTTAAACCAAAAGGCATTACTAACCATTCATACAATCCATTTTTAGTTTTAAATCCAGTTTTCCATTCGTCATCCTCTCTCATCCTAATTTGATGATATCCACTCCTAAGATCAATTTTAGAGAACATGCAAGCACCATACAATTCATCAAGCATATCATCTAGCATAAGAATTGGATGCATATACTTAATAGTTATGTTTTTTATAGCCTTACAATACACACATTCGCCATGATCCATCTTTCTTAGGTACTAATAAAATAGGGATAGCACATGTACTAATGATTTCACGAATATCACATTTTTCAAGCAATTCACTTACTTGGCTTAGTAGTTCCTTTGTCTTCTCAGGATTGCTTCTTTATGCATGCCTATTAAGAATGGCAACTCCGGGAATAAAATCAATTTGATGTTCAATCCATCGAATAGGTGGTAAACCACTAGAAATTTCCTTCAGAAGGACATCATTATTGATATGCTCACGGATGCATATGGTAGTGAGATGATGATTTTGAGTCAATGAAATGAAAGTGAATAACCAGATGGTGATTGGATATGGAGATGGGATGAAAAACAATTGCAAGGAACTTAAAAACAGAAGGAAAAAAAAAAGATAAAAATTAAAATAAAATAAAATATATCCAACCAAGACCCATTAGCTATTTAGAGGTAGGAACCAATGGTATTTACTTATGATCCTTTATCTATGGAAGATAAGAACCATAAGTATAAAGACACTCTCAAGCGAATAACCTAGAGGTCCAAGAGTAATGGTGAAAACCCAATTCTCAATGAGAGAAAATTTCATTAAAAAAAAACCAATCCCTAACAAATGGAAAAATAAAATCCTTAAATAGAGTCTAAGACTCTTTAGAAACCCTAGACAAAGTATTAAAGATTATTTTGCCTTATTTTGAACCAGCTAGAATTACCTTATATAGTTATTACACGTCCAAAATTACCAAGATAAAATTAAGTGCTTAATTTAACCTAGTTGGGTCTAGCTAGCATCAAATTACATGGATCGGATGTTCTAAAATACTTGGTCTCCCAAAATAGCACCAAAACAGCCCATTTTGCAATTTCCTCAAGCTCATTTTATAATTCTCCAAGCCCAAAACGTCCCCTTTTAATTTTGGTTGACTCTCCAAACCAAAAACACTTTATCTTGGGCTGTCAAATTGTTCTTCAACTTGGATTCTCAAAAGTGGGTTTGGTAATGTCCTCCTCTTTAAACACATCAAGATCCTTCATGAATGCAAATAAGGCCTCCTCGAATCTTTTGGCTCTACTTCGAGTAATTGGGCCTTGAGGCAGCTGAAAGGGATCGTTGGAAGTGTGATGTGCATCATTCCCCCGTTCTTTGAAGAGATTCATCCGTGAATCTTCACCTGCATCGAAGAGAGATAAATCACTAACATTGAATGTGGAACTCACATTGTACTCACCGGGTAAGTCAATTTTATAAGCATTGTCATTAATTTTCTCTAAGACTTTAAATGAACCATCCCATCTTGGATGCAACTTAGTCTTCCACTTTTCGGAAAATTTCTCCTTTCTCATGTACACCCAAACCCAATCTCCTGGTTCAAAAATCACTTGCTTCCTTCCCTTATTAGCCTTTTTTTCATAGATTTTAGTTTTCTTCTCAATGTGCTCTTTCACCTTGGTGTGTAAGTCCTGCACAAACTTTGCTTTTGCTTTGACATCCATGGAAACAATTTCATTAGTAGGTAAGGGTAGCAAATCCAATGGTGTAAAGGGATTAAAACCATAAACAATTTCAAATGGTGAACCATTGGTGGATGAATGCAATGTCCTGTTGTAGGCAAATTCTATGTGTGGCAAACAATCCTCCCAATTTTTCAAATTCCTTTGAATCAAAGCTCTCAACAAAGTTCCGAAAGTTCTATTAACCACTTCAGTTTGTCCATCCGTTTGTGGATGACAAGTGGTTGAAAACAATAGCTTTGTTCCTAACTTTCCCCAAAGTGTTTTCCAAAAATGACTTAACACTTAAAATCTCTATCCGAAACAATGGTTTTGGGAATGCCATGTAGTCTAACTATCTCCCTAAAGAACAAATCAGCAACATGTGTAGCATCATTTGTTTTGCTACATGGAATGAAATGAGCCATTTTTAAAAATCTATCTACCACAAAGATAGAAGCCTTTCCTTTGCTAGACCGTGGCAAACCTAAAACAAAATCCATTGAAATGTCTATCTAAAGGGCATTAATGGAGTGTACAAACCATGTGGTTGTACTTTGGATTTGGCCTTTTTGCAAATAATGCATCGTTGGCAAACCCTCTCCACATTCTTTCTTATGTGTGGCCATAAGAAATGCTCACCTAAGATGTCTAATGTTTTAACAACACCAAAATGCCCCATAAGGCCACCCTCATGTGGCTTTCTAACTAGTAATTCTCTAAGTGAACATTGTGGCACACAAAGTTTGTTTTTCCTAAACAACTATCCATCATTTCTATAAAACTTATCAAAAGCAATCTTTTCACATGCTAGCAAACATATTTCCAAAATCAGGGTCTTTTGCATACAATTCTTTAATTTGTTAAAATCCTACCATCTTAGCATTCAAGGTTGAGATTAGAGTGTACCTCCTTGACAATGCATCTGCCACTATGTTCTCCTTTCCTTGCTTGTACTTGATGATGTACGGGAACGATTCTATGAACTCCACCCACTTGGCATGTCTTCTTTACAACTAACTTGCTTTGCCCCTTGGTATGCCTTAAGGAATCATGATCCGTATGGATGACGAACTCCTTGGGCCAAAGATAATGCTGCCAAGTCTCCAAAGTTTGGTACAAAGCATATAATTCCTTGTCATACACCAGGTAATTCAAAGCAACTCCTCCAAGTTTTTCACTAAAGTAAGCTATGGGCCTCCCGTCCTGCATCAAAACACCTCCTATGCCAAGATCAAAAGCATCACATTCGGTTTCAAAAGTTTTAGCAAAATTAGGTAAAGCAAGAACGGTTGCATTTGTTAGCTTATTTTTTTAAGAGTATTAAAAGCTCTCTCTTGTTCTTATCCCCATATGAAAATTACATTTTTCTTAACAAGCTCATTCAAAGGTGAAGCAATGGTGCTAAAGTCCTTAACAAACCTCCTATAAAAGCTAGCTAACCCATGAAAGCTCCTAACCTAACTTGCACTTTTAAGTGTTGGCCACTTTTTAATGGATTGGTCCTTTGACTCATCAATTTTCACACCATTAAAACTAACAACAAAACCTAGGAAAAACAACCTCATTCATGCAAAAACAACATTTCTTTAAATTGGCATACAATCTTTCACTTCTAAGAACATCTAGCACATTCCCAATATGCTCTATATGCTCTTCCAAACTCTTACTATATATGAGAATGTCATCAAAATACACAACTACAAACTTTCCTGTAAATGCACGTAGGATATGATTCATTAACCTCATGAATGTACTAGGTGTATTTGTCAAGCCAAATGGCATGACCAACCACCCATATAAACCTTGCTTGGTTTTGAAAGCTGTTTTCCACTCATCCTCCTCCCTCATCCTAATTTGGTGGTAACCACTCCTAAGGTCTATTTTGGAGAAAATTTGGGAACCATGCAGCTCATCAAGCATGTCATCTAATCTAGGGACAGGATAACGATACTTTACTACAATTTTGTTGATGGCTCTGCAATCCACGCACATTCTCCAAGTTCCATCTTTCTTGGGCACTAAAAGCACCGGTACAGCACATGGGTTCATACTCTCTCGAATATACCCTTTTGCCAAAAGTTCTTTAACTTGTTTTTGCAGCTTCTTTGCTTCTTCCGGATTGGTTCCATAAGCTGGATGATTTGGTATTGTTACTCCTAGAATGAAATCTATTTGGTGCTCAATCCCTCTTAGTGGTGGTAATCCACTTGGAACCTCCTCGGGAAATATATCTTCATATTCCTGGAAAAGAGATACCATTGCACTAGGCAAGGTATTATTAGTATCAAGGTTCTCATCCTTGTACAACATAAGAAAAATGGGTTTTTGAGTTATAAATGCACTCTTCAAGTCACACATTTTTGCATAAAAACTCTTTTGTTTTCTCTCTTTTTCACCACTCTCTTTTTCTTGATAGCCATTCCCTTTTCTCTCTTTTTCTTCTCTCACTATCTTTTCTTTTGCATCTTCACTCTTTTCACTCCTTTTCTCACCTTTTTCTTTTTCTTCATTTTTCTCACTTTTCTCTCTTTTATTTTTCATTTGTACTTCCAAGATTTGATGTGGAGTCATGGGAGCAAGAGTTGTTTTTCTTCCAACCTTGTTGAAGGTGTATTTGTTGGTGAATCCATCATGGATAACCTTCCTATCGTATTGCCAAGGCCTTCCTAAAAGAATGTGACCAGCTTGCATTGGAACCACATCGCACTCCATTTCATCTTGATATCTTCCAATGGTGAACAAGACTTTAACTTGCTTAGTAACTTTGATTTCCCCAGAATCATTCAACCATTGCAGCTTGTATGGACAAGGATGCTTGGTTGTCCTTAGCTTTAACTTCTTCACCAATTCTTCACTTGCCACATTTGTATAGCTCCCTCCATCGATTATCAGGTTGCAAACCCTTCCTTGGACTTGATATCTTGTATGGAAAATGTTCTCCCTTCGGTCCTTTTCTTCTTCCTTGGCTTGTGCATTTAGAGCTCTCCTCACCACCAAAGATTTTTCTTCTTCTGCATATTCACATTCACTTTCTTCCAACCCTGATTCTTCATCTTCACCTTCTTCATTTTCACTTTCGGACTCGATTCCTCAATTCCTCATCACCATGGTTCTACGATTAGGACATTAAGAGGCAATATGTCCTTTTCCTAAGCATTTGAAACATTGGATGTCCCTATGCCTTTTTGGTTCTTCTTCTTTAACTTTCCCTTTGTCCCTTAAAAACTTCCCCTTTTGAGTTGTTGAATTTACTGCTGTATGGTTTGTCATTCTTCTACCAATTTGAATTTTCACCTTTCCAAGTATTTCCGCCCTTTCCAAAGGTGCTAATGGAGTTGTTTTTGAAAGAAGAATTCCTTTTCTTCAGTTGCTTTTCCACCTTGGTTGCCAAGTGAATCACATCCTCCAATTCCACAAATGGTTGCAGCTCCACCACATTTGCTATATTCTTATTAAGCCCTTCAATAAACCTAGAAATTGTAGCTTCTTGGTCCTGCACAACATTAGCTGTAATCATAGCAACCTCCATTTCCTTTGAGTATTCTTCCACACTCATATTACCTTGAGTTAAACCTTGAAGTTTTCGGTATAACTCTCGATAATAATAGTTTGGAATGAATCTTTTCCTCATAACAGCTTTGAGTTCTCCCCATCTTCTTATGGGCCTCTCACCATTCCTTATTCGGTTCATGACAAGTTGATCCCACCATATGATTGCATAGTCACTAAACTCAATCACAGCAAGCTTTACCTTCTTCTCCTCGGAGTAGTTGTGGAAATCAAAGATTAGATCTACCTTCTTTTCCCAATTAAGGTACTCATCTGGATCATTCCTTCCTTGGAATGATGGTATGCTCATTTTGATACTTTTCAAATTACCATCCTCTTCATCTCAACCTCTATGATTCCTCCTTGGTAAATTGCCTCTCTTTACTCCTCTCCTTGTACCCATTCTAGGATCCTCAAACTCAAACTCTTCCTCATATTCATCCTCACTATTTTCTTCAATATCTTTTTCTCTGGGCATTGGAGCTCTTCTATTGTTTCTCCTTCCTTATTAGTAACCTGTGGTGTTCCCTCTCGTGGTCTAGGGAAATTCCTTTGAGTATTCATTTGTTCTTCCATCAAAGTCATACGCCTCATTAATTCTTCAAACTTCCTTTCCATATTGCTGTTGGCATTAATTTCTTCATATTTTGCTCTAAGCTCATCGGATGACATGGTGAAAGAAATGTCCTCACTACACTCTCGTGTTTCACACACACACAATAAAGAAAGAAAATATGCACCAAGTGATTCACCAAATTCTATTGGACTCAACAAGTACCACTATCAAGCACAATATACTCATTTGAACAAGAGTTAAACGAGAAATGCAGTACTTTTATGAGATGATGAACAAAATAACAAAGAAGGAAAGGGAAGAGAAAATGACAATGGAAATAGTGAGCAACAAAAGGTAAAATAACAATCAATGAATTAAGATCAAAAGAATAGAGAATTGGGAAGATTTGTAGGAACTAATATAGATAATCCTTTTGTACCAATGTCCTTTTAAACAAATCAAACCACCAGATCAATCAAAAGGAAAGATTTTGAAAGGTTGGATCTACTTTCAAATGCCAAAAAGGATGTCTTTTTTCTTTTCTTTTTTTTAAATCCGAATTTTTTTTTTCAATATATGTTTAAGATATTTCACAACTTTTTTTTTTCGTTTTTTTGTTTAAAAAAAAAAAAACAACCTTTGCTAAGACAATATGGTTGTATATATAATATATATATATATCAAACCTTCCAAACAATAGCAAATGGTAGAAATAATTCAAAGATTCTAACAAAACTCAATGAAAAAGATTGTGGATTTTCTAGGGTATGCCAAGCAAAAGAAACGCAACAAAAATGGACATCAAAAAGGAAAATGGATGGAAACACAAAATGGGAATGGAACAAAAAAAATGAACAGCAAATGACAAGGAAAGAAGAAACAAGGAACAAAAGAAAAACACCAGAAAACAAAACAACACAAGCTAGGTTTTCAATATGTTATAATCAAGAAATAAAACAAAGAGAATTCTCACATACCTTGTAACCGATGCTCTGATACTTAAATGATACGCTCATGGATGCGTGTATGGTAGTGAGATGATGATTTTGAGTCAATGAAATGAAAGTGAATAACCAGATGGTGATTGGATATGGAGATGGGATGAAAAACAATTGCAAGGAACTTAAAAACAGAAGGGAAAAAAAAATTAAATTAAAATAAAATATATCCAACCATGACCCACTACCTATTTAGAGGTAGGAACCATTGTATTGACTTATGACCTTTTATCTATGGAAGATAAGAACCATAAGTATAAAGACACTCTCAAGTGAATAACCTACAGGTCCAAGAATAATGGTGAAAACCCAATTCTCAATGGGAGAAAATTTCATTCAAAGAAAAACCAATCCCTTACAAATGGAAAAATAAAATCCTTAAATAGAGTCTAAGGCTCTTTAGAAACTCTAGACAAACTATTAAAGATTATTTTGACTTATTTTGAACCAACTAGAATTACCTTATATAGTGATTACACGTCCAAAATTACCAAGATAAAATTAAATGCTTAATTTAACCTAGTTAGGCCTAGCTAGCATCAAATTATAGGGCCCGGATGTTCTAAAATACTTGGTCTCCTAAAATAGCACCAAAACAACCCATTTTGCAATTTCCTCAAGCCATTTTATAATTCTCCAAGCCCAAAATGTCCCCCTTTAATTTTGGCTTACTCTCCAAACCAAAAACACTTTATCTTGGGCTGTCAAACAGTTATTCTTGAACTTGGAATTCTCAAAAGTGGGTTTGATAATGTCCTCTTTAAACACATTAACATCCTTCATGAATGCAAATAAGGCTTCCTTGAATCTTTTGGCTCTACTTCGAGTAATTGGGCCTTGAGGCAGCTGAAAGGGATCATTGCAAGTGTGATGTGCATCAATTATATTCCTGCAAAAGAGAAGAAATAGAACTTGGCAATTCAAGCTCTTCAAGTTTAGCTTAATCATTTAGGTTAACATCTTTATAAATCATGACCAGAAATGGTTTATTATCAAAATTTCCTTTTTAACCTCAGCTAAAGTAAGATAAAAAAAAAAAATTCTTTTTCTTCTCTTTCCTCTCTTTTTCTTTACCTCTCTCAACCACCACTTTTTTTTTTCTCACTTTCGACTTTCTAACCATTTTTATCTCTCTCGGGTTCATCTCTCTTTTTCCCTTCAAATTCAATTTTTGAAGACTTAACTTGGATGGATGAGTCGACCTTACCTTCCTTCACAAATGTTGAAGCCGTGGGTGCCATACTTGCTTTCCCCTTGAGCCGTTCGGCCTTCCTCCTTTGTTGCATTCGAAGTTGGTCTCTAAATACTTCCTTTGGAGTCAACGGCTCGAGCTTAATCGTTTTCCCTTAAATTTAAAAACAATAGCATTTTCTAGACCATAATGTATAGTATCATTATCAAATTGCCATGGCCTTCCCAATAAAATATGACCAGCATGCATAGGCACAACATCACATAATACAATATCCACATATTAATCAATGCTAAATTTTACCTTGGCTTACTTGTTTACTTTCATCTCACCACTATAAGGTTTGGGATGTTTAATGGTTGTTAACCCTAATTTCTCAACTACCACATTACTAATTACATTAGCAAAACTTCCACTATTAATTATCATACTACAAATATTATCTTGAATTTCAAATCGAGTATGGAAGATGTTTTCTCTTTTGACTTGATCCTCATCTTTATACACAGTAAAGACCCTCTTTGTTCTACATCCTCAATTGCTTGATGTACAAATTCAACTTTAGCCTCGGATTCCTCATTTTCGGACTCCAACTCTCCATTGCCTTTTAGCACCATAATTTTTCTATTCGAGCATTGGTTAGCAATAGTCCTCATCTCTAGTACCTAAAACAAAAAATATCTCTAGTTCTCGAGGATTTAAGGTTAGATTCACCTTCCAACTAGGGTGCTTGAATTGAATCCGGCCTTGTATCACTCCTTGGATGATTGGAGCTTTCTTGATACAAACTTAGGTCGACACGTGCCTAAACCCGTATTATATTTGCCCATATCTCAATTAAGTTCAGATTTTAATGGAATGACCTCAACCCCTAGCCAACATGTGATTAGAAACCTTGGTGTAATGAAGATACCACAATAGGTGATAGATATCCTATTGATAAGTCAAAACTAAAATACTCACTCTCTATTGGTGTTTTAGGTGTTCAAAGAGAACAAAGAGAAATTCAATCTCACAAAATAAATTCTGAATATTATTAAAGGTGTGCTCTTTCTCAGAAATAAGCCCTTAAATAGGCTAGGAGAGAAAAAAAAAGTAAAACCCTAATTATCTAGGTTAAACCGGCCACCAAAGAATGGGAAACCTAGCTTGCGAAATTCACCTCTTTTCCTAATCTAATTTGGATTAATTAATTCCTTCATTTTGAATGAGGAATTAATTAATTTACAATGTAAATAATAAAATATTAAATTTCCTAAGTTGATTTGTCCAGCAAATAAAAAAATAAAAACCAAATAAAAGACTAATTTCCTAAAACAAAGAGTTAAAATCAAATTAGGAAACGAAAATACTATCTTTTTGACTAAGTTGTCTTTGACCAATCTTTGACCAATTTAAGCTCCAAATCAGCCTCCATATGCCTAGTAGGATGTCAAATAGGATCATCATTGAGTCCCACACGTTGCCCTTGCTTGGATCAAAGAGAAAAAGCCAACTCAGCAAAATACAGTAAAGCCAGCAACAAAATACAATAAAACAAGCTAAAACTCCTTCTATGCACATTAGCCCATTTTGTTTGCCTTTGATACTACCTTGACTTGATTTCATGACCCCTTAGAGATATTCATTGAATCCATGAAACCATTTCATGCTACCCGAAGACCATATTTGCATGAAAATAGCTACCAGGTCCGTATCGGCTTCTACCACTTGTATGCTCAAAACAGGCCTTGTATCTTTGGGTATGGACAAGCCCTTTTGAGAATGAATTACTCCCTGTATAAATGCAGCAAGGTTGTCCTTAAACTTCCCAGCTTAAGCCCTAGTGATCAGTCCGGTCTTCATCCATATCAGGTCAACACCCCAACGGGTTGTCGGTTGTAAAGGTTCAAGCGGATTCTCATCATTCCCCTCCTCTTGAAAAAGATTTTCCCTCAAATCAAAGTCATCACATGCAGAAAAACGAGATAAATCAGCAATATTAAATGCAGAACTAACACCATACTCACCTAGTAGGTCAAGCTTGTAGGCGTTCTCATTGACCCACTCCAAGACTTGAAACGGTCCATTTCCTCGTGGAATTAACTTTGACTTCTGCTGTTCAGGAAACCTCTCCTTAAATGCATCCAAACCTAATCTCTAGGTTCAAAGACAACTTGTTTTCGGCCTTGATTAGCATTCCTTACATATTGCTCGGTCTTCCTCTCAATATTTGCCTTAGTCTTTTCATGAATCTGCTTCACAAAATCAGCTTTTTATTTTCCATAGATTAAGCATGCTTACTTAAAGGTGAAGATGTTAAATCTAATGGAGTCAAAGGATTGAACCCATAAACAATTTCAAAAGGTGAATATTTAGTGGCTGAATGCAAAGATTTATTATAAGCAAATTCAACATGTGGCAAACATTCCTCACAAGTTCTCAAATTTCTACTAATTAATGCTCTCAACAATGCAGAGAAAGTCTTATTCACTACTTCGGTTTGTCCATCAGTTTGTGGATGACAAGTAGTTGAAAATAAAATCATAGTACCTAACTTAGCCCATAAAGTTTTCCAAAAATAACTTAAGAACTTAGCATCCCTATCCGAAACAATAGTCTTAGACATTCCATGCAATCTCATAATTTCTTTGAAAAATAAGTTAGCAACATTCGATGCATCATCATTTTTATTGCATGCAATAAAATATATCATTTTAAAAAATCTATCCACAACAACAAAAATGGAATCCTTACTTGTACTAGACCGAGGCAAACCAAGAACAAAATCCATAGACAAATCCACCCATGAAAGATAGGAATCAGCAATGGCATGTAAAAACCATGTAGTTTCAATTTAGATTTGGCTTTTCGGCATTTCAAGCATCTGTCACATATTCTTTCTACATCTTTCCTCACGTTAGGCTAATAAAAATGTTCTTGCAGCAAGGATAAAGTTTCAAAAATACCAAAATGACCCATTAAACCACCCCGATGACCTTCTCAAACTAGTAACTCCCTAATGCTACATTTAGACACACAAAGTTTGTTTTCTCTAAACAAATACCCCTCAAATATGTAAAATTTATTAAATCCATGTTTCAAACAGGTTTTAAATATTTCTCCAAAGTCACTATCATGCTCATAAAGTCCTTACCTTTTTTGTAGCGGATGACATAACAAAATGTTTCAATGAGCTCCATCCACCTAACATGTCTTTGGTTAAGCTTCGCTTGGCCTTTAAGGTGCTTCAAAGATTCATGATTCGTATGAATCACAAATTCTTTTGGCATGAGATAGTGCTGTCAAATTTCAAAAGCTCTCACCAAATCATATATCTCTTTGTCATATGTCAGGTAGCTTAATTTCTCACTAAAGTAGGCTATAGGTTTTCCTTCTTGCATTAGAATGGCTCCAATACCTATACCCGAAGCATCACACTCAGTTTCAAAAGTCTTAGAAAAATTTGGCAAAGCTAGTAAAGGTGCATTGGTTAATTTTTCTTTTAACAAGTTAAAAGATTTTTCCTGTACTTTCCCCTATTTTTAAGCCAACATTCTTCTTAACAACTTCCATCAAAGGTGATGTGATGGTGCAAAAATCCTTGACAAATTGTTGGTGGAAACTAGCCAAACCATGAAAGCTCCTCACTTAGGTAATGGAGGTGGGTTTCGACCACTCTTGGATTGCTTGCATCTTGGATTGATCAACTTTTATACCTGCAGCACTTACTACAATTGCTAGGAATACCAACTCATCTTTACAGAAATCACACTTTTTTAAGTTAGCAAACAACCTTTCTTTCATAAGAATATTTAAAACTTGCTTAAGATGCCCCACATGTTCATCAAGCTTTAGCTATACACTAAAATATCATCTAAATACACAACCATAAAGTTTCCTATAAATGGTCGCATAACATGATTCATAAGCCTCATAAAAGTACTAGGTGCATTAGTTAAACCAAAAGGCATGATTAACCATTCATACAGCTCATATTTAGTCTTAAATGCGGTCTGCAATTCATCACCTTCTTTCATCCTAATTTGATAGTATCCACTCCTAAGATCAATTATAGAAAGCAAGCAAGCACCATGCAATTCATCAAGCATATCATCTAATCTAGGAATTGGATGTTAATATTTAATGGTGATATATTTATAGCCCTACAATCAACACACATTCTCCATGAACCATCTTTCTTAGGCACTAACAAAATAGGAACAACACATGGACTCATACTCTCACGAATGTAACCTTTATCAAGCAACTCACTTACTTGCCTTTGCAACTCCTTCATCTCCTTGGGATTACTTCTATATGCAGGTCTATTTGGTATGGAAGCCCTTGAGCAAAGTCTATGTGATGCTCAATCCCTCTAATAGGTGGTAATCCATTTGGAATTTCATCCAGGAAAACATCAACAAATTCCTGTAAAAGAGAAGAAATAGAACTTAGCAATTCAAATTCTTTGGGACGGTTTCTTAGTTGAAATTGCTTTATTAACATCACCAAAGCTAAGATAGAAATTTTTATTTTTCTTTTATTTTTTCTCTTTTTCTTTCCCACTCACGGATTCACCTTTTCCACTCTCACTCTCGGGTTTTTCTCTATCTTTCTCTCTCTCAACTTGCTCTTTTTCTTTCCCCTCAAGTTTGAGTTTAAGACACTCACCTGGTTGGTCATGTTCGGCCTTCCTCCTTGAATGGGTGTTGAAGCTGTAGGTGCCACACTAGATCTTTCCTTAAGTTTTTCGGCCTCCCTCCTTTGTTGTATTTGAAGTTGATCTCCAAATACCTCCTTTGCAGTTAATGACTCCAGCTTAACCTTTTTACCTTCAAATCTAAAAATAATAGCATTCTCTCGACCATAATGTATAGTATCTTTATCAAATTGCTATGGTATACCTATATGTCTGGCATGTATAGACACAACATCACACAGAACAACATCCACATATTTATCAATGCCGAATTTTACTTTGGCTTGTTTATTTACTTTCATTTCTCCACTATCATTAAGTGATTGTAATCTATATGATTCTGGATGTTTTAATTGTTGCTAAGCCTAATTTATCAACCACAACATTACTAATCATATTAGCATAACTTTTACTATCAATTATCATGCTACAAATCGTACCTTGGATTTTACATCGAGTGTAGAAGATGTTCTCTCTTTGAAGTTGCTCCTTATCTTTGTACATGGTCAAGACTCTCCTACTCACCAAGCTCAATTTGGTCCTAGATGCTTTGAGAGTTTCGGATTCCTCAAGTTCTTCACCATCAATTTTGGTTTCAGCATCACTTTCCTCACTTTCAAACTCTAACTCACCATTACCTTTCAGCACCATGATTCTTCTACTCGAGCATTGATTGGCAATGTATCCTCATCCTTGGCACTTAAAATACACAATTTCATGAGTTCTAAAAGGTTAAGTATCAGATTTACCTTCAATTTTGTGTGCTTGGATAGATTCAGTTTTGCACTCCTGTTTTGGCTGAGTGGTGCTTTCTTCTCCAAGTTTTGGCTTTGGCTTATAATCTATGTTGGATTGCTTCTCCAAGCACTTGGATTTGACCTTTCGTTGTTGGAAACACCTCCAAACTGTGAGCTTATACCCCTCAACTTGAATTGATGCTCAAGTTTAATACCCACATGCGACATCTCCTGCAATTCCACATATTGTTGCAATTCTAGTTTAATGGCTATCTCACAATTCAAACCACCTTCAAACCTTGCCATGGTTGCTTTCCTATCTTCATTCATGCTTAACCTCATCATAAACATCTCCATCTCCTTGTAATAATCCTCCACGATTCTATTCCCCTGAGCTAAAGATTGAAGTCTTTGATGCAGCAACCTATGATAGTGTGATGGTACAAATCGCTTACTCATGGCTCCTTTCATTTGTCGTGGTGTAGTAATCAAGTCATCACCATCTCTTCTTCAGGTATTTTGCTCATTAGTCCATGATGTGTAAAATCAACTCGCAAGTGCACGAATCATTTTCAAGTAATAATGTGGAAAAATAGGGTTGTCGTACTGATGTATAAAATCAACTCGCAAGTGCACGAATCGTTTTCAAGTAATAAAGTGGAAAAATAGGGTTGTCGTACCCAAGGGATTAAGTATTAAGTACCAAAGATAATTAGGTTTTGATAATATTTGAACTAAAATTTAATATGGCAATTGAAAACTAAATAAACTAAATTAAACAAAAGCAATCAATTAAAATTAGATCAATTTCAAGTAAGAGAGAGAATTGAATAATTATGAATACTAGGGCATTTGATTTCACCACTAACTATTCCAATTTAATTACTTAAATATGTGAATTTAATTAACTAGTAATTTTGTTAACCATACTTAATCACAAAATTAATCAAAAGTAGTTTCCACTCACAATTGATAATATTCACATAACCTAATTTATTCCTTCCGGCCTATAAATTAAATCATGCAAATTCATCAAGCATAGATTAAGCAAATAATATGGCATGAGACATAACTATTTTCCAATCAATTATGCATTCATGTAAATCATTGGAGATCCATAATATTATCCTTTTCCAAGCTCAAATATTATTAAAATCATTCATTCCTTCCGGCCTATGAAAGCATTAAGTATACCAATGATTTATTAACAAAACATATTACTAATTAAATGAAACTCAACATATATTAAAATAATTAAACCTTCATAGTTAGGGCTACATCATAGCCCTAGCTACGAAAATTAGTTCATGGTAAAAATAATTTCAACATCCATAATTATTAAAATAATAAGATTCACAATTAAAGAGAAAGGAAAAGAGAATAAAAACTATTGAAGAAATTCTCCTCCAAGAGCTCTCAAAGTCGTAGCCTTCTTCTCCAAGCAAGCCCACGTCTCTCTGCCTCCTCCAAGCTCTCCAATTGATCTTCTAAAATTCTAAAACTTTAAAACCCTAGAACCCTTAAGAGAATCTTAGAAACTCCCAAAATTTGGTTTGTTTCTATTTAAGTCTCCTAAAAGCTCTTAAATAACTCTCTAAACTTGTATATCTTCCTTCAATGTGGTGGGGGCTATATATATAGGGCCTTGGGAATCTTTTTCTCTCTTTATTTTCAATGTGGGAGTCTTGGAAGATACCTTTTTTAAGCCATGAAGAGGGTTGGACGAATTTCATGTGTAAAAAGGAAACTGTATATTACTTGCTCTCTACTACTTTCCTTTTATCTAATTCCTCCTAAAAAAAATAGTTAATTAGTCTAATTTACCCTTAATGAAGCATGTGACATGACATGTGCCTCATTAATGATAAATTAACCAATTATTGCCACTTGTTTTTATCTTGGCCCTCAAATTGCCTTAATTCTCTCTTTTGATCAATGGTGGAGATTTAACTAGAATATTCCTTTTTATAAATTTCAAACTTTAAATGATGATAACTCTTTGCTCGCACCTCGAAATCCAAAAATAACGAGACATTTGAAATCTTCAGATTGTGATGATTCATATGACATCCACTTCCATCATGAAATTCCCGATAGAATCTTTATGGAATCTTAAAGGTATCTTTTTGGAATCTTTTTAATGCTTAGTCTGTTCGAGCTCAAATCTTGCTTCCCACCATAATTCGACCCAAGGAATCCATCTTTATGGTTGTTTTCTTAAAATTCTTCCTCTTTCACCTAGATTAAAAAAAATACATAATTAAGTATCTTTCCATAACAAATTAACACAAACTAACAAATATTAAGCTATAAATATGGCATAAAATCATCAATATTTTAGACCTAACAAATACCCCCAAACTTAAGATTTGCTAGTCCCTAGCAAAGAAAAAGAATAAGAAAATGAAATGTTATTTAAAGAACATAAGATACTTTAATGAGGTGCCTCAAAGATTGTATAACTTATGACTTTTCAAATGGTTTCAAAGTAATTATGTAACTCAATACCTTATATTGTATCCAACATATATGATACTTCCAATGTGTGTGTGTGGAAATCAATTTATACACTTAATTATCATATGCTTGAATAAATTTACAAGAATTAGAGATTGATAATAACGTATGAACTACCATATGCTTGACTTAATTATCACTCTCCACTAATGTAGGTTAACGCATCACCTTAAATCATTAGGACTTCATGATTTCAATTGTTAAGGCTAATGGATAAGGCTAAAGAAAGAAAAGGATAGGATATAATAAATCAAAGAAAGAAAGCTAAAATTAAATATCAATGAATAAATTACTTGTAAAATTTGTTTCTTTATTAGAACTTCTTCAATTTCAATATCCTTTTTCTCCTTTTTATTGTGCATATATTCTTCAAATCACACATATTCTTTCTTTATTTCTTTTTTTTTTTCTTTTCTTTTCCACTAAACCCCCAAACTTATTTTTCTTCTTATTGCACATTCAAACCTCCAATTTACACAAAAATCCATACTAGAGCCAAATTCACCAAATACTTAACCTCCAAACTTTTTTTTTTCCTTTTTTTTTTTTTTTTCAACATTCAAACAAGCTCACAAGCATATATTCATATCAATTCAATTAAAGCTCTCTTTGTAATATGTTCAAGGTAGGAAAAAGAAATTTAAGGCTCAAAAAGGGTATGTAAATGTGCTTTAATGAAGAAAATGCTCTAATACATCTTTATGCATCCTGAAGGCTCAAATAAGGTACTAGTGGAAGATAATGATTTAGGTTGGCTTGAAAGGCTCAAACTTAAACAAAGATGGCCTAAATCATGTTCTTAGTAATCCATTCACCTAGGATTTCGCCTCAAGCAATAATCAAGCAAGTTCTAGAGTTCAATTAATAATAAAGTACTCTAATTCATGCAAACCTTCTTCAAAACACAATCTAAATTATGCATTATTGATTATGTGCTCAAAATTTATTGAAAGTAACAATGTGTGAATATAAATTCAAGCATTTAAGCATACACAAAAACAAATCCACCATCTAAAAACCAATTTATTTTCAATCATAGTCTTATCATTGGCTCATTAAAGTACTTAAGAAAACACCACAAAAACAATTTTTTTTTTTTTAATAATGAAGAAAAATAAAAACTAAAACTAACATGTTTGAAAACTAATAAAAACACTTAAAGGGACAAGATTTAAAAGATGCAAAGCATGCTTTTCACCCCCAAACTTAAAATGAACAATGTCCTCATTGTGAAAAACATAAAATAAAGCAAAAGTAAATAAAAGGTAAAGAATACTCCCCTTTGAAGACATGGAATGTTCCTTGTAATGTGAAAAAATTTGATGTACTCCAATGCATATTCAAGGTGGTGATACTCCAAAAACCTAACTTTAGACTTGAAATTCTCAACATTCGTCTTTTGCTCTTTTACACCTAAACATCTTAAAACCTTGCAAAAACTCAAACAAAACACATCAAAACAACCTAAAGACAAGAAAACAACTAAAATAAATAGATAAATATAAGGTAAAGAAAGAAATTTGGGTTGCCTCCCAAGAGCGCTTGTTTAAAGTCATTAGCTTGACTCCTCCCTTTAACTTAATTAAGATCATCCAAGTAGACGCTAGTCTCAAGCACTCCACCTTCATAATATGGCTTCAACCGCTGCCCATTCACCTTAAAACTTTCATGTCCCGGTTTGGTGATTTCAATTGCTCCACTTGGAAAAATTTGTACAATATCATATGGTCCACTCCATCTTGATCTTAATTTACCTGGAAACAGTTTAAGTCTAGAGTTATAAAGAAGTACCTTTTGTCCAGCATGGAAGTTCCTCTTTTTAATCATCTTGTCGTGCCATCTCTTTGTCTTTTCTTTGTAAATCTTTGCATTCTCGAAAGCATCCATCCTAAATTCTTCAAGTTCATCCAATTGCAATAGCCTATTCTTGCCCACAGCCTCTTGATCAAAATTGAGAAACTTGGTTGCCCAATATGCTTTATGCTCCAATTCCACGGGAAGATGACATTCCTTACCAAAAACCAGTTTATACGGAGAAGTACCAATGGGGGTCTTGTAGGCGGTCCGGTATGCCCAAAGTGCATCATCTAGTTTTAAGCTCCAATCCTTTCTTGAAGCATTGACCGTCTTCTCCAAAATCCTCTTTATTTCCCTGTTTGAAATTTCTACTTGCCCACTAGTTTGTGGGTGGTAAGGAGTAGCAATTTTATGTCTAACACCATATTTAGCAAGAAGGGATTCAAATTGTTTGTTGCAAAAATGAGTGCCACCATCACTAATGATTGCTCGGGGTGTACCAAATCTAGTAAATATGTATTTTGTTAAAAATTTCACTACAACTCGTGCATCATTAGTAGGTAGTGTGCGCTAGCTTCAACCCATTTAGAAACATAATCCACAGCAACTAAAATATATTTATTACCACAAGAAGAAGGAAAAGGACCCATGAAATCAATACCCCAAACATCAAACAATCCTACCTCAAGGATATTCTTCAAAGGCATCTCATTCTTCCTTGATATGTTCCCGGTTCTCTGGCACCTATCACACCCTTGCACATAAATATTAGTATCTTTAAACATAGATGGCCAATAAAATCCAGAATTTAAAATTTTTGCTATGGTTTTTCTAGTCCCAAAATGCCCCCCATACTCACTAGAATGACAACTTTTAATAATGGACATTGTCTCTTCTCTAGCAACACACCTCCTAATTATACCATCGGCACACTTCTTAAAAAGATAGGGGTCATCCCAAAAGTAATACCTACTTTCCTTAAGAAACTTATGCTTTTCATATGGTTTTTCCAAACTAGGCGGCATAACATTAGTAACCAAATAATTAACAATGTCAGCATACCAAGGTACATCAAACATACCATCAACCTTAAACACTTTCTCATCTGGAAAACACTCTTCTATATCTCTTTCTTCTTTTTCCTCACTCAATTCCAACCTAGACAAGTGATCAGCTACTAGGTTTTCTACTCCTTTTTTATCCAAAATTTCTAAGTCAAACTCTTGAAGTAACAAAACCCATCTAATTAACCTAGGTTTAGACTCTTTCTTACTCATGAGGTACTTAATTGCACTATGATCGGTATAGACAATGGTCTTAGAACCTAACAAATATGCTCTAAACTTATCAAAAGCAAAGACAATGGCAAGCATCTCTTTCTCAGTAGTAGCATAATTAAGTTGAGCATCATTCAAAGTTCTAGAAGCATAATAAATAACATGCAGTTTTTTATCTTTCCTTTGTCCCAAAACAGCTCCTATAGCATAATCACTAGCATCACACATAATTTCAAAAGGTAGATTCCAGTTAGGAGTACACATAATGGGAGCACATATTAATTTTTCTTTCAAAAGATTAAAAGCATGCATGCATTCATCATCAAAAACAAAGGGAACATCTTTATTCAACAAGTTACAAAGAGGTTTAGTTATCTTGGAAAAATCCTTAATAAATCTCCTATAAAAGCCCGCATGCCCAAGAAAACTCCTAATACCTTTTATTGAAGTCGGTGGAGGCAATTTCTCTATAACTTCTATTTTAGCTTTATCTACCTCAATTCCCCTTTTAGAAATCTTATGACCTAAAACTATGCCCTCTTGAACCATAAAGTGACATTTTTCCCAATTAAGCACAAGATTCGTTTCTTTACACCTTAGAAGAACCCTAGATAAATTTTGCAAGCAAGAGGTAAAAGAATCACCAAATACACTAAAATCATCCATAAAGATTTCAATGATATCTTCTACCATATCCGAAAAGATGGACATCATACACCTTTGAAAGGTTGCAGGTGCATTGCATAAACCAAAAGGCATCCTTCTATAGGCAAAAGTTCCATAAGGACAAGTAAAAGTAGTCTTTTCTTGATCATCAGGGGCAATAGCTATTTGATTGTAACCGCTATAACCATCTAGGAAACAATAATATTCCTTACCGGCTAACCTTTCTAACATTTGATCAATGAATGGCAAAGGAAAATGGTCTTTTCTAGTGGCCTTATTAAGCTTCCTATAATCAATGCACACTCTCCACCCAGTAACTAACCTAGTAGGAATAAGCTCACTCTTATCATTCTCTTGCACAGTCATCCCACCTTTCTTAGGAACTACTTGAATAGGACTTACCCAATTACTATCCGAAATAGGATAGATAATCCCGGCATCTAAAAGCTTTAAAATCTCACCATGAACCACTTTCTTAAGATTAGGATTAAGCCTCCTTTGATGTTCTACAGTCGGTTTATGGTCTTCCTCCATAAGTATTTTGTGCATACAAATAGAGGGGCTAATACCCTTAATATCAGCTATAGTCCAACCTAGTGCAGTTTTATGTTCTCTTAAAACTTCTAAAAGTTTGGCTTCTTGGTCCTCACTAAGGGCGGATGAAATTATTACTGGAAGGGTATTATTAAATCCTAGAAAAACATATTTTAAATGACTAGGTAGTGGCTTCAAATCAATTATAGGTGGGTGCTCCACACTCGGTATCTTTCTAGGTCCACTCTCACCTAAATCCTCAAACTTTCCAACATAATCTACCTCACAGTGGGTGGCTATATCTATGATGTTACACTCTTGTTTTTCTTCTTCTATACATGGTCCAAATAACTCACTCAATCCTAAGGGATCTAAATTACTTTCCTTTTCCATATCATTTACCAATTCATCACATGCATCAACAAGAAAGCAGCAAGAAATTTCATCAAGATTAGGAAATTTAACAACATTAGGGATTTGAAAACTTACCTCCTCATTGAGTACTCTAAGGGTTACTTGCCTTTGTTGTACATCAATTAGGGCACGTCCGGTTGCAAGAAATGGTCTTCCAAGAATGATTGGAATGTTGTCATCTTCCTCCATATCAAGTATCACAAAGTCTGCAGGGAATATGAACTTGTTTACTTTTACAAGTACATCCTCCAATATTCCCCTTGGCCTTTTTATGCTTCGATCGGCCATTTGAAGAGTCACTGTGGTAGGCTTCACATCTCCCACTCCAAGCTTCCTGTAAATGCTATATGGCATCAAATTAATGCTAGCACCTAAATCACAAAGAGCCATAAAATTATAATGTCCAATGTTACACGGGATATCAAAGCTTCCTGGATCTTTTAACTTGGGTGGAATCCTATGGTGTAACCTAGCACTACTCTCCTCACTCAAAGCTACTAACTCATAATTCTCCCACCTCCTCTTGTTTGACAAAATATCTCCTTCAAAAACTTAACATAGGAAGGCATTTGTTCTAAGGCATCTATGAAAGGGATATTTACATGCAATTGCTTAAATACATCAAGAAACTTTTTAAATTGATTATCTAACTTTGCATTCCTAAACCTAGATGGGAAAGGTGGAGGTGGGGTTTTCTTGTAGGCTTGATTCTTCTCCTCATTTTCGTTGTGCTTGTCAATAGGTTTGGTTAGGTAAGGTGCTGGTTCAACTTTCTTTGATCCAGTTGGTGAGCTCTCGGCCTCTCTTACATGTGGTGGTATGTACTTTGTTGGTGGAGACTTCATGGCATCACTTAAACCTTCATCTTTTCTCCTATAAGCCTCATTATGCTCCACATTTGATTTTGAGTTGTCATGTGTGACCAAGTGTGATGTTGAGTCTATAGGGCTCTCTTCATCTTCATCATCAAGAATTACCATCCCTTTGTCACTTTCTTTAGGCCCGGCTACTTGCTTTCCACTTCTTAATGTAATGGCTTGAACCTGCTCCTTTGGGTTCTTCTCCGTTTGGCTTGGCCAAGTTCCTTGACTTCTTTGGAATTGAGTTGCTAATTGACCTATTTGGTTCTCCAAGCTTTTGATTGCAGCCATTTGGTTGTTGAACATTTGACTATGGTTTGTCAATTGTTGCTCAGTTCTCTGCATGAAAGAATTAGTACTATTAGATAACTCTTGCAAGGATTGTTCAAGTGAAGAAAATTGAGTTTGAGCTTGAGAAGAATTTTGATTTTGATGTGCAAGTTGCGGCTTTTGGTAGAATGGAGATTGGAATTGTTGTCTTTGAAACCCTCCACTTTGTCTTTGATTAGACCCTTGCTGGTTGTTGTTAGACCATGAAAAATTTGGGTGGTTCCTCCATCCTGGATTATATGTGTTAGAATATGGATTGTTTTGTTGCTTTTGGAAGTTCCCTGCAAAATTAACATCATCAGAAGCAAAGGGATTTCCAACTTGGCAATCCACACTCTTATGATCATGAGCACCACATAAATCACAAAATAAAAAATTATTAGTAGATTGGATAGAATTCACCCCTATTTGACCAAATTGAGTGTTCAAGGTCTTCATGAATTGGGTTGCAAGTTGAGCTCCTAAGTTGTTAATATCAACGTCTTCCACGGCCTTTACTTGACTTCTTCCATTTAGTCTCCTCTCACTTGGATATTGGTAGTTATTACGGGCCATCTCTTCAATTAATTCAAATGCTTCTGATTGCCTCTTCTTCATTAAAGAACCTCCTACAGCTGCATCTACCAATTGTTTGTTACCATAATCTAGACCATTATAGAAAATCTGTACCTGTATCCATGTTGGAAAACCATGGTGTGGGCATCTTCTTAATAGTTCCTTGAAGCGCTCCCATGCATCATACAAAGTCTCTTGGTCCCATTGACAAAAATTGTTTATATCACTTTTCAATTTTGCGGTCTTTGATGGAGGAAAAAATTTGTCTAGGAATTTTGCCTCCATAGCATCCCATGTAGTGATAGTACCTGCAGGTAAAGAATTTAACCACACTTTTGCCTTGTCTCTAAGAGACCAAGGAAAAAGTCTTAATCGAAAAGCATCATCAGAAACACCATTTTGTTTAGACATATCACACAATTGAAGAAAACTAGAAATATGCATGTTTGGATCTTCATGAGGCAAACCACAAAATTGAACATTATTAAGCAAAGAAGTAGTAGATGCTTCAATTTTAAAATTGTTTGCTTCAATGGGTGGTCTCCTTATGCAAGACAAATCACCAACTTTCTTGTGAGCAGCATACTCGCATATGGGCAAATCATCTTCTCTTTGGTTGGCCATTGCACCTTCTTGAGTTCCTTGGTCTATACGTACCCAAGTACCCCTTATGGCTTGTTTTCTAGGTGCTGGTTTATTTTCTAAGTCAACTCCCTCCTTGAACTCTTGATCACCACTATGAATCATACACAACACCTAATTCCTAAAAAGAGAGCAAGTAAAATAAATTAGATAGAAAATTAGAAAACTGAACAAGAAAAAAAAAATTTATTAGAATTCTAATGTTGCTAACTAATCTAACAATTAAAATCAATTAGCAATAAAGAAAAATAAACTAACACTTAACTAAAAGATAAATGAAAATAACTCTAGGAAATAATGAACCAAATGAATTGAATGCAAAAAAATTAAACCCTTTTGTGCAGGTATGCTTTTAAAGTAAACAATTGTGCCAAACTAAAATTTCAACTAAAAGTAAGCTAAACCTAATCTTATTCAACCAAACAAATAAAAAATAATACTAAAAACCCTAAGTATGCTAGACTTGTAACCTAAGCACCAATAAATTAAAAACACAATTTTGGTTTCAAGTACCACAAAATAAGCATTAAAAATTCAAAGCAAGTTGGCCAAACAAGCAAAGAATTAAAACCCTAGCATGCAACACTAAAACCAAAATTAAGAAAAAAATATATATATAAAAATTTGAAATAGGAAAACAATGTTCAAAGTACTACTAAACCCAATCCGAATTAATATTAATGCCTTAATTCCCGGCAACGGCGCCAAAAACTTGATGTGTAAAATCAACTCGCAAGTGCACGAATCGTTTTCAAGTAATAAAGTGGAAAAATAGGGTTGTCGTACCCAAGGGATTAAGTATTAAGTACCAAAGATAATTAGGTTTTGATAATATTTGAACTAAAATTTAATATGGCAATTGAAAACTAAATAAACTAAATTAAACAAAAGCAATCAATTAAAATTAGATCAATTTCAAGTAAGAGAGAGAATTGAATAATTATGAATACTAGGGCATTTGATTTCACCACTAACTATTCCAATTTAATTACTTAAATATGTGAATTTAATTAACTAGTAATTTTGTTAACCATACTTAATCACAAAATTAATCAAAAGTAGTTTCCACTCACAATTGATAATATTCACATAACCTAATTTATTCCTTCCGGCCTATAAATTAAATCATGCAAATTCATCAAGCATAGATTAAGCAAATAATATGGCATGAGACATAACTATTTTCCAATCAATTATGCATTCATGTAAATCATTGGAGATCCATAATATTATCCTTTTCCAAGCTCAAATATTATTAAAATCATTCATTCCTTCCGGCCTATGAAAGCATTAAGTATACCAATGATTTATTAACAAAACATATTACTAATTAAATGAAACTCAACATATATTAAAATAATTAAACCTTCATAGTTAGGGCTACATCATAGCCCTAGCTACGAAAATTAGTTCATGGTAAAAATAATTTCAACATCCATAATTATTAAAATAATAAGATTCACAATTAAAGAGAAAGGAAAAGAGAATAAAAACTATTGAAGAAATTCTCCTCCAAGAGCTCTCAAAGTCGTAGCCTTCTTCTCCAAGCAAGCCCACGTCTCTCTGCCTCCTCCAAGCTCTCCAATTGATCTTCTAAAATTCTAAAACTTTAAAACCCTAGAACCCTTAAGAGAATCTTAGAAACTCCCAAAATTTGGTTTGTTTCTATTTAAGTCTCCTAAAAGCTCTTAAATAACTCTCTAAACTTGTATATCTTCCTTCAATGTGGTGGGGGCTATATATATAGGGCCTTGGGAATCTTTTTCTCTCTTTATTTTCAATGTGGGAGTCTTGGAAGATACCTTTTTTAAGCCATGAAGAGGGTTGGACGAATTTCATGTGTAAAAAGGAAACTGTATATTACTTGCTCTCTACTACTTTCCTTTTATCTAATTCCTCCTAAAAAAAATAGTTAATTAGTCTAATTTACCCTTAATGAAGCATGTGACATGACATGTGCCTCATTAATGATAAATTAACCAATTATTGCCACTTGTTTTTATCTTGGCCCTCAAATTGCCTTAATTCTCTCTTTTGATCAATGGTGGAGATTTAACTAGAATATTCCTTTTTATAAATTTCAAACTTTAAATGATGATAACTCTTTGCTCGCACCTCGAAATCCAAAAATAACGAGACATTTGAAATCTTCAGATTGTGATGATTCATATGACATCCACTTCCATCATGAAATTCCCGATAGAATCTTTATGGAATCTTAAAGGTATCTTTTTGGAATCTTTTTAATGCTTAGTCTGTTCGAGCTCAAATCTTGCTTCCCACCATAATTCGACCCAAGGAATCCATCTTTATGGTTGTTTTCTTAAAATTCTTCCTCTTTCACCTAGATTAAAAAAAATACATAATTAAGTATCTTTCCATAACAAATTAACACAAACTAACAAATATTAAGCTATAAATATGGCATAAAATCATCAATATTTTAGACCTAACACGTACCCAAGGGATTAAGAATTAAGTACCAAAGATAATTAGGTTTTGGTAATATTTGAACTAGCAATTAAGATGGCAATTGAAAATTAAATAAACTAAATTAAACAAAAACAAGAAATTAAAATTAGATCAATTTCAAGTAAGAGAGTGAGTTTAATAATTATGAATACTAGGGCATTTGATTTCACCACTAACTATTCCAATTTAATTACTTAAATATGTGAATTTAATTTACTAGTAATTTTGTTAACTACACTTAATCACAATATTAATCAAAAGTAGTTTCCACTCACAATTGATAATATTCACATAACCTAATTTATTCTTTCCGGCCTATGAATTAAATCATGCAAATCCATTAAGCATAGATTAAGCAAATAATATGGCATGAGAGATAACTATTTTCCAATCAATTATGCATTCATGTAAATCATTGGAGATCCATAATATTATCCTTTCCCAAGCTCAAATATAATTAAAATCATTCATTCCATTGATTTATTAAAAAAGCATATTACTAATTAAATAAAACTCAACATATATTAAAATAATTAGACCTTCATAGTTAGGGCTACATCATAGTCCTAGCTATGAAATTAGTTCATGGCAAAAATAATTTCAACATCCCTAATTATAAAGAAAAAAATAATAATGTTCACGATTAAAGAGAAAGAGAAGAAAATAAAAACTATGAAATCTTCCTCCAAAAGCTCTACAAGTCGTAGCTTTCTTCTCCAAGCAAGCTCACATCTCTATGCCCCCTGCAAACTCTCCAATTGATCTTCTAAAATTCTAAAACTTTGAAACCCTCAAACTGTTAAGAGAACCTTAGAAACTCCCAAAATTTGGTTTGTTTCTATTTAAGCCTCCTAAAAGCTCTTAAATAAAGATAGATTAAGCCTGAACAAAATTTGGCTTTGATATCAAATGATACGAATATAGGTCGACATGCACCTAAACCCGTATCATATTCATGCTCAATCTCATCATATGCATCACCATCTTTTTGTAGTAGTCCTCCATGATCCTACTTCCTCGTGGTAATAATTGAAGCCTTTGATGCAGCAACCTCTAGTAATGAGTTGACACAAATCTCTTTCTCATGTCTCCTTTCATTTGTCGCCAAATAGTAATTAATTCATCACCAACTCTCTTTCGAGTACCTTGCTCACTAGTCCACCATTAGAGCGTATAATGTCCAAATTCAAATGCAGCCAATTTAACCTTCTTTTCCTTGGAGTAGTTATGGCCATCTAATATCATCTCCATATGCTCCTCCCACTTTAAATAATCCTCCGAATCACTCTTTCCCATGAAAGGTGGTATAGACCTTAATAATTCCAAGGTCATCATCTTCCTCCCTAGCTTGCCTCCCACAAGTTTGCCTTCCTTGGAGTGTAAAAACATCTTCAAACTCCTCCTCTAGGTTATCTCCATAATTACCTCCTGCGAATTCATCCCTAAAATGTCTACGACCTCCTCGACCTCAACCTCTTTGGTGTTCTTGTCTTGGATTCGGCCCACCTTGGGAATTCTCAATTCTATCCATTCTTTGATCTAGGTGATTAAAGCGAGCATTTATCCTTTGAAGTTGTTCCGAAACTGCCATCATGTCGGTAGGTTCACCTTTAAGTCTTGTTGCTTTTGATTCTCCTTTGTGATGAGAATTCGCCTGAACTCGCACAACTGACTACCTGTTGGGGTGCTGACCCGATACGGATGCAACCCAGGCCAATCACTCGGGCTCAAGCTAAGAAATAGAAGGAAAACCTGGCTGCCTTTATTCAGGGAGTTATCAATTCTCAAAAGGGCTTGTCCATACCCGAAGATACAAAGCCTGTTTTAAGCAACCGAGTAGAGGAGGCCAATATGGACCCGAGTAGTTGTTTTCATGCAAATATGGACTTCGGGCAGCAAGAAATGGTTCCAACACTTCATGAATTCTTTAAGAGCTCATGGAATTTGATGAGAATCCCCCCGCGCCAGTACAACCGACAACCCGCTAGGGTGTTAACCCGATACGGATGAAGATCGAGCCAATCACTAGGGCTTAAGCAAAGAGATTTAAGGACAACCTGGCTGCCTTTATATAGGGAGTAATTAATTCTCAAGAGGGCTTGTCAATAACCGAAGATACAAGATCCATTTTAAGCATCCAAAAGTGGAGGCTGATACAGACCTAGGTAACTATTTTCGTACAAATATAGGCTCCGGATAGCAAGAAATGGTTCCAAAACTTTATGGATTCAATGAATATCATTAAGAGGAGATGAAATCCAGCCAAGGCAGAATCAGAAACATCTAAAATAGGCTTGTACTGACAGCAAGTAAATTTGGCCGAAAATGTGCTGTTTAGCCACTGACTTTGACTTTTCTTCTTGTTTGACTTATTCCAATCAAAAGGCAACATGTGGGATACATTATTAATCATGTTTGGCATCCTAAATGGCATATGGAAGCTGATCTGGCGTCCAAATAAGCTCAAAATTGGTCAAAGATACCTTAGTAATCAAACTTATCAATTTGTTTCCTAATTTGATTTTGACTTTTTTTTTTAGGAAATTAGTCTTTTATTTGGTTTCTATATATTTATTTACTGGACAAATCAACTTAGGAAAGTTATTATTTTATTATTTTCATTGTAAATTAATTAACTCCTAATTCAAAATAAAGGAATTAATTAATCAAAATTAGATTAGGAAAGGAGAGAGAAAATTCGGTCAAGCTTAGTTTTCTAATCGTTTTGGCCGGTTTTGTCCTAGGTTTTTAGGGTTTTATTGTTTTGTGACTTTAGCCTATTTAAAAGCTTATTTTTAAGAAAGAACACACCTTCTATATTATTCAGAAAATTAATTGTGAGATAGAATTCTCGTTGTTCTCTTTGAACACTTAAAACCCCATTAGAGAGTGAGTGTTTTTGTTTTGATTTATCAATAGGACATCCATAACCTATTGTGGTGTTTTCATTATACCAAGGTTTATAATCATAGGTTGGTTAAGGGTTAAGGTTTTTCCATAAGAACTTGAACTTAATTGAGATCCGGGCTAATATACTACGGGTTTAGGCATGAGTCAACCAAGGTTTGTATCACTTTGTATCCCACAGATTCCTCTTCAAGATTTCTTAATGAACCATCTCCTCTCCTCATTCTTGGATATGTCATGTTAGTAAAAATAATACAAAAACCACTACCAAAACCACTACCTCATGTGTTTCGCTCAAACAAGGTCTTGGCACTCGTGTTTGTACACTAGTTTCGGCTTTTATCCATCTTTTAAGCTCACACGCTCTTGCCTTTTTCCACTCAAAGAATTATCTCAAATTTCTATTAAGACACAATCAAAACAGTAATATATCTCAAGTATGCCCTAATTAAACTTATCAATAAACTGTAACTAAAACAAGCAAATACCAAGTGAATTAATTAAATATAGTCTTAGCCTAACTAACCAAAAACAAGGTAAATCAACAAGCAATTTTTGGAATCAATAAGGATCATACCACAATATTAAGAAACCAATAATTCAAGGATAAAATCTAAAAAAGAGATTCATATAACGAACAAGAAACAAGTTGAACAAAATATGGAAAAGTTGTTGGTTGTAGTTCTTGTAATATAAGTTTTTGTTTCAAATCCTTTACCAATTTTAATCCAAACAATTTTAGCACTCAAAATTCAAAATCCAGCAACCAAATATTGAACAAATAATCAACAATCCTGCAGTTACAATTCTGTTTCCCGAAAGCAAATCCCCGATAATGATCTACCAAAACTAGCCTTTGTGCAGTAATAATTTTTTTTTTAATCTTCAACTTTACTTCTTTTTTTTAAAAAAAAAAAAACACTCATGGATTATAAACACCAACTCCAGTAGCAAGAAACAACACCAAAATTGCAATTCCAATACCAAAATTTCACCAAACCTAATCCACACTTCAAACAAAAACAAATTGCACAATTTTTAGATTTTAATGCACTATGCTTTCAAATCTCTCTCCTTTTTTTTTTTTTTTTGGAATATATGAATGCAACTAATTAAGATTAAAATAGCAAAGAAAAATCAATAAGAACCCAAATTACCAAGAACTAATATGCAAAACAACCAACAAACTAGAAAACAAAAATTTGGCTAACAAAAAGGATAAATTCAACTATGTAGAAATTTGTTTTTTTCTTGTGCAAAATGTGAATGAGACAGAAAACACCCGTAACCTAATGTTAAAGTTACAAAATAACACAAATAAAAACAAAGCAAATAAGATAGATCAAACCTGAACAAAACTCGGCTATGATATTAAATGATACGAACCTAAGTCAACTTGCTCCTAAACCTGTATTATATTAGCCTGGATCGAAAATTAAGTTCAAATTTTAATTGTCACCTTAATTTCTATTAAGAGTTTTAGGTGTTCAAAGAGAACAAAGAGAATTCTTTCTCACAAATAAATTTTCATATAATAACTAAGCTGCCTTCTCATTGAAAAATAAGCCTTTAAATATGCCAAGAGTGCAAAGTAAAAACCCTAGGATATTAGGGTAAAATTCGGCCAACATTTGTGAACAAAAGAAAATTGCCAAATTTCACACCGTTTCTGATGACGACAAGACTAGGAGCACCTCCAGATGGAGTCCAGAGCCACTTCAAATCTTTACAGGACCAATATGGCTTAATCTAAGAGGTGTTCACTCTCAAAGAAGCAAGTTCATTACTAAAGATGAGCCAAAATTGGTCCATATGAGTGGGACGTTGGAAGCCAACGTGAAAGAGAGCTTAACGCATGGAATCCTAGAATATGGTGATGTGGCAAGTTTTGATGACGTGGATGGTGATGTGGCATCATATGGTAACATGGCACTTTTTTCCATGTGAAGGGTGATATAAGCCTATGTGGCATCCAACTAAGCTTGGCTGAATCTTATAATTAGGAAACATTAAATTTTTATTTATGTCTTGTTTGGATTTTGGCATGTTGTCTATTTTACTTTTCTAATTTAGTTTTATTAGGTTTTTTAAATTACTTTCCTATTTTTGTTAGAGTTGGCTAATTAAGGAATTAAAGGCCATTTAAATTAGGAAACTAGAGGCCAAATTAGGTTTCTTAAACCTAACCAAATCAGGTTTCCTAAATTGAACCAAATTAGGTTTTCTAAACCTAACCAAATTAAGTTTCCTAAACCTAAATTAGCTTTGTAATGTATTTTGCCTACTTAAAGGCACAAAGGTGATGAATAAAGGAGATATTACAATTTTGATTAACAAGTAAGAGTGATTTTCTTGGTTCTCTAAGAACTATATCGAACTTTTCAAGCTTTGCTTGTGAAGTTCAAATTTGACTTATCAATAGGTTATTCCGCACCCTATTATGGCATCTTCACCATACCAAGGTTCTTACCTCAAATATAGATAAAAGTTCAAGGTCTTCCATTCATAACTTGTAGTTAAATGGTCCACATCAATCTTTGTTATGAGTTTAGAGGCAAGTCACTCTAGGTGATGGAATTTGGTGTTGGTTTATGTTGTTGTACCCTAGAGCACAATCATTCAAGGTGTTAGTCAAGAATGATTGTTGTTCGTTCTTGGTTCTTGATTTTGTTTTTTGGGTTTGTTAAGGTTTTGTTTCTGGTTTTAATGGAGGTTAAGGGTTCTTGAGAAGGTTGTTAGCTTTTGGGAAGAAGAAGAAAACAAATGTAGTAGTTGAGAGAGAGAGAGCCAAAATTGTTGTTTTTCAAAATTTTTTGAATATTCCTTCCTCAACATTTTCATTACAATTTTCATACTTTTAAATACATCAAAAAGACAACAAGACATGCTGCCATATTAAGTAATAAATACAAAAGCATTAAAAGTAACCAACCAAGCCAAACTACCTCAACTAACTCTAATCAATGTGTTGGGCATGCAAGAAACCTTCTTTAATGGGCAGTTATGCTTGTCTAAGGCATTTGAATTTGAAAACCAGCTCCATTTGACTTGAAAATCGGAGGAAAGCCTTTTTGAATATTAAACTGTGTTCTAGCCAAAAATCAAATAAAAAAAAGTCCATTTACCCATTCAAAAATAATCAAACCCTGAGGCAATTTTGTCCAGATTTCTGGGCAACAAAACTGCATAAGGATCAGATTGTTTAGGACTTAACTCAGCCTTCCCAGCTCCAAATTGGGCCATTCTTTTTGCTGCTGCTTCCTCTGTGTTTCTAGTTTATTATATCAAAAATTCAAATCCAAATCCCATACCTTCTTCAAACGGCATCCAAGGAAGTGGACTTATGTTGCTGGAAATACAATTCCAGCAACTAGACAAAAAGGCCGGTTAATGAGCTTAGGGCATTACAAAAAGTATATTATTCTTAAACATTACAAGATAAAATAAAATGCATGAACATAAATAATGTTTGGTCTTTGATGTTGCAAAATAAAGAGTGCAAGTGTAACCGAACTACCTTGCACATTGTGGCAAGATCACCACATTTCAACACTCCTCCTTGGTGTTCTTGCTTGAAATATTGAGAAGCTTCCTCAAGTTCTCAAATCTTGCATTTGGAAGTGGCTCAGTGAAGAAATCTGCAAGGTTATCTTCAGTCTTGATATATTCCAAGCTTACTTCTCCATTTTCTTCAAACTCCCTCAAAGAGTGATACTTCACCGGTATGTGTTTTGTCCTTCCATGTTGAACGGGGTTCTTGGCTATTAATATGGTTGAAGTGTTGTCACATTTGATGATGGTTGAACCCTCTTGAGGATAACCAAGGTCCTCTAATAATTTCCTAAGCCAAATGCATTGATTTGCACATGAAGAGCAAGCAATGTACTCTGCTTCGGCGGAGCTTTGAGCGGTTGTTGCTTGCTTCTTTGCATTCCATGAGAATGGTCCACTACCAAGTGAGAAAAGATACCCCGAAATGCTCTTCATATCATCCAAGCATCCAGCCCAATCACTATCCGAGTAGGCCATTAATCTCATCACATCTTGCCTATCATACCAAACTCCAAAGTCTTGTGTTCCTTTTAAGTATTTAAGAATTCTTTTGGCACCTACAAAATGATTTTGGGATGGTGTTTGCATATATCTAAACAAAACACATGTGGCATGCATAATATCTGGTCTTGATGAACATACATAGAGCAAATTTCCTATCATGCTTCTATATAGGGTCGGGTTTACCTTTGGTGTGCCATCCTCCTTCTTGTATTTGTCTCCTTGGCTCATTGGTGTTAACATTGGCTTGCATTCATCAAGGTTGAACTTTTTCAAAAGATCTTTGATGTATTTCTCTTGAGATATGAGGATACCCCTAGAGCATTGCATCACTTCCACTTCAAGGAAGTAATTCATTTCACCAAGGCTTGACTTGTCAAACTCCTTTTCAAGTTCATTTTTCAAAACTTCCACACTCTTTTCATTTTCACCCGTGACCAACAAATCTGATGTGTAAAATCAACTCGCAAGTGCACGAATCGTTTTCAAGTAATAAAGTGGAAAAATAGGGTTGTCGTACCCAAGGGGTTAAGTATTAAGTACCAAAGATAATTAGGTTTTGATAATATTTGAACTAAAATTTAAGATGGCAATTGAAAACTAAATAAACTAAATTAAACAAAAGCAATCAATTAAAATTAGATCAATTTCAAGTAAGAGAGAGAATTGAATAATTATGAATACTAGGGCATTTGATTTTACCACTAACTATTCCAATTTAATTACTTAAATATGTGAATTTAATTAACTAGTAATTTTGTTAACCACACTTAATCATAAAATTAATCAAAAGTAGTTTCCACTCACAATTGATAATATTCACATAACCTAATTTATTCCTTCCGGCCTATAAATTAAATCATGCAAATTCATTAAGCATAGATTAAGCAAATAATATGGCATGAGACATAATTATTTTCCAATCAATTATGCATTCATGTAAATCATTGGAGATCCATAATATTATCCTTTTCCAAGCTCAAATATTATTAAAATCATTCATTCCTTCCGGCCTATGAAAGCATTAAGTATACCAATGATTTATTAACAAAATATATTGCTAATTAAATAAAAGTCAACATATATTAAAATAATTAAACATTCATAGTTAGGGCTGCATCATAGCCCTAGCTATGAAAATTAGTTCATGGTAAAAATAATTTCAACATCCATAATTAAAAATAATAAGATTCACAATTAAAGAGAAAGGAAAAGAGAATAAAAACTATTGAAGAAATTCTCCTCCAAGAGCTCTCAAAGTCGTAGCCTTCTTCTCCAAGCAAGCCCACGTCTCTCTACCTCCTCCAAGCTCTCCAATTGATCTTCTAAAACTCTAAAACTTTAAAACCCTAGAACCCTTAAGAGAATCTTAGCAACTCCCAAAATTTGGTTTGTTTCTATTTAAGCCTCCTAAAAGCTCTTAAATAACTCTCTACTTGTATATCTTCCTTCAATGTGGTGGGGGCTATATATATAGGACCTTGGGATTCTTTTTCTCTCTTTATTTTCAATGTGGGAGTCTTGGAAGATACCTTTTTTAGGCCATGAAAAGAGTTGGACGAATTTCATATGTAAAAAGGAAACTGTATATTACTTGCTCTCTACTACTTTCCTTTTATCTAATTCCTCCTAAAAAAATAGTTAATTAGTCTAATTTACCCTTAATGAAGCATGTGACATGACATGTGCCTCATTAATGATAAATTAACCAATTATTGCCACTTGTTTTTATCTTGGCCCTCAAATTGCCTTGATTCTCTCTTTTGATCAATGGTGGAGATTTAACTAGAATATTCCTTTTTATAAATTCCAAACTTTAAATGATGATAACTCTTTGCTCGCACCTCGAAATCCAAAAATAACGAGACATTTGAAATCCTCAGATCGTGATGATTCATATGACATCCACTTCCACCATGAAATTCCTGATAGAATCTTTATGGAATCTTCAAGGTATCTTTTTTGAATCTTTTTAATGCTTAGTCCGTTCGAGCTCAAATCTTGCTTCCCACCATAATTCGACCCAAGGAATCCATTTTTATGGTTGTTTTCTTAAAATTCTTCCTCTTTTTCCTAGATTAAGAAAAATACATAATTAAGTATCTTTCCATAATAAATTAACACAAACTAACAAATATTAAGCTATAAATATGGCATAAAATCATCAATATTTTAAGACCTAACAAATACCCCCAAACTTAAGATTTGCTAGTCCCTAGCAAAGAAAAAGAATAAGAAAATGAAATTTTATTTAAAGAACATAAGATACTTTAATGAGGTACCTCAAAGATTGTACAACATATGACTTTTCAAATGGTTTCAAAGTAATTATGTAACTCAATACCTTATATTCTATCCAACATATATGATACTTCCAATGTGTGTGTGTGGAAATCAAATTATACACTTAATTATCATATGCTTGAATAAATTTATAAGAATTAGAAATTGATAATAAAGTATGAACTACCATATGCTTGACTTAATTATCACTCTCCACTAATGTAGGTTAATGCACCACCTTAAATCATTAGGACTTCATGGTTTCTATTGTTAAGGCTAATGGATAAGGATAAAGAAAGAAAAGGATAAGATATAATAAATCAAAGAAAGAAAGCTAAAATTAAATATCAATGAATAAATTACTTGTAAAATTTGTTTCTTTATTATAACTTCTTCAATTTCAATATCCTTTTTCTCCTTTTTATTGTGCATATATTCTTCAAATCACACATATTCTTTCTTTATTTCTTTTTTTTTTTTTTCTTTTCCACTAAACCCCCAAACTTATTTTTCTTCTTATTCCACATTCAAACCTCCAATTTACACAAAAATGCATACTAGAGCCAAATTCACCAAATACTTAACCTCCAAACTTTATTTATTTATTTTTTTCCTTTTTTTCTTTTTCAATGCTCAAACAAGCTCACAAGCATATATTCATATCAATTCAATTAAAGCTCTCTTTGTAGTATGTTCAAGGTAGAAAAAAGAAATTTAAGGCTCAAAAAGGGTAAGTAAATGTGCTTTAATGAAGAAAAGGCTCTAATACATCTTTATGCATCCTAAAGGCTCAAATAAGGTACTAGTGGAAGATAATGTATTAGGTTGGCTTGAAGGCCAACCGAGAGCACTACTTGTGGCCTTAAGGATGTGGCCACATATAGGTTCTCGGCTTCTTCATTCACCACATTGGCTTGTTGTCTCCTTTGCTTGCATACTTTGGCAATGTGGCCTTTTCCTCCATATCTTTCACAAGATGCATCCGGCCTCCAAAAACACTTGGATGGTGGATGTCCAAGCTTCTTGCAATGAGGGCAAGGTGGATGCCCTCCTCGGTTTTGATGGCTTTGTTGTTCTTCTTGTTGATTCCATCCACTTTTGTTGTTGTTTGTGTTGTTGTTGGTTGTAAAACCGGATTGGTTGGTGTTGTTGCTCTTCCTTCCTTTATTTTTCTTTTTAGTTCCGTAGCCACCATAGAATGCACTCTCTATGGTCTCCTCCTTTCTAATGGCTCTCTTTTGTTCGGTTGCTTGAAGAGCATTGATGAGCTCACTCAAGGTTATTTCACTAAGATTTCTAGATTCTTCAAGGGAGGAAATCTTAGCTTCAAACCTTTCGGGTAAGCTCACCAATACTTTTTCTACTACCCTTTGATCGGTCAATTGCTCACCAAGGACCCGAATTTGATTTACCACTTTGAGCATCCTTTCCGTGAAATCCTTGGCAAGCTCATTCTCCTTCATCTTCAAGGTCTCAAACTCTCTTCTTAAGTTTAAAACTTGCATTTGCCGAGTTCTAGTATTTCCATGGAACTCCTCTTGAAGCTTTATCCAAACCTCTCTAGCACTTGTGCATTACATTATTCATGTAAAAATGGAATCACTCACGGAGGAGTGCAAGGTAGTGAGGGCCTTGAACCCCTTGGCAACTTCGGCCTCATGTGCATTTCTTTGTACTTGGGTTGCATTAGCTCTCAACTCTTCCACTACATAACCTTCTTCTATGACTTCCCATAAACTAAAGGCTTGAAGGTAGGCTTTCATTTTCATACTCCAAATGGAATAGTTTTGGTCTTCAAACTTAGGTGGTGCTGGGGTTGCAAAGGATTGTGAGGCCATTTGAAAAAATGGTTTTTGAAAAGTTTTGAAAAATGGACACAAGAACAAAATCTCGGGTGGTGGTGTTTTGATGAGTTTCAACTAGTCTTTTTGGGTGGTTTTGGTTTCGGTTGGAAGGCTTTAGGTGGGGGATCCTCTCACAAATAAAATGGTCTAGGTTGAAAGCTCACAAGGTCCTAAATAATTACTCTATACTATGATACCATGATGGAATTTGGTATAGGTTTATGTTGTTGTACCCTAGAGCACCATCAATCAAGGTGTTAGTCAAGAATGATTGTTGTTCGTTCTTGGTTCTTGATTTTGTTTTTTGGGTTTGTTAAGGTTTTGTTTATGGTTTTAATGGAGGTTTAGGATTCTTGAGAAGGTTGTTAGCTTTTGGGAAGAAGAAGAAAACAAATGTAGTAATTGAGAGAGAGAGAGAGCCAAAATTGTTATTTTTCAAAATTCTTTGAATATTCCTTCCTCAACGTTTTCATTACAATTTTCATACTTTTAAAAATACATCAAAAAGACAATAAGACATGCTGTCATATTGAGTAATAAATACAAAAGCATTAAAAGTAACCAACCAAGCCAAACTACCTCAACTAACTCTAATCAATGTGCTGGGCATGCAAGAAACCTTCTTTAATGGGCAGTTATGCTTGTCTAAGGCATTTGAATTTGAAAACCAGCTCCATTTGACTTGAAAATTGGAGGGAAGCCTTTTTGAATATTAAACTGTGTTCTAGCCAAAAACCAAATAAAACAAAGCCCATTTTCCCATCCAAAAATAATCAAACCCGAGGCAGTTTTGTCTAGATTTCTGGGTAACAAAACTGCACAAGGGTCAGATTGTTTAGGGCTTAACTCAGCCTTCCCAGCTCCAAATTGGGCCATTCTTTTTGCTGCTACTTCCTCTGCGTTTCTAGTTTATTATATCCAAAATTTAGATCCAAATCCCAAACCTTCTTCAAATGGCATCCAAGGAAGTGGATTTATGTTGCTGGAAATACAATTCCAGCAACTAGACAAAAAGGCCCTAAGCTATAGTTAATGAGTTTAGGGCATTACAAAAAGTATATTGTTCTTAAACATTACAAGATGAAATAAAATGCATGAACATAAATAATTTTGAAATAGGGATTAATTAATTGACAATCAAAATAATAAAATTCTAACTTTCCTAGAGTAATTTCTCCAGCAACTAAATAAATAAAAACCAAAATAAAGACTATTTCCTAAAACAAAAGTCAAATGTTTAAATTAGGAAAGTAGTTGACTAATTTTCAAACTAAGCTTTTTTTTATCAATCACCATGACATGCAGGATGCCAAATAGGATTAATATTGATTTGCATACATTGCTCATAGATTGGAATAAGTTAAACTTACTTGATCAACCAAAGAAGTCAAAGCCTACACCAAAACAAGCACTTTCGACCTACGTGAAGCTTCATGTGCAAATGTGCTATTTGAATACTTTTGCTTCTGTTTTGGTATGATTTCATGGTCCCTTGGAGTGCTCAATCACGTTGAGCTGCCTGGAGTCCATAAAAGTACCAAAATAGCTTGTCGAGTCTATTTCGGCCTTCATAACTTGGATGCATGAGATAGGCTTTAGATCTTCAGATATTGTCATACCTTCTTGAGATTTAATCATACTTTGTATGAAGCTAACCAGATTGTCCTTAAATCTCATGGTTTGTGCTCTTGTGATTGGCCCTGTCTTCATTTGTACAATATTAGCACCTCAGTGGGTAGTTAGTTGTACAGGTAGGGGTGGATACTTGTAACACCCCGTCCCGAACCATGTCGGAAATTTTTGCACGTTGACCAAAGTTGACCGTTGACTTTGACCCAAAGGGTCAAAAGTTGACTATTTGACTCGATTGGAATTCTAGGTTGACTGAGGTACCGTTACGAAGTACACATTGGCACGAGTTCGTAGACTAGTAGCACGTTAAAAACGGAGCTACGGTTTGAAAGTTATGAGCAAAATAAGTTGAGGTCCAAACTGTCCAAGGGGTGCCGGAGTTGACTTTTTATTCATGCAAAGTTGAGCGTTGACTCATGCATGGTTGTGAAGTATACCTGGCAATTCGGGTTCGTGGGTCGGGTTCGTGTCAACCCGTTTAATAATCGTGTCAAAAATGCCTAACCCGAACACGACCCATTTATTAATCGTGTCAGGTATCCAAAACACTAACCCGACCTGTTTATAAACAGGTCAACACGACACGACCCGTTTAACACGATTATTTTAACGGGTCGTGTTGATCTATTAATCCGTTAACCTGAAATTGACCTATTAATCCGAAAATTAACCTATTAACCCGTTAACCCGAAAATTGACCTATTAACCCGAAAACTAATCGATTAACCCGTTAACCCGAAAATTAACCTATTAACCCGAAAACTAACCTATTTATTAAAATAACTTATTTAAAATGCCAAAAATTATAATTCACAATACATAAGTCTTAATATGTGCTAAAAAAGACAAATTCAATACACCAACATAAAATTTAATGTCCTAATAATAGTAAAACACCAATACAAAATAAAATAAATGGTATCAAATTGTTATCATAATACATATAAAACCAAAGGAAAAAGGACATAACTATCATTATGCTCCAAATTTATTTATCGATGTCCAGATTCCAAACCAAATATGTCGATTTTTGGTGCTCAACAATCCAGCCTGGGATCATAATATCAAAATAAAAAAAAAAATCAATTAAATATAATACAAAAGTTAAAATGTTAAAATAAAATAAAATAAATTAAATAAATTTTAACATTGATATTACCTTATGCTTGAGTATTAGCATAATTAGAGCATTGACTTGAAGATTTTTCTTTATTGATATCACAGCTCAAAACATCTTCAGTAAGATCCTCAAGTTGTGCTTCAAATTTTTCTTGCATTCCATAAATTAGTGAAACAAAAAAATCATTAATAAAATAAATTAGTGAAACAAAAAAATTATTAATATATGCAAATGAAATAAAGAAAACATTAATAAAAATAATTACCTCTTTGCCCAAATAACCAATCTCTTGTACAAACTATCGCTTCAACAGTGCTAGGCTTTAATGAACTACGAAATTGATCTAATACTCGTCCACCAATGCTAAAAGCAGATTCAGAAGCAACGATGGATATAGGGATACTCAATAGATCACGAGCCATTGAAGCAACTTCAGGATAACGAAACTGATTTGCTTTCCAATAATCAAGCACATTCAATTCAATTTCAGTAGCCATCCTTGGCTCCTCTAAATAAAGCTCCAATTGTGATTTTTGTGTATTGGCACCTAACTCTTCAATTTCACAAATATTAAATTCCTACAGTGTTAGAAAATAAAAATTTCAATAAGATTATTTTTCAAAAAATTATAAATAATCACTAATTAACACAAATACAAACAATTAAAATTAATAAAAAATTTAAGAGTTATTTACTTTCAAAATGGAACTAGCTGTCTTTCTAAAAGAAATGACATCTTCTCCAACACCACAAGATGTGTTACTCTTTTCTTTCTCCAAAGAATGTGTAGAAGATGTCAAAGATCTTTTTTGAACATACTCCTTAAATATTGAAAATAATTTGCTCTTCACACGTATAAACTCAATAGAACCACTTGCTCCATAAATTTTTCTATAACACCAATCTACCAATTGAAGCTTATATCGAGGATCCACAACCACTGCAATGGCTAATATCAAACTAAATTCTGACCAATACTTCTCAAATTTTTTAAGCATTTGATTAGCCATGGTTCTCAAGTAATCATCCTCACTTTCAATATTTTCCTTCAATGTAACATAACAAAAGAAAACCGAGGAAAAGTACAAATTTGAAGTAGGATATTTAGTGCCCGAAAATATGCAAGTGATATCATAAAACAAACCCAAGAATCTACTTATCTTTTCAATCTTCTCCCACTCATGACTAGAAGGACAACTTTTATAATTTGAATCAGTTAGCTCCAAATGACAAAAGGCACGTCGATAGTACAATGCACTTTCAAGCATTAAATATGTAGAGTTCCATCTAGTAGGCACATCTTGCCTCAAACCTCTCTTAGAGTCCATTGACAACAATTTAACACATTCTAAAAACTTCTGTTTTCTTACTTGTGACCCTCTTACATATTTAATACTTTCCCGAATCTTATGAACAACATTATCAATATCTTTCAACCCATCTTGTACTACCAAATTAATGATATGAGCACAACATCTAAGATGAAAAAAATCACCATCACAAACTACAGCCCCCTTTAATTGCAATTGAGTAACTAACATATCAACAGAGACATCATTGGCAGAAGCATTATCCAAAGTTAAAGAAAATAACTTTGTCTCAATTCCCCATTCACACAACAAAGAGTATAGTTTTTCTGCCAATGCTATACCGGTATGTGGAGGTGGCATATAACAGAAATTTAACACTCTCTTTTGCAAGATCCACTCTTTGTCAATGAAATGGCAAGTAAGACATATATATCCATCAGTAGTTGCAGAAGTCCATAAATCAGAAGTCAAACAAATTCTACCAGGAGTTGCATCCAACATGCATTTTATCCTACATTTTTCCTTCAAATGCATTTTAAGAACATCCGACTTAGCAGTATTTCTAGAAACAAGTTGTATATCAGGATGTAAATATTGAAATATGGTTCTAATTCCCTCATACTCAACAAATTGGAAAGGCAAATCATGCATGATTATGGCCGAAGTTACCAATTCTCGAAAATGCTCAAAGTTAAATTTAGATGCATTCAATGAGATAGTCCCTCTATCTTGAGATATCAATAATTGACCAATATCATGAGTGTCTCTTTTCACACAATTTTTCAAATGACGCACCAAATTTCCCGTTCCATATTTACTATCACAAAGATAAATGGTACCACAATCTTTACATTTACATTTTTGCTTACCATCAACATCCAAAGGAAGCACATCAAAGTAAGACCAAACCTTTGAAGTGAGTTTTCTCTTGCGTTTCACTTTATGCCCACTTGTGACTCCCTCCATAGGACTTGCAACATCTTCTAAATTAATAGGCATTTCAAAGCTACTTGATTCAAGATTTATTTGAAGTCCATCCATGTTTATCTACATGTTTTCAAACCAAAAAAAAATATATATTAAAATAAAATATTATAACAACCTTATAATAAACATGTATTCACAAAGCAAAATATATTCACACATATGCACATATATAATTTTTTCATTTCCCAAGCTATAAGAGCTACAAGATGGCTAAATATCTATGCAATCTTCCAAATTAGTACTTCCAAGTTCCAACAATGACAATTTAGCTAATATGCATTGTCATTTCTTATTTGAGTCATCAACATTTTTTAAAGTTAAAATTTGTCTAATTCTTTCCTTTTTAATCTATACAGTACTCAAGCATATGAAGTAAAATACAATATAAAATGTATTCTAAACTACAAAATTAAAATGAAGCAAGAGAAAATGAGAAATACCACAAAAATGAAGAGGATCGAGAGCATTAACAAATTGTTTCTTGATAAATACCAACTCTAACATAAGCATTTACATATATAGGAGATAGATTAAATAAAAAGACCAAAAAAATTATATTACATTCATTTTATAACCACAAATATTAAGAATAAATATGTAAAAGTAACATTAATTAATTGGAGAGTAAGGAAAAGAAAATTATCTAAAAACCATATCTGTCCATTTAGAACCACAAATATATAGAGCAAATTTATAAGATTAATACCAATTAATTGAAGAAGATGTAATTATTTACCTTTTTAGCGGCAATCTAATTATTGCTTCATGCTGTCCAATTCTTATTAATCATTTTTTTTTCAGCCAAAAGAACGTAATTGGTCAAACCAAATAGGTACCCCTTTTCTTTTTGCCCCTTTCATACACATGTTAAAGCAGCCAAAAAAAAATTTACATCCTTAAAACTCTTCATCCCCAAGTGGGTCACTGTAAAATAATTTCTTGAAAAACTAGAAACCAAATTAATCTCCTACCCCAAAAAGAAAGAGGGAAAAGAAAGAGATAAAGAATGGAGTAGCACGAGTAGTAGTGGTATTAGGCATTATTTTTCACATCAGGTGCATGTGCAAATGCTATTGGAAGAGTCTTTCTTTCTTTTATATATATATATATATTTTCACATCAGGTGCATGTGCAAATGCTATTGGAAGAGTCTTTCTTTCTTTTATATATATATATATATATATATATATATATATATATATATTTTCACATCAGGTGCATGTGCAAATGCTATTGGAAGAGTCTTTCTTTCTTTTATATATATATATATATATATATATATATATATGTATGTTTAATTTGTTATTTTTACTTTTAAATGTCATGTGCTGAGATGCTTTTTAATCATTAATGGGGGAAAGATAAAGTTTCTGACAACTTGTATACCGGGGATGTCTGAAGGAATGGAATTTTTGTCAAATAAAAGAGATAGCAGTTGCAGCGTCGACCAAGATTCAGATACAACCAAATATATCAGTACAAAATGAATTGAAAGTGACAAAAGAGAATTTGCAGAGAACTAAATTTGAAAGTTTAGCACGACTCACCGTTCGTCAAGAATCTGCAGAGAACTCTCAAAGACCCTGTAATGCCGAACCCAAATCGTTCTCCTTTGTTCTTTCAACTGTCAGTTGCTTCAACAGTTCAACTCTCAAACGACTCACTGTTCTCCTTTGTTCTTAGAGAAGAAGCAGGAGGTAGAGGAAGGAGGCTTTGATGGCTGATGGAGATTGGAGATGGGGCTGGCTGGTGAGGCAGAGAAAAGAAGCAGGGGGTAGAGGAAGGAGGCTTTGATGGCTGATGGAGTTTGGAGATGGGGCTGGCTGGTGAGGCAGAGAAAAGAAGCAGGGGGTAGAGGAAGGAGGCTTTGATGGCTGATGGAGTTTGGAGATGGGGCTGGCTGGTGAGGCAGAGAGAAGAAGCAGAGGTAGAGGAAGGAGGCTTTGATGGCTGATGGAGATTGGAGATGGGGCTGGCTGGTGTGGTCTGTGGTGGCTGCGTTGTGTGCTGGAGAATAAAATGCAAAATTGAAAAATAGGGCTTGACTCTCGACTTTTGAGTTTTAGATCTGAATTTTATTTTTTTTGTTTTATTAAAAATATATTTTTTGTTTTTAAAAAATTAATAATAGAAAATTATTTGTATAAAATTTTTAATTTCTAATATTTTTTAATTATTAAATATTATATTAGTAATAAAATATTAATTTAATATTAAATTTAAATGGGTTGTAATAGGTGTATAATCGTGTCGGGTTGAAACTGACCCGTTTAATAAATGGATCGTAACGGGTCAATTTCGAGTTAAACAGGTCAACCCGAAAATGCCACGATTAAGTTTAATATTATTTTTGAACGTGTAACGATGTGTCACGTGTGACTTAATGAAGGTGACCATGTGTCACCATGTTGAGAAGCCATATGTCAAGCATGTGTAATATCATATTATTTTATTATTATTTTAAATAATAATAATATTATTAATATTATTTAATTAATTTTAATTTATTTCTTTTTTATTTCCTTTTTCTTTTCTTTTTCTTTTTCTTTTTCTTTTCTTTTCCCCACGTGGGAAAACACCTCCTTTCTCTTTTCTTTTCCTTTCCTTCCCTTCTTCTTCCTCGAGCCCGACAGAGACAAAAAAAAAAAAACACACAGACTTCTCTCTCTCTCTCTCTCTCCTTTGACTCTCTCCCCCGCTCTCTTTGATCGGCCTTTTGGCCGGATTTCAATCACCGGAAAGCCACACGCGCTGGCCACCGGTGAAGCCCAGCTCGCCGTGACCTCAGCCTCCAATTTTCCCGGCCAGTCGCCGCCGGACGCGCCCAGATCGGGCCGGTGAAGTCGGCGGCGGCCGGTTACGTTTTTCCGACGATTCTCGCCGTTTCCGACTAACCCAGCCCAACCCATACCTCTATTCCACCATTTTCTCTCGACATTTGGGACCCCTTCAAGGATTTTCCTTCCTCCTTGCTCTCTGCAAATTTCCCAGAGTTTTCTAGGGAAAATTCTGCCTTCTTGAGCACCCAAATCGATTGGAAGGATACCCCAGAAGCCCATGTGTTCAAGGCCGATGTTCCAGGTCTCAGGATGGAAGAAGTGAAGGTGGAGGTTGAAGATGATCGGGTGCTACAGATCAGCGGTGAGAGGAACGTGGAGAAGGAAGACAAGAACGATACTTGGCATCGGGTTGAGCGCAGCAGCGGGAAGTTCTTGAGGAGGTTTAGGGTTAAGGTTTTTCCATAAGAACTTGAACTTAATTGAGATCCGGGCTAATATACTACGGGTTTAGGCATGAGTCAACCAAGGTTTGTATCACTTTGTATCCCACAGATTCCTCTTCAAGATTTCTTAATGAACCATCTCCTCTCCTCATTCTTGGATATGTCATGTTAGTAAAAATAATACAAAAACCACTACCAAAACCACTACCTCATGTGTTTCGCTCAAACAAGGTCTTGGCACTCGTGTTTGTACACTAGTTTCGGCTTTTATCCATCTTTTAAGCTCACACGCTCTTGCCTTTTTCCACTCAAAGAATTATCTCAAATTTCTATTAAGACACAATCAAAACAGTAATATATCTCAAGTATGCCCTAATTAAACTTATCAATAAACTGTAACTAAAACAAGCAAATACCAAGTGAATTAATTAAATATAGTCTTAGCCTAACTAACCAAAAACAAGGTAAATCAACAAGCAATTTTTGGAATCAATAAGGATCATACCACAATATTAAGAAACCAATAATTCAAGGATAAAATCTAAAAAAGAGATTCATATAACGAACAAGAAACAAGTTGAACAAAATATGGAAAAGTTGTTGGTTGTAGTTCTTGTAATATAAGTTTTTGTTTCAAATCCTTTACCAATTTTAATCCAAACAATTTTAGCACTCAAAATTCAAAATCCAGCAACCAAATATTGAACAAATAATCAACAATCCTGCAGTTACAATTCTGTTTCCCGAAAGCAAATCCCCGATAATGATCTACCAAAACTAGCCTTTGTGCAGTAATAATTTTTTTTTTAATCTTCAACTTTACTTCTTTTTTTTAAAAAAAAAAAAACACTCATGGATTATAAACACCAACTCCAGTAGCAAGAAACAACACCAAAATTGCAATTCCAATACCAAAATTTCACCAAACCTAATCCACACTTCAAACAAAAACAAATTGCACAATTTTTAGATTTTAATGCACTATGCTTTCAAATCTCTCTCCTTTTTTTTTTTTTTTTGGAATATATGAATGCAACTAATTAAGATTAAAATAGCAAAGAAAAATCAATAAGAACCCAAATTACCAAGAACTAATATGCAAAACAACCAACAAACTAGAAAACAAAAATTTGGCTAACAAAAAGGATAAATTCAACTATGTAGAAATTTGTTTTTTTCTTGTGCAAAATGTGAATGAGACAGAAAACACCCGTAACCTAATGTTAAAGTTACAAAATAACACAAATAAAAACAAAGCAAATAAGATAGATCAAACCTGAACAAAACTCGGCTATGATATTAAATGATACGAACCTAAGTCAACTTGCTCCTAAACCTGTATTATATTAGCCTGGATCGAAAATTAAGTTCAAATTTTAATTGTCACCTTAATTTCTATTAAGAGTTTTAGGTGTTCAAAGAGAACAAAGAGAATTCTTTCTCACAAATAAATTTTCATATAATAACTAAGCTGCCTTCTCATTGAAAAATAAGCCTTTAAATATGCCAAGAGTGCAAAGTAAAAACCCTAGGATATTAGGGTAAAATTCGGCCAACATTTGTGAACAAAAGAAAATTGCCAAATTTCACACCGTTTCTGATGACGACAAGACTAGGAGCACCTCCAGATGGAGTCCAGAGCCACTTCAAATCTTTACAGGACCAATATGGCTTAATCTAAGAGGTGTTCACTCTCAAAGAAGCAAGTTCATTACTAAAGATGAGCCAAAATTGGTCCATATGAGTGGGACGTTGGAAGCCAACGTGAAAGAGAGCTTAACGCATGGAATCCTAGAATATGGTGATGTGGCAAGTTTTGATGACGTGGATGGTGATGTGGCATCATATGGTAACATGGCACTTTTTTCCATGTGAAGGGTGATATAAGCCTATGTGGCATCCAACTAAGCTTGGCTGAATCTTATAATTAGGAAACATTAAATTTTTATTTATGTCTTGTTTGGATTTTGGCATGTTGTCTATTTTACTTTTCTAATTTAGTTTTATTAGGTTTTTTAAATTACTTTCCTATTTTTGTTAGAGTTGGCTAATTAAGGAATTAAAGGCCATTTAAATTAGGAAACTAGAGGCCAAATTAGGTTTCTTAAACCTAACCAAATCAGGTTTCCTAAATTGAACCAAATTAGGTTTTCTAAACCTAACCAAATTAAGTTTCCTAAACCTAAATTAGCTTTGTAATGTATTTTGCCTACTTAAAGGCACAAAGGTGATGAATAAAGGAGATATTACAATTTTGATTAACAAGTAAGAGTGATTTTCTTGGTTCTCTAAGAACTATATCGAACTTTTCAAGCTTTGCTTGTGAAGTTCAAATTTGACTTATCAATAGGTTATTCCGCACCCTATTATGGCATCTTCACCATACCAAGGTTCTTACCTCAAATATAGATAAAAGTTCAAGGTCTTCCATTCATAACTTGTAGTTAAATGGTCCACATCAATCTTTGTTATGAGTTTAGAGGCAAGTCACTCTAGGTGATGGAATTTGGTGTTGGTTTATGTTGTTGTACCCTAGAGCACAATCATTCAAGGTGTTAGTCAAGAATGATTGTTGTTCGTTCTTGGTTCTTGATTTTGTTTTTTGGGTTTGTTAAGGTTTTGTTTCTGGTTTTAATGGAGGTTAAGGGTTCTTGAGAAGGTTGTTAGCTTTTGGGAAGAAGAAGAAAACAAATGTAGTAGTTGAGAGAGAGAGAGCCAAAATTGTTGTTTTTCAAAATTTTTTGAATATTCCTTCCTCAACATTTTCATTACAATTTTCATACTTTTAAATACATCAAAAAGACAACAAGACATGCTGCCATATTAAGTAATAAATACAAAAGCATTAAAAGTAACCAACCAAGCCAAACTACCTCAACTAACTCTAATCAATGTGTTGGGCATGCAAGAAACCTTCTTTAATGGGCAGTTATGCTTGTCTAAGGCATTTGAATTTGAAAACCAGCTCCATTTGACTTGAAAATCGGAGGAAAGCCTTTTTGAATATTAAACTGTGTTCTAGCCAAAAATCAAATAAAAAAAAGTCCATTTACCCATTCAAAAATAATCAAACCCTGAGGCAATTTTGTCCAGATTTCTGGGCAACAAAACTGCATAAGGATCAGATTGTTTAGGACTTAACTCAGCCTTCCCAGCTCCAAATTGGGCCATTCTTTTTGCTGCTGCTTCCTCTGTGTTTCTAGTTTATTATATCAAAAATTCAAATCCAAATCCCATACCTTCTTCAAACGGCATCCAAGGAAGTGGACTTATGTTGCTGGAAATACAATTCCAGCAACTAGACAAAAAGGCCGGTTAATGAGCTTAGGGCATTACAAAAAGTATATTATTCTTAAACATTACAAGATAAAATAAAATGCATGAACATAAATAATGTTTGGTCTTTGATGTTGCAAAATAAAGAGTGCAAGTGTAACCGAACTACCTTGCACATTGTGGCAAGATCACCACATTTCAACACTCCTCCTTGGTGTTCTTGCTTGAAATATTGAGAAGCTTCCTCAAGTTCTCAAATCTTGCATTTGGAAGTGGCTCAGTGAAGAAATCTGCAAGGTTATCTTCAGTCTTGATATATTCCAAGCTTACTTCTCCATTTTCTTCAAACTCCCTCAAAGAGTGATACTTCACCGGTATGTGTTTTGTCCTTCCATGTTGAACGGGGTTCTTGGCTATTAATATGGTTGAAGTGTTGTCACATTTGATGATGGTTGAACCCTCTTGAGGATAACCAAGGTCCTCTAATAATTTCCTAAGCCAAATGCATTGATTTGCACATGAAGAGCAAGCAATGTACTCTGCTTCGGCGGAGCTTTGAGCGGTTGTTGCTTGCTTCTTTGCATTCCATGAGAATGGTCCACTACCAAGTGAGAAAAGATACCCCGAAATGCTCTTCATATCATCCAAGCATCCAGCCCAATCACTATCCGAGTAGGCCATTAATCTCATCACATCTTGCCTATCATACCAAACTCCAAAGTCTTGTGTTCCTTTTAAGTATTTAAGAATTCTTTTGGCACCTACAAAATGATTTTGGGATGGTGTTTGCATATATCTAAACAAAACACATGTGGCATGCATAATATCTGGTCTTGATGAACATACATAGAGCAAATTTCCTATCATGCTTCTATATAGGGTCGGGTTTACCTTTGGTGTGCCATCCTCCTTCTTGTATTTGTCTCCTTGGCTCATTGGTGTTAACATTGGCTTGCATTCATCAAGGTTGAACTTTTTCAAAAGATCTTTGATGTATTTCTCTTGAGATATGAGGATACCCCTAGAGCATTGCATCACTTCCACTTCAAGGAAGTAATTCATTTCACCAAGGCTTGACTTGTCAAACTCCTTTTCAAGTTCATTTTTCAAAACTTCCACACTCTTTTCATTTTCACCCGTGACCAACAAATCTGATGTGTAAAATCAACTCGCAAGTGCACGAATCGTTTTCAAGTAATAAAGTGGAAAAATAGGGTTGTCGTACCCAAGGGGTTAAGTATTAAGTACCAAAGATAATTAGGTTTTGATAATATTTGAACTAAAATTTAAGATGGCAATTGAAAACTAAATAAACTAAATTAAACAAAAGCAATCAATTAAAATTAGATCAATTTCAAGTAAGAGAGAGAATTGAATAATTATGAATACTAGGGCATTTGATTTTACCACTAACTATTCCAATTTAATTACTTAAATATGTGAATTTAATTAACTAGTAATTTTGTTAACCACACTTAATCATAAAATTAATCAAAAGTAGTTTCCACTCACAATTGATAATATTCACATAACCTAATTTATTCCTTCCGGCCTATAAATTAAATCATGCAAATTCATTAAGCATAGATTAAGCAAATAATATGGCATGAGACATAATTATTTTCCAATCAATTATGCATTCATGTAAATCATTGGAGATCCATAATATTATCCTTTTCCAAGCTCAAATATTATTAAAATCATTCATTCCTTCCGGCCTATGAAAGCATTAAGTATACCAATGATTTATTAACAAAATATATTGCTAATTAAATAAAAGTCAACATATATTAAAATAATTAAACATTCATAGTTAGGGCTGCATCATAGCCCTAGCTATGAAAATTAGTTCATGGTAAAAATAATTTCAACATCCATAATTAAAAATAATAAGATTCACAATTAAAGAGAAAGGAAAAGAGAATAAAAACTATTGAAGAAATTCTCCTCCAAGAGCTCTCAAAGTCGTAGCCTTCTTCTCCAAGCAAGCCCACGTCTCTCTACCTCCTCCAAGCTCTCCAATTGATCTTCTAAAACTCTAAAACTTTAAAACCCTAGAACCCTTAAGAGAATCTTAGCAACTCCCAAAATTTGGTTTGTTTCTATTTAAGCCTCCTAAAAGCTCTTAAATAACTCTCTACTTGTATATCTTCCTTCAATGTGGTGGGGGCTATATATATAGGACCTTGGGATTCTTTTTCTCTCTTTATTTTCAATGTGGGAGTCTTGGAAGATACCTTTTTTAGGCCATGAAAAGAGTTGGACGAATTTCATATGTAAAAAGGAAACTGTATATTACTTGCTCTCTACTACTTTCCTTTTATCTAATTCCTCCTAAAAAAATAGTTAATTAGTCTAATTTACCCTTAATGAAGCATGTGACATGACATGTGCCTCATTAATGATAAATTAACCAATTATTGCCACTTGTTTTTATCTTGGCCCTCAAATTGCCTTGATTCTCTCTTTTGATCAATGGTGGAGATTTAACTAGAATATTCCTTTTTATAAATTCCAAACTTTAAATGATGATAACTCTTTGCTCGCACCTCGAAATCCAAAAATAACGAGACATTTGAAATCCTCAGATCGTGATGATTCATATGACATCCACTTCCACCATGAAATTCCTGATAGAATCTTTATGGAATCTTCAAGGTATCTTTTTTGAATCTTTTTAATGCTTAGTCCGTTCGAGCTCAAATCTTGCTTCCCACCATAATTCGACCCAAGGAATCCATTTTTATGGTTGTTTTCTTAAAATTCTTCCTCTTTTTCCTAGATTAAGAAAAATACATAATTAAGTATCTTTCCATAATAAATTAACACAAACTAACAAATATTAAGCTATAAATATGGCATAAAATCATCAATATTTTAAGACCTAACAAATACCCCCAAACTTAAGATTTGCTAGTCCCTAGCAAAGAAAAAGAATAAGAAAATGAAATTTTATTTAAAGAACATAAGATACTTTAATGAGGTACCTCAAAGATTGTACAACATATGACTTTTCAAATGGTTTCAAAGTAATTATGTAACTCAATACCTTATATTCTATCCAACATATATGATACTTCCAATGTGTGTGTGTGGAAATCAAATTATACACTTAATTATCATATGCTTGAATAAATTTATAAGAATTAGAAATTGATAATAAAGTATGAACTACCATATGCTTGACTTAATTATCACTCTCCACTAATGTAGGTTAATGCACCACCTTAAATCATTAGGACTTCATGGTTTCTATTGTTAAGGCTAATGGATAAGGATAAAGAAAGAAAAGGATAAGATATAATAAATCAAAGAAAGAAAGCTAAAATTAAATATCAATGAATAAATTACTTGTAAAATTTGTTTCTTTATTATAACTTCTTCAATTTCAATATCCTTTTTCTCCTTTTTATTGTGCATATATTCTTCAAATCACACATATTCTTTCTTTATTTCTTTTTTTTTTTTTTCTTTTCCACTAAACCCCCAAACTTATTTTTCTTCTTATTCCACATTCAAACCTCCAATTTACACAAAAATGCATACTAGAGCCAAATTCACCAAATACTTAACCTCCAAACTTTATTTATTTATTTTTTTCCTTTTTTTCTTTTTCAATGCTCAAACAAGCTCACAAGCATATATTCATATCAATTCAATTAAAGCTCTCTTTGTAGTATGTTCAAGGTAGAAAAAAGAAATTTAAGGCTCAAAAAGGGTAAGTAAATGTGCTTTAATGAAGAAAAGGCTCTAATACATCTTTATGCATCCTAAAGGCTCAAATAAGGTACTAGTGGAAGATAATGTATTAGGTTGGCTTGAAGGCCAACCGAGAGCACTACTTGTGGCCTTAAGGATGTGGCCACATATAGGTTCTCGGCTTCTTCATTCACCACATTGGCTTGTTGTCTCCTTTGCTTGCATACTTTGGCAATGTGGCCTTTTCCTCCATATCTTTCACAAGATGCATCCGGCCTCCAAAAACACTTGGATGGTGGATGTCCAAGCTTCTTGCAATGAGGGCAAGGTGGATGCCCTCCTCGGTTTTGATGGCTTTGTTGTTCTTCTTGTTGATTCCATCCACTTTTGTTGTTGTTTGTGTTGTTGTTGGTTGTAAAACCGGATTGGTTGGTGTTGTTGCTCTTCCTTCCTTTATTTTTCTTTTTAGTTCCGTAGCCACCATAGAATGCACTCTCTATGGTCTCCTCCTTTCTAATGGCTCTCTTTTGTTCGGTTGCTTGAAGAGCATTGATGAGCTCACTCAAGGTTATTTCACTAAGATTTCTAGATTCTTCAAGGGAGGAAATCTTAGCTTCAAACCTTTCGGGTAAGCTCACCAATACTTTTTCTACTACCCTTTGATCGGTCAATTGCTCACCAAGGACCCGAATTTGATTTACCACTTTGAGCATCCTTTCCGTGAAATCCTTGGCAAGCTCATTCTCCTTCATCTTCAAGGTCTCAAACTCTCTTCTTAAGTTTAAAACTTGCATTTGCCGAGTTCTAGTATTTCCATGGAACTCCTCTTGAAGCTTTATCCAAACCTCTCTAGCACTTGTGCATTACATTATTCATGTAAAAATGGAATCACTCACGGAGGAGTGCAAGGTAGTGAGGGCCTTGAACCCCTTGGCAACTTCGGCCTCATGTGCATTTCTTTGTACTTGGGTTGCATTAGCTCTCAACTCTTCCACTACATAACCTTCTTCTATGACTTCCCATAAACTAAAGGCTTGAAGGTAGGCTTTCATTTTCATACTCCAAATGGAATAGTTTTGGTCTTCAAACTTAGGTGGTGCTGGGGTTGCAAAGGATTGTGAGGCCATTTGAAAAAATGGTTTTTGAAAAGTTTTGAAAAATGGACACAAGAACAAAATCTCGGGTGGTGGTGTTTTGATGAGTTTCAACTAGTCTTTTTGGGTGGTTTTGGTTTCGGTTGGAAGGCTTTAGGTGGGGGATCCTCTCACAAATAAAATGGTCTAGGTTGAAAGCTCACAAGGTCCTAAATAATTACTCTATACTATGATACCATGATGGAATTTGGTATAGGTTTATGTTGTTGTACCCTAGAGCACCATCAATCAAGGTGTTAGTCAAGAATGATTGTTGTTCGTTCTTGGTTCTTGATTTTGTTTTTTGGGTTTGTTAAGGTTTTGTTTATGGTTTTAATGGAGGTTTAGGATTCTTGAGAAGGTTGTTAGCTTTTGGGAAGAAGAAGAAAACAAATGTAGTAATTGAGAGAGAGAGAGAGCCAAAATTGTTATTTTTCAAAATTCTTTGAATATTCCTTCCTCAACGTTTTCATTACAATTTTCATACTTTTAAAAATACATCAAAAAGACAATAAGACATGCTGTCATATTGAGTAATAAATACAAAAGCATTAAAAGTAACCAACCAAGCCAAACTACCTCAACTAACTCTAATCAATGTGCTGGGCATGCAAGAAACCTTCTTTAATGGGCAGTTATGCTTGTCTAAGGCATTTGAATTTGAAAACCAGCTCCATTTGACTTGAAAATTGGAGGGAAGCCTTTTTGAATATTAAACTGTGTTCTAGCCAAAAACCAAATAAAACAAAGCCCATTTTCCCATCCAAAAATAATCAAACCCGAGGCAGTTTTGTCTAGATTTCTGGGTAACAAAACTGCACAAGGGTCAGATTGTTTAGGGCTTAACTCAGCCTTCCCAGCTCCAAATTGGGCCATTCTTTTTGCTGCTACTTCCTCTGCGTTTCTAGTTTATTATATCCAAAATTTAGATCCAAATCCCAAACCTTCTTCAAATGGCATCCAAGGAAGTGGATTTATGTTGCTGGAAATACAATTCCAGCAACTAGACAAAAAGGCCCTAAGCTATAGTTAATGAGTTTAGGGCATTACAAAAAGTATATTGTTCTTAAACATTACAAGATGAAATAAAATGCATGAACATAAATAATTTTGAAATAAGGATTAATTAATTGACAATCAAAATAATAAAATTCTAACTTTCCTAGAGTAATTTCTCCAGCAACTAAATAAATAAAAACCAAAATAAAGACTATTTCCTAAAACAAAAGTCAAATGTTTAAATTAGGAAAGTAGTTGACTAATTTTCAAACTAAGCTTTTTTTTATCAATCACCATGACATGCAGGATGCCAAATAGGATTAATATTGATTTGCATACATTGCTCATAGATTGGAATAAGTTAAACTTACTTGATCAACCAAAGAAGTCAAAGCCTACACCAAAACAAGCACTTTCGACCTACGTGAAGCTTCATGTGCAAATGTGCTATTTGAATACTTTTGCTTCTGTTTTGGTATGATTTCATGGTCCCTTGGAGTGCTCAATCACGTTGAGCTGCCTGGAGTCCATAAAAGTACCAAAATAGCTTGTCGAGTCTATTTCGGCCTTCATAACTTGGATGCATGAGATAGGCTTTAGATCTTCAGATATTGTCATACCTTCTTGAGATTTAATCATACTTTGTATGAAGCTAACCAGATTGTCCTTAAATCTCATGGTTTGTGCTCTTGTGATTGGCCCTGTCTTCATTTGTACAATATTAGCACCTCAGTGGGTAGTTAGTTGTACAGGTAGGGGTGGATACTTGTAACACCCCGTCCCGAACCATGTCGGAAATTTTTGCACGTTGACCAAAGTTGACCGTTGACTTTGACCCAAAGGGTCAAAAGTTGACTATTTGACTCGATTGGAATTCTAGGTTGACTGAGGTACCGTTACGAAGTACACATTGGCACGAGTTCGTAGACTAGTAGCACGTTAAAAACGGAGCTACGGTTTGAAAGTTATGAGCAAAATAAGTTGAGGTCCAAACTGTCCAAGGGGTGCCGGAGTTGACTTTTTATTCATGCAAAGTTGAGCGTTGACTCATGCATGGTTGTGAAGTATACCTGGCAATTCGGGTTCGTGGGTCGGGTTCGTGTCAACCCGTTTAATAATCGTGTCAAAAATGCCTAACCCGAACACGACCCATTTATTAATCGTGTCAGGTATCCAAAACACTAACCCGACCTGTTTATAAACAGGTCAACACGACACGACCCGTTTAACACGATTATTTTAACGGGTCGTGTTGATCTATTAATCCGTTAACCTGAAATTGACCTATTAATCCGAAAATTAACCTATTAACCCGTTAACCCGAAAATTGACCTATTAACCCGAAAACTAATCGATTAACCCGTTAACCCGAAAATTAACCTATTAACCCGAAAACTAACCTATTTATTAAAATAACTTATTTAAAATGCCAAAAATTATAATTCACAATACATAAGTCTTAATATGTGCTAAAAAAGACAAATTCAATACACCAACATAAAATTTAATGTCCTAATAATAGTAAAACACCAATACAAAATAAAATAAATGGTATCAAATTGTTATCATAATACATATAAAACCAAAGGAAAAAGGACATAACTATCATTATGCTCCAAATTTATTTATCGATGTCCAGATTCCAAACCAAATATGTCGATTTTTGGTGCTCAACAATCCAGCCTGGGATCATAATATCAAAATAAAAAAAAAAATCAATTAAATATAATACAAAAGTTAAAATGTTAAAATAAAATAAAATAAATTAAATAAATTTTAACATTGATATTACCTTATGCTTGAGTATTAGCATAATTAGAGCATTGACTTGAAGATTTTTCTTTATTGATATCACAGCTCAAAACATCTTCAGTAAGATCCTCAAGTTGTGCTTCAAATTTTTCTTGCATTCCATAAATTAGTGAAACAAAAAAATCATTAATAAAATAAATTAGTGAAACAAAAAAATTATTAATATATGCAAATGAAATAAAGAAAACATTAATAAAAATAATTACCTCTTTGCCCAAATAACCAATCTCTTGTACAAACTATCGCTTCAACAGTGCTAGGCTTTAATGAACTACGAAATTGATCTAATACTCGTCCACCAATGCTAAAAGCAGATTCAGAAGCAACGATGGATATAGGGATACTCAATAGATCACGAGCCATTGAAGCAACTTCAGGATAACGAAACTGATTTGCTTTCCAATAATCAAGCACATTCAATTCAATTTCAGTAGCCATCCTTGGCTCCTCTAAATAAAGCTCCAATTGTGATTTTTGTGTATTGGCACCTAACTCTTCAATTTCACAAATATTAAATTCCTACAGTGTTAGAAAATAAAAATTTCAATAAGATTATTTTTCAAAAAATTATAAATAATCACTAATTAACACAAATACAAACAATTAAAATTAATAAAAAATTTAAGAGTTATTTACTTTCAAAATGGAACTAGCTGTCTTTCTAAAAGAAATGACATCTTCTCCAACACCACAAGATGTGTTACTCTTTTCTTTCTCCAAAGAATGTGTAGAAGATGTCAAAGATCTTTTTTGAACATACTCCTTAAATATTGAAAATAATTTGCTCTTCACACGTATAAACTCAATAGAACCACTTGCTCCATAAATTTTTCTATAACACCAATCTACCAATTGAAGCTTATATCGAGGATCCACAACCACTGCAATGGCTAATATCAAACTAAATTCTGACCAATACTTCTCAAATTTTTTAAGCATTTGATTAGCCATGGTTCTCAAGTAATCATCCTCACTTTCAATATTTTCCTTCAATGTAACATAACAAAAGAAAACCGAGGAAAAGTACAAATTTGAAGTAGGATATTTAGTGCCCGAAAATATGCAAGTGATATCATAAAACAAACCCAAGAATCTACTTATCTTTTCAATCTTCTCCCACTCATGACTAGAAGGACAACTTTTATAATTTGAATCAGTTAGCTCCAAATGACAAAAGGCACGTCGATAGTACAATGCACTTTCAAGCATTAAATATGTAGAGTTCCATCTAGTAGGCACATCTTGCCTCAAACCTCTCTTAGAGTCCATTGACAACAATTTAACACATTCTAAAAACTTCTGTTTTCTTACTTGTGACCCTCTTACATATTTAATACTTTCCCGAATCTTATGAACAACATTATCAATATCTTTCAACCCATCTTGTACTACCAAATTAATGATATGAGCACAACATCTAAGATGAAAAAAATCACCATCACAAACTACAGCCCCCTTTAATTGCAATTGAGTAACTAACATATCAACAGAGACATCATTGGCAGAAGCATTATCCAAAGTTAAAGAAAATAACTTTGTCTCAATTCCCCATTCACACAACAAAGAGTATAGTTTTTCTGCCAATGCTATACCGGTATGTGGAGGTGGCATATAACAGAAATTTAACACTCTCTTTTGCAAGATCCACTCTTTGTCAATGAAATGGCAAGTAAGACATATATATCCATCAGTAGTTGCAGAAGTCCATAAATCAGAAGTCAAACAAATTCTACCAGGAGTTGCATCCAACATGCATTTTATCCTACATTTTTCCTTCAAATGCATTTTAAGAACATCCGACTTAGCAGTATTTCTAGAAACAAGTTGTATATCAGGATGTAAATATTGAAATATGGTTCTAATTCCCTCATACTCAACAAATTGGAAAGGCAAATCATGCATGATTATGGCCGAAGTTACCAATTCTCGAAAATGCTCAAAGTTAAATTTAGATGCATTCAATGAGATAGTCCCTCTATCTTGAGATATCAATAATTGACCAATATCATGAGTGTCTCTTTTCACACAATTTTTCAAATGACGCACCAAATTTCCCGTTCCATATTTACTATCACAAAGATAAATGGTACCACAATCTTTACATTTACATTTTTGCTTACCATCAACATCCAAAGGAAGCACATCAAAGTAAGACCAAACCTTTGAAGTGAGTTTTCTCTTGCGTTTCACTTTATGCCCACTTGTGACTCCCTCCATAGGACTTGCAACATCTTCTAAATTAATAGGCATTTCAAAGCTACTTGATTCAAGATTTATTTGAAGTCCATCCATGTTTATCTACATGTTTTCAAACCAAAAAAAAATATATATTAAAATAAAATATTATAACAACCTTATAATAAACATGTATTCACAAAGCAAAATATATTCACACATATGCACATATATAATTTTTTCATTTCCCAAGCTATAAGAGCTACAAGATGGCTAAATATCTATGCAATCTTCCAAATTAGTACTTCCAAGTTCCAACAATGACAATTTAGCTAATATGCATTGTCATTTCTTATTTGAGTCATCAACATTTTTTAAAGTTAAAATTTGTCTAATTCTTTCCTTTTTAATCTATACAGTACTCAAGCATATGAAGTAAAATACAATATAAAATGTATTCTAAACTACAAAATTAAAATGAAGCAAGAGAAAATGAGAAATACCACAAAAATGAAGAGGATCGAGAGCATTAACAAATTGTTTCTTGATAAATACCAACTCTAACATAAGCATTTACATATATAGGAGATAGATTAAATAAAAAGACCAAAAAAATTATATTACATTCATTTTATAACCACAAATATTAAGAATAAATATGTAAAAGTAACATTAATTAATTGGAGAGTAAGGAAAAGAAAATTATCTAAAAACCATATCTGTCCATTTAGAACCACAAATATATAGAGCAAATTTATAAGATTAATACCAATTAATTGAAGAAGATGTAATTATTTACCTTTTTAGCGGCAATCTAATTATTGCTTCATGCTGTCCAATTCTTATTAATCATTTTTTTTTCAGCCAAAAGAACGTAATTGGTCAAACCAAATAGGTACCCCTTTTCTTTTTGCCCCTTTCATACACATGTTAAAGCAGCCAAAAAAAAATTTACATCCTTAAAACTCTTCATCCCCAAGTGGGTCACTGTAAAATAATTTCTTGAAAAACTAGAAACCAAATTAATCTCCTACCCCAAAAAGAAAGAGGGAAAAGAAAGAGATAAAGAATGGAGTAGCACGAGTAGTAGTGGTATTAGGCATTATTTTTCACATCAGGTGCATGTGCAAATGCTATTGGAAGAGTCTTTCTTTCTTTTATATATATATATATATTTTCACATCAGGTGCATGTGCAAATGCTATTGGAAGAGTCTTTCTTTCTTTTATATATATATATATATATATATATATATTTTCACATCAGGTGCATGTGCAAATGCTATTGGAAGAGTCTTTCTTTCTTTTATATATATATATATATATATATGTATGTTTAATTTGTTATTTTTACTTTTAAATGTCATGTGCTGAGATGCTTTTTAATCATTAATGGGGGAAAGATAAAGTTTCTGACAACTTGTATACCGGGGATGTCTGAAGGAATGGAATTTTTGTCAAATAAAAGAGATAGCAGTTGCAGCGTCGACCAAGATTCAGATACAACCAAATATATCAGTACAAAATGAATTGAAAGTGACAAAAGAGAATTTGCAGAGAACTAAATTTGAAAGTTTAGCACGACTCACCGTTCGTCAAGAATCTGCAGAGAACTCTCAAAGACCCTGTAATGCCGAACCCAAATCGTTCTCCTTTGTTCTTTCAACTGTCAGTTGCTTCAACAGTTCAACTCTCAAACGACTCACTGTTCTCCTTTGTTCTTAGAGAAGAAGCAGGAGGTAGAGGAAGGAGGCTTTGATGGCTGATGGAGATTGGAGATGGGGCTGGCTGGTGAGGCAGAGAAAAGAAGCAGGGGGTAGAGGAAGGAGGCTTTGATGGCTGATGGAGTTTGGAGATGGGGCTGGCTGGTGAGGCAGAGAAAAGAAGCAGGGGGTAGAGGAAGGAGGCTTTGATGGCTGATGGAGTTTGGAGATGGGGCTGGCTGGTGAGGCAGAGAGAAGAAGCAGAGGTAGAGGAAGGAGGCTTTGATGGCTGATGGAGATTGGAGATGGGGCTGGCTGGTGTGGTCTGTGGTGGCTGCGTTGTGTGCTGGAGAATAAAATGCAAAATTGAAAAATAGGGCTTGACTCTCGACTTTTGAGTTTTAGATCTGAATTTTATTTTTTTTGTTTTATTAAAAATATATTTTTTGTTTTTAAAAAATTAATAATAGAAAATTATTTGTATAAAATTTTTAATTTCTAATATTTTTTAATTATTAAATATTATATTAGTAATAAAATATTAATTTAATATTAAATTTAAATGGGTTGTAATAGGTGTATAATCGTGTCGGGTTGAAACTGACCCGTTTAATAAATGGATCGTAACGGGTCAATTTCGAGTTAAACAGGTCAACCCGAAAATGCCACGATTAAGTTTAATATTATTTTTGAACGTGTAACGATGTGTCACGTGTGACTTAATGAAGGTGACCATGTGTCACCATGTTGAGAAGCCATATGTCAAGCATGTGTAATATCATATTATTTTATTATTATTTTAAATAATAATAATATTATTAATATTATTTAATTAATTTTAATTTATTTCTTTTTTATTTCCTTTTTCTTTTCTTTTTCTTTTTCTTTTTCTTTTCTTTTCCCCACGTGGGAAAACACCTCCTTTCTCTTTTCTTTTCCTTTCCTTCCCTTCTTCTTCCTCGAGCCCGACAGAGACAAAAAAAAAAAAACACACAGACTTCTCTCTCTCTCTCTCTCTCCTTTGACTCTCTCCCCCGCTCTCTTTGATCGGCCTTTTGGCCGGATTTCAATCACCGGAAAGCCACACGCGCTGGCCACCGGTGAAGCCCAGCTCGCCGTGACCTCAGCCTCCAATTTTCCCGGCCAGTCGCCGCCGGACGCGCCCAGATCGGGCCGGTGAAGTCGGCGGCGGCCGGTTACGTTTTTCCGACGATTCTCGCCGTTTCCGACTAACCCAGCCCAACCCATACCTCTATTCCACCATTTTCGACCCCTCTGAGTCCATTTCCGAGGTTAGATTGCCCAAAATCCCCACCGTTTGAGAGATCCCTCAAGTTTAAATCCGGCCGAAGCTTTCCGGCCAAATTCCGGCCACCTCCGGTGGAATTGGGGTCGATGGAGTCCGGATTTGTAATCCTCGTCGCTCAAGCTTCGATTTGGTATATTATTCGACTATTTTGGATAACGTTTGTGTTTGACGCCCCGGGTACCGGATATTATTATCCGATTAAAATATTAATTTATTTGACTGTGTGTGGATTTTGTTCTAGGAGCACGGGTGAGTCATGGAATTGATCCCATGGTAGATCTTAGGTTAATTGCGTGCTCCAGGTGAGTGACCCACCTTCAAAAATTATTTTGGCCAATTAATTATGTTTAATTGGTATTTAAATCATGCTCATGTGGTACGATTTAATTATTATTTTATTGTGGTTTAATTTACTTATTATGTATGAGCAAGGTATATTTAGGTAAAAATCGTACGAGGTTTTAAGTATTATTTTCGGGCATAATTGGGTTAATTATTTTATGAAAATATTTGTTTAAATTGTATAAATTATGCCCGCGGTATTTTAATTGTTGCACCTTGTGTTACGAGAAAATTTTGGTTTATTTGTTATTGATGTTTTCGTACCGGATTGTGAAAAGGGAATATGTGGGATGGTATTTTGTGAAAATTTGGTATATTTCTCACGGTAATTTTGGAAAATGGTACGATTGGTTTAATAATTATTTTAGACGTATTCACACAGTATTGGTGTTCTGGTATATGTATATGTGGTTCAGCGCGCAAGTATTATTATTTCACCCATGAGTTGCCATTGGACCGTGGCAGGCAATTTTGTTATTGGCCACAGCTGCCCCCCTCTTTGGCCGGGATGATGGTTTCAGCAGCGGTATTGTCGGGACGCCGAAATGCCGTTTGCAAGTTTCTCTCTTTAATCTCCCCGCCAGTCGGTGCTTAGGAGGGCATCACCGGTATATGGTGTGGTGCGTCAAGTACAAATTTTTCGGATAGAAATTTCAAACCCCAAAGAGTACAAATTATTTATTATAATTTATTGCAGTTTATTTATATTTGGGATATTTAATTATTTATTTGTTGTTTATTAAATTATTTGGTCCCTTGGTTTTCGGGAAGTACGAATATCGGGTTTTGTGAAAATATTTTAAAAGGGGAACATTTCCAACGGAGTGAATAGTGAGGGTTTTGAGAGAAATTGTTACTTCAAATGTTTATTTATTTATTTGTTCGGTATTGATTTATTAAATGCCTTTATTTGGTATACTAATTAATATTAAAGGTGTACAGTAGATAGGGTCACTCACTGAGATGATTAGCATCTCACACTCTTAAATTCCGTTCCCCTAGGTCCAGGTTGGAGACGTTGATTGTCCAGGGCGAGCCGGACGTCTCAGTTCGTTGCCAAAGTCCAAGAAGTATTTCTTCCTTTTTTCTCTCTATCTTGTATTGCTTTTTATCTGTCATGGTATTAATTCCACATTTGTTGTATAATGCTCTATATACTGTATTGGACATGTAGTTATCATTTATACACGGGGTTGCTGCTGTTATTATTTGAAGTGCTGTAAATTTGTGGAAACAAATTGTAGTAATGTGGGAGGAATAAGGCGATGAATTTTTGAAGTGTGTTTTCAGTGCAGGTAATTTTTGGTTAGTCCTACCCTTAGGGGAGGTGCTGCCGGATTTTCCGTCGAAAGGTTCAGTGGTATTTCCCTGGGATCAGAGCTTGTCTAGGGTTCCGGGGAAAGAATTCTGGATGGGTCCTGACATACTCGTCAGGTTTAACTTCTCCGAATATAATAGAATATGGTAAAAGCCTTTTCTTAAGGATAAGAGTTTCCACTACTAAAGATTTCAAACTTTAGCCAGTTTGGCTTTAAGTTCCACAATTTTCCAAATCTTATCACCTTGTACAAAACCAACCTAATGATTAAAGTATGATCACAAAGGTTAAACGTTCATTGAAAGCTTTCTCGTCCAACTTCACCGAGATGACATTGCCATTTTTAGAAGGAAGGTGCCATCAATGTGGAATCAACATGTTAGTGCCACTGAACATTGAAACATACATTTTCTTCTTAGATTTGAAAAGGCTATTGATGATAACCCGCCTATAGCCGTACAATCAACAATTCGCTGGGATGTTGATCTTATGCAACTAAAAGCTGGACCAATTATAAAGGGCTCAAGCTAAGAGGTTTAAGGACAATATGGTAAGCTTCATAAAAGAGTAATTAAATCTCAAGATGGTGTACTAATATTAGAATATTCTAAACTCGTGATGAGTATCCAAGTTGTGAAGGTAGAAATGGACTCGGGATGGTATTTTGGTGCATTTGAGGACTTCAGGTAGCCAGGTTTGAGTTTGTTGGCCTATGAACATCTTTGAGCTCACCAAGGCAGAAGCAAGGGCATCCAAGCGCGTCCGAAGTCACACAAGCTTTAACATGGTTAGATTTGCATGAATTGACACTAAGAAGGAGTTTACTTGCAATCCAAGCAAGCTTTTATCGTTCCAATCCATGGCAATGTGTGAGGACTAGTTATAATCCTATTTAGCATTCTACATGGCATATTGGATCTTACTTGGAGCCTAAATTAGATGGTGATTGAACAAAAACAATTTATTTAGAAAACTAGTCAACTACGTTCCAAATTTGGAAATTTAACTTTTAAATTAGGAAATTATTTTTGTTTTGGTTTTTATTTAATTATTTGCTAGAGAAATTTATTTAGGAAAATTTTTATTGTAAATTAATTAATTCCTTTTTCAAAATTAGGAATTAATTAATACAACATATAATAGGAAGGACAAAAGGCAATATGACAATTTCACTTTCTAAACCCTAATGGCCGATTTTATATATTGTTTTTAGTATTTGTTTTTGTCACTTTAACCTATTTAAGGGTTTATTTTGTCAATAATAGACACAACATTATTCATATAGAAATAACTTGTGAGAAAGATCTTTCTTTGTTTTTTTAAAACACATAGAACTCCTTTAGAGAACTAGTGTTTTAGCTTGACTTATCAATAGGATATTCCATAACCTATCGTGACATTTTTGATATACCAAGATTTTTACTTACAAGTTGTGTAGGGGTCAAGGTGACTAGTAGAATCTGAATTTAATTTCGAGCCGGACTAATTAAATATGGTTTTAGGAGTAAGTTGATCTTGGTTCATATCATTTGGTATCAATGTTGAATTCTATTCAAGTTTGATCTATCTTATTTGCTTTACTTTATTTTTGTGTTATTCTACAATTTTAACATTAGGTTAAGGTTGTTCTATACTCATACACATTATGCATTAGAAAAAAAAATTTTCCTAGCCAAATTAGGTTTCCATTTTGTTAGCCAAATTTTTGCTTTCTAATTCGTTGGTTGGTTTGCATATTTGTTCTTAGTAATTTAGATTATTATTGATTTTTCCTTGCTATTTTAATCTAAATTAGTTGCATTAATTTATTAAAAAAAAAAAAGAAAGAGTGGAATTTTTCAAACATATTGGGTAAACTCTAAAATTGTGCAATTTGTTTTTAGCTTGAAAGGTAGAATTGGGTTTGATAAGTTACTTGGCATTGGAGTTACAGTTTCTGGTGGTAATTGTGCTGCTGGAGTTTGTTTTGATACTATTTTGATTTGTGATAAAAAAAAAAAAAAAAGTTGTGTAAAAGACCGGTTTGTGAAGTTGAAAATTTGAGTTTGATTGGATTTGGAAAATTTTGTTAGAATTATTGTTTACTCAATCAATATTGGTTGCATGATATTTGAATATTGGTGTGCTAATTGGTTTATGGATTTGATACAAAGACTTAAGTTATGAGAACTACAACCAACAACAATCTCATATTTTATTTGAATTGCATTCTTGTTGATTGTTTGAATTCTTCTCCTAATTTTATTCTTTAATTTCGGCATCTTAATTTTCTAGATTATTTCCTTTCTGTATTAAAAAAAAATTGCCTTGGTTATTTTCCTTGCTCTCGGATAGTAAAGCTGAGAGTTAGGTTTCTAAATTTACTCAGAATTTGCTTGCTTTTGTTTATATTTTATTGATAAGTTTAATTAGAACATACTTGTGATCAAATTGCTAGTTTTAAGTGTGTTGTATTAAAATTTTGAGATAATCTTTAAGTCGAAAAAGACAAGAGAGTGTGAGCTTATAATTATTAGGCTTAAAAAGCTGAAACTAGTGTGAAACATTAGTGAATGAGACCCTGTTTGAGTGATACACGTGAGGGAGTGAACTTGTTGAGGTTTCTTGCATTATTTCACTAACATGATAAATTCAAGACTAAGAATGGGAGGTGACTCAATAAGAGACTTGGATAGGATTTCGTGCGGTTCAAAGAAGAATCTAGAGCATCGAGAAATTCATCAGAACCTACTGACATGCAAGCGGTGTTAGAGCAATTGCAAAGGGTGAATGCTCGATTTGATCAAAGGCTGGACAGATTTGAGAACTCATAGGGAAGATCGAATCCTAGGATGGAACCATAAGGAGGTCATGGTTAAGGTAGAGGAGGCTATAAACATTTTAGGGAAGAAGTTGATGAAGGTGACTTTGGAGACAATTTTGAAGAGGAGCAAGAAGACATATTTGCATTCCAAGGAAGGCAAACCCATGGAAGACAAACCCATGATGAAGATGATAGTACCAAAAATATTAAAGGTGATCCAGAATCTTACTTAGAATGGGAAGAATGGATGGAGATCATCTTTAATTGTCAAAACTATTCAAAGACCAAAAAGGTTTAGTTGGCCACTTTAGAATCTGGACATTGTGCATTCCAATGATGGAAAAATGAGCAAAGTACCCTAAGGAGAGTTGGAGATGAGTTAATAACCACTTGAAGACAAATGAAAGGAGCCATGGGGAAGTGGTTTGTACCAAGCCATTATCATAGGATGTTGCATAAAAGATTACAATATTTATCTCAAGGAAGCAGGTCAATGGAGGACTACTACAAGGAGATGTATATGCTTATGATGAGGTTGAATAGGAATGAAGATTGTGAGGCAACAATGGCTAGGTTTCTTGGAGGATTAAATTGAGAGATTGCAAACTGAGTAAAATTACAACAATATGTGGAATTGGAAGACATGTTGCATGTTGCCATCAAAATTAGGAGCCAATTTTAGAATAGGGGTGGTAACACATAGCTTGAAGGAGTTTCAAACAGCTTGAGGACAAGTTCAACAACTTGGAAAAGCAATCTAGCATTCAAACGGAGAACAAAACCAAGGCTAGAAAAAGGGAGCTCCAATCGGCCAAGGAAAGACACAAGGACCAAACTTGTACAAGCATAAAAATTTAAAGGTAAAGCTGATCCTAAACCACCTAAAGCTCATGGTATTATGTGTTTTAAGTTACAAGGCCAAGGACATATTGCTAACCAATGTCTAAATAGAAGAATTATAGTGTTGAAGGGCAATGGAGAGTTAGAATCCAATAGTGATGAATCTGAAGCCGAAATGGAGTGATGAATGAGAATCCGAAGATGAGGAACAAGATGAATCCGTGACTCAAAAACATTTTAGGGCGGAATTAAGTTTGGTGGCACAAAGGGTTTTGACTGTGTACAAGGATGAAGATAAAATACAAAGGGAAAACATTTTCCATACACAATGTGATATTCAAGGTAATATTTGTAGTAAGATTATACATAGTTGATGTTGTGCTAATGTTATTAGTACTGTTGTGGTGAAGAAATTAGGTTTAACAACAATCAAACATCCCGAACCATATAGACTTCAATGGCTTAATGATAGTGGACAAATGAAGGTAAAGAAACAAGCCAAGGTAAAGTTTAGTATTGATAACTATGTGGATGAGGTTTTGTGTGATGTTATGCCTATGCACCTGGGATATATTTTGTTAGGGAGGCCATGGCAATTTGATATGAATAGTATGCACTATGGTAGAGAAAATTCCACTGCGTTCTATTTTGAAGATAAAAATATTAAGTTGGAGCCATTATACAAATGCAAATATAACGGCAAAGGGAGAAATCCATTATGCCACCCACTGCTTCAACAAGTCTACAAGAACGCAAAGTCGAGCCTAATCACCCAGGTAAGTGTTCTAAACCAAATAGTGAGAAGAAAAAGTAAATTTTTCATCATAGCCAAGGTGAGATTAAAAAGGTATTTTTAAGTAAGAAACCAATGCTAGTCATGTTGTAAAAAGATGTTATTTAAATCATCTAGCTAACCCTGAAGAGCTTGTATTGCCTAGTTCTATATCTTCTCTTTTGTAAGAATTTGACGATATTTTTCCGAAGCAGATTCCTAGTGGTTTACGATCTATTTGAGGAATTGAACACCAAATAGACTTCATTCCCAAAGCCATAATTCCTAATAGGCCTGCATATAGAAGTAATCCCTAATAAGACAAAAGAACTTCATCGCCAGGTAAGTGAGTTGCTTGAAAAATGTTACATTAGAGAAAGCATGAGTTCATATGCTGTTTTTGTGTTGTTAGTTCCTAACAAAGATGGTTCATGCCATATGTGTGTAGATTTGAGGGCCATTAACAACATAACTGTTAATATATGAATCCTATTCCTAGATTAGATGATATGCTTGAACTATATTAGCATGCATATTTTCAAAACTTGACCTTAGGAGTGGGTATCATCAAATAATAATAAAAGATGAAGATAAGTGGAAAACTGCATTTAAGACAACATATGGTTTGTATGAGTGGGTAGTAATGCCTCTTGGTTAACAAATGCACCTAGCATTTTCATGAAACTAATGAACCATATCATGTTTCCATTCATTGGAAAATTTGTGATTGTTTATTTTGATAATATTCTTGTATATAGTAGGAACTTAAATGAGCATGTAGGATATTTTAGGTTAGTTTTATAGGTATATAGGAAAGACAGATTGATTGGTAATCTTAAAAAGTGTAATTTTTGTAAAGTTGATCTTGTGTTTATAGGATTTGTCGTGAGTGCTATAGGAATTAAAGTGAACAAATCCAAGGTCAAAGCAATCCAAGAATAGTCGAAACCTACTACCATCATCTAGGTAAGAAGTTTTCATTGTTTGGCTAGCTTTTACAGGAGATTTGTCAAGGATTTTAGTACTACTACAACACCATTGATCGGAATTGTGAAGAAAAATGTGGGATTCTGTTGGGGAGAAGCATAAGAGAAGTCTTTTAACTTATTGAAAGAAAAATTAACTAATGCTCCTTTATTGGTTTTACAAATTTTTTTAAGACTATTGAAATTCAATGTGATGCTTCACGTATAAGTATTGGAGTTGTGTTGAGGCAAGAAGGAAGACCTATAGCATACTTTAGTGAGAAGTTGAATGGGACGATATTAAAGTATCCAACCTCTAACAAAGAGTGTATGCTTTAGTTCGAGCTTGGGAGACATGGCAACATTACATGATGTTGAAGGAATTTGTGATTCACACAGATCATGAAACTTTGAAGCATATCAAAGACCAATGGAAGCTCAACCATAAGTAATGAGAACCAACCCATACCCATATAACTGACAACTCGCTGGGGTGTAAATCTAAAAAGGGCTTGTCCATAATTGAAGATTCAAAGCCTATTTTAAGAATACAAGTGGTGGAGGCCGATATGGACCCGAGTAGCTGTTCTAGTGCAAATATGGAAGGAGTTTTTTGCCCAAATTGCTGCATTTGCCATTGGCTTTGCTATATTTTGCTGATTTGGCATTTTCTCATTGTTCCAATCAAGGGCAACATATGGGAATCATAATTAATCCTATTTGGCATCCTACATGGCATACTGGATTTGATTTGGAGCTTTTACAAGCTGGAAATTGGTAAAAGTTAGCTTAGTAGTCAAACTTGTCAACTAGTTTCCTAATTTGAGTTTGACTTTTTGTTTTAGAAAACTATCTTTTATTTTGGTTTTATTTGTTTATTTTCTGGACAAATTACTTTAGGAAAGTTAGAATTTTACTATTTTGATCGTAAATTAATTAATTCTTTTTCAAAATTAAGGAGTTAATTAACATAAATTATATTAGGAAAGGGTGTGAAATTAGCCAATTTTCTAATTTGATTCTATGTTGGCCAAAATTTCTTGATCCTTTTAGGGTTTTATTTCATTCATTCAAAGCCTATTTAAAAGCTTATATTCAATGAGAAATCAGCTTACATAATATTTAGAAATTTATTTGTGAGAAAGAATGTTTTTTGTTCTCTTTTGAATACCTAAAATACCCGTAGGAAGTGAGTGTTTTAGTTTGATTTATCAATAGGATATCCATCACCTATTGTGCCATCTTTGATATACCAAGGTTTCTAGTCATAGGTGGATTAGGGGTTGAGGTGATCATAAGAACTTGAACTTAATTTTTTAATCCAGGCTAATATAATACGGGTTTAGGCGCAAGTTGACTTAGATTCGTATCATTTGGTATTGGAGCCAAGATTTCATTCAAGTTTGATCTATCTTATTTGCTTTATTTTGTTTTGTGTTAATCTGCAATTTTAGCATTTGGTTAAGATTGGCTTTAGTTCATACATGTTTTGCATTAAAAAAAAAAATCTTATTCCTAGTTAATTCTTTAATGATACGAACCTAGAGCGATCTGCCTCTAAACCTGTAATAAAGATTGAATTAGGACCGTCTAATTACAAGTTATCAATGGAAGACCTCGACTTGTTACCTATATTTGAGGTAAGAACCTTGGTATAGTGAAGACGCCACAATAGGGTGTGTACCTATTGTTAAGTCGAATTTGAACTCCACAAACAAAGCTTGAAAAAGTTCGATATAGTTCTTAGAGAACTAGGAGAATCACTCTCACTTTGAATCAAAATTGTAATCTCCTCTTTATTCATGACTTATGTGCCTTTAAATAGGCAAAATAAATTACAAAGCTTTCCTAAATTTGCTAAAAAGTAAAGGTGGAATAATAATGGGAGAAAATTAGGTTTAGGAAACCTAATGTGGTTAGGTTGAGAAACCTAATTTAGCTCCTAGTTTCCTAATTTGAGTGGCATTTAATTTTTTGACCAATTCAACTCTAATTAAATTAGGAAAGTAATTTAAAAACCCAATAAAAACTAAATTAAGAAAGTAAATTGGCAACATGCGAAAATCCAATCAAAACATAAATAAAAATTAATATTTTCCTAATTATAAAATTTGGCCAAGTTTAGTTGGATGCCATGTCACCATGTGATGCCAGATCACCATGTTGTAGAAGTCCAAACGTTAAACTCTCTTTCACATTGGCGTCCATCATCCCAATCATATGGACCAATTTTAGTTGATCTTCACTAATAAACTTGCTTCCTTGGGTTGAAAACACTTCTTCGATTAAACCATTTAGTGCCTCTTTCAATCTCTTTGCTCGTGCTCTAGTTATGAGTCCTGTAGACATTTGAAGTGGATCTGGGCTTCATCTTGAAGGGCTCTTGGTCATGTCCTCATCATTCCCCTCCTCTTAAAAAGGATTTGTCCTCAAATCATCACCTGCACAAAAAGGAGATAAATCAGCAACATTAAAAGTAGCATTTACATTATACTCACCTGGAAGATCTAATTTGTAAGCATTGTCATTAAGTCTCTCGAATACTTGGAAGGGACCATCTCCACGTGGCATGAGTTGAGACTTTCGTTGTGCCAAAAATCTTTCCTTTCTCAAATGCAACCAAACCCAATCTCCAGGTTCAAAAACAACTTGTTGGCGCCCTTTGTTTGCTTGCTTCATGTATTGTTCGATTCTCCTCTCAATGTTAGCTTTGGCCTTCTCATGTAGTTGCCTAACAAAATCAGCTTTCTTTTTCCCATCTAAATTAGCACACTTACTCAACGGTAAAGGTGTTAAATCCAATGGAGTTAAAGGATTAAAACCATATACAATTTCAGAAGGTGAAAATTTAGTGGCTGAATGTACAGATCTATTAATGCATGCAACAAAGTAGACAAAGTTCTATTTATTACCTCTGTTTGTCCGTCAGTTTGTGGATGACAAGTAGTAGAAAACAACAATTTAGTACCCAACTTAGCCCACAATGTTTTCCAAAAGTAACTTAAGAATTTTACATCTCTATCAGACGCTATTGTTCTAGGCATTCCATGCAACCTAACAATTTCTTTAAAGAACAAATAAGCAATATGAGATGCATCATCGGTTTTATGACATGCAATAAAATGTGCCATTTTAGAAAACCTATCCATAACCACAAAAATTGAATCCCTACCTTTCCTTGTTCTAGGCAACCCTAAAACAAAGTCCATAGAAATATCTACCCAAGGGTGGTTAGGTATGGGAAGTGGCATGTATAACCCATGTGGTTGCAGCCGTGATTTAGATTGCTTACATTTAATGCATCTATCACAAATTCTATCTACATCTCTTTTCATATGTGGCCAATAAAAATGCTCTTGTAGAACAGCTAAGGTTTTAGCTATTCCAAAGTGTCCCATATCCCCCTCCATGAGATTCTCTGACAAGTAAATCACATAAAGAACAACTTGGCACACAATGTTTATTTTTCCTAAACAAGAATCCTTCAAATCTATAAAACTTTCCCTTAGCATGCCTTTCACAAAGTTTGTAAATGTCACTAAAGTCATGACCTAAAGCATATAATTCTTTAATTTGTTCAAAACCAAGTAATTTAGCATCCAAAGTAGAAAGTAATACATACTTGCGGGATAATGCATCAGCTACAATATTTTCCTTACCTTACTTGTAGCGAATAACATGGGGAAATGTTTCAATAAATTCCATCCACTTGCCATGGCGCCTACTAAGCTTTCCTTGTCCCTTTATGTGCTTCAAGGACTCATGATCTATGTGAATCACAAACTCTTTAGGCCATAAGTAGTGCTGCCATGTCTTCAATGCATATAGCTCTTCATCATAAGTTGGGTAGTTTAAGGCAGCCCCACTTAGCTTTTCACTTAAATAAGCAATTGGTTTTCCCTCCTGCATCAAAACAGCATCTATACCTATTCCTGATGCATCACATTCAATCTCAAAAGTTTTGGAAAAGTTAGGCAACACCAATAAAGGAGCAATTGTTAGTTGTTCTTTTAACAAATTAAAAGACCTTTCTTGAGCTTCTCCCCATTGAAAACCTACACTCTTCTTAATAACCTCTGTTAAAGGTGCAGCAATAGTACTAAAATCTTTAACAAACCTTCGATAGAAACTAGCCAAACCATGAAAGCTTCTAACTTTGATGATACTAGTTAGCATGGGCCACTCTTGAATGGCTTTCACCTTCTCTTGATTAACCAACCTACAGCACTAATTACAAAGCCTAGAAACACAAGCTCAGATTTACAAAAGTCACACTTTTTAAGATTGGCATAAAGTCTTTCTTTCCTAAGAACATCTAAAACTAACCTAAGTTGCCCTACATGCTCTTCTAAACTCCTACTATATACAAGGATATCATCAAAGTACACAACCACAAATTTTCCAATGTAAGCATGCAAAACATGATTCATAAGTCTCATGAAAGTACTTGGGGCATTAGTTAACCCAAATGGCATAACCAACCACTCATACAAACCATGCCTTGTTTTAAATGCTGTTTTCCATTTATCACCTTCCTTCATGCAAATTTGATGATAACCACTCTTAAGATCAATTTTTGAAAACATGCATGCACCATACAATTCATCAAGCGTATCATCTAGCCTAGGAATAGGGTGACGATATTTGATAGTTATATTGATAATAGCCCTACAATCTACACACGTTCTCCATGTTCCATCTTTCTTAGGGATTAATAACACAAGTAAAACACATGGACTCATGCTCTCTCTAACATACCCCTTTTCAAGCAATTCACTTACCTGCCTTTAAAGTTCCTTTGTCTCCTCTCGATTACTCCTATAAGCCAGCCGGTTTGGAATTGTTGATCATGGAACAAAATCAATTTGATATTCGATCCCTCTAATCGGTGGTAACCCATTTGGAATCTCCTTGTTAAAGACATCATCGAACTGCTGCAAAAGAGAAACAATAGAACTAGGCAAAACAGATTTATCAGGGTTAGTTAAATGACTCATAAACGCTTCTTTGTACATCATTACAATCATAAGCTTTCTACAACAAAAAAGCTTCTTCATCTCACTCTGTTTTGCATAAAAATTCTCTTTTTTCTTTCCATCTTTTTCTTTTCTTTAGGAAACCTAATTTGGTTAGGTTTAGGAAACCTAATGTGGTTAGGTTTAGAAAACCTAATTTAGCTTCTAGTTTCCTAAATTGAATGGCCTTTAATTCTTTGACCAATTCAACTCTAATAAAATTAGGAAAGTAATTTAAAAACCTAATAAAAACTAAATTAGGAAAGTAAATAGGCAACATGCCAAAATCCAATCAAAACATAAATAAAAATTAATATTTTCCTAATTATAAAATTTGGCCAAGCTTAGTTGGATGCCATGTCACCATGTGATGCCAGATCACCATGTTGTAGAAGTCCAAACGTTAAACTCTCTTTCACGTTGGCATCCACCATTCCAATCATATGGACCAATTTTAGTTCATCTTCACTAATAAACTTGCTTCCTTGGGTTGAAAACACCTCTTGGATTAAACCATTTAGTGCCTCTTCCAATCTTTTTGCTCGTGCTCGAGTTATGGGTCCTCTAGACATTTGAAGTGGATGTGGACTTCATCTTGAAGGGCTTTGGTCATGTCCTCATCATTTGAGTGGAAAGAGGCAAGAGTGTGTGAGCTTAAAACAAGGTCAAAAGACGAAACTAGTGTGCAAACACGAGTGTTGAGACTTTATTTGAGTGAAACACATAAAGGAGTGATTTCGACGAGGTTCTATTTTATTTTTGTGTTATTCATACTAGTGTGGCAGATTCAATGGTGAGAAGAGGAGATCCACCAATAAGAATTAATGAAGAAGAATCTATAGGATTCAAAGGTGATTCTTAAGCTATGGGGAGTGGAGGTGAGCACACGGACATGATGGCGGTCATAGTGCAATTACAGTGGATGGATGCTCGCTTTGATCACTTAGATCAACTGATGGACAGGTTGGCAACATCACAAGGTGGGCTGAGTCCAAGGTTAGATGCACATGATGGTCAAGGTTGAGGTTAAGGAGGCCATGATTGACCTAAAGAAGACTCTAGGGAAGGTAACTTCGGAGATGATTTTGAAGAGGGAGTAGATGATATTTTTGCTTACCAAGGAAGGCCAATCCATGGGAGACCAACAAGGAATGAGGATGATGATCTTGGGAAGATTAAGGTCAACATACCAAAAAGTGATCAGGAGGCTTACCTATGGTGGGAGGAGCAAATGGAGATGATATTCTATTGTCATAACTATTCGGAGACTAAGAAGGTAAGAGTGGTAGCAATGGAATTTGGACATTATGCACTCCAATGGTGGACAAATGAGAAAAACACTCGAAGAAAAGTAGGTGATGAATTGATTAATACTTGGCGACAAATGAAAGGGGCCATGAGGAAGCCATTTATACCGACTCATTACCATAGGTTGCTGCATCAAAGACTCTAATCATTATCACAAGGTCGTAGGTCCATGGAGGATTATTACAAGGAGATGGAGATGCTCATGATGAGATTGAGCATGAATGAAGAAAGAGAAGCAACCGTTGCAAGGTTTCTAGGTGGATTGAATCGTGAGATAGCTAATCAATTGGAACAGCAACAATATGTGGAATTGGAAGAGATGTTGCATGTGGCAATTAAACTTAAAAATCAATTCGAAAGGATAGGCACAAGTACACACACTATTTGGGGGAGTTTCAAGCGGCGGGAGGTCAAATCTAAGTGCTTGGAGAAGAAAGCACCATTCAGCCAAAAAGAGAGTCCAAAATCAAATCTGTCCAAGCACCAATATATGAAGGTAAATCTGATCCTAAACCTTCTAGAACTCATGATATTGTGTGTTTTAAGTGTCAGGGACAAGGGCACATCGCTAGCCAATGTCCAAATAAGAGAATCATGGTGTTGAAAGGTAATGGTGAGTTAGAATCCAAAAGTGAAGAAAGTGAAGGAGAAGCCAAATTTGATGATGAAGAAGTTGGAGATGAATGACTTGATGAATCTGAAACATTCAAAGCATGTAGGGCTGAATTGAGTTTGGTGGCAAGGAGGGTTCTAACGTATACAAAGATGAGGACCAAATTCAAAGAGAGAACATCTTCCATACCTGATGTGAAATTCAAGGTAACATTTGTAGTATGATAGTTGACAGTGGGAGTCGTACAAATGTAATTAGTAATTTTGTAGTTGATAAATTAGGGTTAGCAACCATTAAACATCTAGAACCATATAGATTACAATGGCTTAATGATAGTGGATGGATGAAAGTAAATAAACAAGCCAAAATAAAATTCAGCATTGATAAATATGTGGATGTTGTATTGTGTGATGTTGTTCCTATGCATACAAGTCATATTTTATTGGGTAGGCCATGGCGATTTGATAAAGATACTATATATTATGGTCAAGAGAATGCTATTGTTTTTAGATTTAAAGGTAAAAAGGTCAAGATAGAACCATTGACTCCCAAGGAGGTGTTTAATATAACAAAGGAAGGAGGTGGACAAGCTCAAGGAGAAAGCAAGCATGGCACCCATGGTTTCACCATCCACTCAAGAGGGTAGGTCCATGATTGCTATCCAAGGTAAGAGTTCTAAAACCCAAATTGAGTGGAAAAACCAAGGTAAACCCCGAGAGTGTGAGGAAATTTGAAAAAGCCAAGAGTGAGAGAGGAAAAGTGGAGTCTGTGAGTGGGAAAGAAAAAGAAAGAAAAGAAAAGAAAAATAAAAATTTTTATCTTAGCTTTGGTGATGTTAATAAAGCAATTTTGAATAAAAAACCATTGTTGGTCATTATTTATAAAGATGTTTATTTAAATGATTAAGCTAACCCCGAAAAACTTAAATTGCCAAGTTTTATCTCTTCTCTTTTACAAGATTTTGAAGATGTCTTTTCGAAGGAGATTTCTCATGGTTTACCACCTATCTGAGGGATTGAACATCAAATTAATTTTGTGCCAGGAGCTTCAATTCCAAATAGACCTGCATGTAGGAGTAATCCTGAAGAGACATTGGAGCTACACAGGTAGGTAAGTGAGTTACTTGACAAAGGTTATATTCGTGAGAGCATGAGTCCATGTGCTGTTCCTCTTTTATTAATACCTAAGAAAGATGGTTTATGGTGCAAGTGTGTAGATTGTAAAGCTATTAATAATATAACCATCAAATATGCGCATCTAATTCCTAGGTTAGAAGATATGTTAAATGAATTACATGGTGTTTGCATGTTTACTAAAATTGATCTTAGGGGTGGGTATCATCAAATTAGGACGAAAGAGGAAGATGAATGGAAAATCGCATTTAAAATTAAATATGGCTTGTATGGGTGGTTAGTCATGCCTTTTGGTTTCACTAATGCACCTAGCACCTTCATGAGATTGATGAACCATGTCATGCATCCATTCATTGGAAAATATATGGTGTTTATTTTGATGATATTCTTGTATATAGTAGAAACTTAGATGATCATGTAGGATACTTTAGATTAGTTTTAGAAATATTTAGGATAGAAAGATTGATTGCTAATATTAAAAAGTGTCATTTTTTGCCAAAATGAGCTTGTATTTCTAGGATTTGTTGTGATAGTGTTTGACCTAGAAGATTTGGTTTGGTTGCACTTAAGAAAGAAAAAGGTTTTCGAAATAATGAAACTCAAAGCTTATCCATGTGGAGAAGGACCTTATCAAGTTTTAGAGCAAATTAATGAAAATGGTTATAAGCTTGACTTACCAGGTGAGTATAACGTTAGTGCTACATTTAATGTTCTTGATGTATCTCCCTTTGCTACAAGTAATGATTTTGATTTGAGGACAAATCCTTTTAAAGAGGTGGGAAATGATGAGAACCCGCCTGTACCCATATAACCGACAACCCCCTAGGGTGCAAATCCAATACAGTTGAAGATCGGCCCAATCATTAATGCTGGATTTATACAAGGAGTTATCAATTCTAAAAAGGGCTTATCCATAATCAAAGATTAAAAGGTTGTTTTGTGCATCCAAGTGATGGAAGCCGATATGCACCAAAATAGTTATTATAGTGCAAATATAGACTTCAAGCAGCACGCGTTGGGTTCAACACTTCTTGAACTAAATTGATATCACTAAGAGCTCATGTAAAGAAGTCAAGGCAAAAGTAAAAGCAATCAAAGAAGCCATTTGCACATAGAATGTCAGGACCCGTCCAGAATTCCTTCCCCGGAACCCTAGACAAGCCCTGATCCCAGGGAAATACCACCGAACCTTCCAACGGAAAATTCGGCAGCACCTCCCCTAAGGGTAGGACTAACCAAAAATTTACCTGCACTGAAAACACACTCCTAAGTTAATCCCCCTATTCCTCCCACAACTACAAATTGATTCCACAATTTTCAGCACTTCAAAAATAAAAACAGCAGCAACCTAGTGCATAAATAAAACATAAGTGTTCCAATAGTATACAGAGCTTTAAGAAGTGCTAAAAAACAAAAATACAACAAGGCTGAAAGAAATAATACACTGAAATGAAAGAGTACGGAAGTACTTCTCGAAACACAATAGCAGCGGAAAACTTGGTTCGCTCCGGAAGAACGTCTACCACCACTTGCACCTAAGGGAACGGAATTTAAGAGTGTGAGATGCTAATCATCTCAGTGAGTGACCCTAACTACTGAACACCTTTAGTGATAATAAAATAATATTAATAGCAATTAAGGAATAGAACAAATACCAACAATTAATAAATAAATAATAATAACTGTTGGAAAATAATAATTTCCCTCAAAACTCTTACCAAACGCTCCGTTTGAAATGTTCCCTTTTTAAAACCTTTTCGTAAAACCCAATGTACATACCTCCCGAAAACCAAGGGATTAAACCATTTGATAAACAATAATTAAATAAATACATAACCCAATATATAATTAAAATGTAATAAATTATAGTAAATAACTTTGAACACCTTTGGGGTTTAAAACATTATTTGCAATTTACACCGACGCACCACACCATATACCGGTGATGCCCTCCGATACCCAGCATCCCGAGCACCGACTGGCGGGACGTTAAAGAGAGAAACCTGCAACGGCACTTCGGCGTCCCGATAGTACCGCTGCTGAAACCATCAACCCGGCCAAGGAGGGGGGGGCTGTGCGCAATAACAAACTTGCCTGTCCACGGTCCAATGGCAACTCACGGGTGAAGTAATAACCGCGCTAAACCACATAATACCTGCGCGCTACCACGTGTCCATACACCATACACCAGAACACAAATACTGTATGAGTGCGTCTAAAAATAAACATTATTAACCAACCGTACCGTTTTCCAAAATTATCGTGGGAAATACATTAAATTCTCACACTGACCATCCCATGTATTTTTATTTAATAAACCGGTACAAAACATTTATAACCAACAAACCATAACTTTCTCGAAGTACGAGATGCAACCATAAAAATACCGCGGGCATAATTTATAAATTTAAACAAATATTTTCGTAAAATATTTAACCCAATTATGCTCGAAAAATATTACTTAAAACCACGTACAATTAATACCGAAACATACTATGCTCATGCATAATAAATAAATTAAACCACAATAAACCATAATTAAATCACACCACATGAGCATAATTTGAATATCAATTTAAATACCAATTAAACATAATTAATTGCCCAAAATAATTTTTGAAGGTGGGTCACTCACCTGGAGCACGCAACTAAACCATGATCCACCATGGGATCAATTCCACGACTCACCGGTGCTCCTAGAACAAAATCCACACACAGTCAAATAAAATAATATTTTAATCGGGTAAATAATACCCGGTACCCGGGGGGTCAAACACAAACGTTAACCAAAATAGGCAAATAATATACCGAATCGAAGCTTGAGCGATGAGGATTACAAATCCGGTCTCCATCGACCCCAATTCCGCCGGAGGTGGCCGGAATTTGGTCGGGAAGCTTCAGCCGGATTTAAACTTGAGGGATCTCTCAAACGGTGGGGATTTTGGGTAAACTAACCCCGGAAATGGACTCAGAGGGGTTGAAAATGGTGGAATAGAGGTATGGATCGGGCTGGGTTGGTCGGAAACGGCGAGAATCGCTAGAAAAACATAACCGGCCGCCGCCGGCTTCACTGGCCCGATTTGGGCGCGTCCGGCGGCGACAGGCCGGGAAATTTGGGGGTCGAGATTGCGGAGAGGTGGGCTTCCCCGGTGGCCGGTGCGTGTGACATTCCGGCCACTGAAATCCGATCAAAGCGCGGGTCAACAAAGAGAGGGTGAGAGAGTCAAAGGAGAGAGAAAGAGAGAAAGGTCTTGCTACGTGTTTTTGTCTCTCGGGCTCGGGGAAGAAGAAGGAAAGGAAGGGAAAAGAAAAAAGAAAAAAGGAAAAAAGAAAGAAAAAGGTGTTTTCCCACGTGGGGAAAAGAAAAGAAAAAGAAAAAAAGAAAAGAAAAAGAAAAAGGAAAATAAAAAGAAATGATTTAAAATTAATTAAATAATATTAATAATAATATTATTATTTAAAATAATAATAAAAATAATTTGATTTTTACACATGGTTGACATATGGCTTCTCAACATGGTGACACATGATCACCTTCATTATGTCACACGTGGCACATTGTTACGCGTTTAAAAAATAATATTAAAATAATACTGTGTTTGAAAAACTCTACAGGTCCATAACTTTCAAACCACATGTCCAAATCGGACGTGCCACTAGTCTACGGACTCGTATCGACGAGCACTTCACAACCATGCATGAGTCAAAGCCCAACCTTGCATGAATAAAAAGTCAACTCCGGCACCCCTTGGACAGTTTGGACCTCAACTTATTTTGCTCATAACTTTCAAACCGTAGCTCCGTTTTCAACGTGCTACCAGTCTACGAACTCGTTCCAACGTGTACTCCGTAACGGTACCTCAGTCAACCTAGAATTCCAACCGGGTCAAAAAGTCAACTTTTGACCCCTTGGTCAACGGTCAACGGTCAACCTCAGTCAACGTGCAAAAATTCCGACATGGTTCGGGACGGGGTGTTACATAGAAGGATTTTTTGGCCGAAATTGCTATATTTGCCGTTAGCTTTGCTGTCTTTTGCTGATTTGGCATTTTCTCTTTGTTCCAATCAAGGACAACGTATGGGAATCATAAATAATCTTATTTGGCATCCTACATGATACATTGGATATGATTTGGAGCCTTTACAAGCTGAAAATTGGTCAAAGCTAGCTTAGTAGCCAAACTAGTCAACTAGTTTCCAATTTGAGTTTGACTTTTTGTTTTAGGAAACTATCTTTTATTTTGGTTTTATTTGTTTATTTGCTGGAAAATTACTTTAGGAAAGTAGAATTTTATTATCTTGATTGTAAATTAATTAATTTTTTTGTCAAAATTAAGGAATTAATTATACAAATTAGATTAGGAAAGGGTGTGAGATTAGGCAATTTCCTAATTTAATTCTATGTTGGTCGAAATTTCCTAATCCTTTTAGGATTTTATTTTGTTCATTCAAAGTCTATTTAAAGGCTTATTTTCAATAAGAAATCAGCTTACATATTATTTAGAAAATTATTTATGAGAAAGAATTCTCTTTGTTCTCTTTGAACACCTAAAACACCATTAGGAAGTGAGTGTTTTAGTTTGACTTATCAATAGGATGGATCATCTATTGTGGTGTCTTCGATATACCAAGGTTTCTAGTCACAGGTTGATTAGGGGTTGAGGTGACCACAAGAATTTGAACTTAATTTTTCGATCTGGGCTAATATAATACGGGTTCAGGCACAAGTCGACCTAGATTCATATCAACGGGCATGGAAGGTGGATTGAATTCATTGAGACTTTTCCTTATGTCATCTGCTACAAGAAAGGTAAAGAAAATTTGGTAGCTGATACCTTATCCTGAAGGTATATATTGTTTTCAACCTTATATGCTAAATTGCTTTGTTCTGGCGTAGCAATTATATTGTCCATTTTACAAGAACATTTTTATTAGCTGAACATGAGGAGCAATGTAGAGAGGGCATGTGAGAAGTGCATAAATTGTAGGAAGTCAAAATCAAAGTTAAAGCCGCATGGCTTATACATGTCGTTACCTTCACATCCGTGGGTTGATTTATCTATGGATTTTGTACTTGGATTACCTAGGTCTAGGATGGGTAAGGATTCAACTTTTGTGGTTGTTGATAAATTTTCTAATATGGCACATTTCATTGCATGTAACAAAACTGATAATGCATCTCATGTAGCTAATTTGTTCTTTAGGGAAGTGGTAAGACTTCATGGTTAGCGTAGGACTATTATTTCTGGTAGAGATGCTAAGTTCTTAAGTTATTTTTGGAAAACATTGTGGGCTAAGTTAAGCACTAAACTTTTATTTTATACTACTTATCATCCTCAAACTGATGGGAAAACCGAAGTAGTGAATAGAAACTTTGTCCGCATTGTTGAATAGAAATTTGGTGGTGAGACGAGCATTGGCATTGTACAAAGATGACGAGGATGTACAACGTGAAGCCTTTGATGCAGCAACCTATGATAGTGTGATAGTACAAATCACTTCCTCATGGCTCCTTTCATTTGTCGCCATGTAGTGATCAAGTCATCTCCAACTCTCCTTCGGGTGTTTTGCTCATTGGTCCACCATTGGAGTGCATAATGACCAAACTCCATTGCTACCAACTTCACCTTCTTGGCCTCCGAATAATTATGACAATCAAAAATCATCTCCATTCTCTCCTTCCATTCCAAAAATGGTTCCGGATCACTTTTTCCCATGGAAGGTGGAATGTTTACCTTGATATTTCCTAGATCATTATCTTCATTCCTTGCTAGTCTCCCACAAATTGGCATTTCTTAAGGTTCAAAAATTTCATCACACCCCTCATCCAACTCATCTCCAAAATTACTTCCCCCGAATTCCTTTCTTGGTCGCCCTCAGCCTCCTCGACCTCGACCTCGTCCTCCATGAGCATCTAACCTTATATTCGGTACTCCTTGGGATGTTTCTAACCTATCCATCCTTTGATTTATATGGTCAAATTGAGTATGCATCCCCTGTAGTTGCTCCAAGACAGCCTTCATGTTTGTTTGCTCACCACTCCGCGAAACTCGGGAACCACCATGGAATCCTACGAACTTTTGTTCATTAATTCTTAAAGGTGGATCTCCTCTTCTCACTCTTAAATCTGCCATGTTAGTATAAATAATGCAAAATAAAATAAATTCTCACCAAATATCACTTCCACACATGTTTCACTCAATCAAGGTCTCGACACTCGTGTTTTCACACCAGCTTCGGCTTTTTCCCTCTTTTAAGCTCACACACTCTTGCCTTTTTCCACTCAATGAATTATCTCAAAGTTCTAACTAAAACACTCACAAAACAGCAATTAGATCACAAGTATATTTTAACTAAACTTATCAACAAAACAGTAGCAAAAAGTAAGCAATACCGAATGAATTAACAAATCCTAGTTTTCGGCTTTTCTAGACAAAATAGGGCAAATCAATGAGAAAAATTTGGAATTTTTAATAACTAGACCAGTTGGTAAGAGTTTAAGGATTCAAAAATAAAATTTACAAAAAAAAAAATCAAACACGAGCAAGAATCAAATGGAACAAAAATGTAGAATAGTGTTGGTTGTTGTTCTTGTAATTCAAGTTTTGTATCAATTCCTTCATCTAATTTGAATCCAAATAATTTAAGCACCCAAAATTCCTAATATCCAGCAGCAAAAATAATTCTCCAACAACTCCAAAGATGCAACAAATAGTCAACAATAAAGCAGTTCAAAGAAGTTTCCAGCAAACACCAAATTCAACAAACCGATATTTTTTTTTTATTCGGCTTTTCTTCTTCTCTTTTTTTTTTTTTTCACTCACAGAACATAAAAAAACTGTAGTAGCAAGAATCAAAACCTAAATTGCAATTCCAACACCAAATAATCACCAAACCCATGACCTCCAACAAAATACAAAAGTGCAGTTTTTTTTTTTTTTTTTTTATCTATTCAGCTTTTCTTTCTTTTTCTTTTTTTTGAATATATGAATGCAAATATTTAAGACTAAAACAGTAAATAAAAATCAACAAAAACAAAAATTAACAAGAACAATAATGAAAGACAACCAACAAACTAGGAAACAAAAAATACAATAAAACTAGGAAATCCTAATTCAACAAGGAATGAATTTTTTTTTTTTTAAATATGCAGAACATGTATGATGATAGAATCAACCTTAACCTAATGCTAAAATTGCAGAATAACACAACAACAAATAAAGCAAATAAAGATAGATTAAACTTGAACAAATTCGGCTCTGATACCAAATAATATGAACCTAGGACAACCTGCTCCTAAACCCATATTATATTAGTCTGGATCTAATTATGTTCAAGTTCTAATAGCCACCTTGACCCCTAACCAACCTGTGATTAGATTCCTTGGTATATAATGAAGACGCCACAATAGGTGATGAAAGGCCTATTGATAAGTCAAACTAAAACACTCATTCACTAATGGTGTCTTAGGTGTTCAAAAGAACAAAGAGAATTCAATCTCACAAATAATCTTCTGTATAAAATTCAAGCTTAATTCTTATTGAAAAATAAGCCTTTAAATAGGCTACAAATTTATGAAATAAACCCTAAAAACAAAGGGAAAACTGGCCATACAAAATAGTTTCCTATGGTGGCCAAAATTCTCATTCCTTTCCTAAAATAATAAATTTCCTAAACTTATTTTTCCATAAAATAAATAAATAAAAACCAAAAAGTAATACTAATTTCCTAAAACAAAAAGTAGAATCAAATTAGGAAACTAAAATACTAGCTTTTTGACTAAATTGACTTTGACCATTCTTTGACCAATTTAAGCTCCAAATCAGCTTCAATATGCTTTTTAGGATGCCAAATAATCTGACCATGAAATCCCACACGTCCTTGCTTGGAAGAAGGAGAAAAAGTCAACTCAGTACAATACGGTAAAGCCAGCACAAAATACAGCAAAACCCAGCAAATCTTGGACCCATGTGCACACCACCTGTTTGTTTGCCTTCAAAGCTGCCTTGAATTTATTTCATGACTTATTAGACATATGAATTGAATCCATAAAGATTTGGAATCATTTCATACTGCTCGGACTCCTAAAAAAGTACCAAAACCGCTACTCGGGTCTGTATCGGCTTTCACCACTTGTATGGTCAAAACAGGTCTTGGTTATTTGGGAATTGACACACCCTCTTGAGAATGGATTATGCAATGGATAAAGGCAGCAAGGTGATCCCTAAACCTCTTATCTTGAGCTCTAGTGATTGGCCCGGTCTTCATCTGAATTGGGTTACCACTCCAACAGGTTGTCGGTTGTGCGAGCTTGGGTGGAATCACATTAGAAGGTGCATTCTCATTAAAAAAAAATAACCCTTAAATAGGTTAAAGTCACCAAAACAATAAGCCCTAAAGACCTAAGACAAAACCAGCCAAGTATTGTTATTTTCCTAATGTGGCCAAATTTTGTATTCCTTTCCTAATCTAATTTTGATTAATTAATTTTTTTATTTTGAATTAGGAATTAATTAATTTACAACTGAAATAATAAAATAATAACTTTCCTATGTTGATTTTTCCAGCAAATAATTAAGTAGAAACCAAAGAAAATACTAATTTCCTAAGCAAAAAATCAAAATCAAATTAGGAAACTAATTTACTATCTTTCAAACTAAGCTATGTTTGACCATTCAATGAACAATTTAAGCTCCATATCAGCTCCCATGTGCTATGTAGGATGCCCCATAGGATTATCATTGAGTCCCATATGTTGCCCTTGATTGGAACAAAGAGAAAATATCAACTTAACAAAATACAGTAAAGCCAGAAACAAAATCCGGCAAAACTGACTTGATTCCATAACCTCTTACTGATATTCATTGATTCATGCAATGTTGGAACCATTTCATGGTGCCTGGAGTCCATATTTGCACAAAAATAGCTACCCGAGCCTATAACGGCTTCTACCACTTGGATGTTTTAAATAGGCTTTGTATATTTGGGTATCGACAAGCCCTTTTCAGAATGGATAACTCCCTGAATAAAGGCAGCTAGATTGTCCTTAAATCTCTTAGCTTGAGCCCTAGTGATTGGCCCCATCTTCATCCGTAATGGATCAGCATCCCAGCAGGTTGTCGGTTGTGCGGGTTCGGGTGGATTCTCATCATTAGAACACTTGTTCTCTATTCAGTGTTCTAGGTGTTCTAAGAGAGTGAAGAGAAATCTTTCTCACGGTAACATTTTCTAAATGAATAATGATCTACCATTTATTAAGAAATAAGCCTTTAGATAGGCTAAAGTAACAAAAAGTAAATCCCTAAAACAATAGGAAAAATTCGACCAATGAGGAAATTATCGAATTTTTAATTCTTTTGTAATCTAATTTGTATTAATTAATTCCTTAATTATTGAAGAGGAATTAATTAACTTACAATAAAAAATTCAGCCTTTCTAAATTGATTTGTCCAGCAAATAATTAAATAGAAATTAAAAACAAAGACTGTTTTCTAATATAAAAATCAATTTTCCATATTTGGAAAGTAGTTGACTAGCTTTCCAAATAAGCTGTCCTTACCCAATCTCCAACTAATTTAGGCTCCAAATCTAATCCAACATGCCATGTAAGATGCCTAATAGGATTAGAACTGGTCCCCACACATTGCCATTGATTGGAATATTCAAAATTTGCTTGGAATGCAAGTAAGCTCCTTCCTAAAGCCAAACAAGCAAAAACCAAATATAGTTGAAGCTTGTGTGCCCTTCGCCATGCTTGGACACCCTTGCTTCTTCCTTGACATGACAAAGTATCTCCTTTTTGTGCTGGTGATGATTTAAACATAAATCATTTTCAAGAGGAGGAGAATGATGAGGACATGACTAGGAGCATCTTAAAATGGAAACGAGAGCCACTTCAAATCTCTACAGGACCGATAACTAGAGTTAGAGCAAAATGGTTTAAAGAAGCACTAAATGGTTTAATCTAGGAGGTGTTAAAATCTCAAGAAAGCAAGTTCATTAGTAAAGATGAACAAAAATTGGTCCATATGATTGGGACGGAGGATGCCATTATGAAAGATAGCTTAACCCAGGGAATCCTACAACATGGTGATGTGGCAAGTTTTGATGACATCGATGGTGATGTGGCATCATATGGTGACATGGCACTTTTGAGGGTGATATGCGCCTACATGGCGTCCAACTAAGCTTGGCCGAATCTTATAATTAGGACACATTAAATTGCTATTTATGTTTTGATTGGATTTTGGCATGTTGCATATTTTACTTTTCTAATTTAGTTTTATTGCGTTTTCAAATTACTTTCCTATTTTTTTTAGAGTTGACTGGTCAATGAATTAAAGACCATTTAAATTAGGAGAGCTAATCAAATTAGGTTTTCTAAAACTAATCAAATTAGGTATCCTAAACCTAATCAAATTAGGTTTCTTAAACTTAAATTTTGGCCATACTAGTTTAGGAAAGCTTTATAATTTATTTTGCCTATTCAAAGGCACATAAGTCATGAATAAAGGAGATTACAATTTTAATTAAAAAGTGAGAGTGATTCTCTTGGTTCTCTAAGAACTAGATCGAATTTTCAAGCTTTGCTTGTGGAGTTCAAATTTGACTTATCAATAGGTTATTCCGCACCCTATTGTGGCGTCTTCACTATACCAAGGTTTTTACCTCAAATATAGGTAAAGAGTCGAAGTCTCCCATTCATAACTTGTAGTTAGACGGTCCACATCAATCTTTGTTACAGGTTTAGAGGCAAGTCACTCTAGGTTCGTATCATGTAAATCTCACATTTGTGAAAGTTGAATTATTCACCATCTTCATTCCTTATCCTTTTATGTCCCTCATCTCTTCCACTAAAACTTTGATGATTATTGTTATCCTCAGTTCTCTTTCTAGCTAGACTCCTCTCTTTTTTCCTCATGCTTAACTTTAGTAGTCATCTCAGCATCATTGTCTATTATTTTAGCTCTCTAAAGTACCTCATCATCTGTTCCTAGGCTTAACACTGAAATTATCTCCTTTAACTCATCCTTAAGGCATCTTTTAAACTTTTTACCCTCACTTTCTTCCATGTGTAGAAGGTGAGGCGCATAACTAAAAAGTTCCTCAAACTTTCCTCATATTGTGCCAAACTCATTGTACTTTTCTTTATCTTAATAAACTATGCAACCTTATTATCTTGCCATGTTTATGGGAAATGCTTGTTAGAGAATAATTCCTTAAATCTTCCCAAAGTAATTGGATTCCTTTCCACATCCAATGCCCTACAAGTAATTTCCCACCAATTACTAGCACTCATATTAAGTAAGTAAACTAGGCAAGTCACTTTTTGTGAATCAATGCACTCTATAAACCTGAAGAATTTTCCAATTCTTGAATCCAATCTTCAATCACTAATGGATCAACTGATCCCATAAAAGGTGGTGGTTGTAATCTATGAAATTTTTCCGCTACACTTTGACTGCCATTGTTTCCACCATGAGGATGTTGTCATTGACTTGTCTTAACCATGGCCTGCATGAAGTTCTGAAACATAGTTGCAGGATCGTTGATACGAGCCTAGAGCAACTTGCCTCTAAACCCATAACAAAGATTGATTTGGACCGTCTAATTATAAGTTATCAATGGAAAATCTCAACCTTTTACCTATATTTGAGGTAAGAACCTAAATTTGAACTCCACAAGCAAAGCTTGAAAAGTTCGATATAGTTCTTAGAGAACCAAGAGAATCACTCTCACTTTGAATCAAAATTGTAATCTAATTTTTATTCATGACTTTTGTGCCTTTAAATAGGCAAAATAAATTACAAAGCTTTTCTAAATTTAATAAAAAGAAAGATGGATGAAAATTAGGTTTAGGAAACTTAATTTGGTTAGGTTTAGGAAACCTAATTTGGTTAGGTTTAGGAAACCTAATGTGGTTAGGTTTAAGAAACTTAATTTGGCTCCTAGTTTCCTAATTTGGATGGACTTTAATATTTTGACCAATTCAACTCTAAAAAAATTAGGAAAGTAATTTAAAAACCATTAAAAAACAAAATTAGGAGAGTAAATAGGCAACATGCCAAAATCCAATCAAGAAATAAATAAAAATTAATGTTTTGGTTCATCTTCAGTAATGAACCTGCTTCCTTGAGATGTGATTACCTCCTAGATTAAATTATTTAGTGCTTCTTTAAACCGCTTTGCTCTAACTTTGGTTATTGGTCCCGTAGAGATTTGAAGTGGCTTTTGACCCCATCTTGAGGTGCTCCTGGTCAAGTCCTCATCATTCCCCTCCTCTTGAAAAGGATTTGTTCTCAAATCATCACCTGCACAAAAAGGTGATAAATCAGTGACATTAAAGGTAGTACTGATATTATACTCACTTGGAAGATTTAAGCATTGTCATTAAGTCTCTCCAATATTTGAAATGGACCATCTCCATATAGCATGAATTTAGACTTTCATTGTGCCAGAAATCTTTTCTTTCTCTAATGCAACCAAACCCAATCTCCAGGCTCAAAAATAACTTGTTGGTGCTCTTTGTTTGCTTGCTTCATGTGTTGTTTGGTTCTCCTCTCAATGTTAGCTTTAGCTTTCTCATGTAATTGCCTAACAAAATCAGTTTTCTTTTTCCCATCCAAGTTAGCATGCTCATTCAGAGGTAAAGGTGTTAAATCCAATGGAGTTAAAGGATTAAAACCATATACAATTTCAAAAGGTGAAAATTTAGTGGCTGAATATACAAATCCATTGTAAGCAAATTAAACATGAGGTAACCATTCTTCCTAAGTTTTGATATTCTTACTTATCAAAGCACGTAACAAAGTAGACAAAGTTTTATTTAGAACCTCTGTTTGTCCATCAATTTGTGGATGATAAGTAGTAAAAAACAACAATTTAGTACCCAACTTAGCCCACAATGTTTTCTAAAAGTAACTCAAGAATTTTGCATATTTATCAGACACTACTGTTCTAGGCATTCCATGCAAACTAACAATTTCTTTAAAGAACAAATCAGCAATATGAGATGCATCATCAATTTTATGACATGCAATAAATATGCCATTTTAGAGAACCTATCCACAACCACAAAAATTGAATCCCTTCCTTTCCTTATTGTAGGCAACCCTAAAACAAAGTCCATAGAAATGTCTACCCAAGGATGATTAGGTATAGGAGATGGCATGTACAAACCCATGTGGTTGCAACCTTGATTTAGATTGCTTACATTTAATGTATCTATCACAAATTCTTTCTACATCTTTTTCATATGTGGCCAATAAAAATGTTCTTGTAGAACAACTAAGATTTTAGCTATTCCAAAGTGTTCTTCTAACAAATAATCACGCAAAGAACAACTTGGCATACAAAGTTTATTTTCACTAAATAAGAATCCCTCAAATCTATAAAACTTTCCCTCAGCATGCTTTTCACAAAGTTTGTAAATTTCACCAAAGTCATGATCTAAAGCATATAATTCTTTAGTTTGATCAAAACCAAGTAATTTAGCATCCAAAGTAAAAACTAACATACCTGCATGATAATGCATCAGCTACAATATTTTCCTTACCTTGCTTATAGCCAACAACATAGAGAAACATCTCAAGAAATTCCATCCCCTTACCATGGCACCTATTGAGCTTTCTTTGTCCTGTTATGTGCTTCAATGACTCATGATCTGTGTGTATCACAAACTCTTTAGGCCATAAGTAGTGTTGCCATGTCTCCAATACTCTAACCAATGCATATAGATTTTTGTCACAAGTTGAATAGTTTAAGGCTGCCCCACTTAGATTTTCATTGAAATACGCAATTGGTTTTCCCTCCTGCATCAAAACAGTACCTATACCTATTCCTAATGCATAACATTCAACCTCAAAAGTTTTGGAAAAGTTAGGCAATACCAATAAAGGAGCATTTGTTACTTTTTTCTTTTAATAACTTAAAAGACCTTTCTTAAGCTTCTTCCCATTGAAAACCTACAATCTTATTAATAACCTCTGTCAAAGGTACAGTAATAGTACTAAAATCTTTAATAAACCTTTGATAGAAACTAGACAAATGATGGAAGCTTCTAACTTGGGTGATGCTAGTTGGCGTGGACGACTCTTTATTGGCTTTCACCTTCTTTTGATTAACTTTGATACCTGCAACACTGATCACAAAGCTTAGAAACACAAGCTTAAATTTACAAAAGTCACACTTTTTAAGATTGGCATAAAGTCTTTCTTTCCTAAGAACATCTAAAACTAACCTAAGATGCCCTACATGCTCTTCTAAACTCCTACTATATACAAAGATATCATCAAAGTACACAACCACAAACTTTCCAATGTAAGCATGTAAAACATTCATAAGTCTCATAAAAGTACTAGGGACATTAGTTAACCTAAATGGCATAAACAACGAGTCATACAAACCATGCTTTGTTTTAAATGCTGTTTTCCATTCATCACCTTCCTTCATGAGAATTTGATGATAACCACTCTTAAGATCAATTTTTGAAAACATGCATGCAACATAAAATTCATCAAGCATATCATCTAACTTAGGAGTAGGGTGACGATATTTGATAGTTATATTGTTAATAACCCTACAATCTACACATATTCTCCATGTTCCATCTTTCTTAGGGACTAATAACATAGGTTCAACACATGGACTCATGCTTTTTCTAACATATCAGTTTTCAAACAATTCACTTACTTGCCTTCGAAGTTCCTTTGTTTCTTTTGGATTACTCCTATAAGCCAGCCAGTTTGGAATTGTTGATCCTAGAACAATATCAATTTGATGCTCCATCCCTCTAATTGGTGGTAACCCACTTGGAATCTCCTCGGGAAAGACATCATCGAACTCCTGCAAAAAAGAGAATATAGAACTAGACAAAATATATTCATCAAGGTTAGTTAAATGATTCATACATACTTCTTTGCGAATCATTACAATCATAGGCGAAAACAATAAAAAAGCTTCTTTATCTCACTCTGTCTTGCATAAAAACTCTCTTTTTTCTTTCCACTCTTTTTCTTTTCTTTTTCTCTCGCACTCTCAGCCTCACCACTCTTTTTCTTCTCTTGGTGGTTGGACACAGCTTGATTTTGTTGTTGTTCAGCATCTCTTCTCCTTTGTAGAGCCAATTGATCATCAAAAACCTGTTTAGGAGTCATTGGCATAAGCCCTACTCGTTTACCCTTGAAGTTGAAAGCAATCTTGTTAGTGTGACCATGATAGTTAGTATCTCTATCAAATTGCCATAGTCGTCCCAAAAGTAAATGGCCAGCTTGCATTGGCACCACATCACAAATAACCTCATCTTTATAATCACCAATAGAGAATGCAATCTTCACTTTCTTATACGCCTTCAACTCTCCATAATCATTAAGCCATTATAGCTTATATGGTTCTGGATGCTTCGTAGTGGGTAAAACTAGTTTTTCAACCATAGTAATACTAGCAACATTAGTACAACTCCCACCATCAATAATCATACTACATATTTTATCCTTGACTTTACACCTAGTATGAAAGTTGTTTTCCCGTTACACTTCCTTCTCATCTTTACACACAGTTACAGCTCTCCTAGCAACCAATGATAAGTTGCCACGAACTGGATACTTGTAATCATCTTCATCTTCATCACCAACTTCCCCTAATAGTGGCATGGATTCATTATCTGACTCTTCCTCTTCAGATTCAGTTTCTCCGCTTTCCTGAATCACCATGACCCTTTTTTTAGGACATTAACTTGCAATATGACCCCTACCTTAACATTTAAAGCACATGATATCTCGATTTCTAGTTGAAGATGAATATGATTTACTTGCTTGGATGAGGATGGTTCGGCCTTAGCTTCGAATTTAGGCCATGTGGTGGCTTTATCTTCAAACTTGGGCTGATTGGGTTTCCATGTGGATGGGCCTGTTCTCCAAGTGTTTTGAGCAATACTGGATCTTGTGGTACCCCTCCTTTTGAGTTGTTGCTCTACTTTGATTGCCGTATGCAACATCTCCTTAATCTCCACATAATGATGCAAATCCACTTGGTTTGCTATTTCCCTATTCAAACCAGTCAAGAAACGTGCCATTTTAGCCTCCCTATCCTTTTCAACATTAGTCATCATCATAAGGATTTCCATCTCCATATAATAGTCTTCCACACCCTTATTTCCTTGAGACAAGCTTTGTAGCTTCTGAAAAATGCTCCTATAGTAATGGCTAGGTACAAAACGCTTTCTCATCAAAGCCTTCATCTTCTCCCATGTATCTATAGGTCTTTGACCCGCTCACCTCCTACAAAATGTCTCTTTGTCCCACCATCCAATAGCATAGTTCGTGAATTCAACAGCGACTAATTTAACCTTTTAGCTTCCGAAAAGTTCTGACAATCAAATACCATCTCAATCCTCTTCTCCCACTTGAGATAAGCTTCTAGTTCACTTTTACCTTGGTATGATGGTGTTTTCATTTTAATTCCTCCATAGTCATTGCCTCGGTCTAATCTTTCTCTCCCACGGAATTGATTGGTACCCGAACCAATGTCTTCTTCTTCTTTCTCATAGTAATCTCCCATTTATTCCAAATCTTCCCCTCTTGGAGAATTTCTTCCTCTACCACGACCATGAGTGAACGTTTGTGGGGGTTGATGCTGTAGTGTTTGGATTGATGATTCCATCCTATCTAACCTATCATGGATCTGCCCGATCACCATCTGTAGTGCCCTTTGGAGTTCTCCCACCATGGCTTGAATGTATAACTTTGGATTAGCCATACTTGGAGTTCTTTCCACGCTTTCTTTGCTTTGGTCTTGTGACATGATTTTTTTTTTTTTTTTTTTAGCAAAACTTGTTAGTAAAAAGGACCTCACAACACTCCCTCATGTGTTTCGCTCAATTTTAGGTCTAAAATATTGATGATTTTATGCCATATTTATAGCTTAATATTTGTTAGTTTGTGTTAATTTGTTATGGAAAGATACTTAATTATGTATTTTTCTTAATTTAGGTAAAAGAGGAAGAATTTTAAGAAAACAACCATAAAAATGGATTCTTTGGGTCGAATTATGGTGGGAAGCAAGATTTGAGCTCGAACGAATTAAGCATTAAAAAGATTTCAAAAAGATACCTTGAAGATTCCATAAAGATTCTATCGGGAATTTCATGATAGAAGTGGATGTCATATGAATCATCAAGATCTGAGGATTTCAAATGTCTCGTTATTTTTGGATTTCGAGGTGCGAGAAAAGAGTTATCATCATTTAAAGTTTGGAATTTATAAAAAATAATATTCTAGTTAAATCTCCACCATTGATCAAAAGAGGGAAATCAAGGCAATTTGAGGGCCAAGATAAAAACAAGTGGCAATAATTGGTTAATTTATCATTAATGAGGCACATGTCATGTCACATGCTTCATTAAGGGTAAATTAGACTAATTAACAATTTTTTTAGGAGGAATTAGATAAAAGGAAAGTAGTAGAGAGCAAGTAATATACAGTTTCCTTTTCACACATGAAATTCGTCCAACCCTCTTCATGGCCTAAAAAAGGTATCTTCCAAGACTCCCACATTGAAAATAAAGAGAGAAAAAGATTTCCAAGGTCCTATATATATAGCCCCCACCACATTGAAGGGAGATATACAAGTTTAGAGAGTTATTCAAGAGCTTTTAGGAGGCTTAAATAGAAACAAATCAAATTTTGGGAGTTTCTAAGATTCTCTTAAGGGTTCTAGGGTTTTAAAATTTTAGAGTTTTAGAAGATCAATTGGAGAGCTTGGAGGAGGCAGAGAGACGTGGGCTTGCTTGGAGAAGAAGGCTACGACTTTGAGAGCTCTTGGAGGAGAATTTCTTCAATAGTTTTTATTCTCTTTTCCTTTCTCTTTAATTGTGAATCTTATTATTTTTAATAATTATGGATGTTGAAATTATTTTTACCATGAACTAATTTTCATAGCTAGGGCTATGATGTAGCCCTAACTATGAAGGTTTAATTATTTTAATATATGTTGAGTTTTATTTAATTAGTAATATATTTTGTTAATAAATCATTGGTATACTTAATGCTTTCATGGGCCGGAAGGAATGAATGATTTTAATAATATTTGAGCTTGGAAAAGGATAATACTATGGATCTCCAATGATTTACATGAATGCATAATTGATTGGAAAATAGTTACGTCTCATGCCATATTATTTGCTTAATTTATGCTTAATGAATTTGCATGATTTAATTTATAGGCCGGAAGGAATAAATTAGATTATGTGAATATTATCAATTGTGAGTGGAAACTACTTTTGATTAATTTTGTGATTAAGTGTGGTTAAGAAAATTACTAGTTAATTAAATTCACATATTTATGTAATTAAATTGAAATAGTTAGTGGTGAAATCAAATTCCCTAGTATTCATAATTATTCAATTCTCTCTCTTACTTGAAATTGATCTAATTTTAATTGATTGCTTTTGTTTAATTTAGTTTATTTAGTTTTCAATTGCCATCTTAAATTTTAGTTCAAATATTATCAAAACCTACTTATCTTTGGTACTTAATACTTAATCCCTTGGGTACGACAACCCTATTTTTCCACTTTATTACTTGAAAACGATTCGTGCACTTGCGAGTTTATTTTACACATCAAGTTTTTGGCGCCGTTGCCGGGGATTAAGGCATTAATATTAATTTGGATTGGGTTTAGTAGTACTTTGAACATTGTTTTCTTATTTTAAATTTTTATATTTATTTCTTAATTTTGGTTTTAGTGTTGCATGCTAGGGTTTTAATTCTTTGCTTGTTTGGCCAACTTGCTTTGAATTTTTAATACTTATTTTAAATTTATTGGTGTCTAGGTTAAAAGTTATGCATACTTAGGATTTTTTCTTATTTTGAACTTTTGTTTATCTTTATTATTTTCAATTTTAGTTTGTATACTAGGGTTTAATTTTAATTGTTTGCTTGACAAACTTGCAATTAATTTGAACCTTTGTTTTGTTAGTGTTTTCTTTTTAGGAAAATCATGGAATATCAAGCTTATGGTCATCAATCTTACCGGGATTATGGGGAGCCAACTAGTTCTCCAAGTGAAAATTTTGTCGAGTTACAAAAGAATCTTACAATCATGTCTAAACTCGTTGCAAATTTTAGAGTTCAACCTCTATCTTGTGAATGGTGTGGAGTAAATCACTCGAGTGAAAATTGTCAAGTGGGTAATCCTTTTGCTCTAGAAGACTCAATTGAAGACTTATCAAGACAATATAATCAAGTTGCAAATTTTGGGATTCAGGCTATAACATGTCAATGGTGTGGAGGCAATCATTTAAGTGAACATTGTCAAGTGGAAAATCCTTTTGCTCCGGAGGAGCCATTCGAAGACTTTCCCAACACATATAATTCTGGATGGAGTGATCGACAAAGTTATTCAAGGTATGACAATTCAGATCTTTCAAGTTATCAAGTGAGCACATTTTTGATCGAGTGTATGGAAAGGCATAGGGAAACATTTTCTAAATGTTATGATGCGATTGGCAAGTTGCAAAATCAATATTCTCCAAGTACAAACTTTCAAGTTCAATTGGAGCAACCAACGACAACTTTTTCACAAGGATCTAAAGAAGACTTGGAAATTAACATGGAGATTACTTGTAATAAGTAAGTTGATGAATTTGAATCCTTTCAAGAGCCACATAATGATGACAAATTTGAAGAACATGAAGAGGTGTCTATAAGGAGTGAAATGCAGCAAGAATCTTCAATTTTGGATAATTTTAATGAGATACACACACATGACCAAGATTGCCCACCACAAGAAGTTTCCCAACGCACTATCACTAGTTCATGGGAATTTTCTAATTTTCTTTCAAATTCATTGCAAAAACGGCTTAAGGATCATGAAGAGGATAAGTCAAGGAATCAATCAAGCCAAAAGTTGGCCAAATCCGATGAGTATAAAGTTATGGCCGCACTTCAAGAAGATTTTTTACCAACAGAGACTAAATCTCAAATTTTCAAGCCAAATATTGAATTTTCAAGAGCCCAAGATGTATATCCATGCTCCAAAAATGCAATTGAGGTTGAATGCATCCCAAAAGGAGACAAACAAAGCATTTTTGGACCTAAAAGAATCCAATCTACCAAAAAGAAAGTTCAATTCATGCTTTTAATTCAAATTGAGACTTATATAGGACAAGGAGTTAAAAGTTTGCTAAGGCCACAAGATTATCATCATGCACAATTTCCATATCATAAGCTTGGACAATATTATGAGGATGACATCATTTATATATTTAATCCAGGTTGAACATCAAAAGGATGAAGTCAAGCTAATGACTTTAAACAAGCGCTCTTGGGAGGCAACCCAAGTTTCTTTCTTTACCTTATATTTATCTATTTATTTTAGTTGTTTTTAGTTGTTTTCTTGTTTTTAGGTTGATTTGATGTGTTTTGTTTGAGTTTTTGCAAGGGTTTAAGATGTTTAGGTGCAAAAGAGCAAAAGATGAATGTTGAGAATTTCAAGTCTAAAGTTAGGTTTTTGGAGTATAACCACCTTGAATATGCATTGGAGTACATCAAATTGTATGGGTACATTCCCTTCTTTTTGGCCGCAAGGTGTGTAGGGCAAATGCAACATGTAGGTTTTTCCTAAGTTTTCACATTGCGAGGAACATTCCATGTCTTCAAAGGGGAGTATTCTTTGCCTTTTGTTTACTTTTGCTTTATTTTATGTTTTTCACAATGAGGACATTGTTCATTTTAAGTTTGGGGGTGAAAAGCATGCTTTGCATCTTTTAAATCTTGTCCATTTAAGTGTTTTTATAAGTTTTCAAAAATGTTAGTTTTAGTTTTTATTTTCCTTCATTATTAAAAAAAAAAATTGTTTTTGTGGTGTGTTCTTAAGTACTTTAATGAGCCAATGATAAGACTATGATTGAAAATAAATTGGTTTTTAGATGGTGGATTTGTTTTTGTGTATGCCGAAATGCTTGAATTCACATATTGTTACTGTCAATAAATTTTGAGCACATAATCAATAATGCATAATTTAGATTGTGTTTGAAGAAGGTTTGCATGAATTAGAGTACTTTATTATTAATTGAACTCTAGAACTTGCTTGATTATTGCTTGAGGCGAAATCCTAGGTGGATGCATTACTAAGAATATGATTTAGGCCATCTTTGTTTAAGTTTGAGCCTTTCAAGCCAACCTAATACATTATCTTCCACTAGTACCTTATTCTTTAGGATGCATAAAGATGTATTAGAGCCTTTTCTTCATTAAAGCACATTTACTTACCCTTTTTGAGCCTTAAATTTCTTTTTCCTACCTTGAACATACTACAAAGAGAGCTTTAATTGAATTGATATGAATATATGCTTGTGAGCTTGTTTGAGTGTTGAAAAAGAAAAAAATGAAAAAAAGGAAAGAAAAAAAAAATGAAGTTTGGAGGTTAAGAATTTGGTGAATTTGGCTCTAGTATGCATTTTTGTGTAAATTGGAGGTTTGAAGGTGCAATAAGAGGAAAAATAAGTTTGAGGGCTTAGTGGAAAAGAAAGAAAAAAAAAGAAAAAAAAAAGAAATAAAGAAAGAATTGTGTGATTTGAAGAATATATGCACAATAAAAAGGAGAAAAAGGATATTGAAATTGAAGTTAAAATAAGAAAAGAAGTTCTAATAAAGAAACAAATTTTACAAGTAATTTATTCATTGATATTTAATTTTAGCTTTCTTTCTTTGATTTATTATATCCTATCCTTTTCTTTCTTTAGCCTTATCCATTAGCGTTAACAATAGAAACCATGAAGTCATAATGATTTAAGGTGGTGCATTAACCTACATTAGTGGAGAGTGATAATTAAGTCAAGCATATGGTAGTTCATACGTTATTATCAATCTCTAATTCTTGTAAATTTATTCAAGCATATGATAATTAAGTGTATAAATTGATTTCCACACACACACATTGGAAGTATCATATATGTTGGATAGAATATAAGGTATTGAGTTACATAATTACTTTGAAACCATTTGAAAAGTCATATGTTATACAATCTTTGAGGCACCTCATTAAAGTATCTTATGTTCTTTAAATAAAATTTCATTTTCTTATTCTTTTTCTTAGCTAGGGACTAGCAAATCTTAAGTTTGGGGGTATTTGTTAGGTCTAAAATATTGATGATTTTATGCCATATTTATAGCTTAATATTTGTTAGTTTGTGTTAATTTGTTATGGAAAGATACTTAATTATGTATTTTTCTTAATTTAGGTAAAAGAGGAAGAATTTTAAGAAAACAACCATAAAAATGGATTCTTTGGGTCGAATTATGGTGGGAAGCAAGAATTGAGCTCGAACGAATTAAGCATAAAAAAGATTTCAAAAAGATATCTTGAAGATTCCATAAAGATTCTATCGGGAATTTCATGATAGAAGTGGATGTCATATGAATCATCAAGATCTGAGGATTTCAAATGTCTCGTTATTTTTGGATTTCGAGGTGCGAGCAAAGAGTTATCATCATTTAAAGTTTGGAATTTATAAAAAATAATATTCTAGTTAAATCTCCACCATTGATCAAAAGAGGGAATCAAGGCAATTTGAGGGCCAAGATAAAAACAAGTGGCAATAATTGGTTAATTTATCATTAATGAGGCACATGTCATGTCACATGCTTCATTAAGGGTAAATTAGACTAATTAACAATTTTTTTAGGAGGAATTAGATAAAAGGAAAGTAGTAGAGAGCAAGTAATATACAGTTTCCTTTTCACATATGAAATTCGACCAACCCTCTTCATGGCCTAAAAAAGGTATCTTCCAAGACTTCCACATTGAAAATAAAGAGAGAAAAAGATTTCCAAGGTCCTATATATATAGCCCCCACCACATTGAAGGAAGATATACAAGTTTAGAGAGTTATTTAAGAGCTTTTAGGAGGCTTAAATAGCAACATACCAAATTTTGGGAGTTTCTAATATTCTCTTAAGGGTTCTAGGGTTTTAAAGTTTAGAGTTTTAGAAGATCAATTGGAGAGCTTGGAGGAAGCAGAGAGACGTGGGCTTGCTTGGAGAAGAAGGCTACGACTTTGAGAGCTCTTGGAGGAGAATTTCTTCAATAGTTTTTATTCTCTTTTCCTTTCTCTTTAATTGTGAATCTTATTATTTTTAATAATTATGGATGTTGAAATTATTTTTACCATGAACTAATTTTCATAGCTAGGGCTATGATGTAGCCCTAACTATGAAGGTTTAATTATTTTAATATATGTTGAGTTTTATTTAATTAGTAATATATTTTGTTAATAAATCATTGGTATACTTAATGCTTTCATGGGCCGGAAGGAATGAATGATTTTAATAATATTTGAGCTTGGAAAAGGATAATACTATGGATCTCCAATGATTTACATGAATGCATAATTGATTGGAAAATAGTTACGTCTCATGCCATATTATTTGCTTAATTTATGCTTAATGAATTTGCATGATTTAATTTATAGGCCGGAAGGAATAAATTAGATTATGTGAATATTATCAATCGTGAGTGGAAACTACTTTTGATTAATTTTGTGATTAAGTGTGGTTAAGAAAATTACTAGTTAATTAAATTCACATATTTATGTAATTAAATTGAAATAGTTAGTGGTGAAATCAAATTCCCTAGTATTCATAATTATTCAATTCTCTCTCTTACTTGAAATTGATCTAATTTTAATTGATTGCTTTTGTTTAATTTAGTTTATTTAGTTTTCAATTGCCATCTTAAATTTTAGTTCAAATATTATCAAAACCTAATTATCTTTGGTACTTAATACTTAATCCCTTGGGTACGACAACCCTATTTTTCCACTTTATTACTTGAAAACGATTCGTGCACTTGCGAGTTTATTTTACACATCACTCAAAGTCAAGGTTTCTGATGTGTAAAATCAACTCGCAAGTGCACGAATCGTTTTCAAGTAATAAAGTGGAAAAATAGGGTTGTCGTACCCAAGGGATTAAGTATTAAGTACCAAAGATAATTAGGTTTTGATAATATTTGAACTAAAATTTAAGATGGCAATTGAAAACTAAATAAACTAAATTAAACAAAAGCAATCAATTAAAATTAGATCAATTTCAAGTAAGAGAGAGAATTGAATAATTATGAATACTAAGGCATTTGATTTCACCACTAACTATTCCAATTTAATTACTTAAATATGTGAATTTAATTAACTAGTAATTTTGTTAACCACACTTAATCACAAAATTAATCAAAAGTAGTTTCTACTCACAATTGATAATATTCACATAACCTAATTTATTCCTTCCGGCCTATAAATTAAATCATGCAAATTCATCAAGCATAGATTAAGCAAATAATATGGCATGAGACATAACTATTTTCCAATCAATTATGCATTCATGTAAATCATTGGAGATCCATAATATTATCCTTTTCCAAGCTCAAATATTATTAAAATCATTCATTCCTTCCGGCTTATGAAAGCATTAAGTATACCAATGATTTATTAACAAAACATATTACTAATTAAATAAAACTCAACATATATTAAAATAATTAAACCTTCATAGTTAGGGCTACATCATAGCCCTAGCTATGAAAATTAGTTCATGGTAAAAATAATTTCAACATCTATAATTATTAAAAATAATAAGATTCACAATTAAAGAGAAAGGAAAAGAGAATAAAAACTATTGAAAAAATTCTCCTCCAATAGCTCTCAAAGTCGTAGCCTTCTTCTCCAAGCAAGCCCACGTCTCTATGCCTCCTCCAAACTCTCCAATTGATCTTCTAAAACTCTAAAACTTTAAAACCCTAGAACCATTAAGAGAATCTTAGAAACTCCCAAAATTTGGTTTGTTCTATTTAAGCCTCCTAAAAGATCTTAAATAACTCTCTAAACTTGTATATCTTCCTTCAATGTGGTGGGGGCTATATATATAGGACCTCGGGAATCTTTTTTTCTCTTTATTTTCAATGTGGGAGTCTTGGAAGATACCTTTTTTAGGCCATGAAGAGGGTTGGACGAATTTCATGTGTAAAAAGGAAACTGTATATTACTTGCTCTCTACTACTTTCCTTTTATCTAATTCCTCCTAAAAAAATAGTTAATTAGTCTAATTTACCCTTAATGAAGCATGTGACATGACATGTGCCTCATTAATGATAAATTAACCAATTATTGCCACTTGTTTTTATCTTGGCCCTCAAATTGCTTTGATTCCCTCTTTTGATCAATGGTGGAGATTTAACTAGAATATTCCTTTTTATAAATTCCAAACTTTAAATGATGATAACTCTTTGCTCGCACCTCGAAATCCAAAAATAACGAGACATTTGAAATCCTCAGATTGTGATGATTCATATGACATCCACTTCGATCATGAAATTCCCGATAGAATCTTTATGGAATCTTCAAGGTATCTTTTTGGAATCTTTTTAATGCTTAGTCCGTTCGAGCTCAAATCTTGCTTCCCACGATAATTCGACCCAAGGAATCCATTTTTATGGTTGTTTTCTTAAAATTCTTCCGCTTTTACCTAGATTAAGAAAAATACATAATTAAGTATCTTTCCATAACAAATTAACACAAACTAACAAATATTAAGCTATAAATATGGTATAAAATCATCAATATTTTAGACCTAACAGTCTCAATTCACTCGTGTTTGTACTCTAGTTATATTTCGGCTTTTACCCTCTATAATTCTCGCCTCTCTTGCCTTTTACCACTCTAGTAATTCTATTTGGGTCTTTGCAAACTCATTTCAAACTAAATCAAACTAACAAGTAACAATCCAAATAAATCTATCAAACAGTTATGAAAGAAAAGCTAAGAAAAAAGTAACAAGAAAAAGGCAATGATGATAGATTTAGCTTTCAACAAGAAATTTGGCACAAACATAAGAAATTAGAATGTGAAGAACAAATTGGAAACAGATTGGTAAAGTGGAATCAGTGAATAATCAACAAACCTTATTTTTGGTATTGCTTTTGGCTTGTTTTTGGTGCTCCTCAAATCAACCAAAAAATTTTCACTACCTGTTTTTAATAATTCAATGCCAGAATCCACAAGAACAAGATTTTTTTTTTTTTTTTGTTCAAGCAACAATAATAATCTTTATCAAACTATAGTAATACCAATCGCACCAAACTTCAATGAAAACACACCAAGCCGTCGACCATAGGGGTTAGGATGCAAAGAAGAACAAAGAATTCTTTTTCTTTTTCTTTTTTTTAATATATGATCGGATGAATGAAGAAGAACAAAAAAAGAAAACATGCAAAGAAGAATGCAGTGATAACAAAGATAAGACAACCAAAGAAATCAAAGATGCAATTTCTAACCTAATGTTCAAATCGCAGAAAGCCATGAACAAAAAAAAAAAAAAACAATGAAAACAAAGAAAGATAGATCAAACATGTAATTAGAAAGTAGCTGTGATACCAAATTGATACGAACCTAGAGCGACTTGCTTCTAAACCCATAACAAAGATTGATTTGGACCGTCTAATTACAAGTTATCAATGGAAGACCTCAACCCTTTACCTATATTTGAGGTAAAAATCTTGGTATGGTGAAGACGCCACAATAGGGTGCGGAATAATCTATTGATAAGTCAAATTTGAATTTCACAAGCAAAGCTTGAAAAGTTTCATATAGTTCTTAGAGAACCAAAAGAATCACTCTCACTTTGAATTAAAATTGTGATCTAATTTTTATTCATGACTTTTGTGCCTTTAAATAGGCAAAATAAATTACAAAGCTTTCCTAAATTTACTAAAAATAAGGATGGATGAAAATTAGGTTTAGGAAACCTAATTTGGCTTCTAGTTTCCTAATTTGAAGAGCCTTTCTAAATCAGAAAAGTAAATAGGCAACATGCTAAAATCCAATCAAGACATAAATAAAAATTAATATTTTCCTAATTATAAAATTCAGCCAAGCTTATTTGGAAGCCATTTAGGCACATATCAGCCTCCACGTGGCAAAAGTGTCATGTCACCATAGGATGCCTCATCACCATCCATGTCATCAAAACTTGCCATATCACCATGTTGTAGGATTCCTTGCGTTAAGCTCTCTTTCATGTTGGCATCTACCATTCCAATCATATGGACCAATTTTGGTTCATCTTCAGTAATGAACCTGCTTCCTTGAGATGTGAACACATCATGGATTAAACCATTTAGTGTTTCTTTAAACCGCTTTGCCCTAGCTTTGGTTATCGGTCCCGTAAAGATTTGAAGTGGCTTTCGACCTCATCTTGAGGTGCTCCTACTCAAGTCCTCATCACTCATTTCATTAAGGTACTGGTGCATTTTCTTGCTTAGCATTCGGGGCATGTCCAAGGTTATTAATGTTCCTTTTATAAGGAGGCATACTACAAAATAAACCATATATACATAAAAGATACGCACAAATATCCTATAATAATACAAAAAAAAAAAATACTTCTAAGGACTTGGCTTTAAATTTGTCCTCATGACTCTACGTAAATGTCTACTTAATCTTATGCCTGGCACCAATACCAAACTATCATACCCCAAAATTTGTGAACATGGAATGTAAATAAATGTGCTAAAACAATTTCATAATGGAATTCAAAATTTTGTGGAAATGAAAAATGAATTGAAAACATAACAATGTATTAAAATATCTAAACAAAATGCAAAGGCCTACTAATCAAAATTAACAAATAGACTAACAACAAACCTACTTTTAAAAATTTAATCCTAAACCATAAATAAAATAAGGACAACCACACAAAGTCCAAAGCTATGTCAAATCCTTGTCTACTTGCCACTTTAACTAATGAATACCTAAAACCATAACAAAACTAAGTGAGTGATAACTCAATAAGCTCCTAGGTTTTGCTTTAAGAATTAATTCTTAAAGTTAAAAACACATACTCATAGACATATAAACCAAACATTCAAATACATTTCAAATTTACCTTAATACATATGCAATTAGTTCATTACATGTAGAAAATAAGCTTATAGAAAAAACAATTTTATAGATCAAATATCTCATAGTCAACATAATCATGAATTTGAAGCTAATTTTTGTTTTTTATATATATAGACAGATATGCAAAGGATAACAAATAAAAATTTTCAAGTAAAAGTAACTCTATTTGAAAATATTCCCAAATTGGCTCAAATAGGAAAGATAAATTTCAAAATTGTAAAATAAATTGAAAATATTCCCAAATTGGCTCAAATAAATTTTTACAAATTTGTGAAGATGTCATATATCATCATAGAAATTTTGGAGTCAGATAAGATTTTTTAGATATTTAAAATAACACAAATAAAACTTCACCATAATTTAACACTTCAATCCAACCTTAGAAACTCATCCTATAACACAAATAAATCCTAAAAAATCCAATAAACACACAAAAATAAAAATACCAATCTTGAAAATCCTCTAAAACTTCTAAATCTTCTTCTCCATGTACCAAGACACCTAAAGAGCGATTAGAACCTCCAATATCATAGGAAAAACTTAATTAACAAAACTATCAATGAGAGATCTCAAAAACAAAATCCTAACAAAACTTTTAAGGTTGCTAAGAGGAGAGAAGAAAACATGCGTGCCTTTTATGGCTAAAAATTCTATTACCAACCTAAACATATGTATAAATGAACCTTGGTTTCCTAACTCTAGTCCAATTCTAAGAATAATAATAATAATATTATAATTAGTATTATTAACACAAAGCAATAAAAACCAAACAAATAACTAAAGCCTATTTTCCTAGACAAATAAAGCAATTACATAATCAACAAATACACACATTTAAAAAAAAAAAAAACTTTTCGTTCAAAAAACTTGTCATGTGTTACACTAAATTTGAAGGAAAGGTTAAAAAAAAAAAAAAAAGATAAATAAAGACAAACAACCAATACAATTTGAAAACTATGCTCTATTTGGCATTATATTTTGAATCTTTTTTTAAAAAAATTTTCTTTAACTTTGTAGTTACTTAACTGAAATGTCTAACAAACTCTAACCATAACTAATTGACAATAACAAGTATTCTGAAGTAAGCAAATTATACACAATTAGGAAGGTAACAAACACTAATAGATAGGATATATTTCACCTCAACCCTTAGGTTTGAACTAATTACAATTTAATTGCTTAGGTTTTAAAAATTACTAATAGCATCTCTATAGAAGATGTAGATGTTATCAATTCACGAGGTGTAAATGAAAAATACAACAGAAAGATAATGGTTTTTTGAAGCTGGGGGGGAGGGGTTGATGATATTTTTTTGAATTAAAGAGATCAAATTGTATTTAAGTCAGATCTCAAAGAAGGTGGATAAACTAACCCAAACAAAAAAACAAATAATGTTACCAAACGACACCTTAAAAGCCAATTAATTCTTTGAATTTTACTCTTTGTCACCAATAGTGACAGTGCGATCCAATTCTGATGTGGCCATTGTTAAATGGTGGTATTTAATTATTTTGATCTCTTAAAACTAAAATCCTAACATGGTTAACTAAACTAAAACGGTAGTCAATTTAATTGTTGTCTAGGCATTTATGTTTCACTAATGATGGTTACAAATGGTGACGACTAACACCTTTCTATTTGTTTTTCAGAAAATACCAAAATGTAGTTCTTCTCAAAGATAATAAAGGAGCTACAAGTGTTGGAAAATGAAACTGACTTTGGTCAATGTTTTGAAATTAAATGATGTTAGGCATAAAATATTCCTCTGTATAGTCTATTTTTATACTTATTGTTGTGGATGTATTGGGCTCTTACTTACATGGTAGTCCTATATGGCAGTACTTGCTTATGTGGTATTATGATCCTACATGGTCATCTTACTTGGAACCACAATCCTACTCGACATCAGTAATCCAACATGGCATTACTACTGAAACAGTCTATTGTGACAAATAATAAAATATCATCGGATATAATTATCTGATAACTAATTTATATATGAGAAACTAACCTGTTGATAGATATATCATTATATAAATCTCAAAGCCAATGTGATTTCAAGGTTTGATTCAATAAATATTGGAGGATAAATGATATAATCAAGTCTTATTTATGAGGCTTATCAAGTGTCCCAAAGACACTATAAATACAGTCATAAATGAAATCTCTCGATTAATTCTCTACTTCCATTCAAGTTTACATATACTAACTTAAGCGTCGGAGTGCCTTTGGCTAGTATCACATTGGTACCCCAAGGTTTTTCTAAGATCTCTTGTAGGTTGGAAGGCCAAACCTACCTTGGTACCCCGATATCATATTTCTGCATCAACATTAGGTGCAAGAAGGAGGACCAAATGTACAATGGTAGTTGTGAGCATGCAGGAAAGTTTCTAAAACAGCGTTTGTTCCAATATGAACCCTAAGCATGAAGCTCTAACTTTCGCTCAATTGAAAGGTAGAGGTATGCCAACGAAAATCAAGGACCTTATTTTTCCTTTATCAGTATCAAAGAAAATACAAAGAAAGAAAAAGGTGTTATCACTCTAAACAAATATGGAAAGTAGGATAAACAATCACTTTGAATGTTTGGAATATATGATCACTCAAATTAATTCATAGCAGTCTCATCCTAAATAAAGTAAGCTTCATGAGAAGTCAGATAGCAATGAAGGAAAGAAAAATGCTTGGGAAAAATGAAAAAAAAAAAGAGCTTGAGGAACATCAGACATTAGATAAGTTCGACTTATGTCATCATCTTGATTTTTACATCAAAGTAAACTTGGAGATTCAGCAACTCATTGTCTTAAAAAAAAAAAAAAAAAAAAGGGAGATAGATTCAATTTGTAACATCACCTTGATGCAAGATGTAAGGGTGAACATGAGAATTCGGTGACTTATTATCTTAGAGAAAAGCAAGACCAGATTTACCTATGTCATCACCTTGATGCAAGGCGAGAACATCAACATAATGGTTTGGTGACTTCTCACCTGAAAGAAAAGGAAACACAAGGCTAGGAGAAGCAATTTAAAAAATTGAAGGAGCAAATAGACAACCTCAAAATTGATCATAGAGCTAATAAAACTGAACTTCCAAAGGAGACAAAATCTCCAATCTCTGAGGAGATTTTATAAGCACCAATGTTGCCCCAATTTCATATGCCACAAATTAACCTATATGAAGGAATGAAAGATCCAGTTGAACATTACAATTGTACCAGACATGGATGGAGCTTTATGGAGTTATTGATATGGCAATGAGTCAAACATTCCCTCTTACACTGACTGGATCTGCTAGAATGTGGTTCATATAGGTTAAACCAAGATCTATGGAATCATTCTCTTAGCTGGGACACATTTTGTCTCTTAATTCACAAAAGCCGAGGTTGTAAGCAAGTCCACATCACATCTTCTTTTGGTTAAGCCAAAGGAAGGTGAGTCTCTCAAAGATTACCTTATTAAATTTCATTATGAATCTATGCAGATAGAATCATATAGTGATAAAGTAGCTTTGACAGCTGTCATAAGAGGCATCTCCACAAAGAAATTTCAATCATAGATTTGAGAAATTTTTTGATCAACTTACCAAGGCTCGAAAGTTAATTAATGTTGAAGAATTTGTTAAGTCTAGAAGGATGAAAAGGAAAGAAAATAACAAGTCCAAATAATCATCAAAAGATAAAAATGTAGATCATAAGAAGAACGAAGGTCAACAGACAGATCACTCAAACCAAAAGCACCCCCCACGATAAGGCTCGGTTTCATAAGCATACCTCTTTGAACACCTCACATACTAATTTACTAATGTAAATCAAGGATCGAAACTTACTACATTGGCCAAGTAAACTATATCAGATCTAGATACCAAAAATAAACGAAAATTTTATCATTTCCATAATGACCATGGTCACATTATTGAAAAATGCTTGTACTTGAAAGATGAGATTGAATAGTTTATTCAAATGAAACATTTGCAAGAGTTTGTAGTAGCAATGCTAGAGACGTCGACAAAAAATACATCCAATAAATCTCATATCAATAAATTTTTCATCTCATATGAGAGCATCTAAGCGTCACTTATTTATGGAATAAAGTTTGTTGCTGATTTTACTTTAATACTTTGAATATCTTTTATGTTTTTGACATTGGAATACATTATGTTATATCAACATTGGACTGTCGAAGGGCTCTTAAGTGTGATCAGTCCTAACACTGTTGAGGTAAACTAGATCAAATAAATCATCATCAATATATTTGTAATTGTCAAGGCGCACTTAAATGTGATAAGTTCTAACATTGGTGACATAAAAATACACAATGATATGAAATGTTGTAGATAATGCTATGTATGACGTAATATCAACATTGAATAATATGAAATGTTACACAATATAAAGTCAACATTACCAGGCATAAAATGTTTTGAATTATGTAGTGTACATGTAAAATTAACCTTGCACAGTCTTAAACCACATAGGAAAAGCAATGCATGGTGTAAAAGTCAATATTACTTGACACACATGTCATGCATGATGCAAATTGCAATGCAAAGTTGACAATGTATCAAAGCTATGTGTTTGACATCATGCAATGATCACCATAAAAAATTCATCAAAACTCAAGATAATTCAAAATCTACTTGTGCACATTTTGTCAACTTTTTTTTATTATACATTGTAGTTAAGGGGCTAATGTTGTGGATTAATTTGGCTCTTGCTTACATGGTAATCCTATGTGGTGGTATTTGCTTATGTGGCATTATGATCCTATGTGGTCTAATAGTACACCAAAATCGAAGCTAAGAATAGAAAGTTATGATCGAAACAAAATGTGATCTAGATTGATTGACGAGCTTAGAGTTGAATTTTTATTTATATGGATTTTAATGTTGACTCCTATATTATATGATACTGCTCGACGATACGAGTCCATAGATTAGTAGCATGCTTAATTTGGACCTATAATTGAAAAGTTACAAGTCTATAAATTTTTGCTTAATTTTTCTGGGATTGATTTTATTGGATAGTAAAATATTTAAAAGAGTCATTGATGGAGGCCACATGGCACCAATTAGTAGGTTCCATGTGCCACCAACCAGTAGTACAACATGTCACCAACCGATGGTGCCACATGTCACCATAAATTAATAATAAAAATATTAATAGAAATATCTATATATTTTATTTCTCTCTCTCTCTCTCTTTTCTTTTTCTTTTTTTTTCCTTTTTTCCTTTTTTTTTCCCTCTCCCCCTCTCTCTGGCTCTCACATGTTCTAAAGGTGAGAATAGTTTCTCTCTCTTCCTCTCTCTCCCTTGCACATCTCTCTCTCTCTCTCTCTTCCATTCGGGTCATTTGGCCATTGGCTGCATTTTGGCTGCTAGATGGCCACATGCACTAATTGGTGCGGTGGCTCATGGCAAGGTTGTTAGGCCAGTTTGGCCAATAGACGCGTCGAGACCAATAGCCAGACACTTATGGCCGGCATTTTGTTCGTTGGCTAGATTTTCGGCAGTTCTCGGCCATGAGATTGGTTCCTCCACCCAGTTTTCGACCCCCTAATCTAAAAAATGATCTCCATTCATCCAAACTCTAAGCTGCTTGTGAGATACATATAGGAGAAGTTTGGCTAAAACTTTTAGGCCATTTTCTTGCCACGGCCGGTCAAGTTGAGTCCAATGGAGGTTGGTAACGTGTTCCTTATCACTTTAGCTTTCCATTGATACATTGTTTATGAATTATGGATGCGTATATGAAAAGTTGTCATTTTTTATTATTTGTGGTATTTAAAGTGGTAATTGTGTTGAATTGTATGTGTATGTACATAATTTTGTACAAAAATACACATGTATGTTTGTAATGCATATTCCTATATATATATATATATATATATATATATATGCGTAAGTATGCATGGGTACTCCATTGCCATGTGTGTAGATGTTCATACGAGCCTATATATATATATATATATGTCTTAAAAAATTGTATTTATATATATATATACACACACAAACGTGAGTACCTATGTATGTGCGTGAATATATATATATATGTGTGTTGTGTTTCGTTATTATGTAAGTTTATTTATTGTGTTGATTGGAATTTTTGTATGAAAACTTGAGCTAGCATGTGTGTAGATTGATATATATATATATATATATTGTGAACATATATATATATATATTTATTTGTTAAGAGGTTTTGTGTATATATATATATGGTTGTGTGTGAATATATGTGAAAATATATATGAATATGCATATGGGTGAACATATGTGATCATATATATATATATATATATATATGTGTGTGTGTGTGTGTAAGTATATGAATATATATATATATATGTATTTATTATATATATTTTTGTATTAATATGTATATGAGCATCATATACTTGTTAACAGGATTGCCTTTATATGTACATGACTATATGTGTAAGTGGATGCATATATGTAAATGCAACCATATATACATTTGAATGCATATAGATGAGTATGTATATGTATATACACATATAGTTGTGTACATATAGATGTTGTATATATATATATATATAAATTGTGTTATTAAAAATTCTGAAAAATATTATGTATGCTTTAGAAATTTGAGAAAATTATTATTTAATTACACTGTGTAAATTTTATGTGCTTTAAATATATTTAATGCATGAAAATTATATCTATGGCTTTAAAGAAATTATTGTGTTAAACTATTGTGCTAAGTTAAGGTAAGATTTATTTTTATATTCTATTATTAAATTTATTAAACAAATAAAATATATTTATGTGCATTTATTTTTATATGGAATTTCATGTTGTTTAATATGATTTCCCATAAATTAATTTTAATGATTTAAAAAGAATAATAACTTTTAGTGTATAAAATATACTATGTATTTGGATAATCATGAAATTGAATTATTGTGGGAGGAATTAATTTTATGAATTGTTGTATTTATTTTGATGGTTTAAAAGTGTTAGGTCTAAAATATTGATGATTTTATGCCATATTTATAGCTTAATATTTGTTAGTTTATGTTAATTTGTTATGGAAAGATACTTAATTATGTATTTTTTTTTATCTAGGTAAAAGAGGAAGAATTTTAAGAAAACAACCATAAAAATGGATTCCTTGGGTCGAATGGGAAGCAAGAATTGAGCTCGAACGGACTAAGCATTAAAAAGATTCCAAAAAGATACCTTGAAGATTCCATAAAGATTCTATCGGGAATTTCATGATGGAAGTGGATGTTATATGAATCATCAAGATCTAAGGATTTCAAATGTCTCGTTATTTTTAGATTTCGAGGTACGAGCAAAGAGTTATCATCATTTAAAGTTTAGAATTTATAAAAAATAATATTCTAGTTAAATCTCCACCATTGATCAAAAGAGAGAATCAAGGCAATTTGAGGGCCAAGATAAAAACAAGTGGCAATATTTGGTTAATTTATTATTAATGTGGCACATGTCATGTCACATGCTTCATTAAGGGTAAATTAGACTAATTAACTATTTTTTAGGAGGAATTAGATAAAAGGAAAGTAGTAGAGAGCAAGTAATATACAGTTTCCTTTTTACACATGAAATTCGTCCAACCCTTTTCATGGCCTAAAAAAGGTATCTTCCAAGACTCCCACATTGAAAATAAAGAGAGAAAAAGATTCCCAAGGCCCTATATATATAGCCCCCACCACATTGAAGGAAGATATACAAGTTTAGAGAGTTATTTAAGAGCTTTTAAGAGGCTTAAATAGAAACAAACCAAATTTTGGGAGTTTCTAAGATTCTCTTAAGGGTTCTAGGGTTTTAAAGTTTTAGAGTTTTAGAAGATCAATTGGAGAGCTTGGAGGAGGCAGAGAGACGTAGACTTGCTTGGAGAAGAAGGCTACGACTTTGAGAGCTCTTGGAGGAGAATTTCTTCAATAGTTTTTATTCTCTTTTCCTTTCTCTTTAATTGTGAATCTTATTATTTTTAATAATTATGGATGTTGAAATTATTTTTACCATGAACTAATTTTCATAGCTAGGGCTATGATGTAGCCCTAACTATGAAGGTTTAATTATTTTAATATATGTTGAGTTTTATTTAATTAGTAATATGTTTTGTTAATAAATCATTGGTATACTTAATGCTTTCATAGGCCGGAAGGAATGAATGATTTTAATAATATTTGAGCTTGGAAAAGGATAATATTATGGATCTCCAATGATTTACATGAATGCATAAATGATTTACATGCTTTCATAATTGATGAATTTGCATGATTTAATTTATAGGCCGGAAGGAATAAATTAGGTTATGTGAATATTATCAATTGTGAGTGGAAACTACTTTTGATTAATTTTGTGATTAAGTGTGGTTAACAAAATTACTAGTTAATTAAATTCACATATTTAAGTAATTAAATTGGAATAGTTAGTGGTGAAATCAAATGCCCTAGTATTCATAATTATTCAATTCTCTCTCTTACTTGAAATTGATCTAATTTTAATTGATTGCTCTTGTTTAATTTAGTTTATTTAGTTTTCAATTGCCATCTTAAATTTTAGTTCAAATATTATCAAAACCTAATTATCTTTGGTACTTAATACTTAATCCCTTGGGTACGACAACCCTATTTTTCCACTTTATTACTTGAAAACGATTCGTGCACTTGCGAGATTTTACACATCAAGTTTTTGGTGCCGTTGCCGGGGATTAAGGCATTAATATTAATTCGGATTGGGTTTAGTAGTACTTTGATCATTGTTTTCTTATTTTAAATTTTTATATTTATTTCTTAATTTTGGTTTTAGTGTTGCATGCTAGGGTTTTAATTCTTTGCTTGTTTGGCCAACTTGCTTTGAATTTTTAATACTTACTTTGTGGTACTTGGAACCAAAATTGTATTTTTAATTTATTGGTGTCTAGGTTAAAAGTTATGCATACTTAGGGGTTTTTCTTATTTTCAACTTTTGTTTATCTTTGTTATTTTCAAATTTAGTTGTATATTAGGGTTTAATTCTAATTGTTTGATTTATAAACTTGCAATTAATTTGAACCTTTGTTTTGTTAGTGTTTTCTTTTTAGAAAAATCATGGAATATCAAGCTTATGGTCATCAACCTTATTGGGATTATGGGGTGCCAACTAGTTCTCCGAGTGAAAATTTTATCGTGTTACAAAAGAATCTTGCTATGATGTCTAAACTCGTTGCAAATTTTAGAGTTCAAGCTGTACCTTGTGAATGGTGTGGAGTAAATCACTCAAGTGAAAATTGTAGAGTGGGGAATTCTTTTGCTTCAGAAGACTCAATTGAAGACTTATCAAGAAGACAATATAATCAAGTTGCAAATTTTGAGATTCAAGCTATAACATGTCAATGGTGTGGAGGCAATTATTTAAGTGAACATTGTCAAGTGGGAAATCCTTTTGCTCCGGAGGAGCCATTCGAAGACTTTCCCAACACATATAATTATGGATGGAGTGATCGACAAAGTTATTCAAGGTATGACAATTCAGATCTTTCAAGTTATCAAGTGAGCACATCTTTGATCGAGTATATGGAAAGGCATAGGGAAACATTTTCTAAATGTTATGATGCGATTGGCAAGTTGCAAAATCAATATTCTCCAAGTACAAACTTTCAAGTTCAATTAGAGCAACCAATGACAATTTTTTCACAAGGATCTCAAGAAGACTTGGAAATTAACATGGAGATTACTTGTAATAAGCAAGTTGATGAATTTGAATCCTTTCAAGAGCCACATAATGATGACAAATTTGAGGAATATGAAGAGGTGTCTATAAGGAGTGAAATGCAGCAAGAATCTTCAATTTTGGATAATTTTAATGAGGTACACACACATGACCAAGATTGCCCACCACAAGAAGTTTCCCAATGCACTATCACTAGTTCATGGGAATTTTCTAATTTTCCTTCAAATTCATTGCAAAAAGGGCTTAAGGATCATGAAGAGGATAAGTCAAGGAATCAATCAAGCCAAAAGTTGGCCAAATCCGATGAGGATATAGCTATGGCCGCACTTCAAGAAGATTGCTTACCAACGGAGGCTAAATCTCAACTTTTCAAGCCAAATATTGAATTTTCAAGAGCCCAAGATGTATATCCACGCTCCAAAAATGCAATTGAGGTTGAATGCATCCTAAAAGGAGATAAACAAAGCATTTTTGGACCTAAAAGAATCCAATCTACCAAAAAGAAAGTTCAATTCATGCTTTTGGTTCAAATTGAGACTTATATTGGACAAGGAGTTAAAAGTTTGCTAAGGCCACAAGATTATTATCATGCCCAATTTCCATAACATAAGCTTGGACAATATTATGAGGATGACATCATTTATATATTCAATCCAGGTTGAACATCAAAAGGATGAAGTCAAGCTAATGACTTTAAACAAGCGCTCTTGGGAGGCAACCCAAGTTTCTTTCTTTACCTTATATTTATCTATTTATTTTAGTTTTTTCTAGTTGTTTTCTTGTTTTAGGTTGTTTTGATGTGTTTTGTTTGAGTTTTTGCAAGGTTTTAAGATGTTTAGGTGTAAAAGAGCAAAAGACGAATGTTGAGAATTTCAAGTCTAAAGTTAGGTTTTCGGAGTATAACCACCTTGAATATGCATTGGAGTACATCAAATTGTATGGATACATGCCCTTCTTTTTGGCCGCGTGGTGTGAAGGGAAAATGCAACATGTAGGTTTTGTCAAGTTTTCACATTGCGAGGAACATTCCATGTCTTCAAAGGGGAGTATTCTTTACCTTTTATTTACTTTTGCTTTATTTTATGTTTTTCACAATGAGGACATTGTTCATTTTAAGTTTGGGGGTGAAAAGCATGCTTTGCATCTCTTAAATCTTGTCCATTTAAGTGTTTGTATAAGTTTTCAAAAATGTTAGTTTTAGTTTTTATTTTCCTTCATTATTAAAAAAAAAAAAAATTGTTTTTATGGTGTTTTTTCTTAAGTACTTTAATGAGCCAATGATAAGACTATGATTGAAAATAAATTGGTTTTTAGATGGTGGATTTGTTTTTGTGTATGCCTAAATGCTTGAATTTATATTCACATATTGTTACTTTCAATAAATTTTGAGCACATAATCAATAATGCATAATTTAGATTGTGTTTTGAAGAAGGTTTGCATGAATTAGAGTACTTTATTATTAATTGAACTCTAGAACTTGCTTGATTATTGCTTGAGGCGAAATCCTAGGTGAATGCATTACTAAGAACATGATTTAGGCCATCTTTGCTTAAGTTTGAGCCTTTCAAGCCAACCTAATACATTATCTTCCACTAGTACCTCATTTGAGCCTTTAGGATGCATAAAGATGTATTAGAGCCTTTTCTTCATTAAAGCACATGTACTTACCCTTTTAAAGCCTTAAATTTCTTTTTCCTACCTTGAACATACTACAAAGAGAGCTTTAATTGAATTGATATGAATATATGCTTGTGAGCTTGTTTGAGTGTTGAAAAAGAAAAAAAATGAGAAAAAGGAACAAAAAAAATAAAATAAAATAAAGTTTGGAGGTTAAGTATTTGGTGAATTTGGCTCTAGTATGCATTTTTGTGTAAATTGGAGGTTTGAATGTGCAATAAGAAGAAAAATAAGTTTGGGGGTTAGTGGAAAAGGAAAAAAAAAAAAAGAAATAAAGAAAGAATATGTGTGATTTGAAGAATGTATGCACAATAAAAAGGAGAAAACGGATATTGAAATTGAAGTTAAAATAAGAAAAGAAGTTCTAATAAAGAAACAAATTTTACAAGTAATTTATTCATTGATATTTAATTTTAGCTTTCTTTCTTTGATTTATTATATCCTATCCTTTTCTTTCTTTAGCCTTATCCATTAGCCTTAACAATAGAAACCATGAAGTCCTAATGATTTAAGGTGGTGCATTAACCTACATTAGTGGAGAGTGATAATTAAGTCAAGCATATGGTAGTTCATACGTTATTATCAATTTCTAATTCTTGTAAATTTATTCAAGCATATGATAATTAAGTGTATAAATTGATTTCCACACACACACATTGGAAGTATCATATATGTTGGATAGAATATAAGGTATTGAGTTACATAATTACTTTAAAACCATTTGAAAAGTCATATGTTATACAATCTTTGAGGCACCTCATTAAATTATCTTGTTTTTTAAATAAAATTTCATTTTCTTATTCTTTTTCTTTGCTAGGGACTAGCAAATCTTAAGTTTGGGGGTATTTGTTAGGTCTAAAATATTGATGATTTTATGCCATATTTATAGCTTAATATTTGTTAGTTTGTGTTAATTTGTTATGGAAAGATACTTAATTATGTATTTTTCTTAATCTAGGTAAAAGAGGAAGAATTTTAAGAAAAAAAACCATAAAAATGGATTTCTTGGGTCGAATTATGGTGGGAAGACAGATTTGAGCTCGAACGGACTAAACATTAAAAAGATTCCAAAAAGATACCTTGAAGATTCCATAAAGATTCTATCGGGAATTTCATGATGGAAGTGGATGTCATATGAATCATCAAGATCTAAGGATTTCAAATGTCTCGTTATTTTTAGATTTCGAGGTACGAGCAAAGAGTTATCATCATTTAAAGTTTAGAATTTATAAAAAATAATATTCTAGTTAAATCTCCACCATTGATCAAAAGAGAGAATCAAGGCAATTTGAGGGCCAAGATAAAAACAAGTGGCAATAATTGGTTAATTTATTATTAATGTGGCACATGTCATGTCACATGCTTCATTAAGGGTAAATTAGACTAATTAACTATTTTTTAGGAGGAATTAGATAAAAGGAAAGTAGTAGAGAGCAAGTAATATACAGTTCCTTTTTACACATGAAATTCGTACAACCGTTTTCATGGCCTAAAAAAGGTATCTTCCAAGACTCCCACATTGAAAATAAAGAGAGAAAAAGATTCCCAAGGCCCTATATATATAGCCCCCACCACATTGAAGGAAGATATACAAGTTTAGAGAGTTATTTAAGAGCTTTTAAGAGGCTTAAATAGAAACAAACCAAATTTTGGGAGTTTCTAAGATTCTCTTAAGGGTTCTAGGGTTTTAAAGTTTTAGAGTTTTAGAAGATCAATTGGAGAGCTTGGAGGAGGCAGAGAGACATGGGCTTGCTTGGAGAAGAAGGCTACGACTTTGAGAGCTCTTGGAGGAGAATTTCTTCAATAGTTTTTATTCTCTTTTCCTTTCTCTTTAATTGTGAATCTTATTATTTTTAATAATTATGGATGTTGAAATTATTTTTACCATGAACTAATTTTCATAGCTAGGGCTATGATGTAGCCCTAACTATGAAGGTTTAATTATTTTAATATATGTTGAGTTTTAATTAATTAGTAATATGTTTTGTTAATAAATCATTGGTATACTTAATGCTTTCATAGGCCGGAAGGAATGAATGATTTTAATAATATTTGAGCTTGAAAAAGGATAATATTATGGATCTCCAATGATTTACATGAATGCATAATTGATTGGAAAATAGTTATGTCTCATGCCATATTATTTGCTTAATCTATGCTTAATGAATTTGCATGATTTAATTTATAGGTCGGAAGGAATAAATTAGGTTATGAGAATATTATCAATTGTGAGTGGAAACTACTTTTGATTAATTTTGTGATTAAGTGTGGTTAACAAAATTACTAGTTAATTAAATTCACATATTTAAGTAATTAAATTGGAATAGTTAGTGGTGAAATCAAATGCCCTAGTATTCATAATTATTCAATTCTCTCTCTTACTTGAAATTAATCTAATTTTAATTGATTGCTCTTGTTTAATTTAGTTTATTTAGTTTTCAATTGCCATCTTAAATTTTAGTTCAAATATTATCAAAACCTAATTATCTTTGGTACTTAATACTTAATCCCTTGGGTACGACAACCCTATTTTTCCACTTTATTACTTGAAAACGATTCGTGCACTTGCGAGTTGATTTTACACATCACCTATGAAAGCATTAAGCATACCAATGATTTATTAACAAAGCATATTACTAATTAAATAAAACTCAACATATATTAAAATAATTAGACCTTCATAATTAGGGCTACATCATAGCCCTAGCTATAAAAATTAGTTCATGGAAAAAATAAATTCAACATTCATAATTATTAAAAATAATAAAGTTCACAATTAAAGAGAAAAGAGAAGAGAATAAAAACTATTGAAGAAATTCTCCTCCAAAAGCTCTCCAAGTTGTAGCCTTCTTCTTCAAGCAAGCCCATGTCTCTATGCCTCCTTCAAACTCTCCAATTGATCTTCTAAAACTCTAATATTTTAAAACCCTAGAACCCTTAAGGGAACCTTAGAAACCCCCAAAATTTGGTTTGTTTCTATTTAAGCCTTATAAAAGCTCTTAAATAACTCTCTGAACTTGTATATCTTCCTTCAATGTGGTGGGGGCTATATATATAGGACCTTGGGTACCTTTTTCTCTCTTTATTTTCAATGTGGGGGTTTTGGAAGATACCTTTTTTAGGCCATGAAGAGGGTTGGACGAATTTCATGTGTAAAAAAGAAAGTTGATATTACTTACTCTCTACTACGTTCCTTTTATCTGATTCCTCCTAAAAAGATAGATAATTAATCTAATTTACCCTTAATAAAGCATGTGACATAACATGTGCCTCATTAATGATAAATTAACCAATTATTGCCACTTGTCTTTATCTTGGCCCCCAAATTGCTTTGATTCCCTCTTTTAATCAATGGTGGAGATTTAACTAGAATATTCCTTTTTATAAATTCCAAACTTTCAATGGCGATAACTCTTTGCTCGCACCTCGAAATTAAAAAATAATGAGATATTTGAAATCCTCAGATCGTGATGATTCATATGACATCAATTTCCATCATGAAATTCCCAATAGAATCTTTATGGAATCTTTAAGGTATCTTTTTAGAATCTTTTTAATGCTTAGTTCGCTCGAGTTCAAATCTTGCTTCCCACCATAATTTGACCTAAGGAATTCATTTTTATGGTTTTTTTTCTTAAAATTCTTCCTCTTTCTCCTAGACTAAGAAAAATACATAATTAAATATTTTTCCATAACAAATTAACACAAACTAATAAATATTAAGCTATAAATATGGCATAAAATCATCAATATTTTAGGCCTAACATTATTATTATTATAAGTATTTTTAATATTACTATATGGTAGCCTTCGGGCAAGTATCATAGTTTAGGGGTAAGAACAATAGCCATCGGGCAAGTATGATAGCCCTTGGGCAAGTGGTAGCCCTTTGGACAGGTATGATAGCCCGTGGACACGTGTGGTTATGTGATAACCCATGGACAAGTGATAACTTTTGGGCAGGTATGATAGCCCTCAAGCAAGTTACACTAATACTGTTATATATTATCATTTATATAATAATTATTATTATTGTTATCGTGGTGGTTGTTTTGTTGCCTTTATTTCTATATTATGCATTGGTATGTTTGTGAAACAATATTGAAATGTATTTGAAATGTACAATACTAAGTGGATGGTGTGGCAAACGTGAATATTCAAAGGTAATCCTCGTTTATTAAACTATTTCTAATATATATATACTTATTTATATTTTATTATCGAAGTGCTACCATTTGTGGAATTATTTATAGTAAGGTGGGAGGCATAAGGTGATGCTGTATAGAAGTGTGTTTTTGGTGTGTGTAATTTTTATAGCATGTCCAACCTTTATGGGAGATGTTGTCGAATTTTCTGTATGATGGTCCGGTAAGGTTTCCCTTGGGATCAGGACTTATCTAGATTTCTGAAAAGGGATCCTAGATTGGTCCTGGCAACACGGCCATAGAAGTTTGCTCCATTGGGTGACCAACTTGGCTTCAAGTTGCATTTGGATTTGGTTATCGGGATTATGTTGGATTTTTCTTCGTTGGAAAAGGTAGACTTAATGTTGTGTTTTTTTTTTTTTTTTTTTTTTTTGTTGATAATATGAAATAAAATTATTTATGAGTTTGAATTTCATATTTAAAATGAGCATTAATAGTTGTATATTTACATACTTGTTACTTTACACATGTACTTTCTATCTAATATTATATTTAAACTAATGTTTGTAAATTTAGATTCCTAAGCAGCTTGGGAACACCAAATGTGGTTATTATATCATTATGATAATATGGGATATCATTAGGAGAAATGCACATGGGCAAAACTTATGAATAATGGTAATTTTTACATATTAATATAATTAATTATTTTATAATAATTAATAATTATTTATTTTGTATATGTTTTAATAATTTTTTAACATAATTTTTTCATGTGCAATATAAAGATGTAACTTGGTTACAAGATAATATCAACCAATTTAGAGCTAAATGGGCATCAATTATGATCTCAAACATTTCATCTCAATGAGTATAATTGTTTAATTGCTTTTGTTTGTAAATAACTATATAAAATAGTTGATAAAATAGTAAAATTATTATATGAGTTGATATTTAATCTATTTGAAATATTATTTTGTTATGAAAATATTTATTTGAATTTTGATTTCTATTTTTTTTTTGTGTGAAGCTAGTTATTAAACGACCCTAATTTTACAAAATTAAAAGCATCATTCAAAACAAAAACAAAAAAAGAAAAAGAAAAAGAAAGAAAGAAGGAAAGAAAGACGACGCTTTTATAAAAACGTCGCTATATATAAGAGAATAGCCAACACTTTCTTTCATAAAAGCATGTCGCTATATGAGAATAGGCAACGTCTTTTTAAAGCGTTGCTAAAAGCATATGAGAATATCTGATGCTTTTTAAAAGTTGTTGCTAAATGTATATGCAATAATTGACATTTTTTTAAAAAGCCTTGCTACACGTATAAATAATAGCAGATACTTTTTCAAAAAGCATTGCTAAATGTATATGTATACCCAATGCTTTTTCAGAAAAGCATCAGCTATTCTTGTACTTTTAGTAACTTTTAAAAAAAAAAAAAAACATTGATTATTTTGTACATTTAGCAACACTTTCAAAAAAGCATCAGTTATTTAAACACATTTAGCATCGCTTTTCTTTAAAAAAAAAAAAAAAAGCATTGCTAGATATCAAATTAAAAGACGCTTTATAAAGCGTCATTTTGACAATTTTAGCAACACCCTACCATGTGACGTTTTGTTAAGCATCAGCGTTTATTTTAAATGGCGCATTAATTGCGTCTCCTATTATTGCTTTTCTTATAGTGGTGACTCATTGATAAAGTGGAAGGAAGAGATTGTTGAAATAAAAATTATAGGAACTAAATTGATGCTCATCCTAGATGTAAGGGTGTTAAAAGAAATTAACCCATTAAAAAGGTTATAAATAAAAGCTTTTTATTTAAAACAATTTTAATTATAGAAAACCACAAAAACCTCATTTATTATAGCTATACCAAGCAAAAGCTTAATTAATGATAATTGCAGGAATAATCCAATGATAAAGTTGTTAATCTTTTTAAGAAAACGATCTTGGATTTAAATTCTTAATTTTCAATATAAAAAGCAAAAGCTTTGTGGATATGTTGGTCTAACTTTTATAAGTGTTTACATTATAGACAAATGATTTTATCTTCATTTGTTACTAATGATCTGATTTGATTTCCATAAGCACCGTTACTTTTCACACACAATTTCTTAATTTTCAAAATTTTCCATTAATGAGACCTTATTTATGGTTAAAATTTTGTCAAATTCATGTCCAAACAAGAATTATCATAGCAATAAATAAACCTTTCAAAAGCGCACACAAATTATTCTTGCCAAAAATGATTTTAGGGAGTTCAACCAATCAAGGATCAAAATGACACTGTCAATCGGTCTCGCACCAGAGTACAGATTCTCCAATAGGGCAAATAACATAATAACCTTGTTATGGACTTGATATGGGCCTTTGAAGTCTAATGGTCTATTTAAGGCCCATCAAATTATAAAACCGGTCCTTATATGGGAATATATTTTCAAATAATAAAGCCAACCTTTGTCAAAATATTAATAATGATGATAATAATAATAGGCAAAAGGGTATAAAAGACTATATCTTAGGAGATGATACAGGAATATACAATAAAATTATAAGAAAAAGAAAAAAAGTTAGACAATAAAAAGTTAGACCAAGGTGACATGGCATACTTATCGTTATATTGTAACCGATTTAAAACTTTTTGTTTTTTCATCTTTGGAGATAGAACTTGCATTATAAGAATCGTAATGATAGACGATGCAATTAATGCGTCACACAAAATAAAGACCGAAGTTTTATGAAATGTCACCTAACGTCCTATCGTTAAAACCATAAGACAACACACGATACATTAATAGTGTCGTCTATCTTAAAGAAAACCGACGTTGTACAAAATAATGCGTCGCTAAAAGTTTAAAGAAAAAGCGACGCTATAAAAATGCATCGCCTATTTTTTGAGTTTTTAGTGACAATTTTGTTCATAGCGTTGGCTTTAACTTTAATTTTTAGTGACGCGTTCTAATAAGCGTAAGCTTTTATTTTCACCTTTTAGTTATACTTTTAAAAAAGGGTCAGTTTTATATTCTAGCTTTTAGCGACATTTTTCTTAAAAGCGTCAGCTTTTATGTTAAACATTTAGCGACGCTTTCAAAAAGCATCTCTAAAAGTTACATTTAGTCACGATTTTTTAAACCATTGCTAAATTTATTTTGCTAAAGCGTCACTAAAAAGGCAGCCAATGAAAGGAGACACTTCTCAAAAGTGTCGCTAAAGGTGAACAAAAGCGTCGCCCCATCTTTCAGGCGACGTTTTTATTTTAATGTGTTGCAGTTTTGTTTTTTGTTTTTTAAATTTGCTTATTTTAATTTTGTGAAAATTGATTAAAATAGTAAAAATTAAAATAATTAAAATACAAAAAAATTAAAACTAGCTTCATCCAAAATAATTAAAATACAAAAATTTAAAATAAACATTTTCATAACAAAATAATTAAATATTATCTCAAGAAATATTTTTACAATTTGGTAAACTATTGTTTACGCAAAAGCAAAAGCAAAAGCAAAAGCAATATCAATATTAATTAAACTTCCATGAATGCATACTCATTGAGATGGAGGTTGACATCCTCTTGTTGACGATATGGAAAAATTAAAAAAATTATTAACACTTATGCAAAATAAATAAATTATTATTATTATTAAAGTAATTTAGCAAATGAAAAGTTAAAGAATATTATCATTATTCATAAGATTTGGCGAGGTACATTTCTCCTAATTAAAAGTAGAAAAACTCATAATGAAGCGAATCAAAAAATTAATTAAATGAATAATAATAAATGTCATAAATATTGCTTAAAATATAAGTTAATAAATCTACGTACCAATTTATTTAGAAGATATTTTTTATCCATATCCCCTCACAGTCATTACGAACATAGCCACTCTCACACATTTATTCTCATTATTATTTTCATCAACACATGGCAACTGTATGACAAATGGATTGTGAGTCATCGTAGTATTGCCAAGAACATCTTCTTCAACCAATTCTTCTTCAATAAAAGTACGATGTTGTGGTGGAGTTAAAACAATAGACCATCTCGAATCAAGTTGATCTTCAACATAAAATACTTATTGAACTTGTGAAGCCATAATGAATGGATCAGATTTATATCCAATTTTATTTAAATTAACACAAGTAAACCTTATCTCATCAACTTTCACACCACTGCTATCAACCCAATCACACTTGAACACGAGAATTTGAAACACAGTGTAATTGACATCCCAAATTTCTCTTATGACCCCATAGTATGCCATCTCAGCTAAAATTAGGTTATTATCCTTAGCATTAGCAAAATGCTCACTTTTGGCAATTACTTTGACACCACTATTCTGGGTGACTCGTTTATTATCCTTATCTAATGTGTTGAATCGATCAATCTAAAGTTGAAGAACAAAATCATGTCAAGCAATATCACAAACAAAATATCTACAAAAGCAAGATTAAGAAAATTCACCGGTTAAAGTTAAAGAACAACCCACGACCCAAGCTTTTTCCACCTTCTTATACAATACAACAAACGGCAAGCCAAACCCACCAAATCTACGGCAACAAAGGGAAGAAGAAACCTAGCGAACTTAACCTGCAGTTAAAATAAAAAAAGAAAAACCCCAACCCATCACATGCCACCGCCAACCACAAAGAAAAAAGAGACTCACCTAAACGATGGAGACAAAGAACGAAGAAACCCAGCTAACCACGAGGGTAATACAGAAAAACCCACCTTCTCAACGGCACTGTAGGCAAATGAAAGGTGAAAGTTGAAATATCACACTCTCCAAGTCTCTTTTAGATTGCTTTCAAATCTAACATCCATTAGGTAGTGTACTTGATGTAGTTTTAGAAAAGAAAAGGGATCCAAATACGTGCGTAAAATTTGAAAATGGGCCTAAAATTTTCAGAAAATGGAAAAAAAAGGATACGCTTCTGAAGAAAAAGCCAGAAGTGTCGCTAATAGTCCTACTTAATTAAACATTTAACAACGCTTAGAAAATGTGTCGAGAAAAAGCATGCCAGATCCTTTTTTTCTTTTTTCTTTTTTCTTTTTTTTGTGTTTTTTCATGTATAGTTTATTTGATTTTAAAAATTTCAAGTCTCATAAATATTCTTTTTTTTTTAAAATTAAGAGAATAGGCGATGCATTTACAGCTAAAAGGATCGCCTATTCCTTCAATTTCATTGTTTTTTTGTTCTTTAATTAGTTTCTTATTGTTCATTTGAAAATAAATACTGAAAATATTTCTTAAAATTGTGAAACAAAATTACCAAAGTGGTTGTTTAATTTTTTTGATTTCCAAGTACACTTCATTTGCTTTAAAAACTTGCAAATTTATTAATGTTTTTTTTTTTAAGGAATGGAATCAGTGACGCATTTCCACCAACAAGCATCGCCTATTCCATGTTTTATTTTTTTGTTCTTTAATTTGAAGGAACAAGCAACACATCAAAAGGAAAAAACGTTGGCATATACTTTTTAATTTTTTCTTATTTATTAGTTATTATTATTTTTTTTTTTGTTTTTCAAATATAGTTTATTTGCTTTTAAAATTTGTAAGTCCTTTAAAATTTTTTTTTTTAATTTATAGAGAAGGTGACGGATTTACAGCTTAAAGCGTCGCCTTGCTTCAATTTCATTATTTTTTCTATTCTTTATTTAGTTTTTTTTATTGTTTTTTAATTTTTTTTTATTTTTAATCTAAAAATAAACACTGAAAATATTTTTGAAAAATGTGAAGCAAAATATCGAATATGGCTATTTATTTTTCCATTTTTCAAGTACACCTTAATTGTTTTCAAAATTTGCAAGTCTTTTAATTTTTTTTTTCTTTTCAAATTGAGGGAACAAGTGATGCAGTTTCATCAAAAAGCGTCACTTGTTCATAAATTGTGGGAACAAGTGATGCATTTTGATAAAAAAGCGTCGCCTATTCCAAGTTTTATTAAATGAGCTGAACTTTTTTGTGTCTGTGTTCAATAATAGCTTACTTTTTTTTTAAAAATTTGAAAGTCTCTTAAATTGCTTTTTTAAAAAAAAATTTGAAAGAAAAGGCAACGCTTTTACAATAAAAAGCGTCGCCTATTCCACATTTTTTTTCTTTAATTATTTTTTTGATTGCTCACCTACAAATTAAAAAAAGATATTTGCAAAATTAAAAAAAATTACTAAAAAACCCTTTCAATTTAAAAAAATAAAAAAATAAAACAAAACACAACTCTTTTTTTATAAAAGCATCGCTATACATATAAATAAGTGAACTTTTTTATAAAAGCGTCACTAAATGCTTTAATAGGCGATGCTTTTAATAAGGGTTGCTAAAGGTAGGATAAAAGGTGACGCTTTTTTGAAAAAGGCGTCGCCTAAAACTATTTTACTTATTTTTTGTTGTATTATAATATCCAAGGCATTTGGTCTGGTTGTCTGGTAATTCCTTGAGAGTGTAAAAGGTTACGGGTTGATTTTTTTTTTTTAAATATATAAATAATAATAAAAGAAAAAAGGTGAAAATTGGTTGGGTATTGATGGGTTTGTACGTGTAAATAAAAAAATTGAAAAAAAAAAGATAAAGGGTATTGATAGGTTTGCACACATGTAAAATAAAATAAAAAATAGAAAAATAATGAAAAAAGAAAAAAGGTGAAAAACAGTGTAAATAAAAAAATGAAAAAAAAGGTGAAAAAATTTTAATATATAAAAAAGGACAGGATGGGTTTGCATACGTGTAAATAAAAAATTAAAAAAAATAAGAAAAATTGGAAAATAAGAAAAAAAGAAAGAAGGTGAAAATCTTTCTATGAAAAAAAAAAAAGAAGGTGAAAAGATTTTAAAATATAAAAAGGGAAAGGGCATTCTAAGAATTGAACCTAGACCTCTTACTCTTAAAAGATGCATCACACCACCAAAACAAATGCATGACTAGTTTCCAATTGAATAAAATCAAATTAAAAAGTTTTAGGCGATGCGTTTTCAAGAAAAGCGTCGCCTTCTATCCATATTTAGGTGATGCATTTTGAAAAAGGTGTTGCCTAAAACTATATTACTTATTTTTTGTTGTATTATTACATTTAAAGCATTTAGTCTGGTGGTGTGGTGATTCCTTGGTAAAAATTGGTTGGATATGAATGGGTTTACATGTGTAAAATAAAAAAAAAAATTGAAAAATAATAAAAAAAGAAAAAAGGTTAATATAATAAAAAAAGAAAAAACGTGAAAATTGGTTGGGTATTGATGGGTTTGTACACATGTAAATAAAAAATTTTTAAAAAAAGGTAAAAATTTGTTGGGTATTGATGGGTTTGCACACGTGTAAAATAAAAAAAATAATTGAAAAATAATAAAGAAAGAAAAAAGGTGAAAATAGATGTAAATAAAATAAAAAGAAAAATTGAAAAATAATAAAAAATAATAAAAAAAAGTGAAAAGATTTTAAAATATAAAAAAGAACAAGATGGGTCTACATACAGGTAAATTAAAAAAAATACAAAAAATTGAAAAAAAAGAAAAAAAAAAAGAAAAAGAAGGTGAAAATCTTTCAATGAAAAAAAAAGGTGAAAAGATTTTTAAAATATAAAAAAGGAAAGGGCATTCCAAGAATTGAACCCTAAACCTCTTATTCTTAAAAATGCATCACACCACCAAAACAAAGGAATGATTAGTTTTCAGTTGAATAAAATAAAATTAAAAAGTTTTAGGTGATGCATTTTCAAAAAAAGCATTGCTTTTTGTCCATGTTTAGCGATGCTTCTGTAAAGCGTCATCTATTCCTAAAAAGCATCGCCTATTTTTATATTAAGCATCCTCTAAAAGCGTCGCCTATTCCATTTTTTTTCTTTAATTAGTGTTTTTTTGTTCATCAACAAATAAACATTGGAAATAATTCTTAGGTATGTGAAGTAAAATTACTGAGGTGGTTGTTTAATGTTTTTGTTTTTTAAGTATAGTTTAAGCATCCACTAAAATTTGTAAGTTTCTTAAATTGTATTTTCATATTTAAAAAAAAAAGTGAACTGGCTACGCAATTTCTTTGAAAAGCATCGCCTGTTCCATGTTCTGTATTAATTATTTCTCCTTAATTATTTTTTTTTTGTTCATCTATAAATAAGCACTGGAAATATTTTTGAAATATGTGAAGCAAAATTACTGAGGTGTTTGTTTAATTTTTTTGTTTTTCAAGTACAATTTAAGCATCCACTAAAATTTCCAAGGCTTTTAAATTGTATTTTTGTATTTAAAAAAAAGGGAATAGGCGATGCAATTGTTTCCAAAAGCGTCGCCTGTTCCTTTTTTTTTTCTTTAATTAGTTTTTTCTTTTTTGTTTTTTTTTTCATTTACAAATAAGCACTAAAAATATTTCTTAAATATATGAAGCAAAATTACTGAGGTGGTTGTTTATTTTTTTTTTCAAGTATAGTTTAAGCATCCACTAAAATTTACAAGTTTCTTAAATTGTATTTTTGTATGTAAAAAAAATGTAATAGCGATGCAATTCCTTCCAAAAGCATCACCAGTTCCGTGTTTTTTTAAAAAAAAATTTCTTTAATTTTTTTTTTTGTTTATCTACAAATAAACACTGAAAATATTTTGTAAATATGTAAAGCAAAATTATTGAGGTGGTTGTTTGACTTTTTTTTGTTTTTTAGGTATAGTTTAAATATCCACTAAAATTTGCAAGTGTCTTAAATTGTATTTTTGTATTTCAAAAAAAAAAAAAAAAGGAACAGGCAAAGCAATTCTTTCCAAAAGCATCACCGGATTCTTTTTTTTTTTTTTTTTTTGTTCATATGCAAATAAGCACTGAAAATATTTCTTAACTATATAAAGCAAAATTAATCAGGTTGCCATTTAATTGTTTTTGTTATTCAAGTACAATTTAAGCATCCACTAAAATTTGTAAGTCTCTAAAATTATATTTAAAAAAAACAAAAAAAAGAAACGGAATAGGCGACGCAAGTCCTTCCAAAAGCATCACTTGCTCCATATTTTATTTATTTATTTGTTCTTTTGGTTCTTTTTTTTTTTTTTTGGTTCACGTAACCAATACCTTAATAATTTTGTTTCACATTTTCAAGAAATATTTTCAGTATTTATTCGTAGATGAACAATTAAATATTTAATTAAAAAAAGGAACAAGGAAAGTGTTATGCTATTAATGCATTGCCTGTTCCTCAATTTTTTAAAAAAATAAAAATTTAATAGAGTTCCAAATTTTAAAAGTAAATAAACTATACTTGAAAAATAAAGAAATTAAACAATCAGCTTATTAATTTTTCTTAACATTTTAAGTAATATTTTAAGTGTTTATTTGTAGATGAACAATAAAAAAAAAAAAAACCTAATTCAAGGCCCAAAAAAAAAAAAAAAGATATGAAACAGGCGACACTTTAAGTAAATAATATATCGCCTATTTCCTTTTTTTTTTTAAATTAAAAAAAACAATTTAAGAGACTTGTAAATTTTAAAAGCAAATAAACTGGACTTGAAAAACAAAAAAAATTAAACAACCATCTTGGTATTTTTTTTCATCATATTTTTAAGAAATATTTTCAGTGTTTATTTGTAGATGAACAATAAAAAATTAATTAAAGAACAAAAAAATTTAAGATTGAAGTACAGGCGACACGTTTTGCTGAAAATTGGTCGCTTGTTCCCTTAATTTAAAAAAAAAAATATTTAAGAGATTGGCAAATTTTAAAAGCAAATAAGCTGTACGTGAAAAAAAAAAAAAAATTCCTGGCAATGTTTACCATGTTTTTTGTTTGCAATTTCCACTTAATTTATTTTTGCAATAGTAACTAATTTGTTTGTTAAATTAAGGAGTTTCAAATTTTTTTTTTTTATTATATCAAATATTAAGTGACTCTTTTTCTATTATAAATGTCGCCTATTTTCATCTAGAAATTTATTAGTTTTTTTTCATGTTTTTTTAGTATGCATATAACTAAATTTTGTTATTATATAAACATAGATAAGTGGTCGCTTGTTCCCTTAATTTTAAAAAAAAAAATATTTAAGAGATTGGCAAATTTTAAAAGCAAATAAGCTGTACGTGAAAAAAAAAAAAAATTCCTGACAATGTTTACCATGTTTTTTGTTTGCAATTTCCACTTAATTTATTTTTGCAATAGTAACTAATTTGTTTGTTAAATTAAGGAGTTTCAAATTTTTTTTTTTTTTATCATATCAAATATTAAGTGACTCTTTTTCTATTATAAATGTCGCCTATTTTCATCTAGAAATTTATTAGTTTTTTTTCATGTTTTTTTAGTATGCATATAACTAAATTTTGTTATTATATAAACATAGATAAGTGGTCGCTTGTTCCCTTAATTTAAAAAAAAAAAATATTTAAGAGATTGGCAAATTTTAAAAGCAAATAAGCTGTACGTGAAAAAAAAAAAAAATTCCTGACAATGTTTACCATGTTTTTTGTTTGCAATTTCCACTTAATTTATTTTTGCAATAGTAACTAATTTGTTTGTTAAATTATGGAGTTTCAAATTTTTTTTTTTTTTATCATATCAAATATTAAGTGACTCTTTTTCTATTATAAATGTCGCCTATTTTCATCTAGAAATTTATTAGTTTTTTTTCATGTTTTTTTAGTATGCATATAACTAAATTTTGTTATTATATAAACATAGATAAGTGGTTGGTTGATCATTTTGCATGAGTATAGCATTTAAACAATATAATTAAGATAAAATATAAGCACAGTATTAAAGTTGACTCTTTTCAGACATATTTTCAGCAATGCCGAAAAGCAGCAGCATCATGTATTTTTTTTTTTTAAGCGATCTTTTGACTTTGACAGTTTTTAAATGCATCGTATATTTATAGAATTTTAACTGATGCTTTTGCTTCAGCTTCGCGGTTTTATTTTTTTAGACGCTTTTGTTTCGTAACATCGCTAAGTTAGTATTACTAGATCTCAATTTTTGTGTAGTATTGAGTGCTATAGGAAAAGAAAGTAGGATAAAAAAGACTTAGATTGCCTGGCAATGCTACACTGGAGAGGAGACAAAATAAATAAATAAAATATTAGTTTGACAATTGGAACTCATACTGTAATTTGTAATGTAAATAGCAGTGGATGTTTCCGAATTCAAATCCTTGCATTTATGATATAAAAATAATAATCATAAGGTTTTATTTTATTTTATTAATTATTAGTATTATTATTTTTCATCATTAGTGACGGTTTCGAAATGTGTATCGTAATGCACCACTTGGAATTTGGAGGACATCTAGCTTAGAATTTCCAATTAATATGTCCGAAGTCAACCAAAGCAAGAGGATCCACTAGCTTGAGCCAGGTCAAAACCTTACCACTATGATTGTATTTTAGAAATACTTTCAAACTACTACCTAATATACAGTCCAAAAGAAAAAGGAAAAGAAAAAAAAAATTTATACCTAATACCATTTAAATAAATTAAATAAATGATAATAAAAAATTAATCTACCTAATTTGAGAACCCAATAAAAAAAATAACGAAACTTGTACTTTACTTTATTATTGTTATTAAAGTCGGCTTATATTCAAATTTAATATCATGCGCTTCTTTAATGTTAATTAATAATTATTAGTTCCTTCCATTTGCCGCAAACCGCTAGGTCAGATTCCAAAAAAGCGTACTAAACTCAAATTGATTTGGTCGTCTTGTTGACTTTCACATCATGATTTATGTCCTCCATAACCAAAGCCTCCGATCATTTTTAGACCGTCAGATTAATCATGCTAGAATTCTTCTCATATAAACTATCGCTGATCAACATCTAGATTTACTAATACCATATTCCTAAAAAATTCATGGTATTGGCGAGTAGCTTATTATTTGTTTTATATATATATATATATATATATATGTATGTATGTATATAAAACACTTTGAATTGTTAAGAATATATTTCCCACTTTACATTAAAGATTCAGTAACATGGTAAATATTAAAAGCTACTAATTGTCCAATTAAGATTTTAGTATTAATTTATTAAAGTGACATTAAATATTAGGAATATAGTCCTAACAGAATAGCTTATATATATATATATATATATACATATAAATATAGTGGGCAAAATTTTCCAATCCACATGTTGGTGATGTCACTGATTTTAGAAATATGCATACAGTCAATCTGTTATTGTAAAGAGATCCAATGATAGATATGGGAGATTCTAATTGAAAAATCTATCAAGATGTTTTAATGAAAGTGTAATTATATTTATGTGATGATAATTTCCAAGTTATGTTGAAAGATATGTTGATTTGGACATTAAAAGTGAGAACAATATGTTTTCTTCATAATGTAATGTAGCGTAATGGGCTGTTCCTACGTATTTATTTTCTCATATTAAATTTTTAATTTTAAAATATAAACTAAACAAATTAGATATCAACAAATAATAAAAAAATTAGCATGGAAACTATCTTCTAGTAAATAAGTTATATATAAATATATGTTAATTAAAAACCCATATTTTTTAGTGGTTCTCTATAGCCTACTTATAGCATTAAACTCGTTATATAAATAAACAACAAATTAAAAAGGTAAAAACAAATACATTTTCCATGAAGCATAGAATGAGTTGAAATATACATATATAAATCAAATATGAAATTAAATTTATGACGAACAACTTGCATGAGCTATTTTTCAAAAAAATAAAGAAAGAAAAGTCCTTGTTGAAATATTCAACTTCTTATATATATATTTATATATATATATATATATATATATATAAATTGAAACATCAATGATACTATTTTCACACAGATAACGAAGCTTTTAGCTAGCTGCAGAGTTCCTTCAATGGCAAAGATAAGCACTCTTCTTTCATGGCTTCTCGTTCTCATCTTCACCTGCACCGTGGTAATCCGTTGCACAGAATCTAGGGACGATAGAAAGGCAAGTATACATACATATATACATACATACATACGTGTAGCTTGCGGTTGTTAGTACAGCAAATTCTTAACGTTAGTTCGCCATGGAAATAGCGCTTGATAAACCTTGCATTGTTTCGTAGTGGCCTCACTTGAAAAGCACCAAAACTCCACACTCTTTTGTTTAATTTTGTTGCTTTAATTAATCAACGGATTTAAGTCGAAAAGTTTCGTTTTGGTGCCGGTATGGTGTTGTGACTGCAGGCATATATTGTGTACATGGGAGAACATTCGAAGGGCAAGGTTTTTTCTTCATCCTTTCACAAGAACATGCTACAGGAAGTCGTTGGCAGGTAAGGAAATTAAGGATTACATACATTATTTCTAGCTTCAATATGTTGACTCAATTCCTCGCTGTAATTACAGTTAGAATTTTTTTTTTTTTTAATTTATAGTAAACAACAATTTAATCTCAATAGTAAAATTAAATATCTAAAGCTAAAAGGGGATATATGAATTTTTTGGGTAATTATGATAGTATTTTTTAACTCTGCTTCCAAAACTATAAAAAATTTCGTATATTGTCCTCTGAACTTTTTTTTTTTAATACCACTTTGTTCCACTAATCAAACATTTTAGACGAACGAATTAAAGCCCATGTAACTTTGTTTGAAAAAAAAAAATATTATGTATATAAATATTCTTATCAGTTTATATGGCTAACTAATTTTACCAAATTCATTAGAGAAAATTGCATACATGATTTGACTAAAGTGATATAAACTCCATATTTCTTGTTATTTTATTATTATTATTTTTTTTGAAATGTAAAAACTCAGTAGTTCAAGGGCGCAGTTTATGAGAAATTTTATGGCTTGAGAGGTATTTAAGTGAAAAACATGTCATAGTTTAGGGGTGGAGATAATAATATATATTAACTCTCCCTTAACAATATATATTATATAATATATAATATATAAGTGATTTTTATTATTGAATTGCCTTAAAAGACTCTTAAAAATAATGTTAAATGCACTTTAGTGTTTGGATTTTAAGTTTCTCAATCTAAGCCATTCAATGTGAAGTTTTAGGATCGTAATCCTCATTTTAAAGGATAATTTTAAAAAGAAAAACACTAGTTTCTTATACACACACATATCTATATATATATATAATCCGGTCTCTCATCATTATGTCATGATGGAATTCTAGCTATTAAATATTTTCAAATGCTTAGTTTTAAAGATATATTTGGAGATTTTAAGGATGTCACAGGGTTTACTTTGTTGGTCCTTATATCTTACTATAGTTAAATAAAATCTTAAATATATCTTTAAATCTCAGTATTTGAATAAATTCAATATTGATAAAGGAGATCCTGATCCATCAAAACATCTTTATGAGAGATTGATTGATATATATATATATATAAATATATATGGTTTGTTTAAAATGGAGGAAAAAAGTGTGATTAAGTGGGGATGCAGGACTATGATCAATTTAGAATTTTAGATAAGAATACCTAAATTGTGTTTCATCTTGTCTTTTTAGTTAGATTTCAAACCAATTAGAGTATAAATCTGAAATTAGATGCATATAATTATGATAGGCAATGAGTAAAATATCATGGACGTGAGACCACATGATTCCTATTTACAAAAAATGAATGGGACGGCCGACATATCCCACATGTGGATCAATCCAACTCATTTTTGTGAATATAGGCCACGTGGTCCTGAGTCCATTTGATTTTTTGCAAAAGGCGATTTTCATCAATGTATTATATATATATATATATGAAACTCATCATTTGTATCTTCGAAATCTGTCCTGAATTCAGCGATATTGCGACGGATCATTTACTCCACAGCTACAAAAGGAGTTTCAATGGTTTTGTTGTGAAGCTAACAGAGGAGGAAGTGCATAAGATGGCCAGTGGGTGAATTTAACCTCGGTTTTTGCTCTCATTTTTAACTTTTTTTTCCAGTCAATGCCTACTCGTCAGCAGCTAACTTCTACGAACTCTTACTCTGTGATATATAGGAATGGATGGTGTAGTATCTGTATTCCCTAATGAAAAGAAACAGCTCCATACCACAAGGTCCTGGGACTTCTTAGGTTTTCCCACACAAGTTAAAAGATCAACTACGGTTGAGAGTGACACCGTCATCGCGGTGCTTGACACGGGAATTTGGCCTGAATCAGATAGCTTCAAGGACAGTGGGTTTGGTCCCCCTCCCAAGAAATGGAAAGGCACCTGCCATCAAGTAAATCTCACTTGCAACAAGTACTTCCCATAATTTGTTACTTTTTTTCTTGGTTCATTTTTAGGTGGGAATTCAACCATGTTACCTAAAAGCCTTAAAAGGAGCAATAGTCCTTATGCTATTTGGGCCTTTCCAGTAAAGCTATTTTTATATTTTTAAAAGCCACTGTAAAATCACTTTCAAAAGTACTGACACATTTCAACCATGGATAGTAAAATTATCGGAGCACGATATTATCGCACGGATGGGTTATTTGACGAAGTTGATACAAAGTCTGCAAGAGATTCGGAAGGGCATGGGACGCACACAGCATCAACAATAGTCGGGGGATTAGTGGAGAGGGCAAGTCTTATGGGTCTGGGCTCAGGAACAGCAAGAGGCGGGGTTCCATCAGCCCGAATAGCGGTGTATAAAGTATGCTGGGCCGATGGATGCCATGACGCTGACATTCTTGCGGCTTTTGACGATGCCATTGCTGATGGCGTAGATATAATATCCCTCTCTTTGGGAGGCTCCACTGCTAAGGATTATTTCAACGATTCCATTGCAATTGGAACATTTCATGCAATGAGAAATGGGATTTTGACTTCGGCTTCGGCTGGTAACGATGGTCCATCCTCTGCCACTATCAGTAATTTCTCTCCTTGGATGCTTTCTGTGGCTGCTAGTACTATTGACAGAAAATTTTTCACCAATATTCAACTTGGTAACAATAAGATTTATCAGGTATTATTATTAATATTATTATTATTATTAATTGTTTTTTATCTTGGATTTAAAATTTCAACCTCTCAGATTTTTCTATCATGGAAAAAGTAAACTACGCTATTAGACTCTTCCGGTGGAAGGAAACTTTTCATACCCTCTTCTGTATAAAGTTGACAATTTCACCTACGAATAAAATTTCGAAAGTTTTTATGTAGATTGAAAATAAAGGAATATAGATTGCTGATATCTTTGTTTGTCCTTTGTAGGGAATTTCATTAAACACTTTTGACCTTAAAAATCAAATGTTTCCCATAATTTATGGAGGAAATGCTCCCAATGTTACTGGAGGCTTCAATGCGTCTGAATCAAGGTAAGTATAAGTTTTTGTTTCATCAGGTTCACTGGTTAAACACTTGGGCTAATATCATTGAGTTCTTATTTATTTGGCCAAAAACTTAAAAGAATTATTTTATTAGCAATTAAATTTTTTTAAGAAATATTATGTTTTTAAAACCCAAAAAACATTTTTTTTTTAAATTTATTACCAAAAAAGCTTAATTTCTTTTTATTTCTTTCTAACTATTCGTACTAGTTACTAGGGATTAATTAGGTGTAATAGCTTTTTGGTGATATATTAAGGGCCTGTTTAGTCATTTGCTTTTAAAATAGTTTTTATTCTGTAAAAAGAAAAAACTATTTTTAAAACAAAAGATTACCTATTTGGCCATTAGTTTTCAAAAACTGTTCTAGAAAATAAATTAAAAAAAAACAAAATTTGAAAAATAATAAAATAATATTTTTACCTGTTTTGAAAATAATAAAATACATATTATTTTAATTTGTTTTATTCATCATTTTTCTTTAATCTTCATTTATCTATCTTATAGAGAGAAAGTTGTAAAAAAAAATATTACTTCAATTCTTTGGATTATTTTAAAGAGCGAAAGTTGTAGAGAGAGAAAGATAGAGTATTATGGCTTGATAAATGTATCCAATGAAATTTTCTTATTCTTTTATTTTATCTTCTTCTTTTTTTTAAATTTTTTTAATAGAACAATTTAAAAAAATAGCTATTCCTCTTTTTTTTTTTTTTAATTCTTTATAAGTTACATCAATTATTTTTTTACTATTATTTTTTATTTTTCTTTCATTCGTTATATACCTACTAGTTTTTTATTTTTTTATTTTTTTTATTTTTTTTAATCTTACTTCTTTTATCAGTTTTTTTGGGACAAATATTTCTTATATCAATTATTTATTTTGCTATTTTGGTCTTTTTCCTCATTTTCCATTTTTTCCTTATCAAATATTCTCTCTCTCTCTCTCTCTCTCTCTCTCTCTCTCTCTCTCTCTTTTCTATTTTATAATGTGAATGAATTAATAAAAAGTAGAAAAAAAATGAAATTTTTTTTAAAAAAAATTTAAAAATTGTTTAGCCAAACATATATATATTTTTTTGAAAATTGTTTTCAAGTATTAATGGCCAACGCTCTTTGTTCTTATTAAACAGCAGAAAATAATTTTCTATTTTTTATTTTAAAAACAATGTTTTAAAAACAGAAAACATGACCAAACAAGCCTTAAATATTTTGTTTCGCTAAATGTAGGTTTTGCCTAGAACACTCAGTAGACAAAAATCTGGTTCAAGGGAAAATAGTCCTTTGTGATTCCTTTGTGGTTCCTAAGGAAACTACACCATTGGTCCGAGCAGGTGCAGTTGGTCTTATAATGCAGGGGACGAGGCGTAGAGATGTTGCCAACTCTTATCCCTTGCCTTCATCTTACCTTGATATGGACGATGGTGGGGATGTCTACCTATACATAAATACGCCAAGGTATATAAATTTACATTCACTTTGCTAAACCATCCTAATTTCATTTTATCAGCATTTTAGATTGTTTTAAAAATTAAAATTTAAAAATATATCGGTGGATAATATGTATCTAAATTAATAATCCTTAAGACTAACCATATAAACTCAAATAAACCGTTGATAAATCTTAAAATCTCAGAAGTTTCAGCAAAAGAGATATAACATACACCATTAGTATTTCTTTTATCATTTTTGAATTATTTTAAAGGATATAAAGGAGAATATATATATATATATATATATATATATATATATATATATATATATATTAATGGAGATTTTAAGGTGTATTGGCGGACTATACAAGCCTGGCCATAGGACAAAGTGAATTTTATGTAAATTTGAATAAATCACTAATGCAACTTCAAATCTCAATTCTTTAAGCATATTAAGTTCTAAAAGTTTTCTATCTTAGATGTATGATCATATGACATAGAATTCCTATCATATAAAATATAAATCAATAAAAAGAATCAGCTGAATAATATATTGATCTTCAATAAAATTTTAATTTTTCTTATAATAACAATTTACTTATATGTTTACAGTAATAATAACTCAACTGCAACTATATTCAAGACTCACGAGGGAAATGATTCATTAGCCCCTTGCGTAGCCTCCTTCTCATCAAGAGGTCCAAATCCAATTACACTTGATATTCTTAAGGTAATCAAGTTATTAATATCATTGTTAATGCAGTTTATCTTTACATGATTAATGCAAATTAATTCATTACTATTTCAATATATTGTTTATAGCCTGATTTATCTGCTCCTGGAGTCGATATTCTAGCTGCATGGACCCCGATTTCATCTGTTACTAGAGCAGAAGGCGATAATAGATTTGTGAAGTACAATATAATTTCAGGAACATCAATGGCTTGCCCACATGTTACTGCTGTAGCTGCCTACATCAAATCCTTTCATCCCACTTGGTCTCCTGCTGCTATCAAGTCCGCCCTCATGACTACTGGTAATTATATACAACTAAATTAGTCAAATGACTATCAGTAATTGCTGTTTGAATAATCACATCACTGATATTTTATCATATTAATTTAATTATATGCATTTTAGGGAGAGTGTCAAAATGACTTATACACTTATTTGTTTTTTTTTTTTTTTTTCTTTCTTTCTTTTTAAGCTATGTTAATGAAAGACTTTACCAAAGAGTTTGGCAAGAGCTTCAATGACTTATTATTTCTATTTTGACATTTTTACAAAGCATTGAAATATTACTTATCCAAAAATTTGATAATATTTTCAAAGATGAAATGAAAGAACCATAGTAAAATCGTATATTTCTAGCAATGTTTTAAATTTTTTGAATGTCCAGACAAGATATTACGTGTTTCTTTTGTGTCACATATCTATAAAAAATTGGTAATAGCAGGACCTATTTGATGTTTTCAGCATGAAGTACAGGGGCGACATTGCTCATTTTTATTTTTATTTTTATTTATGTTTTTTTCAAAAGCCCAACGATTTCAACATTCTCACCAAAATGAGGTCGGTTTATGCAATGAAGCCATAGTATTTTTGACAAAAATATATTTAAGGGTCATGCAATCAAGAAAAAAAAAATAATAAGAGAATTGAACATTAATTACAATTTGATGTTTATTACTCGGGACCAATTCCAATTACCAAATCTCTCTCCCTTTTTGTTGTGAATAATTTGCAGCAACCCCCATGCATGCCTTATCCAACTCTGATGCAGAGTTTGCATATGGAGCAGGCCATCTTGATCCTTTACAGTCTCTAAATCCTGGTTTGATATATGATGCTGATGAAGTTGACTATGTAAAATTTTTGTGCGGACAAGGTTATGATACTAGGCTTCTACGCATAGTTACTGGGGATAGCAGTAGTTGTTCGGAGGTCAATTATGGCACCATTTGGGATCTTAACTATCCTTCTTTTGCTCTTGCTTCCTCACCATCAGAATATATCAGTCGTGTTTTCCGTCGAACTGTCACAAATGTAGGATCGGCAATGTCCATATATCAGGTCAAAGTGGATGCTCCATTAGGTCTTAATATTGATGTGATTCCTTCAGTTCTCTCTTTCACTGCTCTTGGACAGAATCAATCCTTTGCAGTCACCATACAAGGAACCATAGATGAATCCATAGTCTCTGCTTCTTTGGTATGGGATGACGGTACTTACCAAGTAAGAAGTCCCATTGTCGTTTATGTTGTATGATAGTTCACTGTATATGTAACACTTATATAGTATGTATATATATACACAATTAATTATACTTTGAATTTCAATTTGTTTCCAGGAAAAAGAAAATATTTTTAGATTCCAATAAATTCTTTTGTATAAATCTCAGTGCTAATATCATGGTTATGATATGATTGAGAGATGATAATGCTCTGTGTGCTTTAAAATAATAATAAAGTGATGTTTATGGGTATATTGCATCTATTCTCCCTTAATTTGTAGATTAAATGTAGACTTAATTGGATTTTGGTAAGCTCAACTTTCAAAATTTTCAATTTAGGCCCATAACTTTTCAACTTGTTGAGTTAGTTATTGTGTGTTAGCAATTTTAATAATTCAAAATACTGTATTGTAAGTGTCTAGTATAAGTCAGTATTGAATAACCAAGAACAAATCTCTAATAAAAAAAAAAAATGGTGAATGACTTATAAACCCTTTATGTTAATTAGGTGGTTAGCCATACATTGTTATGCACTTTTGATTTTCACCGAGTTTAATTTTTTTACGTGGTTTTATGTTTGAAGTATTTTGATTTTGGTTTAAAATGATTTTTACAAAGTTTTTGAAAGTCAAAATATCTAATTTGACCAATGTTTTACCAGTTGTTCAAACGTTCAAACAACATTGGAAGTTGTTTGAACAATCATCTACCATGTGTCATTAGGAGATAGGTAGATCTAATGTAAATAACATCCTACCAACGTGTTAGATTCTCATTGCTGGATCTAGTACTGTTTGAACAGCGTCTAGACACTTGTCATTCTTTAGTTTGATTTTTAACCATTGTTTGAATAATCACCCTATTTTGCTTGAACAATGTCCCTGTGTTTGATAGAACCCTGCCCTTTCTTGAAGTTTGACGAGAAAAAAGCTTTTCAAACACATTATTGTCCACCATAGTGTGTTTCCACTGTATTGGAGTGTTTACAATCATATTGATCCAATCTAAACAACGTTTATTGATTTTATGCATCATGCATTGAGTCTCCTTATGGTTTTTAGTGTGAGTTTTCAATTGGTTTTTTTATTTTTCTACTATCCCATTTAGTGATAGAAACTCATAGGATTTTCCCACCAATATGGTACCCCAAGCACTTTTCTTTTTTCCACATACTAGATACTCCTTGAGATATGTTGCCATAAAGTCTTGGCAAGGAGTTTCCTTTACGAGGTAGATCGCTGCGATGATAATGAAGTTGTCCTCCTGCAAGGAAGACCATTGTAAAAGTAGTGAAGTGTTTGTCCTTTGCGAGCAAGGCCCTTGAAGATGGATGACAGGACTTGCCTCGGAACCCTCTTAGGATCTCTCGATTGGTTTCCCTTGGTGAAGTCCCACTAGCCAATTACTAGAGAATTACCCAATGAAACCCCGCTTAAAACATGGACAAACGAATATATGCAATATCGAATAATACCACAATATATAAAAAAGACCACAATAGCTTAAAGATCCACAACTACAGTCCAGAACGACAACGCATCATACTACAGACCATAACTACTACACATATATAATATGGTCAATATTTTATCCAATATCTAAATCAGAGCATTTTAAAAGTATTTGTAAAATTCAGAAGAACAACTGATACAAATAAGTGTTAAAAGATAAATATAAATAGAGAAAGACATGTATTGTTACTACGGTGAAAAGCACGAATTAACAAGTGATGCGCGAGGTAGGCTGCCAACTAACTGCCTCGACCTAGGGGAATGAATTTAAAATAAATAAAACATGAGATAGAGAAATCTCAGTGAATGGCATAGCATAATAGAAAAATAATAATTTATTTCTGTAAAACTTTCTCTCAAGATCTTTTGTTCCACTCGTTTGAAAAGTTCTCCTTTTAAAAATTAGTTCACAAAACCCAAACTTATACCCCATATCAATATCATAGAATCGATGCTCAAATAATATAAAGCTAATGTTCGTTACAATATTATAAAGTCTTAATCATGATATAACTATTGAGCATAAAATAATATAACCACAATTTCACAAAATTATTATAAAAGTGCAGTAAAAACCATAAATGTCTGAAAACCAATAATATACTCAGAAACATAAACAATGTGCCATACGATATAGCTAGTGCTGCCAAGTAATGCACGACATCCCATAACACCACCAAACAATAAAAGAGATGAAAACCAAAAACTGTGGGATAAACACACCTCATGACACTTAATGTACAAAAGACATCATGGCAATAATAAACTGTTGAGATAAACCCAACCTATGACCCTTAATGTATAAAAGGTATCATGGAAATTATAAACCTTTGGATATACCCAACCTCACGACCCTTAGCATCCTACAGGCATCGTGGCAAACCCGCTTGTTATAATATGATACTGATCCGAAACACTGGTACGATAAGGTACACTAATTAAAAACAATAATACAGTATCCATAAAATAATCTTTGTAAGATCATACCTTTCCAAACAATGATGTATCATAAAACGCAATGACATATTCAAATTCAACCATTTATTTAAATATCTTACACATTTCAAATCATCATTTCATGTCAAAACTATAAATACCATAGTGGAATATATATCACTATAAATCAATTTTAAGCACATAAAATTATAAAATATTTGAACATGCTTAAAAGCATATAATTTTCAATCCATTTCCTCAAAATCAATTATTTTCCAAAATGATTTAAAACCTCAATTCAAATACCAAGATATTTAAAAACCAGAAGCACATTATGAACTCAATAGAATTGGAAACCATTTAAAATATTGTCAAAAGTCACATAAAATAATAACATATATAAAAGCAGATACTCATATATGCATAAAATGAACATTTAAATCAAATAATATATATATATATATATAATACTCAAACCACATATATATTATACAACATGCCCAAAACATTTTAAAAATATAATCATTCATTGTATTATAGATGCTCACTCCTGCTCCCCTACAAGATCATCTTTAGGCTCAACATAAGTGTCTCGACAAATGGAGCATGAAAATAGGTTTAAAGGATCTAAAAATGGGAGAAGAAGTGTGTGGGTTAGCTTAGAACGACCGAAAAACACAACAATTTGGTGACCCACTCCCTCGGTTGCTGTAGACTTCATCGGCCCGATCTTGGCCCGTTGGCCAGTTGTTCAGCATGAAATTTCACAATTTAGTTCGCCTTCTTATGATCCTTCCACCTGTGTGGCATGTGTATAAAGGTTGGTAGCCAAAATTTGATAAAATGGTAATGACACAGTTGGGCATTAAACGGGGTTTCGGGTGACCTAGTCAGACCCATGGATCTGGGGAGAAGTTTCTTGTGTTTGGGGGATAAAATTGGTATTTTAGAATTTGTTCCTTGTTGGGCACATTTCCCAAGACTTATATAGAGCTTTTGGTCACTAACAGGCAAAAACTTGGGATTGGTTTGGACACTGATATTAAACTGATATCTAAAACTTACTAGAACCATAACTTTTTATCCATAACTTAGAATTTGACATGTCGCCAGTTTATGAACTCGTATCGATGAGCTATACATAATGGCACATTAATCAAACCAAAATCTTAACCATTGAAAAAGTCAACCTAGGATCCACATACAGTCCACTTGGTCAAACCTATACAACAGGGGTATTTTGATACGGGTTGTTACAACCTAGTTAAAGAAATTTTGTCCATGAAATTCATATCTTAGTTTTGGAAAAGGTGAGGATACTAACTCTGCATTTGATCTTTTCACTCCCAAGTTGCCTTCTTGATTAGGTGATTTCTCAAAAGAACTTCACTGGGGGTATGGTCTTGTTGTGAAGCTTTTTCTCTTCCTTACTTAGAATCTGCACTAGCTGCTCCTCATTTGATAAGTCATCACTTAACTCAATCTCTAGTATCTCCAACACATGTGATGGGTCTAAGATATACTTGTGAAGCATGGAGATGTGGAATACATAATAGACACAAGAAAGCTCCTCTGGCATTCATCATGGACACATGAGCTTGTAAGCTATTGTACCTATCCTCTTAACTATCCCATACGGTCCAATATAGTGAGGACTTAGCTTCCTTTGCTTTCCAAAGCATACTACGCCTTTCCAAGGAGAAAGCTTCAGGAATACTTTATCACCAACCTCGAACTTAAGATCCTTTCTACACACATCTGCATAGCTCTTTTGCCTATCCTGAGCTGCTTTCAACCTGACATGTATAATATTGACCTTGTCCACTGTCACTTGTACAATCTCAAGGCTTAAAAGTTTCCTTTCATCCATTTCATTCCAACATAATGGAGTACGACATTGTTTGCCATACAATGCCTCATAAGGTGACATCCGAATGCTCAAGTGATAATTATTGTTATAGGTGAACTCTATCATAGGTAGATAATCATTCCAATTTCCCTTAAACTGTAGTACACATGATATTAACATGTCGTCCAAGGTCTGAATAGTCCTCTTAGATTGTCCATCGGTCTAGGGTTGAAAAGCGACACTCTAATTTAACTTGACACCTAATTCCTTCATTAATCTCTACCAAAATCTTGAAGTGAACCGTGAATCTCTGTTAGATACAATCGATATTGGCACTCCATGCCAACTCACTCTATAATTCATAAAGAGTTTCGCTAACTTCTGAGGAGAAAACCTCTCATGAATGGGTAGGAAAATCCATCGTAATGCACTCCCATTTACATTATAAGATAGGTAAAGGCTATAGAAGTCCAAAAGGTTTTTGTCTCTCCGCTTTCACTTGTTGGCAAATAAAACATTGGATACATATTTAGCAACTTTTCTTTTCATCCTTGCCCACCAATAATACTTTTTCAGGGTACGGTACATCTTGCTACTACCAAGATGCATAAGCATAGGCAAAATTATGGGCTTTTTCCAGTATTTGCCTTTTCAACTCTTCATTGGATAGTATACAAAGCCTAGAACCCATCACTAAGGCTCCATCAACTTTCCCTTAGTATTTGCCTTTTCAAATCTAATAGCAAAGTCTAACTGTCCCCTTTTTCAATTTGCCTTCTCATGCCTATCAGGTAAGGGTTTTTGAGCTAGGCCTCGAGAACATGATCTATAAGTATTAGTAGTAGTCGGAAGCTAACAAAAAGTGCTTGTTAGGCTTAAAACATTCATGATTTTATACCATATTTATAGCTTAATATTTGTTAATTTGTGTTAATTTGTTATGGAATGATACTTATTTATCTATTTTTCCTAATCTAGGTGAAGGAGTAAGAAGTTCAAGAAAACAACCATAAAAATGCATACCTTAGGTCAAATTATGGTGGGAAGCAAGAATGGAGCTCAAATGGACCAATCGTTAAAAAGATTTCAAAAAGATATCTTGAAGATTCCATAAAGATTTTGTGGTGAATTTCATGATGGAAGTGGATGTCATATGAATCATTACGATATGATGATTTCAAATATCACATTATTTTCGGATTTAGAAGTGTGAGTAAAAATTTATCATCATTTAAAGTTTGGAATTTATAAAAAAGAATATTCTAGTTCAATCTCCACCATTGATTAAAAGAGGGGATCAAGGCAATTCAAGAACCAAGATATGGACAAGTGGCAATAACTGATTAATTTATCATTAATGAGGCACATGTCATGTCACATGCTCATTAAGGGTAAATTAGACTAATTAACTCTTTTTTTTAGAATGAATTAAAAAAAAAGGAAAGTATTGGGGAGCAAGTAATATCAAGTTTCCTTTTTACATATGAAATTCGTCCAACCCTCTTAATAGCTTAACAAATGTATCTTTTAAGACTCCCACATTGAAAATAAAGAGAGAAAAAAGGTTCCCAACGTCTTATATATATAGGGGTACTTCATTGAAGGAAGATATACAAGTTTAGAGAGTTAATTAAGAGTTTTTAGTAGGCTTAAATATAAAACAAACCAAATTTTGGGAGTTTCTTCAGTTCTCTTAAGGGTTGTAGGGTATTAAATTTTGGGATTTTAAGAGATTAATTAGAGAGTGTGGAGGAGGCATAGAGATGTGGGCTTACTTGGAGAAGAAGGCTACGACTTGGAGAGCTTTTGGAGGAGGATTTCTTCAATAGTTTTTATTCTCTTTTCTTTCTCTTTATTTTTTCTTTATAATTATGGATGTTGAAATTATTTTTACCATGAACTAATTTCATAGCTAAGGTTATGATGTAGCCCTAACTATGAAGGTTTAATTATTTTAATATATGTTGATTTTTATTTAATTAGTAATATGTTTTGTTAATGCTTTCATAGGCTGGAAGGAATGAATGATTTTAATAATATTTGAGCTTGGAAAAGGATAATATTATGGATCTACAATGATTTATATGAATGCATAATTGATTGGAAAATAGTTATGTTTTATGCCATATTATTTACTTAATCTATGCTTAATGAATTTGCATGATTTAATTTATAGACCGAAAAGAATAAATTAGGTTATATGAATCTTATCAATTGTGAATGGAAACTACTTTTGATTAATTTTGTAATTAAGCGTGGTTAACAAAATTACTAGTAATTAAATTCACATATTTAAGTAATTAAATTGGAATCGTTATTGGTGAAATCAAAAGCCCTAGTATTCATAATTATTAAACTCACTCTTTTACTTGAAATTGATCTAATTTAATTTTATTGCTTTTATTTAATTTAGTTTATTTAATTTTCAATTGCCATCTCAATTGTTAGTTCAAATATTATCAAAACCTAATTGTTAGTTCAAATTTTCATGCTCATGAAGTATGCATCAACAAATCAACACCTAACTGTTGACGTGTGGTAATTTTGTCACTTGATGGTCCATGCATTACCCGGCTAACATGCACACATTGGTATCACCTTTTTTCTTTTTTATGAGTTTATATTTTCTTGTATGTTTTAATTGATGCAAGGTATATTTTGATGATGTTTTGTGCCTAAGTTATGTATACAAAAAGCATTGGAAAAACTATGCACAAAAGAGTAGAAACGTTATGCTTGAAATGCCTATGGTGCTAGATTTAAAATTTCCAGCAACATAGATCCATTGTTTGTATTATATCTCAGACTGCAAAAGGAGTTTGGTTTGAAATTTTGAGGAATGTCTACAAACATATAGAGAAGACTATGATCCAAATTTTAGGTTAAAAAGACATGGGGAAGTCCATTTACTATTCCAAATAGATTGCTGTATCTGATGGGCCTAGTGTGCAGAGTTTGGGTCAGTTTTAGAGCTATTTGACCCATGATCCGGTTCCAAAACATTCTTATCTCATGGAACAATATTTTCTTGATGACCAAGGATGCTTCAAACTGATTTTTGTAAGCAGATACAAAGGGAAACTAAGTAGGTGAAGTTAGTTTGGTTGTTTACCCAAACTAATTAGACAACAAGAACTTAGTTCAAATCATGTGCCACTTTTTGCTATATTTGGAATACTATGTTGCATCTGATTTCTATCTCTTTTGTGTATGAAAAGTTAGATGTTGGCCATATTATTTTTCAAATTTCAAATGCTTTACACATTTTGTAAGCTCACATGCTTGGCATGTGTGAACTAGTTGTAATTCCATACTTATACTGTTGAATGAATGAGATGGCTGGATATCTAAGCCTCATTTTCAGAAACCGATGTGTTCTCCTTCTCCTTCTCTCTTCTTCAACATCTTAGAACACTCTAGGAACCCTAAAAACAATAAAACACCATAACCAAAACCTAAAAACACAACTCACACATAGTTGCAAGAGCATCACCAAAAACTTGCTTGTTGCTAACACTTCAAGTTAGCTTGCTGTTGGTCATAACCTTCTTGCCCCCAACACCAACTCTCTTAGGTCAACCATTAAAGGGAGTTGTACTGTCTGCATATAAACCAATGAGCCTATAAACTTCATACTTAATGTATCAGCTACTACATTTGCCTTGCCCGAGTGGTAGTCAATACCATCATAACCCTTGAGCAACTCCATGCATTTCTTTTGCCTTAAGTTCAACTCTTTCTAGGTTAACAAATACTTAAGGCTTTTATCATTGGTAAAGATTTAACAAGTAGTTCCATACAAGTAGTGCCTCCAAGTCTTCAATGCAAAGATCACTATAGCAAACGTTCTGTCATGAGTAGGGCAATTCAGCTCGTGCTTCTTCAACTACCTAAAAACATACGCAACAACTCTCAATTGATGTGATTCTGCCTGAGCCCGCTCAACCGATAACCCGTTGGGGTGCTGACTCGACACGAATAAAGATCAGGCCAATCATAAGAGCTCAAATTAAGAGATTTAAGGATAACTTGGGAGCATTTATATAGGGGGTAATCAATTCTTAACAGAGCTTGTCCGTACAAGAAGATACAAAGCCTATATTCTAAGCATCAAAATGGTGGAAGCCGATACGGACCCGGGTAGCGATTTTGGTACAAATATGGACACCTAGTAGCATGAAATGGTTCCAACTCTTTATGGATTCAATACGTCTAAGAGGATATGGAATCAAGTCAACCCAGCTCCAAAGGCATTCAAAAAGGGGTTGTACGAACAGCTTCAAATTTGGCCAGTTTTTACTGTATTTTGTGCTGGTTTTACTGGATTTTGCTGAGTTGGTTTTTTTCTCCTTCTTCCAAGTAAGGCCAACATGTGGGACTCCATAATAAGCTTATTTGGCATCCTATAAAGCATATTGAAGCTGATTTGGAGCTCAAATTGGTCAAATATTGATCAAAGTCAACTTAGTCAAAAAACTAGTATTTTAGTTTCCTAATTTGATTCTACTTTTTGTTTTAGGAAATTACCATTATTTTTTGGTTTTTATTTATTTATTTTCTGGACAAATAAGTTTAGGAAAGTTATTATTTTATTATTTTCATTGTAAATTAATATGTCCTAATCCAAAATAAAGGAATTAATTAATTAGAATTTAGATTTAGGAAAGTAGAAAATTCGGCCACTTTAGGAAAGGTTATTATATGGCTGGTTTTCCTTATGTCTTCTAGGGTTTATTGTGAGACTTTTTCAGCCTATTTAAAGGCTTGTTTTATCAATAATAATCAGTGCATTATTCATACAGAAAATTAATTGTGAGAGTGAATTCTCTTTGTTCTCTTTGAACACCTAAAACACTATTAGTGAATGAGTGTTTTAGTTTGACTTATCAATAGGACATCCATCACCTATTGAGGCGTATTCATCATATACCAAGGTTTCTAATCACAGGTTGGTTAGGAGTTAAGGAGACCATTAGAACTTGAACATAATTAGATTCAGGCTAATATAATATGGGTTTAGAAGCAAGTCATCCTAGGTTCGTATCATTTTGTATTAGAGCCAAATTTTGTTCATGTTTGATCTATTTTTATTTGCTTTATTTGTTTTTGTGTTATTCTACAATTTTAGCATTAGGTTAAGGTTGCATCCATCCCATACACATTCTGCATAATAAAATAAAAAATTCATTCCTAGTTGAATTAGGATTTCCTAGTTTTATCGTATTTTTGTTTCCTAGTTTGTTGGTTGTCTTTTATCATTCTTCTTGTTAATTTGGTTTTTTTTTTTTCTTTGCTGTTTTAGTCTTCAATATTTGCATTCATGTAGTAAAAAAAAGAAAAAGAAAAAATTCGAACAGATATTTAAAAAAAAAAAAAACTACACTTTTGTTTTTGTTGGAGGCCATGGGTTTAGTGGATTTTTGGTGTGGAATTGCAATTTTTGGTGTTGATCTTTGCTACTGCAGTCATTTTATGTTCTGTGAGTGAAAAGAAAAAAAAAAGAAAAGAAAAAGCCGAATTAAAAAAAAAATTCGGTTTGTTGAATTTGGTGTTTGCTGGAAATTTCTTTGAACTACTGGTTTGTGATTATTTATTCAATATTGGAGTTACTGGATAATTATTTTTGCTGCTGGATATTTGGAATTTTGGGTGCTTAATTTTTGGATTAAAATTAGATAAAGGAATTGATACAAAACTTGAATTACAAGAATAACAACCAACACTATTCTTAATTTTTGTTCGATTTTGATTCTTGTTCGTGTTTGAAATTATTTTTCCTAAATTTTATTCTTGGATCTTTAATCTCTTACCATCTAGTCCAGTTCTTAAAAATTCCAAAATTTTCTCCTTAATTTGCTTTATTTTGCCTAGAAAAGCCGAAAACTAGGTTTTGTTGAATTCTTCGGTATTGCCTACTTTTAGCTACTGTTTTGTTGATAAGTTTAATTAAAATATACTTGTGATCTAATTGCTGTTTTATGGGTGTTTTAATTAGAATTTTGAGATAATTGCTTGAGAGGGAAAAGGCAAGTGAGTGCTCACAAAAGAGGGTTAAAAGCCGAAATTAGTGTGTAAACATGAGTGTCGAGTTCTTGTATTGAGTGACATGCGTGAGGGAGTGAATTTGGTGAGAATTTATTTTATTTTTTGTATTATTCATACTAGCATGGCAGATTCAAGGGTGAGAAGAGGAGATCCACCTTTAAGGATTAACGAAGAAGAGTTCGTACGATTCCATGGCGGTTCCCGAGCTTCCGGGAGTGGTGAGCAAACGGACATGAGGGCTGTCTTGGAGCAACTATATCGGATGAATGCTCAATTTGACCACATAAATCAAAGGATGGACAGAATAGAAACATCTCATGGTGGACCAAATTTGAGGTAAGAGTTCCATGGAGGACGAGGTCGAGGTCGAGGAAGCCGTGGATGACCTAGAGAGGAGTTTGAAGAGGAAAATTTTGGAGATGATTTCGAGGAAAGAATGGATGAAACACTTGCTATCCAAGAGAGGCTAGGCCATGGGAGGCATAGGAGAGAGGAGCTAGATGATGATCTTGGCAACATCAAGGTAAACATACCACCTTTCATGGGGAAAAGTGACCCGGAGGCTTACTTGGAATGGGAGGAGCATATGGAGATGATTTTCAATTGCCATAACTATTCAGAGGCTGAGAAGGTGAAATTGGCAGCAATTGAATTTGGTCATCATGCAGTCCAATGGTGGACCAATGAGCAAAACACCCGAAGGAGAGCTGGTGATTCGTACTATCACATTATCATAGGTTGCTGCATCAAAGGCTTCAATCCCTATCTCAAGGAACTAGGTCCGTGGAGGATTATTACAAGGAGATGGAGATGTTTATGATGAGATGAAACATGAATGAGGGTAGAGAAGCAACCATGGAAAGATTCCTTGGTGGTTTGAACCGTGAGATAGCCAACCAACTAGAATTGCAACAATATGTGGAATTAGAGGAGATGTTGCATGTGGCTATTAAAAAATTGGAGCATCAATTCAAGAGGAGGGGTGTAGGCTCATGGTTTGGAGGAGTTTCTAGCAGCAGGAGATCAATTCCAAGTGGCTGGATAAATAACCCACCCTATGAAAGCAAGCCAAAGTCAAAGGTTGGAGAAGAAAGTACCAATCAGCCAAAAAGGGAGCCTAAAGCCGAATTTGTCCAAGCACATAAAAAAGAGGTAAAATCTGATCCTAAACCTTCAAGATCAAGAGAAATTATTTGTTTTAAGTGCCAGGGACGAGGACACATCGCTAGCCAATGCCCGAATAAAAAGTTCATGGTGTTAAAAGGCAATGGTGAGCTCGAGTCAGAAAGTGAAGAAAGTGAGTGTGAAATCGAGCAAAAGGAGGAGGAAGAGCTTGAAGGTGAGGCCGAAACTTTGAATGCTTCACATACTGAATTAAGCTTGGTTTCTAGGAGAGTGCTGGCTGCATATAAAGATGAGGATGAAATTCAAAGAGAGAACATCTTCCACACCCAATGTGAAATTCAAGGTAAGAGTTGTAGTATAATTATTGATAGTGGAAGTTGTACAAATGTAATTAGTAATCTTGTAGTTGATAAATTAGGCTTAACCACTATTAAACATCCAGAACCTTATAGGCTACAATGGCTTAATGATAGTGGTAAAATAAAAGTGAATAAACAAGCCAAGGTAAAATATTTTGTTGAATGACCCCAATGCAATATTTATGTCTATGTTTTATGTTCCTTTTAATTTCTTTTGAATGCTTAAGTTTTATTGTATTTAGATTAGGAATTGTATCTTTATTGGGTATTGATTTTATTTTGTAAAATGGTTGTGTGCTGGAAATAGCTTTTCTAACAACATAGGTCCATTGTTGGGGCTGGCATTCTCCGAGCTTTTAAACAAGGTTATGATTTTTGGATATGTTGTAGTAGACATGTAAAAGAAAGTATAAAAAAAATAATAACTTGAAAAGGCCTTGAGAAGCTCAAGATATGCAGGTTGCAATTTGGCATAACTGCTGAGATTTCCAGCAATTATGGCCCACGGGTTTAAAATGAATTGGAGGCCTTATCCAATTCTTTTGGACTTGGTCTTCTCCAGATTTCATCCTTAATATTTTAACATGCCACATGCCAAAATTCAAACAATTTGGATGAAGATATTGTAGCCTTCCATCTGATCAAAGTAGTAGTACAAGATTAAGTGGAGACAGTTTTTTTAAATTCAAAATCTCACCAACCCTTGTCATAATTATGTGCTCACATGTGGATGAATGGTGAACAATTGGTGGATTAAAACCATAAATAATTTCAAATGGTGAACAATTGGTGGATGAATGCAATGTCCTGCTGTAGGCAAATTTTATGTGTGGCAAACAATCCTCCCAATTTTTCAAATTCCTTTCAATCAAAGCTCTCAACAATGTTCCTAAAGTTCTATTAACCACTTCAGTTTGTCCATCCGTTTGTGGATGACAAGTGGTTGAAAAAACAGCTTTGTTCTTAACTTTCCCCAAAGTGTTTTCCAAAAATGACTTAAAAACTTAACATCCCTATATGAAACAATGGTTTTGGGAATGCCATATAGTCTAACTATCTCCCTAAAGAACAAATCAGCAACATGTGTAGCATCATTTGTTTTGTTACATGGAATGAAATGAGCCACTTTTGAAAATCTATCTACTACCACAAAGATAAAATCCTTTCCTTTGCTAGACCGTGGCAAACCTAAAACAAAATCCATTAAAATGTCTATCCAAGGGGCATTTGGAATAGGTAATGGAGTGTACAAACCATGTGGTTGTACTTTGGATTTGGCCTTTTTGCAAGTAATGCATTGTTGGCAAACCCTCTCCACATCCTTTCTTATGTGTGGCCAAAAGAAGTGCTCATCGAAGATATCTAACGTTTTATCAACATCAAAATGCCCCATAAGGCCACCCTCATGTGACTTTCTAATTAGTAATTCCCTAAGTGAACATTGTGGTACACAAAGTTTGTTTTCCCTAAACAAATATCCATCATTTCTATAAAGCTTATCAAAAGCAATCTTTTCACATGCAGCAAACACATTTCCAAAAATCAAGGTCTTTTGCATACAGTTCTTTAATTTGTTCAAATCCTAACATCTTAGCATTCAAGGTTGAGATTAGAGTGTACCTCCTTGACAATGCATCTGCCACTATGTTCTCCTTTCCTTGCTTGTACTTGATGATGTGCGGGAGTGATTCTATGAACTCCACCCACTTGGCATGTCTTCTTTGCAACTTGTTTTGCCCTTTGATATGCCTTAAGGAATCATGATCCGTATGAATGACGAACTCCTTGGGCCAAAGATAATGCTACCAAGTCTCCAAAGTTTTTTACAAAGCATATAATTCCTTATCGTACACCGGGTAATTCAAAGCAGTTCCTCCAAGTTTTTCACTAAAGTAAGCTATGGGCCTCCCTTCCTGCATCAAAACACCTCCTATGCCAAGACCAGAAGCATCACATGTGATTTTGAAAGTTTTAGCAAAATTAGGTAAAGTAAGAACAGATGCATTTGTTAGCTTATTTTTAAGAATATTAAAAGATTTCTCTTGTTCTTCTCCCCATTTGAAAATTACATTTTTTTTAACAAGCTCATTCAAACGTACAGCAATGGTGCTAAAGTCCTTAACAAACCTCCTATAAAGGCTAGCTAACCCATGAAAGCTCCTAGCCTCACTTGCACTTTTAGGTGTTGGCCACTCTTTAATGGATTGGACCTTTGACTCATCAACTTTTCCACCATTAGAACTAACAACAAAACCTAGGAAAACAACTTCATTCATGCAAAAACAACATTTCTTTAAATTGGCATACAATCTTTCACTTCTAAGAACATCTAGCACATTCCCAATATGCTCTATATGCTCTTCCAAACTCTTACTATATATGAGAATGTCATCAAAATACACAACTACAAACTTTCCTATACATGCACGTAGGACATGATTCATTAACCTCATGAATGTACTAGGTGCATTTGTTAAACCAAATGGCATGACCAACCTCTCATATAAACCTTACTTGGTTTTGAAAGCTGTTTTCTACTCATCCCCCTCCCTCATCCTAATTTGGTGGTAACCACTCCTAAGGTCTATTTTGGAGAAAATTTGGGAATCATGCAGCTCATCATGCATGTCATCTAATCTAGGGATAGGATAACGATACTTTACCGTAATTTTGTTGATGGCTCTGCAATCCACGCACATTCTCCAAGTTCCATCTTTCTTGGGCATTAAAAGCACCGGTACAGCACATGGGCTCGTACTATCTCGAATATACCCTTTTGCCAAAAGTTCTTCAACTTGTTTTTGCAGCTTCTTTGCTTCTTCTGGATTGGTTCTATAACCTGGACAATTTGGTATTGTAACTCCCGGAATGAAATCTATTTGGTGCTTAATCACTCTTAGTGGTGGTAATCCACTTGGAACCTCCTTGGAAAATATATCTTCATATTCCTGCAAAAGAGATACCATTGTACTAGGCAAGGTATTATTAGTATCAAGGTTCTCATCCTCGTACAACATAAGAAAAATGGGTTTTTGAGTTATAAATGCACTCTTTAAGTCACTCATTTTTGCATAAAAACCCTTTTGTTTTCTCTCTTTTCCACCACTCTCTTTTTCTTGGTAGTCATTCCCTTTTCTCTCTGTTTCTTTCCCTTTTTCTTCTCTCACTTTCTTTTCTTTTGCATCTTTACTCGTTTCACTCTTTTTCTCACCCTTTTCTTTTTCTTCATTTTTTTTTTCACTTTTCTCTCTTGTATCTTTCATTTGTACTTCCAAGATTTGATGTGGAGTCATGGGAGCAAGAGCTGTTTTTCTTCCATTCTTGTTGAGGTGTATTTGTTGGTGAATCCATCATGGATAACCTTCCTATCGTACTGCCAAGGCCTTCCTAAAAGAATGTGACCAGCTTGCATTGGAACCACATCGCACTCCACTTCATCTTGATATCTTCCAATGGCGAATGATGTGTAAAATCAACTCACAAGTGCACGAATCGTTTTCAGGTAATAAAGTGGAAAAATAGGATTGTTGTACCCAAGGGATTAAGAATTAAGTACAAAAGATAATTAGGTTTTGGTAATATTTGAACTAACAATTAAGATGGTAATTGAAAACTAAACAAACTAAATTAAACAAAAGCAATCAATTAAAATTAGATCAATTTCAAGTAAGAGAGAGAATTGAATAATTATGAATACTAGGGCATTTAATTTCACCACTAACTATTCCTATTTAATTGCTTAAATATGTGAATTTAATTAATTAGTAATTTTGTTAACCACACTTAATCATAAAATTAATCAAAAGTAGTTTTCACTCACAATTGATAATATCCACATAACCTAATTTATTTCTTCCGGCTTATAAATTAAATCATGCAAATTCATTAAGCCTAGATTAAGCAAATAATATGGCATGAGACATAACTATTTTCCAATCAATTATGCATTCATGTAAATCATTGGAGATCCATAATATTATCATTTTCCAAGCTCAAATATTATTAAAATCATTCATTCCCTCCAGCGTATGAAGGCATTAAGCATACCAATGATTTATTAACAAAACATATTACTAAATAAATAAAACTCAATATATATTAAAATAATTAGACCTTCATAGTTAGGGCTATATCATAGCCCTAGGTATGAAATTAGTTCATGGCAAAAATAATTTCAACATCCATAATTATAAAGAAAAAAAACAATAATGTTCACAATTAAAGAAATCCTCCTCCAAAAGCTCTCTAAGTTGTAGCCTTCTTCTCCAAGCAAGCCTAATTGATCTTCTAAAACTCTAAAACTTTAAGACCCTAAAACCCTTAAGAGAACCTTAGAAACTTCCAAAATTTGGTTTATTTCTATTTAAGCCTTGTAAAAGCTCTTAAATAACTCTCTAAACTTATATATCTCCCTTCAATGTGGTGGGGGCTTTATGTATAGGACCTCTGGAACCTTTTTCTCTCTTTATTTTCAATGTGGAAGTCTTGGAAGATACAATTTTTAGGCCATCAAGAGGGCTGGACGAATTTCATATTTAAAAAGGAAACTTGATATTACTTGCTCTCCAATACTTTCCTTTTCTCTAATTCTTTCTGAAAAAGAAAATAGTTAATTGGTGTTATTTACCCTTAGTGAAGCATGTAACATGACATGTGCCTCATAAATGATAAATTAACCAATTATCTCCACTTGTTCTAATCTTGGCCCTTGGATTGCCTTGATTCCCTCTCGTAATCTATGGTGGATATTTAGCTAGAAATATTCCTTTTTATAAATTTCAAACTTTAAATGATGATATCTTTTTACTCACACCTCGAAATCCAAAACTAATGTGATAATTGAACTTGTCAGATCGTGAGGATTCATATGACATCCACTTCCATCATGAAATTCCCGATAGAATGTTTATGGAATCTTTAAAGAATCTTTTCAATGCTTGATCCATTCAAGCTCAATCTTACTTCGCACCATAATTCGACCCAAGGAATCAATTTTTATGGTTGTTTTCTTAAAATTCTTCCTCTTTCACCTAGATTAAGAAAAATAAATAATTGAGTATCTTTCCATACCAAATTAACACAAACTAACAAATATTAAGCTATAAATATGGCTTAAAATCATCAATATGTTAAGATCTAACTGTGAACAAGACTTTAACTTGCTTAGTAACTTTGATTTCCCCACAATCATTCAACGATTGTAGCTTGTATGGGCGAGGATGCTTGGTTGTCCTTAGCTTTAACTTCTTCATCAATTCTTCACTTGCCACATTTGTACAGCTCCCTCCATCGATTATCAGATTGCAAACCCTTCCTTAGACTTGACATCTTGTATGGAAAATGTTCTCCCTTTGGTCCTTTTCTTCTTCCTTGGCTTGTGCATTTAGAGCTCTCCTCACCACCAAAGATTTTTCTTCTTCTGCATATTCACATTCACTTTCTTCCAACTCTGATTCTTCATATTCACCTTCTTCATTTTTGCTTTCGGACTCGATTCCTCCATTCCTCATCACCATAGTTCTGCGATTAGGACATTGAGGGGCAATATGTCCTTTTTCTAAGCATTTGAAACATTGGATGTCCCTATGCCTTTTTGGTTCTTCTTCTTTAGCTTTCCCTTTGTCCCTTTCCTTAGAAACTTCTCCTATTGAGTTGTTGAATTTACTGCTATATGGTTTGTCATTCTTCTTCTAATTTGAATTTCCACCTTTCCAAGTATTTCCTCCCTTTCCAAAGGTGCTAATGGATTTGTTTTTGAAAGAAGAATTCCTTTTCTTGAGTTGTTTTTCCACCTTAGTTGCCAAGTGAATCACATCCTCCAATTCCACATATGGTTGCAGCTCCACCACATTTGTTATATCCTTATTAAGCCCTTCAATAAACCTAGAAATTTTAGCTTCTCGGTCCTCCACAACATTAGCTCTAATCATAGCAACCTCCATTTCCTTTGAGTATTCTTCCACACTCATATTACCTTGAGTTAAACCTTGAAGTTTTCAGTATAACTCTCGATAATAATATTTTGGAATGAATCTTTTCCTCATAACAACTTTGAGTTCTCCCCATGTTCTTATGGGCCTCTCACCATTCCTTCTTCGATTCATGACAAGTTGATCCCACCATATGATTGCATAGTCACTAAACTCAATCACAGCAAGCTTTACCTTCTTCTCCTCGGAGTAGTTGTGGCAATCAAAGATTAGATCTACCTTCCTTGGAATGATGGTATGCTCATTTTGATACTGTTCAAATTATCATCCTCTTCATCTCGGCCTCTATGATTCCTCCTTGGTAAATTCCCTCTCCTTACTCCTCTCCTTGTACCCATTCTAGGATCCTCAAACTCAAACTCTTCCTCATATTCATCCTCACTAATTTCTTCAATATCTTCTTTCTCTAGGCATTGGAGCTCTTCTATTGTTTCTCCTTCCTTCATTAGTAACCTGTGGTGTTCCCTCTCGTGGTCTAGGGAAATTCCTTTGAGTAATTATTTGTTCTTCCATCAAAGTCATACGCCTCATTAATTCTTCAAACTTCTTTTCGATATTGTTGTTGGCATTGATTTCTTCATATTTTGCTCTAAGCTCATCGGATGACATGGTGAAAGAAATGTCCTCACTACACTCCCTCACGTGTTTTCTCTCACTCTCATGTTTCACACACACAATAAAGAAAGAAAATATGCACTAGGTGATTCACCAAGTTCTGTTGGACTCAACAAGTACCACTATCAAGCACAATATACTTATTTGAACAAGGGTGAAACAAGAAATGTAGCACTTTTATGAGATGATGAATAAAATAACAAAGAAACTCTTCTTAATATCTCTTATAAGATTACCAAGGAGTATTGAAAAGGTTATCTTGCCACCTTGTGCAAACCAAAATCCACCAAGGTTTGGACCATCTTTCTTTCTTCTGAAAGAGATATTTTGTTGAATGACCTAATGCAATATTTATGTCTATGTTTTATGTTCCTTTTAATTTCTTTTGAATGCTTAAGATTTATTGTATTTAGATTAGGAATTGTCTCTTTGTTGGGTATTGATTTTATTTTGTAAAATGGCTGCGTGCTGGAAATAGTTTTTCTAGCAACATAGGTCCATTGTTGGGGCTGGCATTCGCTGAGCTTTTGGAACAAGGTTATGATTTTTGGATATGTTGTAATAGACATGTAAAAGAAAATATAAAAAAAATAATGACTCAAAATGGCCTTGAGAAGCACAAGATATGCAGGTTGCAATTTGACATAACTGTTGAGATTTCTAGCAGTTATGGCCCACGAGTTTAAGATGAATTGGAGGGTTTATCCAATTCTTTTGGACTTGGTCTTCTCCAAATTTCATCCTTAATATTTGAACATGCAACATGCCAAAATTCAGGCAATTTGGATGAAAATATTCTAGCTTTCCATCTTATCAAAGTAGCAGTACAGGATTAAGTGGAGACAGTTTTTTAAAATTCAAAATCTCACCAACCCTTGTCATAATTATGTGCTCACATGTGAGCTGGTGGTTGAATGGTTATGTATCATAACTTTGAGTGGGAAATGTGTAAATTTTGAATTTAATGGCTTCCATTTGGTCCCACACACACCTCACAAGTGTGAGACAAGTTTTGTATCTATATATGCAACAAATGAATGAAAAGAAAAATGTATTAGTGTGCTATCTAGTTTTGTATGGCCCACTCCAACATCTTCTCTTTTTCTTCGTCTTCCTTCAAAACAAAAACCCTAACAATTTAAATATTACCAGACCAGAAACGAACACAAAAATCACCTAAACATTAAACCAAAAACTAGATTAAAGGTTGTACACAAGACTAACACCTTGTGTACAACATTCTTGGCCAAGTGAACCCAAAACCACACCAAACTCCAACAGTGTCAACTTGCAACATGAATATATTGGGCTTCTCAAGTCCTTTTCGAGTCATTCTTTTTGCTATATATTCTTTTACATGTCTATTACAACATATCAAAAAAACATAACCTGGTTCAAACAACCCAAAATATGTCAGACCCCCACAGTGGACCCATGTTGCTGTAAACATGATTTCCAGCACATGGGCAATTTACAAAAAAAATAATACCCAACAAAGACAGAATTCCTAAGCTAAATATAAAAAAAATTAGGCATTCAAAAGACATTAAAAGGAACATAAAACATAAACATAAATATTGCTTTAAGACATTCAACAAAATATTTCTTATGAAGAAAGAAAGATGGTGCAAACCTTGGTGGACTTTGCCTTAGACAAGGTGGCAAGATTACCACTTTTTCAACACTCCTCCTTGGTAATCTTGCTAGAGACATTAAGGAGAGTCCTCAATGCTTCAAATCTGGTCTTTTCAAATGGCTTTGTGAACTCATCCACAAGGTTCTCCTCTGAATTCACATACTCCAAAGAAACTTCTCCAAGATCTTCAAACTCCCTTAAGGAATGATATTTCACCGGAATATGTTTTATTCTTCCATATTGTACCGGATTCTTGGCTATGCAAGTTGCTAAAGTGTTGTCACATTTGATGATGGCTGGACCTTTTTGAGTATGAACAAGATCTCCTATCAACTTCCTTAACCATATACATTAGTTTGCATAAGTTGAACAAGCAATGTATTATACTTCTGTGGTACTTTCAGCCGTTGTGCTTTGGTTCTTTACATTCCATGAGAAAGGACCACTCCCAAGTGAAAACAAGTAGTCTGAAGTACTCCTCATATCATCAATGCAGCCCACCCAATCACTATCCGAATAGCCAAAAAGCTTCAACTCATCCGTTGGTTCATACCAAACTCCATAATCACTAATGCCCGTAAGATACCTAAGAACTCTTTTAGCACATCTAAGATGAATTTGGGTGGGTTCTTCCATGTATCTTGAAATCATATATATGGCAAACATAGTATTTGGCCTAGATGAGCACACATAAAGCAAACTACTAATCAAGGATCGATAAAGAGTAGGATTTACCTTTGGTGTGCCATCCTCCTTTTGGGACTTGATATGCTCACGGATGTGTGTATGGTAATGAGATGATGATTTTGAAGCCAATGAAATGACAAGTGAATAACCAAAGAATGATTGGATATGGAGATGGAAAGAAAAACAATTGCAAGGAACTTAAAACACAAAAAAAAAAAAAAAAAAAAAATTATAATAAAAAAAATATATCCAACCAAGACCCACTACCTATTTAGAGGTAGGAACCGATAGTATTGACTAATGACCCTTTATCTGTGGAAGATAAGAACCATAAGTATAAAGACACTCTCAAGTGGGTAACCTGGAGGTCCAAGAATAACGGTGAAACACCAATTTTCAAAGAGAGAAAATTTCATTAAAAAGAAAAACCAATCTCGTTACAAATGGAAAAATAAAATCCCTAAATAGAGTCTACTCTTTATAAATCCTAGACAAAGCTTTAAAAATTATTTTGACTTATTTTTAACTAGCTAGAATTACCTTATATAGTTTTTACACGTCCAAAATTACCAAGACAAAATTAAACGCTTAATTTAACCTAGTTGGGCCTAGCTAGCATCAAATTACATGGCCTAGATGTTCTAAAATACTTGGTCTCTCAAAATAGCACCAAAATTGCCCATTTTGCAATTTCCTCAAGCCCATTTTATAGTTCTCCAGGAACCAAACGTCGCCTTTTAATTTTGGCTTACTTTCCAAACCAAAAACACTTGATCTTGGGCTGCCAAATATTTGTTCTTGAACTTGGAATTCTCAAAAGTGGGTTTGGTAATGTCCTCCTTTTTAAACACATCAAGATCCTTCATGAATGTAAATAAGGCCTCCTTGAATCTTTTGGCTCTACTTTGAGTAATTGGGCCTTGAGACAGCTGAAAAGGATCGTTGGAGGTGTGATGTGCATCAGTACTTCTCTCCTTGGATCATTGGAGTGCTCATTGGATTACATTCTTCAAGATTAAACTTCTTGAAGAGATCCTTGATGTACTTTTCTTGTAATATAAATATTTCTCTTTGATATTGCATTACTTGCACGCCAAGGAAGTAATTCATGAGACTCAAGCTAGACATCTCAAACTCCTCTTCAAGTTCATGCCTTAGCTTATCCACATCCCTAGGGTCCTCACCGATGACCAATAAGTCATGCACATACAAAGAGACCACCATCATGCTTCCTTCAATCCTCACATACAAGGTGGGTTCATTTTGGCTCCTCTTAAAGCCATGTCCAAGCGAGTAGCCATCAATCCTTAAGTACTTCAAAGTGGACCTACCTTGATTTTCAAACATTTTCTTAAATTCCATAAACTTTTCAAGAACTAGCGATTTGTGTGTGAGAAAATAAACCCACCACATCCTAGAATAGTTATCAATAAAGGTATTAAAGTATCTACAACCATTCAAAGAAGACATACTCATAGGATCACACACATCTGAATGAACAAGTTCTAACTTCTCCTTGTCTCTCCATGCACGGGTATTAAGAAATGGTAACCTAATGGACTTTCCAAGTTGACAAACTTCATAAATATTTTTCTCATCATCGATCAAGTGCATATCATTTACCAAAGTATTAATATTTTTCATTGGACCATAACTAGAGTGGCCAAGGCTTTTACGCCAAAGTTGAGAAATGGACTCAACTTTACTTCTCAAAGCTTGTTCACTATCTTGTAAATTCAACTTTTAGCTTTTATCTTTCAAGGCAACTTTAAGCACCTCATTTCTAAAAGCATCTGATATCAAACAACCATCATAACCAAAGTTCAAAACATATCCCTTTTTAACCAATTGTGCAACACTCAACAAGTTTTCACAGAAGAAGTGATCAGAATTCGCTTGAACCCGCATAATCGATAACCTGCTAGGGTGCTGACAAGATACGTATGAAGACCGGGCCAATCATTAAAGCTCAAGCCAAGAGATTCAAGGACAAACCTGGTTGTCTTTATATAGGAAGTAATCAATTCTCAAAAGGACTTGTCAATTCCAAAAGATACAAAACCTGTTTTAAACATCTGAGTGGTGGAGGCCGATACAGACTTGGGTTGTTGTTTTCGCTCAAATACGAGCTCCGGGCAGTACGAAATGGTTCCAACACTTGGACTCAATGAATATCAATAAGAGGTCATGGAATCAAGCCAAGGAAGAATCAAAAGCAACCAAAAAGGGCTTGTGCGCATAAGAGGAAAAGTGACCGGTTTTGTTGGATTTTTGTTGTTGACTTTACTGTATTTTATTGAGTTGGCCTTTTCTCTTTGTTCCAATCAAGGGAAACATGTTGGACTCAATGATCATCCTATATCGAATCCTACAAGGCATATGGAAGATGATTTAGAGCTTAAATTGGTCAAAGCTAGCTTAGTTAGAAAGATAGTCAATTTGTTTCCTAATTTGATTTTGACTTTTTGTTTAACAAAATTAGTCTTTTATTTGGTTTCTATTTATTTATTTGTTGGAAAAATCAACTTAGGAAAGTTATTATTTTATTATTTTCATTGTAAATTAATTAATTCCTAATTCCAAAATAAAGCAATTAATTAATCAAAATTAGATTAGGAAAAGAGACAGAAAATTCCGCCACATTAGGAATCTAACATGGTTGGCCGGTTTTGTCCTAGGCTTTTAGGATTTATTCTTTTGTGACTCTAGCCTATTTTGGACTTATGTTTTAGGAATAACGCACCTTGAATAATATTCAGAAAATTAATTGTGAGATAGAATTCTTTTTGCTTTCTTTGAACACCTAAAACATCATTAGAGAGTGAGTATTTTAGTTTTGACTTATCAATAGGCCTTCCATAACCTATTGTGGTATCTTCATTATACCAAAGTTTCGAATCACAGGTTGGTTAGGGGTTAAGGTTTTCATAAGAACTTGAACTTAATTGAGATCTGGGCTAATATAATATGGGTTAGGTGCGAGTCAACCTAGGTTTATCTCATTTCGTAGCAGAGCCAAGATTTTGCTCAGGTTTGATATATCTTATTTGTTTTATTTCATTTTGTATTAGTAATACGAACCTAGGACAACCTGCGCCTAAACCCATATTATATTGTCCGGGATCTAGTTATGTTTAAGTTCTAATGGTCACCTCAACCCCTAACCAACCTGTGATTAGAAACTTTGGTATAATGAAGATGCCACAATAGATGATGGATATCCTATTGATAAATCAAACTAAAACACTTACTCTCTAATGGTATTTTAGGTGTTCAAAAGGGACAAAGATAATTCTATTTTACAAATAATTTTCTGTATTAATAATGTACTGATTATTATTGATAAAATGAGCCCTTAAATAGGCTAAAAAGTTACAAAATAAAACCCTAATTAACTAAGTAAAACCAGCCACCAAACAATAGGAAACCTAGCTTGGTCGAAATTCACCCCTTTCCTAATCTAATTTGGATTAATTAATTCTTTTATTTTTGGATTAGAAATTAATTAATTTATAATGAAAATAATAACATAATAACTTTTGAAAGTTGATTTTTCCAGCAAATAAATAAATAGAAACCAAATAAAAGACTAATTTCCTAAAACAAAAAGTCAAAATCAAATTAGGAAACTAGTTGACTGGTTTGAATACTAAGGTATCTTTGACCAATCTTCAGCTTGTTTGGGCTTCAAATCTGCTTCCATATGCCATGTAAGATGCCAAATATGATTAATAATGATTCCCACACGTTGCCCCTTGATTGGAGAAGAAGCGGCTAAACAGCATGTTTTCAGTCAAATTGAGATGTTTTCCGTACAAGTCCTTTTAGGTGTTGGAATCATTCCTTGCTGCCCAGAGTCCAAATTTGCACGAAACAGCTACTTGACGTATAGGTCTCCACCACTTGGATGCTTAAAATGGGTCTTGTATCTTCAGGTTTTGTCAAGCCCTTTTGAGAATTAATTACTCTCTGTATAAAAGAATTTAAGTTGTCCTTAAATATCTTAGTTTGAGACCTAGTGATTGGCCCCGTCTTCATCCATATCGGGTCAGCACCTCAGCGTGTTGTCGGTTGTGTGGGCTCGAGGGGATTTTCATCAGTTAGTCTGCAATTTTAGCATTAGTTTAAGGTTGCTTCTATTATCATACAGGTTTTGTACATTTGATAAAACAAATTCATTCATAGCCGAAATTAGGTTCTTTGTTTTACCGTATTTTTTGTTTCCTAATTTGTTGGTTGTCTTTCATCTTTGTTCTTAGCAATTTAGTTTATTGTTCATCTTTCTATGCTGTTTTGATCTTATATATTTGTGTTCATACATCATTCAAAAAAAGAAAAAAGATGAATTGCGACAACATATATAAATTTACAAAAAGAAATTACAAAATTTGTATTTTGTTGTTGGTGGTTATGAGTTTGATGGCATCTTGGTGTTGGATTTGTAATTTTGTTATTAATTCTTGCTACTGTAGTTAAGTTCCTATCTGTGAGTATAAAAAAAAAAAAAAAAAAATGAAGAAGAAAAAGATGAATAAAAAAAAAAATTAGAAGGTCGGTTTTGGTTGAAGTTTGGAGTGTGAGCTGGAAATTTGGTTTGTGATATTTTGGAGTTGCTGGAATTTTATATAGCTTGAAATTTATATTTTTGAGTGCTAAGATCATTTGGATTAAAATTAGTTAAATGATTTGATACAAAAACTTGAATTACATAGAACAACAACCAACAACTATCTTATATTTTTATTCAATTTGATTCTTATTCATGTTTGAATTTCTTTCTCTATATTTTATACTTGGATTATTGGTTCGTTCATATTCCGAATAGCTTTTATTTCATTCCAAAATTTGCTTATTGATTTATCTTATTTTTGCTTAGAAAAGCTGAGAATAGGTATTTTCATTCCACCTGGTATTTGTTTTAGTTCCTATTTTATTGATAAGTTTAAATTAAGGTACACTTGTGATCTAATTGCTGTTTAGTGGATGTTTTAATTAGAAAAAGGCAAGAGTGTATGAGCTTAAAAGAGGGTCAAAAGTCAAAACTAGTGTGCAAACACGAGCGTTGAGACCTTGTTTGAGTGAAACAAGGGAGTGATTTTGGTGAGGTTCTATTTTATTTTTGTGTTATTCATACTAACATGGTAGATTCAAGAATAAGAAGAGGAATAGGAGATGGCTCATTGAGAATTAATGAAGTTCTGTCCATAGGATTCATAGGTGATTCCCGAGCTTCGGGGAGTGGAGATGAGCACACGAACATGAAGCCCATCTTGGAGCAATTACAGCAGATGAATGTTCTCTATGATCACCTAGATAAAAGGATGGACAGGTTGGAAACATCACAAGGAGGGCCAAATCTAGAGAGGAATTTGAGGAAGGTAAGTCTGGAAATGACCATGACGAGGGTTTTGATGAAATTTTTGCTTACCAAGAAAGGTAAAACCGTGGGAGACTAGCAAGGGAAAAGGATGATGATCTTGGAAATATTAAGGTCAATGTACCACCTTTCATGGGAAGCAGTGATCCAGCTTACTTAGAGTGGGAGGAGTGTATGGAGATGATCTTCGATTGTCACAACTATTCGGAGACTAAGAAGGTAGAAATGGCACCAATGGAATTTGGACATTATGCTCTCCAATAGTGCACAAATGAACAAAATACCCGAAGAAGAGTAGGTGATGAATTGATTACTACTTGGTGACAAATGAAAGGAGCCATGAGGAAGCCATTTGTACTGACCCATTACCATAGGTTGCTAAATCAAAAACTCCAATCATTATCACAAGGTAGTAGGTCCATGATACAAGGAGATGGAGATGCTCATGATGAGATTGAGCATGAATGAAGAAAGAGAGGCAACAATGGTGCTGCCTGCCTCTAAACCCGTAACAAAGATTGAATTAGATCGTCTAATTACAAGTTATCAATGGAAGACCTCAACTTGTTACCTATATTTAAGGTAAGAACCTTGGTATGGTGAAAACGCCACAATAGGGTGCGAAATAGCCTATTGATAAGTCAAATTTGAACTCCACAAACAAAGCTTGAAAAAGTTCGATATAGTTCTTAGAGAACCAAGAGAATCACTCTCACTTTGATTCAAAATTGTAATCTCCCTTTATTCACGACTTATGTGCTTTTAAATAGTCAACATCATGTAGATGATGATCTTGGCAACATCAAGGTAAACATCCCACCATTCATGGGTAAAAGTGATCCAGAAGCATATTTGAAATGGGAAAGAGAGAATGGAGATGATCTTTGATTGTCATAACTATTCGGAGTCTAAGAAGGTGAAATTGGCAGCAATAGAGTTTGGTCATTATGCACTCCAATGGTGGACCAATGAACAAAACACCCAAATGAGAGTTGGTGATGACTTGATCAATCCATGACGACAATTGAAAGGAGCCATGAGGAAGCGATTCATACCATCACACTATCATACGTTGCTACATCAAATGCTTCAATCTTTATGTCAAGAAAGTAGGTCCGTGGAGGATTATTACAAGGAGATGAAGATGCTTATGATGAGGTTAAGCATGAATGAGGATAGAGAAGCAACTATGGCAAGATTCCTTGGTGGTTTGAATCGTGAGATAGCCAATTAACTAGAATTGCAACAATATGTGGAATTGGAGGAGTTGTTGCATGTGGCTATTAAATTAGAGCATCAATTCAAGAGGAGGGGTGTAAGCTCATGGTTTGGAGGAGTTACAAATAACGGGAGGTCAAATCCAAGTGCTTGGAGGAGCAATCCCATTTATGAGTCAAAGCCAAAACCAAAACTAGGTGAAGAAAGCTCCAATCGGTCAAAAAGGGGGTCCAAAGCCGAATTTGTCCAAGCTCATAAAAGTGAGCTAAAATCTGATCCTAAACCTTCAAAATTAAGAGAAATGATTTGTTTTTAGTGCCAGGGTCGAGGAGATATTAACACCCAATGACAAAACAGAAGAATCATGGTATTGAAGGACAATGGTGAGTTGGAGTCCGATAGTGATGAAGCTGAAATTGAGATCGTGCATGGAAAGGAAGGAATTGAAGATGAAGCCGAAACCCTAAAGGTTTCAAATTCTGAATTGAGCTTGGTTTCAAGGAGAGTGCTGGCTGCATACAAAGATGAGGATGAAATTCAATGAGAGACCATCTTCCACACTCGATGTGAAATTCAAGGTAAGATTTGTAGTATGACAATTGATAGTGGAAGTTGTGGTAATGTAATTAGTAATGTGGTTGTTGATAAACTAGGATTAACAACCATTAAACATCCCCAACCATATAGATTACAATGGCTTAAAGATAGTGGTGAGATAAAAGTAAATAAACAAGCTAAAGTAAAATTCAGCATTGATATATATGTGGATGTTGTATTGTGTGATGTTGTTCCTATGCATGTGGGTCATATTTTGTTGGGTAGGCCATGGAAATTTGATAGAGATGCTATCCATTATGGTAGAGAGAATAGCATTGTATATAAATTTAAAGAGAAAAGTTTAAGCCAGAGCCATTAACTCCAAAGGAAGTATTTAGCGATCAACTTCAAATGCAATAAAGGAGGGAAGCCGAGAGGCCCAAAGAGAAGGCTAGTATGGCACCAACGGTTCCACCATCCATCCAAAAGGAGAAAGGTGAGATTCCTATCCAAAGTAAGTCCTCTAAAAGCCAGGTTAAGTGGAAAAATTTTAACAAACCCGAGAGAGAGAAAGTGAGAGACAAAACTGAGTATGAGACAAAACAAATGCAAACCATGAGTGGGAAAGAAAAAGAAAGGAAAGAGAAGAAAAATAAAAATTTTTATCTTAACTTTGGTGTTGTTAATAAAGTAATTATGAATAAGAAATCATTACTGGCCATGAATTTTAAAGATACTTATTTAAAGATGTTTTTGTTGCATAGAACTTTATCTGCATTATTGAAAGCCTAACTTAGTGGAAATTTGAAAATTTGGGAGAGATTATTTGTTAATATTATGATGACCGTGTATTTCTAGTATTTGTTGTGATAGTGTTTGACCTAGGAGATTTGATACGGACCTAGAGCGACCTGCCTCTAAACCCGTAACAAAGATTGAATTAGACCGTCTAATTACAAGTTATTAATGGAATACCTCGACCAGTTTAGGAAACACAATTTAGTTAGGTTTAGGAAACCTAATGTGGTTAGATTTAGGAAACCTAATTTAGCTCCTAGTTTCCTAATTTGAATGGCCCTTAATTCTTTGACCAATTCAACCCTAATAAAATTAGGAAAGTAATTTAAAAACCTAATAAAAACTAAATTAGGAAAGTAAATAGGCAACATGCCAAAATCCAATCAAAATATAAATAAAAATTAAGCTTAGTTGAATGCCATGTCACCATATGATGCCACATCACCATGTTGTAGAAGTCCATGCGTTAAACTCTCTTTCACGTTGGCATCCACCATCCTAATCATATGGACCAATTTTAGTTCATCTTCACTAATGAACTTGCTTCCTTGGGTTGAAAACACCTCTTGGATTAAACCATTTAGTGCCTTTTTCAATCTCTTTGCTCGTGCTCGGGTTATGGGTCCTGTAGACATTTGAAGTGGATCTGGGCTCCATCTTGAAGGGCTCTTGGTCATGTCCTCATCAAGATTGGTTTTGGTTTCAACCAAGGAAGGAGAGGTTTCCCGAACAAAGAAAGTCCAAGCTCATGCCGCGAGGAGATGAATCTTTTCAAGTTTTGGAAAGGATCAATGAAAACGCCTACAGGCTTGATTTACCGGGTGAGTATAATATGAGTGCTACATTCAAAGATGTTGATTTGTTTCCTTTCATTGCAGGGGATGAACTAGATTTGAGGATAAATCCTTTTCAAGAGGAGGAGAATAATGTGATTCCGCCCGAGCTCGCACAACCGACAACCTGCTGGGGTGCTGGGCCGATTCAGATGAAGACCGAACCAATCACTAGAGCTCAAGCTAAAAGGTTTAGGGATCACCTTGCCGAATTTATTTATGGCATAATCCATTCTCAAGAGGGCGTGTCCATTCCCGATGATCCAAGACCTATCTTGACCATACAAGTGGTGGAAGCCGGTATGGACTCGAGTAGCGGTTTTGGTGCAATTATGGAGGCTGGGAGCATGAAATGGTTCCAATGTTTCATGGATTCAATACATATGTCTAAGAGGACATGGAATCAAATCAAATCAGCTTCAAAGTCGTCCCAAAAGGGGTTGTATGGACAGTTAGTAAATTTGGCCTTTTCTCTTTCCTTCAAGCAAAGGAAACGTGTGGGACTCCATAATAAGCTTATTTGGCATCGTACAAAGCATATAAAATTGGTCAAAGTCAATTTGTCAAAGAGCTAGTATTTTTGTTTCCTAATTTGATTATACTTTTTGTTTTAGCAAATTACCATTACTTTTTGGTTTTTATTTATTTATTTTCTGGAGAAATAAGTTTAGGAAATTATTATTTTATTATTTTCATTGTAAATTATTTAATTCCTAATTCAAAATAAAGGAATTAATTAATCCAAATTAGATTAGGGTTTATTTCGTGACTTTGTAGCCTATTTAAAGACTTATTTTTCAATAAGAATTAAGCTTGAATTTTATACAGAAAATTATTTATGAGATTGAATTATCTTTGTTCTTTTGAACACCTAAAACACCATTAGTGAATGAGTGTTTTAGTTTGACTTAGCAATAGGACTTCCATCACCTATTGTGGCGTCTTCATTATATACCAAGGTTTCTAATTACAGGTTGGTTAGGGGTCAAGGTGACCATTAGAACTTGAACATAATTAGATCCAGGTTAATATAATATGGGTTTAGGAGCAAGTCGTATCATGAACATCAACTTAATTTTGTGCCTGAAGCTGCAATTTCCAATAGACCTGCATATAGGAGTAACCCCAAGGAGACAAAGGAGCTACAAAGGCAGAGTAACTGAGTTGCTTGACAAAAGTTATATTCATGAAAGCATGAGTCCATGTGCAGTGCCTATTTTATTAGTACCTGAGAAAGATGGATCATGATGCATATGTATTGATTGTAGGGCTACTAATAATATAACCATTAAATATAGGCATCCAATTTCTAGGTTAGATAATATGCTTGATGAATTATACGGTGCTTGCATATTTACTAAAAGTGATCTTAGAAGTGGGTATCATCAAATTATGATGAAAGAGAATGATGAATGGAAAATCGCATTTAAAACTAAATATGGATTGTCTGAATGGTTAGCCATGCCTTTTGGTTTAACTAATGCACCTAACACTTTTATGAGGTTAATGAATCATGTCACGCGACATTCATTGGAAAATTTACGGTTGTCTATTTTGATGATATTCTTGTATATAGTAGAAATTTAGATCATAGGTTAGTTTTAAAGTACTTAGGAAAGAAAGATTGTTTGCTGATATTAAAAAGTGTGATTTTTGTCAAAATAAGCTTGTGTTTCTAGGATTTGTTGTGATAGTGTTTGACCTAGGAGATTGGGTTTAGTTGCACTTAAGAAAGGAGAGGTTTCTTAAGAAAGTCAAAGCTTATGCCATGAGGGGATGGACCTTTTAAAGCATTGGAGAGGGTTAATGAAAGTGCCTACAAGCTTGACTTACCAAGTGAGTATAATGTGAGAGCTACCTTTAATGTTGCCGATTTATCTCCATTTGCTGCAGATGATGACTTTGATTTGAGGGCAAACCCTTTTCAAGAGGAGGAGAATTATGAGAATCCATCCATACCCGTACAATCGACTACCAGCTGGGGTGCTGATCCTTTACAAATGAAGAGGGGACCAATCACTAAGGCATAAGCTAGGAAAGTCAAAAAAAATCTGGTTAGCTTAATCCAAAGAGTGATTCAATCTCAAGAGGCCATGACATTATCCAATGATCCAAAGCCCATCTTGTGTATTCAAGTTATGAAGGCGAAAATGGACTTTACAAGCTGTTTTGGTACATTTTTGGATCCCCGACAACAAGGAATAGGTTCAACACTTTATGAACTCAATTGATATCACCAAGAGGCCATGGAATCATGTCAAGGTAGAAGCAAAAACATTTAAATTCCACTTGTGTGCATGACTCCTTTTGTTGGCCAAAATTGCTAATTTTGGTGCTGGCTTTACACTTCTTTTGCCATTCAAGCAAGTTTAACATATTCTAATCAAGGGGCAACATATGGTGATGCTAAACTAGGTTGACACATGCTTGAACCCGTATTATATTAGATCCAGATCGCAATTAAGTTCAGATTTTAATGGAATGACCTCAACCCCTAGCCAACCTATGATTGGAAACCATGGTATAATGAAGATGCTACAATAGGTGATGGATATCCTATTGATAAGTCAAAACTAAAACACTCACTTTCTAATGGTGTTTTATGTGTTCAAAGAGAACAAAGAGAATTCTATCTCATAAAGAAAAAATGTCAACTTAGCAAAATACAGTACAGCCAGTAACAAAATACAGTAAAATTGGCCAAGCTTCCTCTTATGCGCATACCACCTGTTTGATTGCCTTTGGAGCTACCTTTACTTGATTCCATGACCTCTTAGAGGAATGTATTGAATCCATGAAATGTTGGAATCATTTCATGCGGCCCGGAGTCTATATTTGCACGAAAATAGCTACTCAGGTCTGTATCGGCCTTCACCACTTGGATGCTTAAAACGAGTCTTGTATCTTCGGTTATTGACAAGCCCTTTTTAGAATGGATTACTCCCTAGATAAAAGCAGCTAAGTTTTCCTTAAATCTCTTAGCTTGAGCCCTAGTGATCTGCCCGGTCTTCATCCGTATCGGGTCAACAGCCCAACAGGGTGTCGGTTGTGCGGATTCAGTCGCATTCTCATCATTCCCCTCCTCTAGAAAAGGATTTGCACTTAAATCAAAGTCATCACCTGCAACAAAAGGAGATAAGTTAGCAACATTAAATGTAGCACTAATATTATACTCACTTAGTAAATCAAGTTTGTAAGCATTGTCTCCAAACCTTGAAAAGGTCCATCTCCACGTGGCATAAGCTACGACTTCCTTTGTTCGGGAAACCTCTCCTTTCTTGGGTACAACCAAACCCGATTAATCTCCAGGTTCAAAGACAACTTATTTTCGGCCTTGATTAGCACTCCTTGCATATTGCTCTGTCCTCTCAATGTTTGCTTTAGTCTTCTCATGAATCTGCTTCATCAAATCAGCCTTTTGTTTTCCATCTATATTAGCACATTCACTTAAAGGTAAATGTGTTAAATCTAATGGAGTCAAAAGATTAAAACCATAAACAATTTCAAATGGTGTATATTTAGTGGCTGAATGCAAGGATCTATTATAAGCAAATTCAATAGGTGGCAAACATTCTTCCTATGTTCTTAAGTTTCTACTAATTAAAGCCCGTAACAATGTAGACAAAGTCTTATTTACTATTTCGGTTTGTCCATCATTTTGAGGATGACAAGTAGTTGAAAAAAGTTTAGTTCCTAACTTAGCTCACAAATTTTTCCAAAAATAACTTAGAAACTTAGTATCCCTATCCGAAGTAATTGTTCTAAGCATACCATACAACCTAACAATTTCCTCAAAGAATAAGTTAGCAACATTAGATACATCATCAATTTTATTGCATGTAATAAAATATGCTAGCTTAGAGAATCTATCCACAACAACAAAAATTGAATCCTTACCTGTTCTTGATCTAGGTAAACTAAGAAAAAAATCCATAAACAAATCCACTCAAGGAAAGGAAGGAATCAGCAATGGCATGTAAAGACCATGCGGCATCAATTTAGATTTGGCTTTTTGACATTTCAACCATCTTTATGTAAAGACCATGCGGCATCCACATATTCTCTCTACATCTCCCTTCATGTTAAGCCAATAAAAATGTTCTTGCAGCAAGGATAAAGTCTTTAAAACACCAAAATGACTCGTGAAACCACCCCCATGACCTTCCCGAACTAGTAACTCCCTAGTAGAATTAGGCACACAAAGTTTGTTTTTGCTAAACAAATACCCCTCAACGATGTAAAATTTATTAAAACCATGTTTTGAACAAGTCCTAAATATTTCTCCAAAGTCACTATCATGCTTATAAAGTTCTTTTATTTGTTCTAACACAAGCAATCTAGCATCTAAGGTAGAAAAAAGTACATACCTTCAGGATAATGCATTGGCAACCACATTTTCCTTACATTTTTCGTAGCGAATGACATAAGGAAATGTTTCAAAGAATTCAATCCACTCAACATGCCCTCGGTTAAGCTTCCCTTGGCCTTTAATGTGCTTCAAAGATTCATGATCCGTATGGATCACAAATTCTTTTGGCATGAGGTAATGCTGCCACGTTTCCAAAGTCCTTACCAAAGCATACATTTCTTTGTCATAAGTCGGGTAGTTTAGTGCAGCTCCATTTAATTTTTCACTAAACTATGCTGTGGGTCTTCCTTCTTGCATCAAAACAGCTCCAATACCTACATTCGATGCATCGCATTCAATTTCAAAAATTTTATCAAAGTTAGGCAAAACTAATAAAGGTGCATTAGACAATTTTACTTTCAACAAATTAAAGTATATATCTTATGCTTCCCCCCATTTAAAGCCAACATTCTTCTTCACCACTTCCGTCAAAGGTGCTACTAAAGGCCTTGACAAATCGGTGGTAGATGCTAGCCAAACCATGAAAGCTCCTCACTTGGGTAATGGACATAGGTTTCAGCCACTCTTGGATTGCTTGCACCTTGGATTGATCAACTTTTATACCTACAGCACTTATTAAAAATCCTAGGAAAACCAACTCATCTTTACAAAATCACATTCTTTCATGTTAGCAAACAAGATTTCCTTCCTAAGAATATTTAAAACTGGCCTAAGATGTTCTACATGCTCATCTAGATGCTTACTATATACAAGAACATCATAAAAATAAACAACAACAAATTTTAAAATGAATTGTTGCATAACCACAACAAAAGACATTACTAACCACTCATACAATCCATACTTAGTTTTAAATGCAGTTTTCCATTCATCACCTTTTTATATTCTAATTTGATGATACCCACTCCTAAGATTAATTTTAGTAAAAATGCATGCATCATGTAATTCATCTAACATATCATCTAACCTAGGAATTGGATGCCTATATTTAATGGTAACATATCATCTAACATAGCTTTGTTTGTGGAGTTCAAATTTGACTTATCAATAGGTTATTCCGCACCCTATTGTGGCATCTTCACCATACCAAGGTTCTTACCTTAAATATAAATAACGGGTCGAGGTCTTCCATTGATAACTTGTAATTAGACGGTCTAATTCAATCTTTGTTACGGGTTTAGAGGCAGGTCGCTCTAGGTTCATATCATAAATTTTTGTATGAATGAAGTACTCAATGTTATTGAGAAAATAAGCATTTAAATAGGCTAAAGATACAAAACAGAACCCTAAAGGACTAGGTCAAAAATTGGCTACCTTTGTGGTTTCCTTAATGTGGCCGAATTCCGCCTCCTTTCGTATTTAAATTTGGATTAATTAATTCTTTATTTTGGATTAGGAATTAATTAATTTATAATCAAAATAATAAAATTCTAATTTCTTAAAGTAATTTATCCAGGAAATAAATAGTTAAAAACCAAAATAAAAACTATTTCCTAAAACAAAAGACAAATGTTCAGATTCGGAAACTAGTTAACTAGTTTGCCATTTAAACTGTGTTTATCTAATCATCAGCTAGTTTAGGCTCCAAATTAGCTCAAATATGACATTTAGGATGCCAAATGAGATTATTATTGATTCTCATACCAACCTTGATTGAAATAAGTCAAACTTGCTTAATCAACAAAAGAAGTCAAAGTTAGCACGAAATTGATAATTTTCAGCCAACACGAAGCTTCATGCACAAATGTTGGATTTGAATGCAAGCTTCCATCTTGGCATGATTTTATGGTCCCTTAGAAGTGCTCAATCATGTTCATAAACCAACAAAATCATTCCTTACTGCCCGAAGTCCATAGAATCACCAATACAGCTTGCCGGGTCCATTTTCGTCTTCGTGACTTGGATGCATAAGACGAGCTTTGGATCTTTGGATATTATCCTGCCCTCTTGAATTTGAATCACACCTTGTATGAAGCTAACCAGGTTGTCCTTGAATCTTTTAGCTTGTGCCTTCGTTACTGGGCCTATCTTCATTTGTATAGGATCGGCACCACTACGGGTAGTTGGTTGTACGGGTATAGGCGGATTCTCGTTATTGCCCTTGATTGGAATAATCAAAGCTTGCTTGAATTACAAGACAACACCTTTACAGCCCGAAAACCGTGCATTTTGACCAATTGAAAGTGTATGCGCAAACGTGGTTGAATGATCAGCTTTGCTTTTATCTTGGAATGATCTTGATGGCCTCTTGGAGTTCTCAATCATGTTCATAAGCCAATAAATTCATCCCTTGCTTCCCGGAGTCCATAGATACACTAAAACACCTTCTCGGGTCCATGGTATGGGCTTCAGATCTTCAGGTATTGACAAGCTTTCTTGAGATTAAATAACACCTTGAATGAAGCTAACCAGATTATCTATAAATCTTTTAGCTTGTGTCCTTGTGATTGGTCCCGTATTCAATTGTATAGAATCACTACCCTAGCGAGTAGCCGTGATACGAACCTAGGACGACCTACGCCTAAACGCGTATTATATTAGCCCAGATCTAATTATGTTCAAGTTCTAATGGTCACCTTGACCCCTAACCAACATGTGACTAGAAACCTTGGTATATAATTAAGATGCCACAATAGGTGATAGAAGGCCTATTGATAAGTCAAACTAAAACACTCATTCACTAATGGTGTTTTAGATGTTCAAAGAGAATAAAGATAATTCAATCTCATAAATAATTTTCTGTATAAAATTCAAGCTTCATTCTTATTGAAAAATAAGCCTTTAAATAGGCTACAAAGTCACAAAATAAATGCTAAAAACAAAAGGAAAACCGGCCATACAAAGTGGTTTCTTATGGTGGCCGAAATTATCACTCCTTTCCTAATCTAATTTGGATTAATTAATTCCTTTATTTTGAATTAGAAATTAATTATTTTACAAATAAAATAATAAAATAATAACTTTCCTAAACTTATTTTTCTAGCAAATAAATAAATAAAAATCAAAATGTAATGATATTTTCCTAAAACAAAAAGTAGAATAAAATTAGGAAACTAAAATACTAGCTTTTTGATTGAGTTGACTTTGACCATTCTTTGACCAATTTGAGCTCCAAATCAGCTTCAATATGCTTTTTAGGATGCCAAATAAGCTTATCATGAAGTCCCATATGTTTTCCTTGCTTGGAAGAAAGAGAAAAATCCAACTCAGCACAATACAGTAAAGCTACCACAAAATATAGCGAAAAATGGCCATATTTACTAATTGTCCGTGCAACTCCTTTTTGGAAGACTTTGAAGCTGCTTTGACTTGATTACATGTCTTATTAGACATATGTATTGAATCCATGAAACATTGGAACCATTTCATGCTTCCCGGCCTCCATAATTGCACCAAAACTGCTATCCAGGTCCATACCGGCTTCCACCACTTGTATGCTTAGAACATGTCTTGGATCTTTGAGTATGGACAAGCCCTCTTGAGAATGAATTACCTCCTAGATAAAGCCAACAAGTTTGACCTTAAATCTCTTAGTTTGAGCCCTAGTGATCGGCCTGGTCTTCATCCGTATCGGGTCAGCACTCCAAGGGTTGTTAGTTGTGCAGACTCGAGCAGAATCACATCAAGTCGGTTGTACGCGTACAGGTGGATTCTCATCAGATAAACCCATGGCATGACCCTTAATATATGAAAGGTATCGTGGCAATAACAAACCATTGGGATGAACCTAACCTCACAACCCTTAAAGTTTGAAAAGGGCAATAATAAACCATTGGGGTGTACCCAACCTCATGACCCTTAGCATGCTACACGCATCGTAGCGAACCTACAAACTATAATATAATGCTAATCTGAAACACTACTATACGGTACACCAATTAAAAATAAAAATACAGTATCCATAAAACAATTTTTGTAAGTGCATACCTTTCCAAACAATACTGTATCATAAAGCGTAATTTTATATTCAAATCAAACTAATTTTTTAAATATCCTAAACATTTCAAATCATCATTTCATGTCAAAATTATAAATATCACGGTGAAATAAATATCATCATAAGCCAATATTAAGCACATAAATGTCAAGATCCCACCCTAGAACCCTAGATAAGCCCTGATTCTAAGGAAAACCCTATTGGACCATCCTATGGAAAATCTAGTAGCATCTCCCCTAAGGGTAGAACGTGTCCCAAAAAGTAGTTGCATAAAAACACACTCCTATATCATACCACCTTATCCCTCCCTCCTTCCTATAGATAATTCTAACACTGGTAGCACTTCGATAAAAATATAAGAACATATATATCATAAATAATTTAATAAACAAAAAAATACATTTAAATATTCACATCCACCCACACCACCCACTCAGTGTCTTATGACATTTCAATTTTGTTTTACAAACATAGCAATACATAATGTAAGTAAGAGGATAATCAAACAGAAGGAATAATAATAGTATTGACATCAATAAAAGCACAACTTGTCTGAAGGCTACCACATTTTTCTAAAGGCTTCCATACTTACCTGAAGGCTTCTATACAATAATAATAATAATAATAATTGATAATAATAACAATAAAAATAAAAGTAAAAATGATAATGATAATAATAATAATAATAATAACAGGTAATAATAATGAAAATAGTAACACCGATAATTATAATAATGATAATGAAAATAATAATAGTAATAATAAATAATGAAAATAACAATAAAAATAATCATAATAAATAATAATAATAATAACCCCTAATAATAATAATAATAATTAATAAATAAATAAATAAATAATAATAACAATATTAATAACAACAACAATAATAATAACAATAAAAGTGAATAAGTGTAGTATTAGGAAATCAAATCATGAGTGGATAAAGTAGCACAAGATCAAATAATATTTTAAAATTCATAAACATGCTACAAAATATGCACTTCGTATTGAAGGTACATACAATACGATAATATTTTAACATACTGCGGATCTATAATATCAGTTGTCGTCGGTACTCTGCTACCAATAATGCCTAAGGTGTTTGCCTATAATGACCATCCAACCCCCTAGGCTAGTAGGCAAAATAGTCATGAGGCCAAGCTGCTTATGTACTGCATTGGATCGATGCCATCATACAATGTGTTACATACAAACATAAAATAATATACTATGCATATATATATATATAGGTATATATGAAAAAAGACTTTATACACCATACGATATACCAGTGGTGTCAGATAATACCCAACGTTCCGAGTACTACCTGATGGGGAGGTTAAAGAGAAAAACTTGCAATTAATCACTTTGGCATCATGCGACACCGATTGCTTATAACTTACCGGCTAAAATAATCATCATTTAGCTAAAAGGAGGGTGGATTGTGCTCACTGTGCACGATGCTTGCTATACCTTGGACCTGCAGCTCTCGCAGAATGGCCATGTGATATATCCATGCTAATCCGTAATGACAGTCATCCTGCGGCCAAGGGTGGAGATGGTTGTTGCTCATCCCACATTATTCTTGCCTACCCTCTCTCAACACAACTCATGATGAGGACATGACTAGGAGCACCTCAAGATAGAGTTGAGAGCCACTTCAAATCTCTATGGGACTGATAACCAAAGCTAGAGCAAAGCAATTTAGAGAAGCACTAAATGGTTTAATCCAGAAGGTGTTCACATCCCAAGAAAGCAAGTTCATTACTAAAGATGAACCAAAATTAGTTCATATGATAGGAACGGAGGATGCCACTGTGAAAGAGAGCTTAACGCATGGAACCTTACAACATGGTGATGTGGCTCGTTTTAATGACATGGATGGTGATCTGGCATCATATGGTGACATGGCATTTTTACCACATGGAGGTGATATGCGCCTACATGGCATTCAACTAAGCTTGGTTGAACCTTATAGTTATGACACATTAAATTTATATTTATGTTTTGATTGGATTTTGGCATGTTGCATATTTTACTTTTCTAATTTAGTTTTATCAGGTTTTTAGATTACATTCCTATTTTTGTTATAGTTGACTAGTCAAGGAATTAAAGGCCATTTAAATTAGGAAACAAGGAGGTAAATTAGGTTTCTTAAACCTAAATTTCGGCCATATTTGTTTAGAAAAGCTTTGTAATTTATTTTGCCTATTTAAAAGCACATAAGTCATGCATAAATGTAGATTACAATTTTGATTAAAAAGTGAGAATGATTCTCTTGGTTCTCTAAGAACGAGATCGAACTTTCCGAACTTTGTTCGTGGAGTTCAAATTTGACTTATCAATAGGTTATTCAGCACCCTATTGTGGTGGCTTCACCATACCAATGTTTTTACCTCAAATATAGGTAATGGGTCGAGTTCCTCCATTGATAACTTGTAGTTAGATGGTCCAAGTCAATCTAGGTTCGTATCAACTCATAAGGATGATTATGAATATAACTTACACGCTGATCTATAACCATAATAAATATTCATCTCGTGGCCAAGGAAGGGGGGCGATCGATTCTCACTTTGCAATATGCTTGCTAACCCTCGGTCCATGGCACCCATAGCATAGTCATAATATAATAAACAATCATCCTTGCCATGCAGGGGGTAGCTTATGCTCACTATATAATACTTTCCAACCCTTACATCCATGGCATCTCATAGGACAAGTATACAAACTTGCACGCTTATCAGAAATACAGTAGATAACACCAGTACTATGTGGTGCATCTAAAAACTATAAAATTTTATAATATTATAAAATTTGAGTTTTGATAAAATACAATCAAATTTGTGAACTTTTAACAAATCCATAAATTTCATATTCTCTTTTAAACCATCACCACAAATCCATCAATTTAAATAATTTAATTTCTACTACCATAAAACAAAATCCATGAAGAAATAAATAATTAAGTGCATAAATACATTTTTTATCACACTAATTTAATATAATTATTTTCTCAAAACTTCAAATCAATTTATACCAAAATATCATTAAGACCACATACAATTTCATATATAATTAAATATATAAGGATGCATTTTATTATGTCATAATCTCAACAGTAAAATTAACAATAATTCAATAGCAATTTAAAACTATAGTTTCCTAAATTTTCAAAAATATTAATTCAATGCCATGCTTGTTAGTTAAACATAAATTTGGCATCTTAATTTAAATAAAAATTTATTTAAACATTAAACATGTACATTTTTTTTTTTCAAGTTTCCACATTTAAAATAATATTTTATTCAAAACGGCATCTTTTTAAATACTCCACCAAAATTCACAAACAAGGGACCAATAGAAAGCTAAGAGGATGAGAAACACGTTACTAACCTCCATTGGCCTCAATTTCGTCGATGGTGGCCAAAAAATGGGCGAGAAGTTTTGGCCAAACTTTCCCTTCCTATATCTCACAAACCCTTTATAATTTGGATGGATTGAGGTCATTTTTTAGATCAGAAGACCCAAAATAGGGGGAATGGACCGATTCTATGGCCGGGGGTGATATGAACCTAGAGTGACCTGCCTCGAAACCCGTAACAAAGATTGAAGTAGGACCGTCTAATTACAAGTTATCAATGAAAGACCTCGACCCGCTACCTATATTTGAGGTAAGAACCTTGGTATAGTGAAGACGCCATAATAAAGTGTGGAATAATCTATTGATAAGTCAAATTTGAACTCCACAAACAAAGCTTGAAAAAGTTCGATATAGTTCTTAGAGAACCAAGAGAATCACTCTCACTTTGAATCAAAATTGTAATCTCTCCTTTATTCATGACTTATGTGCCTTTAAATAGGCAAAATAAATTGCAAAGCTTTCCCTAAATTTGCTAAAAGTAAAGGTGGAATAATAATGGATGAAAATTAGGTTTAGGAAACCTAATTTTGATAGGTCTAGGAAATCTAATGTGATTAGGTTTAGGAAACCTAATTTGGTTAGGTTTAGGAAACCTGATGTGGTTAGGTTTTGGAAACCTAAAGTGGTTAAGTTTAGGAAACCTAAAGTGGTTAGGTTTAGGAAACCTAACTTAGCTCCTAGTTTTCTAATTTGAATGGCCTTTAATTCTTTAACCAATTCAACTTTAATAAAATTAGGAAAGTAATTTAAAAACCTAATAAAAACTAAATTACGAAAGTAAATAGGCAACATGCCAAAATCCAATCAAAACATAGAAAAAAATTAATATTTTCCTAATTATAAAATTTGGCTAAGCTTAGTTGGATGCCATGTCACCATATGATGCCACATCACCATGTTGTAGAAGTCCATGCATTAAACTCTCTTTCACCTCGGCATCCACCATCCCAATTATATGGACCAATTTTAGTTCATTTTCACTAATAAACTTACTTCCTTGGGTTGTAAACACCTCCTGGATTAAACTATTTAGTGCCTCTTTCAATATCTTTGCTCGTGCTCGAGTTATGGGTCCTGTAGACATTTGAAGTGGATCTGGGCTCCATCTTGAAGGGTTCTTGGTCATGTCCTCATCAGGGGCCACCGAAAAGCTAGCCAATTGGAGGAACATCAACCGCCGATGTTGGGCACCAATCCCCATGCATCCGCCAGCTAATTGACCGATGATTCAATATTCAGCTCACCCAGCCATAATCAACCATGTTTTCTGAAGTGTTTAGCCATCCAATGGCAGAAAATGGTGTAATCAAGGGGGACCCGAGAGGGAGAAGGAGAGAGAAGGAGAGAGAGAGAGAGAGAGGAAGAAGAATAAGGAAAAGAAATGTGTTTTCCATGTGGGGAAAAAGGGAAAAAAGAAAGAAAAGAAAAAAGAAAAAGAAAGAGAAAAAAATAAAATATAATAATAAAATAATAGTAAAATAATAATGTAATAGTATAACATTTTTAGTATGGATGACACATGGCACTTTATAAACATTGCATGTGGTGCATCCCAGTTGGTGATATGTGTCACAAATTAAAGACTCTTGAATATTCCACTATCCAATAAAATCAGTCTTGGAAAAAATAGATATAACTTTTATAGACCCATAATTATTCAACTGTGGGTCTGAATTAAGCATGCCATCATTTTATGAACTTGTGTCGATAAGTACTTTACCATGGTACCTTAGTCAACATGAAATTCTACCTATAGTAAAAAGTCAACCATAGAACCCATTGGTCAGCCCTGATCAATCTTGATCAAACATAGTCAAAAATTTCAATTTAGGGCATTTTCTCAAGTCGGGGTAATACATAAAATTATAAAATACTTGAACATGTTTGAAAGCATATGATTTTCATTCCACTTCATCAAAATTAGTTATTTTCCAAAATGATTTAAAACCTCAATTCAAACACCGAGATATTTAAATACCACAAGTCCATTGTGAACTCAATAGAATTGGAAACCATTTAAAATATTGTCAAAAATCATATAAAATAATAACACATATATGTAAATACAGATAGTCATATATGCATAAAATGAACATTTAAATCAAACAATAAATATATAGTACTCAAACAACATATACATTGTACTGCATGCCAAAAATATTTTAAAAATATAACCACTCATCGTGTTGTAAATGCTCACTCCTGCTCCCCTGTGGGACCACCTCCAAGCTCAACACGAGTACTTCAATCCAAAAGTGTCAGTGGCTGGAAAACTTGCCACAAAACTCACCTTTGTTAGAAATGGCCAATATTCAAGCTAGGTTCATAATGTTATTTTTAGAACTTTATATTTCAAGTGAGATAAGCATATATTTATAATTCTTTTGCATATGTTTGCAGGTAGAAAACTATGTTAAGATGATTATTTATTCATTTATTTATTTTTGGGCTGAAAATAGAGGTTTTTATAAACTAAGAAGGCAACAAGCCAGCCTAAAATCAAAAGTTAGCCACTAGCTCGTACAAAGATTCCTATACAAAACCCATAGAAAGACAATTGATTTGGGGTAATAACCTTCCTTACACTATTAACAGCCACCCATTGACAAACAAAATGAAACAAATAGCTAATCTTTCTAAGAACCGAAACAAAAGAAAGGGAAAGAAAACAAGGAAACAACTTATGAATTGATGTGTAAAATCAACTCGTAAGTGTACGAATCATTTTTAAGAAATAAAATTGGAAAAATAGGATTATCATACCTAAGGAATTAAATTATTCCTTTCGGCCTATTCACATAATCTAATTTATTCCTTTTGGTCTATAAATCAAATCATGCAAATACATTAAGCATAGATTAACCAAATAATATGTCATGAGATATAATTTTTTTCTAGTCAATATGTATTCATGTAAATCATTTTAGATACACAATATTATTTATTCCAAAATTAAATATTATTAAAATCATTCATTCCTTCTGGTCTATAAAAGCATTAAGCATACCAATAATTTATTAACAAAATATATTAATAAACTAAAACTCAACATATATGAAAGTAATTAAACTTTCATAATTAAAACAATATTATAGCCCTAGCTATGAAAATTAGTTCATGGAAAAAATCAATTCAACATTCATAATTATTAAGAACAGGGTTTATAATTAAATAGATAAGAGAACAAAATAAAGTAATGAAGAAATCATTCAAAAGCTCTTGAAGCCATAGCCCTTTTCTCTAAGCAAACCCATGCCTATGCCTTTTCTAAGCTTTCCAATTGATCTCCAATACCCTAAAACCCTAAAACCCTTAAGAGAAATTAAAAAACTCCCAAAATCTAGTCATTTCTATTCAAGCCTCCTAAATGCTTCTAAATAACTCTCTAAACTTGTGTACCCTCCTTCAATAGGGTGAAGGTTATACATAAAGGACTTTGGGGATCTTTTTCTTTTTGTTTTTATTGTGCAACTCTTGCAAGACACATTTTTTAAGCCATATAAAGGTTGGACGAATTTCATGTGTAAAAGAAACCTTCTTAATACTACTTGGTCCTCACAACTTTCCTTTTCTCTAATTCCTTTTAGAGAAAGTTTTAATTAGTCTAATTTACCCTCAATGAAGCATGTGACATAATATGTGCATCATTAACGGCAAAAATTAATCAATTACCACCACTTGTCCTTATCTTGGCCTTTGGATTGCCTTGATTCTTAATCTTGATCATTGGTGGAGATTTAATCATAATCTTTCTTTTGTAAATTTTAAACTTCAAATGACGATATCTTTATTCTCGCACCTCTGAATCCGAAAATAATGAGATATTTGAAATAGTGAGATCATGAAAAATCAAATGATATCCACTTTCTTTATGAAATTCTCAATGAAAATTTATGGAATCTTCATAGAATTTTCATAGAATCTTTAAAATCTTCTAAATGCTTGGTCTATTGAAACTAAAATCCTAGTTTTCACTATAATTCGACCCAAGGAGTCAATTTTTATTATTATTTCTTTTTTTGAAATTCTTTCTTCTTCATCTAGATTAAAAGAAAAGAAAAAAAACACATAACTAAGTATCTTTCCATAACAAATTAGGCCTAAATCGTCAACATTTTAGGCCTAACAAATACATCCAAACTTAAGATTTGCTACTTCCTCACATAGAAAGAACAATGAGGAAAAAAAAAAAAAACTTTTGAAAGAACATAAAAGACTTTATTGGGCTGCTTCAAAGATTGCATAACATATCAATTTTCAAATGGTTTTAAAGCAATTATATAACTCACTACCTTATCTTCCAACCAATATATATGATGATTTCAATGTATGTGTGTGAAAATCAATTTATACACTCAATATCATACATTTGAATAAATCTACATGAATTAGAGATTGATAATAAAATATGAACTACCATATGCTTGACTTAATTATTACTCCACTACTATAGGCTAATGCACAACCTTGAATCATTAGAACTTTATGACTCCTGTTGGTAAGGCTAATTGGTATGGTTTAAAGAAAGAAAAAAACAGGATATAATAAATCAAATAATGAAAGCTAAAATTAAATACCAATGAATAAAATAATTAGTAAATTTGTTTCTTTCTTAGAATTTCTTTTCTTCTTTTCTTACTTTAACTTCACATAACTCTCAATATAAGCTCACAAATCTCATATTTCTTCTTTTCATTGTATTTTTTTCCTTCAAATAACACATTATTTACTACAGTTGTTTTACTTTTCTTTTTTCTTTTGCAAAGCTATTTTTATTATTTTCTTTACTATTTGCTTTATTCTCTTCCTAATTTACACAAAAGTACACACGAAAGTTGACTTCATCAAGTGCTTAACCTCCAAATTTCAATTTTTTTTTAAAAAAAATTCCTATTAAAACTTCAAGAAACTAACAAACATATATTCATATCAATTCAATTAATGCTCTCTTTATAGTATGTTGAAGGTAAGAGAAAGAAATTTAAGGCTCATAAGGGATAGATAAATGTAGCTTAATGAAGAAAAATCTCTAATGCATCTTTATGCATCCTCGAGGCTCAAATAAGGTACTAATAGAAAATAATCTTTTAGGTAGGTTTGAAAGGCTCAAACTTAAACAAAGGTGTCCTGAATCATGTTCTTAGTAATGAATATACTTAGGATTTCACTTTAAGTAATAATCATGCAAGTTATAGAGTTCAGTTAATAATAAAGTACTCTAATTCATGCAAATCTTCTCCCAAACACAACCTAAATCATGCATTGTTAATTATGTGGTCAAAATTTATTAAAAGTAACAACATGTTAATATAACTTTAGATATTTAAGCATATACAAAAACAATTCTACTATCTAAAAGCCAGATTATTTTAAACAATACTCTTATCACCGACGTATTAAAGTACTTATGAAAACAACATAAAAACAAAAAAATTTCCTTTATTTTTTAATAATAATAATCAGGCAAAACAAAAACACGCACTAAAAAGGAAAAAGAAAATATTTTTTGATTTTTCAAAAATTTTATAAAGGAAAATAAAAGCAAAAATTAACATACATAAAAACTAATAAAAAAAGTTAAAAGACAAGATTTAAAAGAAGTAAAGCATGCTTTTCACCCCACAACTTAAAATGAACAATGTCCTTATTAGGAAAAACATAAAACAAAGTAAAAGTAAGTAAAAGGTAAACAATACTCCTCTTTGAAGATATGAAATGTGCCTCGCATTATGAAAACTTGGAAAAAATCTACATAGTGCATTTTCCCTATACACCATGTGGCCAAAAAGAGGGACATGTGCTCATGCAGTTTGATTCACTCTAGAGTATGTTCAAGGTTGTTGTACTTGAAAAATCTAGCTTGAGCCTTAAAATTCTTAAAATCCATCTTTTGCTCTTTTGTACCTAAACATCTTAAACCTTGCAATAAGTCAAATAAAACACATCAAAACATCCTAAAAAGAAGAAAACAATTAACAGATACTAGAATAAATTGATAAATAAAAGATTAAGAAAGAACCTAGGCTGCCTCCTAAGAGCAATTGTTTAAAGTCATTAGCTTGACTTCCTCAATTTTAATTTTATTTGGTTCATCAAAGTATAGGCTAGTCTCAAGCATTCTACCTTCATCATATGGCTTCAACCGCTTCCCATTGACCTTGAAACTTTCATGTCCTAGTTGGGTGATTTCAATTGCTTCACTTGGAAATATTTGCACCATCTTATATGGTTCACTCTATCTTGATCTTAATTTATCTGGAAACAATCTTAATCCAGAGTCGTAAAGAAGTGATACAAACCTAGAATGACTTGCCTCTCAAAACGTAACAAATGGACTTGGACCGTCTATCTGCAAGTTATCAATGGAAAACCTCAACCAATGACCTATATTTGATTTAAGAACCATGGTATGCTGAAGACGCCACAATAGGGTGCGGAGTAACCTATTGATAAGTCAAATTTGAATACCATAAATAATGTTTGACCTAGTTCTTAAAAAACCAAGAGAATCACTCTCACTTTTTAATCAAAATTGCAATCTGCCTTTATTCATGACTTATGTGCCTTTAAATAGGTAAAATAAATTGCAAAGGTTTCCCAAACTAATATGGCCGAAATTTAGGTTTAGGAAACCTAATTTGATTAGGTTTAGGATACCTAATTTGATTAGGTTTAGGAAACTTAATTTGATTAGGTTTAGGAAACCTAATTTAGTTAGGTTTAAGAAGCTTCATTTGGCTCCCAGTTTCCTAATTTAGATGGCCTTTAATTCCTTAACCAGTCCACTCTGACAAAAATAGGAAAGTAATTCAAAAACCTAAAAAAACTAAATTAGAAAAGTAAAATAAGCAACATGCCAAAATACAATAAAGACATAAGTAGAAATTTAATGTTTCCAAACTATAGGATTCGGCCAAGCTTAATTGAATGCCATGTACGCGCATATCCCCCTTCATGTGGCAAAAGTGCCATTTCACCATATGATGCCACATCACCATCCATGTCATCAAAACTTGCCACAGAACCATGTTGTAGGAATCCATACGTTAAACTCTCTTGCATAGTGGCATCTTCTGTCCGAGTCATATGGACTGATTTTGGTTCATTTTCAGTAATGAACTTGCTTCTTTGAGATGTAAACACCTCCTGAACTAAACCATTTAGCGCTTCTTTAAACCTCTTTGCTCTAGCCCTAGTTATTAGTCTGGTAGAGATTTGAAGTGGTTCTTGACTCCATCTTAAGGTGCTTCTAGTCATGTCCTCATCATTCCCCTCTTTTTGAAAAGGATTTGTCCTCAAATCTTCACCTGCACAAAGAGGAGATAAATTAGCAACATTAAAGGTAGTACTTACATTATACTCACCTAGAAGATATAATTTGTAAGCATTGTCATTAACAAACCTTCGATAGAAACTAACCAAACCATAGAAGCTTCTAATTAGGACCATTCTTGAATGGCTTTCACCTTCTCTTGATCAACTTTGATACCTGCAGCCCTAATCACAAATCCTAAAAAGACAAGCTCAGATTGATAAAAGTCACATTTTAAGATTGGCATAAAGTCTTTCTTTCGTAAAAAAATTTAATACTAACCTAAGATGCTCTACATGCTCTTCTAAACTCCTATTATATACGACTATGTCATCATAATACACAACCACAAACTTTCCAATGTAAGCATGAAAAACATGATTCATAAGCCTTATAAAAGTACTAGGAGTGTTAGTTAACCCAAATGGCATAATCTACTACTCATACAAACCATGGTTTATTTTAAATGTTGTTTTCCATTTATCACCTTCCTTCCTTTGTATTTGATGATAACCACTTTTAAGATCAATTTTTCAAAACATGCGTGCATCATAAAATTCATCAAGTATATCATCTAAACTAGGAATAAGGTGACGATATTTGACAGTTATATTGTTAATAGCCCTACAATCTACACACATTCTCCATATTCCATCTTTCTTAAAGACTAATAACACAGGTACAACATATGGACTCATGCTTTCTCTAGTATATCCCTTTTTCAAGTAATTCACTTACCTGCCCTTGAAGCTTCTTTATCTCCTCCGGATTACTCCTATAAGTCGGTTGTTTTGGAATTGTTGATCCTGGAATAAAATCAATTTGATTTTCGATCCCTCTAATTGGTGGTAACCCACTTGGAATCCCTTCGAGAAAGACATCATCGAACTCCTGCAAAAGAGAAATAATAGAACTTGGCAAAAAAAATTCATCAGGGTTAGTTAAATGATTCATATATGCTTCTTTGTACATCATTACAATCATAGGCTTTTTACAATAAAAAATCTTCTTTTTACTTCACTATGTTTTGCATAAAAACTCTCTAACTCTTTCCACTCTTTTTCTTTTCTTTTTCTCTCACACTCTCTGTTAGGTCTAAAATATTGATGATTTTATGCCATATTTATAGCTTAATATTTGTTAGTTTGTGTTAATTTGTTATAGAAAGATACTTAATTATGTATTTTTCTTAATCTAGGTGAAAGAGGAAGAATTTTAAGAAAACAACCATAAAGATGGATTCCTTGGGTCGAATTATGGTGGGAAGCAAGATTTGAGCTCGAACAGACTAAGCATTAAAAAGATTCCAAAAAGATACCTTGAAGATTCCATAAAGATTCTATCGGGAATTTCATGATGGAAGTGGATGTCATATGAATCATCACAATCTGAGGATTTCAAATGTCTCGTTATTTTTGGATTTCGAGGTGCGAGCAAAGAGTTATCATCATTTAAAGTTTGAAATTTATAAAAAGGAATATTCTAGTTAAATCTCCACCATTGATCAAAAGAGAGAATTAAGGCAATTTGAGGGCCAAGATAAAAACAAGTGGCAATAATTGGTTAATTTATCATTAATGAGGCACATGTCATGTCACATGCTTCATTAAGGGTAAATTAGACTAATTAACTATTTTTTTTAGGAGAAATTAGATAAAAGGAAAGTAGTAGAGAGCAAGTAATATACAGTTTTCTTTTTACACATGAAATTCGTCCAACCCTCTTCATGGCTTAAAAAAGGTATCTTCCAAGACTCCCACATTGAAAATAAAGAGAGAAAAAGATTCCCAAGGCCCTATATATATAGCCCCCACCACATTGAAGGAAGATATACAAGTTTAGAGAGTTATTTAAGAGCTTTTAGGAGGTTTAAATAGAAACAAACCAAATTTTGGGAGTTTCTAAAATTCTCTTAAGGGTTCTAAGGTTTTAAAGTTTTAGAGTTTTAGAAGATCAATTGGAGATCTTGGAGGAGGCAGAAAGATGTGGGCTTGCTTGGAGAAGAAGGCTACGACTTTGAGAGCTCTTGGAGGAGAATTTCTTCAATAGTTTTTGATGTGTAAAATCAACTCGCAAGTGCACGAATCGTTTTCAAGTAATAAAGTGGAAAAATAGGGTTGTCGTACCCAAGGGATTAAGAATTAAATACCAAAGATAATTAGGTTTTGGTAATATTTGAACTAAAATTTAAGATGGCAATTGAAAACTAAATAAACTAAATTAAACAAAAGCAATCAATTAAAATTAGATCAATTTCAAGTAAGAGAGAGAATAATTATGAATACTAGGGCATTTGATTTCACCACTAACTATTCCAATTTAATTACTTAAATATGTGAATTTAATTAATTAGTAATTTTGTTAACCATACCTAATCACAAAATTAATCAAAAGTAGTTTCCACTCACAATTGATAATATTCACATAACCTAATTTATTCATTCCGGCCTATAAATTAAATCATGCAAATTCATTAAGCATAGATTAAGCAAATAATATGGCATGAGACATAACTATTTTCCAATCAATTATGCATTGATGTAAATCATTGGAGATCCATAATATTATTCTTTTCCAAGCTCAAATATTATTAAAATCATTCATTCCTTCCGGCCTATGAAAGCATTAAGTATACCAATGATTTATTAACAAAACATATTACTAATTAAATAAAACTCAACATATATTAAAATAATTAAACTTTCGTAGTTAGGACTACATCATAGCCCTAGCTATGAAAATTAGTTCATGGTAAAAATAATTTCAACATCCATAATTATTAAAAATAATAAAATTCACAATTAAAGAGAAAGGAAAAGAGAATAAAAACTATTGAAGAAATTCTCCTCCAAAAGCTCTCAAAGTCATAGCCTTCTTCTCCAAGCAAGCCCACGTCTCTCTGCCTCCTCCAAGCTCTCCAATTGATCTTCTAAAACTCTAAAACTTTAAAACCTTAAAACCCTTAAGAGAATCTTAGAAACTCCCAAAATTTGGTTTGTTTCTATTTAAGCTTCCTAAAAGCTCTTAAATAACTCTCTAAACTTGTATATCTTCCTTCAATGTGGTGGGGGCTATATATATAGGACCTTGGGAATCTTTTTCTCTCTTTATTTTCAATGTAGGAGTCTTGGAAGATACCTTTTTTAGGCCATGAAAAGGGTTGGACGAATTTCATGTGTAAAAAGGAAACTGTATATTACTTGCTCTCTACTACTTTCCTTTTATCTAATTCCTCCTAAAAAAATTGTTAATTACTCTAATTTACCCTTAATGAAGCATGTGACATGACATGTACCTCATTAATAATAAATTAACCAATTATTGCCACTTGTTTTTATCTTGGCCCTCAAATTGCCTTGATTCCCTTTTTTGATCAATGGTGGAGATTTAACTAGAATATTCTTTTTTATAAATTCCAAACTTTAAATGATGATAACTCTTTGCTCGCACCTCGAAATCCAAAAATAACGAGACATTTGAAATCCTCAGATTATGATGATTCATATGACATCCACTGCCACCATAAAATTCTCGATAGAATCTTTATGGAATCTTCAAGGTATCTTTTTGAAATCTTTTTAATGCTTAGCCCGTTCGAGCTCAAATCTTGCTTCCCACCATAATTCGACCCAAGGAATCCATTTTTATGGTTGTTTTCTTAAAATTCTTCCTCTTTTACCTAGATTAAGAAAAATACATAATTAAGTATCTTTCCATAACAAATTAACACAAACTAACAAATATTAAGCTATAAATATGGCATAAAATCATCAATATTTTAGACCTAACAAATACCCCCAAACTTAAGATTTGCTAGTCCCTAGCAAAGAAAAAGAATAAGAAAATGAAATGTTATTTAAAGAACATAAGATACTTTAATGAGGTGCCTCAAAGATTGTATAACATATGACTTTTCAAATGGTTTTAAAGTAATTATGTAACTCAATACCTTATATTCTATCCAACATATATGATACTTCCAATGTGTGTGTGTGGAAATCAATTTATACACTTAATTATCATATGCTTGAATAAATTTACAGGAATTAGAGATTGATAATAACGTATGAACTACCATATGCTTGACTTAATTATCACTCTCTACTATTGTAGGTTAATGCACCACCTTAAATCATTAGGACTTCATGGTTTCTATTGTTAAGGCTAATGGATAAGGCTAAAGAAAGAAAATGATAAGATATAATAAATCAAAGAAAGAAAGCTAAAATTAAATATCAATGAATAAATTACTTGTAAAATTTGTTTCTTTATTAGAACTTCTTCAATTTCAATATCTTTTTCTCCTTTTTATTGTGCATATATTCTTCAAATCACACATATTCTTTCTTTATTTCTTTTTTTTTTTTCTTTTCCACTAAACCCCCAAACTTATTTTTCTTCTTATTGCACATTCAAACCTCCAATTTACACAAAAATGCATACTAAAGCCAAATTCACCAAATACTTAACCTCCAAACTTTATTTTTTTTCCTTTTTTTTTTGTTTTTTTTTTCAACACTCAAACAAGCTCCCAAGCATATATTCATATCAATTCAATTAAAGCTCTCTTTGTAGTATGTTCAAGGTAGGAAAAAGAAATTTAAGGCTCAAAAAGGGTAACTAAATGTGCTTTAATGAAGAAAATGCTCTAATACATCTTTATGCATCCTAAAGGCTCAAATAAGGTACTAGTGGAAGATAATGTATTAGGTTGGCTTGAAAGCCTCAAACTTAAAACAAAGATGGCCTAAATCATATTCTTAGTAATGCATCCACCTAGGATTTCGCCTCAAGCAATAATCAAGCAAGTTCTAGAGTTCAATTAATAATAAAGTACTCTAATTCATGCAAACCTTCTTCAAAACACAATCTAAATTATGCATTATTGATTATGTGCTCAAAATTTATTGAAAGTAATAATATGTGAATATAAATTCAAGTATTTAAGCATACACAAAAACAAATCCACCATCTAAAAACCAATTTATTTTCAATCATAGTCTTATCTTTGGCTCATTAAAGTACTTAAGAAAACACCACAAAAACAATTTTTTTTTTTTAATAATGAAGGAAAATGAAAACTAAAACTAACATTTTTGAAAACTTATAAAAACACTTAAATGGACAAGATTTAAAAGATGCAAAGCATGCTTTTCACCCCCAAACTTAGAATGAACAATGTCCTCATTGTGAAAAACATAAAATAAAGCAAAAGTAAATAAAAGGTAAAGAATACTCCCCTTTGAAGACATGTAATGTTTCTCGTAATGTGAAAACTTGAGAAAAACCTACATGTTGCATTTTCCCTTCACACCAGGCGGCCAACAACAAGGGCATGTATCCATACAATTTGAAGTACTCCAATGAATATTCAAGGTGGTTATACTCCAAAAACCTAGCTTTAGACTTGAAATTCTCAACATTTGTCTTTTGCTCTTTTACACCTAAACATCTTAAAACCTTGCAAAAACTAAAACAAAACACATCAAATCAACCTAAAAACAAGAAAACAACTAGAAACAACTAAAATAAATAGATAAATATAAGGTAAAGAAAGAAACTTGGGCTGCCTCCCAAGAGCGTTTATTTAAAGTCATTAGCTTGACTTCATCCTTTTGATGTTCAACCTGGATTAAATATGTAAATGATGTCATCCTCATAATATTGTCCAAGCTTATGATATGGAAATTGTGCATGATGATAATCTTGTGGCCTTAGCAAACTTTTAACTCCTTGTCCTATATAAGTCTCAATTTGAACCAAAAGCATGAATTGAACTTTCTTTTTGGTAGATTGGATTCTTTTAGGTCCAAAAATACTTTGTTTGTCTCCTTTTGGGATGCATTCAACCTCAATTGCATTTTTGGGGCATGGATATACATCTTGGGCTCTTGAAAATTCAATATTTGGCTTGAAAATTTGAGATTTAGTCTCTGTTGGTAAGCAATCTTCTTGAAGTGCGGCCATAGCTTTATACTCATCGGATTTGGCCAACTTTTGGCTTGATTGATTCCTTGACTTATCCTCTTTATGATCCTTAAGCCCATTTTGCAATGAGTTTGAAGGAAAATTAGGAAATTCCCATGAACTAGTGATAGTGCGTTGGGAAACTTCTTGTGGTGGGCAATCTTGGTCATGTGTGTGTACCTCATTAAACTTATCCAAAATTGAAGATTCTTGTTGCATTTCACTCCTTATAGACACCTCTTCATGTTCCTCAAATTTGTCATCATTATGTGGCTCTTGAAAGGATTCAAATTCATCAACTTGCTTATTACAAGTAATCTCCATGTTAATTTCCAAGTCTTCTTGAGATCCTTGTGAAAAAGTTGTCATTGGTTGCTCTAATTGAACTTGAAAGTTTGTACTTGGAGAATATTGATTTTGCAACTTGCCAATCGCATCATAACATTTAGAAAATGTTTCCCTATGCCTTTCCATACACTCGATCAAAGATGTGGTCACTTGATAACTTGAAAGATCTGAATTGTCATACCTTGAATAACTTTGTTGATCACTCCATCCAGAATTATATTTGTTGGGAAAGTCTTCGAATGGCTCCTCCGGAGCAAAAGTATTTCCCACTTGACAATGTTCACTTAAATGATTGCCTCCACACCATTGACATGTTATAGCTTGAATCCCAAAATTTGCAACTTGATTATATTGTCTTCTTGATAAGTCTTCAATTGAGTCTTCTGAAGCAAAAGAATTCCCCACTTGACAATTTTCACTTGAGTGATTTACTCTACACCATTCACAAGGTACAGCTTGAACTCTAAAATTTGCAACGAGTTTAGACATCATAGCAAGATTCTTTTGTAACTCGATAAAATTTTCACTCAGAGAACTAGTTGGCACCCCATAATCCCAATAAGGTTGATGACCATAAGCTTGATATTCCATGATTTTCCTAAAAAGAAAATACTAACAAAACAAAGGTTCAAATTAATTCCAAGTTTATAAAAGCAAACAATTAAAATTAAACCCTAATATACAAACTAAAATTGAAAATAACAAAGATAAACAAAAGTTGAAAATAAGAAAAACCCCTAAGTATGCATAACTTTTAACCTAGACACCAATAAATTAAAAATACAATTTTGGTTCCAAGTACCATAAAGTAAGTATTAAAAATTCAAAGCAAGTTGGCCAAACAAGCAAAGAATTAAAACCCTAGCATGCAACACTAAAACCAAAATTAAGAAATAAATATAAAAATTTAAAATAAGAAAACAATGTTCAAAGTACTACTAAACCCAATCCGAATTAATATTAATGCCTTAATCCCCGGCAACGGCGCCAAAAACTTGATGTGTAAAATCAACTCGCAAGTGCACGAATCGTTTTCAAGTAATAAAGTGGAAAAATAGGGTTGTCGTACCCAAGGGATTAAGAATTAAATACCAAAGATAATTAGGTTTTGGTAATATTTGAACTAAAATTTAAGATGGCAATTGAAAACTAAATAAACTAAATTAAACAAAAGCAATCAATTAAAATTAGATCAATTTCAAGTAAGAGAGAGAATAATTATGAATACTAGGGCATTTGATTTCACCACTAACTATTCCAATTTAATTACTTAAATATGTGAATTTAATTAACTAGTAATTTTGTTAACCATACCTAATCACAAAATTAATCAAAAGTAGTTTCCACTCACAATTGATAATATTCACATAACCTAATTTATTCCTTCTGGCCTATAAATTAAATCATGCAAATTCATCAAGCATAGATTAAGCAAATAATATGGCATGAGACATAACTATTTTCCAATCAATTATGCATTGATGTAAATCATTGGAGATTCATAATATTATCCTTTTCCAAGCTCAAATATTATTAAAATCATTCATTCCTTCCGGCCTATGAAAGCATTAAGTATACCAATGATTTATTAACAAAACATATTACTAATTAAATAAAACTCAACATATATTAAAATAATTAAACCTTCATAGTTAGGGCTACATCATAGCCCTAGCTATGAAAATTAGTTCATGGTAAAAATAATTTCAACATCCATAATTATAAAAAATAATAAGATTCACAATTAAAGAGAAAGGAAAAGAGAATAAAAACTATTGAAGAAATTCTCCTCCAAGAGCTCTCAAAGTCATAGCCTTCTTCTCCAAGCAAGCCCACGTCTCTCTGCCTCCTCCAAGCTCTCCAATTGATCTTCTAAATAATAAGATTCACAATTAAAGAGAAAGGAAAAGAGAAAGTGTATCTCGGCTTTGATGTCATAAGCTGCTGAAAAATTGTAACAAGGCCGGTTTTAGTGTTCTCTTGATTTCAAATGGAAACTAAGGTATATTTCTCCAAAATTCAATATATTCATTCATTGAAATTTAATAAATATTTATAGCATACAAAAAAGGTGTGAAAGCACACCATGACCAGTTTTAAAAACCAATACAAACAAGTCCTTCATGGTGAAGCAAAACCACATGTGTAAAGTAACTTTGCCACATGTATCATGGTTGGTTGACAAGTGTTGCTGCCTCATTAGTTACTTCATGGTGAAGTAGTCCTCATGCATGATGACACATGTCCTTCCATGCATTGGTTGAGAGAGAGGCCGAATGGTGAAGCTCCATGTCACCAAAGTGCTTTCCATGTCATCTAGGTGCTTGATTTCTCTTAAACCCCAAATTGGCTAATATACTTTAAACAACATAAGTTGGTGTCTTTGTGCACCAACTTATCTAGCCTAGATTACACAATTTACTAGAATTAAAAATACAAACCAAATATGAAACAAACTAGGTTAATGATTTCGGCCAAGGCATTTCAGATTTTACCTTGCCTTGGTCTCGGGTTTGCATGTTTCATGGCTAACACTTGCCATGATTCTCTAACAGACAACTTGATTTTGTTGTTGTTCGGCTTCTCTCCTCCTTTGTAGAGCCAATTGATCATCAAAAACCTGTTTAGGAGTCATTGGCATAAGCACCACTCTTTACCCTTAAAGTTAAAGACAATCTTGTTAGTGTGACCATGATGGTTAGTATCTCTATCAAATTGCCATGGTCGTCCTAAAAACAAATGGCCAGTTTGCATTGGCACCTCATATCAAATAACCTTATCTTCATAATCAACAATTGAGAATGCAACCTTCACTTGCTTGTTCACCGTCAACTCTCCATAATCATTAAGCCATTGTAGCTTATATGGTTCTAGATGCTTCATAGTGGGTAAATCTAGTTTTTCAACAATAGTAACACTAGCAACATTCGTACAACCTCCACCATCAATAATCATACTACATACCTTATCTTTGACTTTGCACCTAGTATGAAAGATGTTCTCCCATTGCATTTCTTTGTCATCTTTGTACACAGTTAGAGCTCTCCTCGCAACCAATGATAAGTCCCCACAAATCGGATACTTGTAATCATCTTCATCTTCATCACCAACATCCTCCAATAGTGGCATGGATTCATTATCTAACTCTTCCTCTTCAGATTCAATTTCTCTACTTTCCCGAATTGCCATGACCCTCTTATTTTGATATTGACTTGAAATATGACCACTGTCTTGACATTTAGAGCACATGATATCTTAATTTCTACTTGAAGATGAATATGATTTACTTACTTGCTTGGATGAGGATGGTTCAGCCTTATCTTCGAATTTAGGCCGTGTGGTGGCTTTATTTTCAAAGTTGGGATGATTGGGTATCCCATGTGGATGGGCTTGCTTTCAAAGTGTTTTGAGCAATACCAGATATTGTGGTACTCCTCCTCTTGAGTTGTTGCCCTACTTTGATGGCCATGTGAACCATCTCCTCAATCTCCCCATAATGATACAAATCCACTTAATTTGCTATTTCCCTATTCAAACTGGCCAAGAAACGTGTCATTGTAGCCTCCTATCCTCCTCAACATTAGCCTTCATCATAAGGATTTTTATCTCCTTATAATAGTCCTCTACACTCTTATTTCCTTGAGACAAAATTTGTAACTTCTAAAAAATGCTCCTATAGTAATGGCTAGGTATAAAATGCTTCCTCATCAAAGCCTCCATATCCTCCTATGTATCTATAGGTCTTTGTCCCACTCGTCTCCTAGAAAGTGTCTCTTTGTCCCACCATCCAACATAGTCCGAGAATTAACAGCGGCTAATTTAACCTTTTTAGCCTTCGAAAAGTTCTGACAATCAAATACCATCTCAATCATCTTCTTGATGAGGACATGACTAGGAGCACCTTAAGATTGAGTCGAGAGCCACTTCAAATATCTATAGGACCAATAACTAGAGCTAGAGCAAAGCAGTTTAAAGTAGCACTAAATCGTTTAATCCAAGAGGTGTTCACATCTCAAGGAAACAGGTTCATTACTGAAGATTGAATATTCACTAATTCCACTTTGTAAATCTAATTCCAATTTGTTCTTAATATTCTAGTTTCCTGTGTTTGTGCCAAATTTCTTATTGTAAACTAAATCTATCATTGTTGCCTTTTCCTTGTTACTTTTTCTTAGCTTTTCTTTCGTAACTATTTGATAGGTTTATTTGGATTGTTACTTGCTAGTTTGATTTACTTTGAAATTAGCTTGCAAAGAACCAAATAGAATTACTAGAGTGGTAAAAGGCAAGAGAGGTGAGAATTATAGAGGGTAAAAGCCGAAATATAACTAGAGTACAAACATGAGTGAATTGAGACCTTGAATTTGAGCAAAATACGTGAGGGAGTGTTGTGAGGTCCTTTTTACTAACAAGTTTTGCAGGAAAAAAAATCATGTCACAAGATCAAAGCAAAGAAAGCATGGAAGGAACTAGGTGTGGCTGATCTAAAGTTATACATTCAAGCCATGGTGGGAGAACTCCAAAGAGCACTACGGATGGAGATCAGGCAGATCCATGATAGGTTGGATAGGATGGAATCATCAATCTAAACACTGCAGCAACAATTTCCACAGAGGCTTACTCATGATTGTGGGAGAGGACTATGAGGAAGAAGAAGAAGACATTAGTTCGGGTACCCATCAATTCCATTGGAGAGAGAGATTAGACCAAGGCAATGACTATGGAGGAATTAAAATGAAAATACCATCATTCCAAGGTAAAAGTAATCCAAAAGCTTATCTTGAGTGGGAGAAGAGGATTGAGGTGGTATTTGATTGTCAGAACTCTTCGGAGGCTAAAAAGGTTAAATTTGCCGCTGATGAATTCATAGATTATGCTATTGAAGGCTTTGATGAGGAAGCATTTTGCACCTAGCCATTACTATAGGAGCATTTTTCAAAAGCTACAAAGCTTGTCTCGAGGAAATAGGAGTGTGGAGGACTATTGTAAGGAGATGGAAATCCTTATGATGAGGGCTAATGTTGAGGAGGATAGGAAGGCTACAATGGCATGTTTCTTGGTTGGTTTGAAGAGGGAAATAGAAAATCAAGTGGATTTGCATCATTATATGGAGATTCAAGAGGTATTGCAAATGGCCATCAAAGTAGAGCAACAACTCAAGAGGAGGGGTACCACAAGATCTAGTATTGCTCAAGACACTTGGAAAGCAAGCCTATCCACATGGAAACCCAATCAGCCCAAGTTTGAAGATAAAGCCACCACAAGGTCTAAATTCGAAGCTAAGACCAAGCCATCCTCATCCAAGCAAGTAAATTAGATTCATCTTCAACTAGAAATCGAGATATCATGTGCTTTAAATGTCAAGGCAGGGGTCATATTGCAAGTCAATGACCAAACAAGAGGGTCATGGTGATTCAAGAAAGTGGAAAAATTGAATCTAAGGAGGAAGAGTTAGATAACGATTCCATGCCACCATTGGAGGACATTGGTCATGACGATGAAGATGATTACAAGTATCTGGTTCATGGGGACTTATCATTGGTTGCCAAGAGAGCTCTAACTATGTACAAAGATGAGAAGGAAGTGCAACAAGAGAACATCTTTCATACTAGGTGCAAAGCCAAGGATGAGGTATGTAGTATGGTTATTGACAATGGAAGTTGTAAATATTGCTAATGTTACTATGGTTGAAAAACTAGATTTACCCACTATGAAGCATCCAGAACCATATAAGCAATAATGGATTAATGATTGTGAAGAGTTGATGGTGAACAAGCAAGTGAAGGTCGCATTCTCTATTGGTGATTATGAAGATGAGGTTATTTGTGATGTGGTACCAATGCAACCTGGCCATTTGCTTTTGGGATGACCATGGCAATTTGATAGCGATACCAACCATCATGGTTGCACTAATAAGATTGTCTTTAACTTCAAGGGTAAATGAGTGGTGCTTATGCTAATGACTACTAAACAGGTTTTTGAAGATCAATTGGCTCTACAAACGGGGGAGGCCGAAAAGCTTTAAAGAAAAGGCTAGTATAGCACCCACGGGTTCAACAACTATTCAAAGGATTAAGGTCATGCAAGAACAACCAGGAAAGAAAGGGAGAAACTCGAGAGTGTGAGAAAGTTTGAAAAAGTCGAGTGTGAGAGAAAACAACTGCAACCCATGAGTGAGAAAGAAAAAGAGAAGAAAGAAAAGAAAAAAGAAAATTTTTATGTTAGCTTAGGTGAGCTTAAAAGGGCATTTGTGAGTAATAAATCTATGCTGAACATAATTTATAAAGATGCTTATTTAAAGATGATTTTGTTGTGTAGAACATTATCTACATGTCTGAGGGCTTTACTTAGTGGAAATTTAAAAATTTGGGAGAGATCATTTGCTAATATTAAAAGGTGTAATTTTTACCGACATGAGCTTGTATTTCTAGGATTTTTTATGATAGTGTTTGACCTAGGAGATTTGGTTTGGTTGCACCTAAGAAAAGAGAGGTTTCCAGAGCAACAAAAGTCGAAGCTTATGCCACTTAGGGATGGACCTTTTCAAGTTTTGGAGCAGATTAATAAAAATGCTTACAAACTTGATTTACTAGGTGAGTATAATGTAAGTGCCACCTTTAATGTTGCTGATTTATCTCCTTTTTGTGCAAGTGATGATTTGAGGATAAATCCATTTCAAGAGGAGGGGAATGATAAACACATGACTAGGAGCACCTTAAGATGGAGTCGAGAGCCACTTCAAATCTCTACGGGACCAATAACCAGAGCTAGAGCAAAGTAGTTTAAAGAAGCGCTAAATGGTCTAATCTAGGAGGTGTGAACACCTCAAGGAAGCAGGTTCATTACTGAAGATGAACCAAAATTGGTCCATATGATTGGAATGGTGGATGCCAACATGAAAGAAAGCTTAACGTAAGGAATCCAATCACATGGTGATGTGGCAAGTTTCGATGACATGGATGGTGATGTGGCACCCCATGGTGACATGGCACTTTTGCCACGTGGAGGGTGATATGCGCTTATATGGCTTCCAACTAAGCTTGGTTGAATTTTATAATTAGGAAAACATTAATTTTTATTTCTGTCTTGTTTGGATTTTGGCATGTTGCCTATTTACTTACCTACTTTAGTTTTTATTAGGTTTTTAAATTACTTTCCTAATTTTATTAGAGTTGAATTGGTCAAAGTATTAAAGGCCATTCGAATTAGGAAACTAGGAGCCAAATTTGGTTTCCTAAACCTAACCACATGATTCGAACCACCAAGGAATCTTGGCATGGTTGCTTCTCTATCCTCATTCATGTTTAATCTCATCATAAGCATCTCCATCTCCTTATAATAATCCTCCATGAACCTATTTCTTTGAGATAGGGATTGAAGCCTTTGATGCAGCAACCTATGATAATGTGATGGTACAGACCGCTTCCTCATGGCTCCTTTCATTTGGCGCCATGTAGTGATCAAGTCATCACCAACTCTCCTTCGAGTATTTTGCTCATTGGTCCACCATTGGAGCGCATAATGGCCAAACTCCATTGCTGCCAATTTCACCGTCTTAACCTCCAAATAATTATGACAATCAAAGATCATCTCCATTCTCTCTTCCCATTCCAAATATGCTTCCGGATCACTTTTACCAATGAATGGTGGATGTTTACCTTGATGTTGCCAAAATCATCATCTACATCGTCTCTCCTATGCCTCCTATGGCCTAGCCTCTCTTGGACAGCAAGTGTTTCATCCATTCCTTCTTCAAAGTCATCTCTGAAATTTTCCTCCTCTAACTCCTCTCTTGGTCACCCTCAGCCTCCTCGACCTCGACCTTGCCCTCCATGAGCATCCAATCTTATATTCGGCCCTCTTTGTGATGTTTCTATCATGTCCATCCTTTGATCTATATTGTCAAATCAGGCATTCATCCGCTACAATTGCGTTGATATAGCCCTCATGTCCGTTTGCTCACCACTCCCCGTAGCTTGGGAATCACCTTTAAATCCTCCGGACTCCTTTTCATTAATTTTCAAAAGTGGATCTCCTCTTCTCACCCTTGAATTTAACATGTTAGTATGAATAATACAAAAATAAAACAAAATCTTACCAGATTCACTCTCTCATGTGTGTCACTCAATACAAGAACTCGACACTCATGTTTGCACACTAATTTCGGATTTTAACCCTCTTTTGTGCTCACACTCTCTATCCTTTTTCCTCTTAATAAATTATCCTAAAGTTCTAATTAAAACACCCACAAAATAGCAATTAGATCACAAGTATGTTTTAACTAACCTTATCAACAAAACAATAGCTACAAGTAGGCAGTACCGAAGAATTCAATAAAACCTAGTTTTTGGCTTTTCTAGGCAAAATAATGCAAATCAAGGAGAAATCTTTGGAATTTTTAAGAACTGGACCAAATGGTAAGAGATTAAGGATTCAAGAATAATATTAGGAAAAAGAATTTCAAACTCAAACAAGAATCAAATTGAACAAAAATATAGAATGGTGTTGGTTGTTGTTCTTGAAATTCAAGGTTTTGTATCAATTCCTTTAAATAATTTTAATCCAATAATTTAAGCACCCAAAATCCAAATATCTAGCTGTAAAAGAAATTTCCAGCAAACACCAAATTCAACAAACTAAATTTTTATTTATTTATTTTTTTATTCAGCTTCTTCTTCCATTTTTTTTTTTCACTCACAGATCATAAAACAACTGTAGTAGCAAGAATCAACACTAAAAATTGCAATTCCACACCAAAATTCCACCAAACGTGGCCTCCAACAAAAACAATGTGCAGTTTTTTTGTTTTTTTTTGTTTTTTTGTATATATGTTGCCGCAAACGCTTCTCTCTTCTTTTTTTTTTTTTTTTGGTTTCAATATATCAATGCAAATATTTAAGACTAAAACAGCAAAGAAAATCAACAAAACCCAAATTAACAAGAACAATGATAAAAGACAACCAACAAACTAGGAAACAAAAATACGATAACAGTCGGAAATCCTAATTCAACTAGGAATGAAATTTTTTTTCTTTTTAAATATACAGAACGTGTATCGGATGGATGCAACCTTAACCTAATGCTAAAATTGCAGAATAACACAAAAACAAATGAAGCAAATAAAGATCGATCAAACCTGAACAAAATTTGGCCCTGATACCAAATGATACGAACCAAGGACAACCTGCTCCTAAACTCATATTATATTAGTCCAGATCTAATTATGTTCAAGTTCTAACGGTCACCCTAACCCCTAACCAATCTGTGATTAGAAACCTTGGTATATAATGAAAACGCCACAACAGGTGATGGAAGGCCTATTGATAAGTCAAACTAAAACACTCATTCACTAATGGTGTTTTAGGTGTTCAAAAGAATAAAGAGAATTCAATCTCACAAAAATTCTAGCTTAATTCTTATTGAAAAATAAGCCTTTAAATAGGTTACAAGTTCACGAAATAAAACCCTAAAAACAAAGGGAAAACCGGCCATACAAAGTGGTTTCCTATGGTAATAAAATAATAACTTTCCTAAACTTATTTCTCTAGAAAATAAATAAATAAAAGCTAAAAATTAATGGAAATTTCCTAAAACAAAAAGTAGAATCAAATTAGGAAATTTCTTAAATAGCTTTTTGACTAAGTTGACTTTGACCAATCTTTAACCTCTTTGAGCTCCAATTCAGCTTCTATATGCTTTTTAGGAGACCAAATAAGCTTATTATGGAGTCCCACACGGTTCTCTTGCTTGGAGAAAAGAGAAAAAGCCAACTCAGCAAAATACAGTAAAACCCAGCAAATCTTGGATCCATGCGCACACCACCTGTTTGTTTACCTTTGAAGTTGCCTTGAATTGATTCCATGACTTCTTACACACAAGAATTAAATCCATAAATATTTGGAACTATTTCATGCCGTCCGGACTCTAAAAAGTACCAAAACCACTACCCGGGTCCGTACCGACTTCCACCACTTGTATGTTCAGAATAGGTCTTGGTTCTTTGAGAATAGACAAGCCCTCTTGAGAGTGAATAATGCCCTGGATAAATGCAGCAAGGTGATCCCTAAACTTCTTATCTTAAGCTCTAGTGATTGGCCTGGTCTTCATCCGTATTGGGTCGGTAACCTAGCGGGTTGTCGGTTGTGCAGGTTCGGGCAGAATCACATCATCGATTTTTTTCTTAATAATCGCATTTGTTCCTTGTTTTATCTAAATTTTTGCTTCCTAGTTTGTTGGTTATTTTGCATATTAGGTCATAGTAATTTGGTTTATTATTGATTTTTCTTTGCTGTTTTAATCTTAAATTACTTATATTCATATATTCCCAAAACACAAAAAAAAAAAAAAAAAAAGAGTTTGAGAACATATTGCATAAAACCTACAAATTTTTGCAATTTATTTTTTGTTGAAAGTTTCTTTCTGCTGGAGTTTGTATTTACAGTTTATGAGTGGTTGAAAAAAAGAAAAAAGAAGAAAAGCTGAATATAAAAAATAAATAAATAAATAAAAAATCTCTACATAAACTGGTTTGTGGAAGGTTGAAAAATTGAGTTTGTTTTGGTGTGGAATTTCAATTGTGATTATGTGGATAGCTGCTGGAGATTTGAATTTTGAGTGCTAAAATTGTTTGGATTAAAATTGGTAAATAATTTGAACAAAAACTCAAAATTACAATAACTACAACCAATAAATTTTCCATATTTTGTTCAAATTGTTTCTTGCTCGTTGTTTAAATCTCTTTTCCTAATTTTATCCTTGAATTATTGGCCCTTAATATTCTTATTTATACCTTGTTAATTCCAAAAATTTGCCTTGCTAATTTACCTTGTTTTTGGTTAGCTAGACCCAAACTAGGTTTTATTGTTAAGTCTAAAATATTGATGATTTTATGCCGTATTTATAGCTTAATATTTCTTAGTTTGTGTTAATTTGATATGGAAAAATACTTAATTATGTATTTTTCTTAATCTAGGTGAAAGAGGAAAAATCTTAAGAAAACAACCATAAAAATGGATTCCTTGGGTCAAATTATGGTGGGAAGCAAGATTTGAGCTCGAACGGACTAAGCATAAAAAGGATTCCAAAACGATACCTTAAAGATTTCATAAAGATTCTATCGGGAATTTCATAATGGAAGTGGATGTCATATAAATCCTCACAATCTGACGATCTCAAATGTCTCATTATTTATGAATTTGGAGGTGCGAGCAAAGAGTTATCGTCATTTAAAGTTTGGAATTTATGAAAAGGAATACTCTAGTTAAATCTCCACCATTGATCAAAAAAGGGATTCAAGGCAATTTGAGGGTCAAGATAAAAATAAGTGGCAATAATTGGTTAATTTATCATTAATGAGCCACATGTCATGTCACATGCTTCATTAAGGGTAAATTAGACTAATTAACTATTTTTTTAGGAGGAATTAGATAAAAGGAAAGTAGTAGATAGCAAGTAATATCAAGTTTCCTTTTTACACATGAAATTCGCCCAACCCTCTTCATGACCTAAAAAAAGTATCTTCGAAGACTCTCACATTAAAAATAAAGAGAGAAAAAGGTTCCCAAGGTCCTATATATATAGCCTTCACCACATTGAAGAAAGATATACAAGTTAGAGAGTTATTTAAGAGTTTTTGGGAGGCTTAAATAGAAATAAACTAAATTTTGGGCGTTTCTAAGGTTCTCTTAAGGGTTTTAGGGTTTTAAAGTTTTAGAATTGACTTAAGGGTTTTAGGGTTTTAAAGTTTTAGAATTTTAGAAGATCAATTGGAGAGATTAGAGGGGCCATAAAAATGTGGGCTTGCTTGGAGAAGAAAGCTACGACTTGTAGAATTTCTTCAATAGTTTTTATTTTCTTCTCTTTCTTTTTAATCGTGAACATTATTGTTTTTTTCTTTATAATCACGGATATTGAAATTATTTTTGCCATGAACTAATTTCATAGCTAGGGCTATGATGTAGCCCTAACTATGAAGGTCTAACTATTTTAATATATGTTGAGTTTTATTTAATTAGTAATATGTTTTGTTAATAAATCATTGGTATGCTTAATGCTTTCATAGACCGGAAGGAATGAATGATTTTAATAATATTTGAGATTGGAAAAGGATAATATTATGGATCTCCAATATTTAAATGAATGCATAATTAATTGGAAAATAGTTATGTCTCATGCCATATTAGTTGCTTAATCCATGCTTAATGAATTTGCATGATTTAATTTATAGGCCGGAAGGAATAAATTAGGTTATGTTAATATTATCAATTGCGAGTGAAAACTACTTTTGATTAATTTTGTGATTAAGTGTGATTAACAAAATTACTAGTTAATTAAATTCACATATTTAAGTAATCAAATAGGAATAGTTAGTGGTGAAATCAAATGCCCTAGTATTCATAATTATTAAACTCACTATCTTTACTTGAAATTGATCTAATTTTAATTTCTTGCTTTTGTTTAATTTAGTTTATTTAGTTTTCAATTGCCATCTTAATTGTTAGTTCAAATATTACCAAAACCTAATTATCTTTGGTACTTAATTCTTAATCCCTTGGGTACGACAACCCTATTTTTCCACTTTATTACTTGAAAACGATTCGTGCACTTGCGAGTTGATTTTACACATTATTTATCAATTCACTCAGTATTTGCTTGTTTTAGTTGCTATTTCATTGCTATTTTTGTTGTTTTGAGTGTGTTTTAACAGAAATATGAGATATTCTTGTGAGTGGAAAAAGGCAAGAGAGTGTGAACTTAAAAGAGGGTTAAAAGCCAAAACTAGTGTGCAAACACGAGTGCCGAGACCTTATTTGAGTGAAACATGCGAGAGTGATTTTGGTGAGAATTTTTGTGTTATTTATACTAACATGGCAGATTCAGGAATGAGAAGAGGAGATGGCTCATTAAGAATTAATTTAGAGGAATCCATAAGGTTCAAGGGTGAATCTCGAGTGATGGAAAGTGGAGGTAAACCTATCAACATGATGGCGACCTTGGAACAACTCCAACTGATGAATACTCACTTTAACCACCTAGATCAAAGAATGGACAGATTTTGGAATTCACAATGTGGCCCGAATCCTAGGGTGGATTGTAATGGAGGCCGAGAAGGCCGTGGACATCATAGGGTAGGATTTGAGGAAGATAATCTTGGAGACAATCTAGAGGAGGAGCTTAATGATATTTTTGCATTCCAAGGAAGGCAAAACCATGGGAGGCAAGTTAGAGATGAGGATGATGACCTTGGGAATGTTAAAGTGAATATCCCACCATTTGTGGGAAAAATTCATCCGGAGGCATACTTGGAGTGGGAGGAGCATATGAAGATGATATTTGATTACCATAATTATTCCGGCAAAGAAGGTTAAATTGGCCGCTTTGCAATTTGGACATTATGCACTCCAATGGTGAACTAATAAGCAAAGTACCCGAAGAAGAGTTAGAGATGATTTGGTTTCCATGTGGATGGGCTTGCTTTCCAAGTGTGTTGAGCAATACTAGGTCTTGTGGTACCCCTCCTCTTGAGTTGTTGCTCTACTTTGATGGCCATGTGTAGCATCTCCTCAATCTCCACATAATGGTGCAAGTCCACTTGATTTGCTATTTCCCTATTCAACCTAGCCAAGAAACGTGCCATTGTAGCCTCCCTATCCTCCTCAACATTAGCCCTCATCATAAAGATTTTCATCTCCTTATAATAGTCCTCCACACTTCTATTTCCTTGAGACAAGCTTTGTAATTTCTGAAAAATGCTCCTATAGTATTGGCTAGGTACAAAACGCTTCCTCATCAAAGCCTTCATCTCCTCCCATGTATCTATAGGTCTTTGTCCTGCTCGCCTCTTAGAAAGTGTCTTTTTGTCCCACCATCCAATAGCATAGTCCGTGAATTCAACAACGGCTAATTTCACCTTTTTTGCCTCGGAGTAGTTAAACACCAGAAAACAAAAGAACACAAGCTAGGGTTTCAATATGTTATAATCAGGAAATAAATAAAACAAAGAGAATTCTTACATACCTTATAACCGATGCTCTGATACCAAAATGATACGCTGATGGATGCGGGTATGGTAGTGAGATGATGATTTTGAGTCAATGAAATGAAAGTGAATAACCAGATGGTCATTGGATATGGAGATGGGATGAAGAACAATTGCAAGGAACTTAAAAACAGAAGGAAAAATAAAATAAAATAAAATAAAATATATCCAACCAAGACCAACACTACCTATTTACAGGTAGGAACCTATGGTATTGACTTATGACCCTTTATCTATGGAATATAAGAACCATAAGTATAAAGACACTCTCGAGTAACTTGGAGCTCCAAGAATAATGGTGAAAAACCAATTCTCAATGAGAGAAAATTTCATTTAAAAAAAACCAATCTCCTTACAAATGGAAAAATAAAATCCTTAAATAGAGAGCTAAGGAGAAGCTTGAGCTAGTCCATTCGGATGTGTGTGGACCGATGAGTTTGTCATCAATTGGAGGATGTAAGTACTTCCTAACCTTCATTGATGACTACTCAAGGATGTGTTGGGTATATTTTCTGACAACCAAGTCACAAGTGCTTGAGAAGTTCATGGAATTCAAGAAGATGGTGGAAACCCAAAGCAATGCAAAGATGAAGTGCTTGAGAACCGACAATGGTGGAGAATATACAAGTTTGGTTATGGAGGATTTTTGCAAAGAAAATGGAATGGTGCATCAATTCACAACACTATACACACCACAACAAAATGGTGTTTGTGAGAGGAAAAATAGGACCTTGATGGAGATGGCAAGGTGCATGATACATGAGAAGAACATGCCAAAGAAGTTTTGGGCCGAAGCCATATACACGGCTAGCTACATCCAAAACCGAGCATACACCAAAGCCAATGAGTCCAAGACACCCTATGAGATATGGTATGGAGAAAAACCATCTTTGGACAACATAAAAATCTTTGGAAGTGTTTGTTTTCTCCATGTTCATCCATACATGAGAGACAAGCTTGACAAAAGGGCAAATGTGGGCATCTTGGTCGGCTTTGGTGAGGTTACCAAAGGTTTTAGGGTTTTCAACTTGGAAACCAAGAAACTTGTGGTAACAAGGGATGTGAGGATTGATGAAGATGCTGTTTGGGATTGGACAAAGGAGGAGCTTCTTGTCCATGAAGATAATGCTCGGTTGGATGATGGAGAAGAAGAAACCAATGACAATGACAAAGGAGGAGCTTCTTGTCCATGAAGATGATGAGGAGGATGCATTTGAGACCATTGGAGCCGAATTGGAGATTAGAGATGGTGTTAGAGGAGAAAGGCCATTGCTTGAAATATATGAAAGGTGCAATGTTGCCTTGAGTGATCCTACCAATGCTCAAGAAGCTATGCAAAAGAAAGAGTGGATGGAGGCCATGCAAACCGAAATGGATATGATAGAAAAGAATGAAACTTGGTCTTTGGTTTCTAAACCTAAAAACAAGAAACCAATTGGTGTAAAGTGGATCTTTAGGACCAAGTTCAACCCGGATGGAACAATATGCAAGCACAAGGCAAGGCTTGTGGCAAAAGGCTATGCACAGCAAGCGGGTGTAGATTATGGAGAGACGTTTGCACCGGTTGCAAGAATGGAGACCATAAGGCTCATCCTATCCATCTCGGCCTCAATGTCATGGAAGGTGTACCACCTTGATGTAAAGTCGGCTTTCTTGAATGGTGTGCTTCAAGAGGAGGTTTATGTCAAGCAACCCGAGGGCTTCATTGTTCAAGGACATGAGGACAAAGTCTACCATCTACACAAGGCACTTTACGGGTTAAAGCAAGCACCTAGGGCTTGGTATGGTAAGATTGATGGTTACTTGACCTACCAAGGCTTTAGGAGGAGTCCAAATGAGCCAACACTATACATAAGGAATGAAGAAGGCATGATTGTTATCTCACTCTATGTGGATGATTTGTTGGTCACGGGTGAAAATGAAAAGAATGTGGAAGTTTTGAAAAATGAACTTGAAAAGGAGTTTGACATGTCAAGCCTTGGTGAAATGAATTACTTCCTTGGAGTGGAAGTGATGCAATGCTCTAAGGGTATTTTCATATCTCAAGAGAAATACATCAAAGATCTTTTGAAAAAGTTCAACCTTGATGAATGCAAGCCAATGTCAACACCAATGAGCCAAGGAGACAAATACAAGAAGGAGGATGGCACACCAAAGGTAAACCCGACCCTATATAGAAGCATGATAGGAAGTTTGCTCTATGTATGTTCATCAAGACCGGATATTATGCATGCCACATGTGTTTTATCTAGATATATGCAAGCACCATCCCAAAACAATTTTGTAGATGCCAAAAGAATTCTTAGATACTTAAAAGGAACACAAGACTTTGGAGTTTGGTATGATAGGCAAGATGTGATGAGATTAAGGGCCTACTCGGATAGTGATTGGGCTGGATGCTTGGATGATATGAAGAGCACTTCGGGGTATCTTTTCTCACTTGGTAGTGGACCATTCTCATGGAATGCAAAGAAGCAAGCAACAACCGCTCAAAGCACCGCCGAAGCCGAGTACATTGCTTGCTCTTCATGTGCAAATCAATGCATTTGGCTTAGGAAATTATTGGAGGACCTTGGTTATCCTCAAGAGGGTTCAACCATCATCAAATGTGACAACACTTCAGCCATATCAATAGCCAAGAGCCCCGTTCAACATGGAAGGACAAAACACATACCGGTGAAGTATCACTCTTTGAGGGAGTTTGAAGAAAATGGAGAAGTAAGCTTGGAATATATCAAGACTGAAGATAACCTTGCAGATTTCTTCACCAAGCCACTTCCAAAAGCAAGATTTGAGACCTTGAGGAAGCTTCTAAATATTTTAAGCAAGAACACCAAGGAGGAGTGTTGAAATGTGGTGATCTTGCCACAATGTGCAAGGTAGTTCAGTTACACTTGCACTCTTTGTTTTACAACATCAAAGAACAAACATTATTTATGTTTATGCATTTTATTTTATCTTGTAATGTTTAAGAACAATATCCTTTTTGTAATGCCCTAAGCTCATTATCTAGCTTAAGGCCTTTTTTGTCTAGTTGCTGGAATTGTATTTCCAGCAACATAAGTCCACTTCCTTGGATGCCGTTTGAAGTAGGTTTGGGATTTGGACCTGAATTTTGGATATGATAAACTAGATATGTAGAGGAAGAAGAAGAAAAAAGAATGGCGCAATTTGGAGCTGGGAAGGCTGAGTTAAGCCCAAAACAATCTGACCCTTGTGCAGTGTTGTTGTCCAGAAAATTGGGCAAAACTACCTCGGGTTTGATTATTTTTGAATGGGTAAATGGACTTTGTTTTATCTGGTTTTTGGCTAGAACATAGTTTAATATTCAAAAAGGCTTCCCTCCAATTTTCAAGTCAAATGGAGCTGGTTTTCAAATTCAAATGCCTTAGACAAGCTGAACTGCCCTTTAAAGAAGGTTTCTTGCATGCCCAGCACATTGATTAGAGTTAGTTGAGGTAGTTTGGCTTGGTTGGTTACTTTTAATGCTTTTGTATTTATTGCTCAATATGGCAGCATGCCTTATTGTCTTTTTAATGTATTTAAAAGTATGAAAATTGTAATGAAAAACGTTGAGAAAGAAAATATTCAAAAACAGATTTTGAAAAACAACATTTTTGGCTCTCTCTCTCTCTCAACTACTACATTTTTTATTTCTTCTTCTTCCCAAAAGCTAACAACCTTCTCAAGAACCCTAAACTTCCATTAAAACCAGAAACAAAACCCTAACAAACCCAAAAAAAAACAAAATCAAGAACCAAGAACCAACAACAATCATTCTTGACTAACACCTTGAATGATTGTGCTCTAGGGTACAACAACATAAACCTACACCAAATTCCATCAATATTACCAAAATCTAATTATCTTTGGTACTTAATTTTTAATCCCTTGGGTACGACAACCCTATTTTTCCACTTTATTACTTGAAAATGATTCGTGCACTTGCGAGTTGATTTTACACATCAGGTAGGTTTGTAGGTAGTGGGTTTTCACAATGTTAGGCATATGTATAGTTTTTTTTTTGTGGGAAGGCAATCATTTGGTCGTGATAAGTTCCATGTGAAACGGGTCTTGGGAGGACCTAGTTTGGTCTCTCAGGTCTGGTCATGGTCTGAAGGGTTTTTAGGACTTTTTGAGGTACTTTAGTTATTATTCCCTATTGGGCACACCTCCTAATGTATATATAGGGTGTTGGATCACTAAGAGATAAAAATTTAGGACTATTTTAAACAATAATAAATAGTAATGCATAAAACATCTTAGAACCATGAATTTTCAACTGCAACTCGAAATTAAATGTGCCACCAGTCTATGAACTCATATCGATGAGCCCTATGGAATGGCATAAGACTCAAAGCCAAAATCCATCCCCAAAGAAAAATCAAACATGGTACCAATTAAAAGTTTAATTTGGTTAAACTTGGTCAAACCACCCAACATTTTAATTTTTGATTGTTTTATCATGACAGGTCATTACAAAATACCGCTTTTATGAAAATTTCATTTTAGAAATCTTTTACGTTGTTATTGGAACATGTAAAGATGCTGACCTACATGGTCCAATTGTTCCAACATAACTCAACTTTCTGATAAATCACAAAATTTTCACTTGCAAAACCTACTTGTTTGTGAGATCTCATTAACCCAACCGAGCTCACATGTGGAAAACACAGATGTAAAATGAAAACCATTAAGCACTCATGTTCAAATCCTAAAATGATAATACTTTTAACTTTGCAAAATAAAAGTCAACCCCTTGAATACCACAACCATAATACAAAAAACTCTAATATCTCTACAAATAGTCTAAAAGTATGAACCGACCTAAAGTGCTCGTCATTAATTCCACAAAAAGCACAATGCTAACAAAAGGTCTCTATTTACTCCTAAAACAAAATCATACCGAAATCTATCTTCCAATGATCAATTCTTAAGTCATCTTAAAACCATTAATATCACTCTTGAAAAAATCACATTTCTTACCTGTTATACCTAATTTTGGTAATTCATCTGTCACCTAAAAGAAAATTTATAGCTTAAGTCTAATTCCTCAAACCAAATATGGATGACTAAAATTAAAATTGAGATCATTTTTTCTTTTTTGTACCTTTCCCTTAAAACTCTCAACTTCTTGCTTTTTTTTTCATATTTTTTTTCCCATAATCTTTATTGATAATCCTACTATTTACTCTATCAGAAGTTACCGAACAAAATTTTCACATGTATCCTATTAGAAAGCCTAAAAACCTCTTAGCCTAGTGTAATCCTCAAAATCATTGTCCTACAAGTGGCGGAAGATACTAACAACTACCAAAATAAAATACAAATGATAATAAACATCCAAAAGATCAAGTTTGATCTCTTTTATAAATCTAAAACATTAATCTTGAGAAAACCACACTTTCTTCCGATTTTGAGTAGACTCCAACAATTCCTTCATAAAAAAATGAAGATATTTAAATTTTAATTCTACTATCACAATGTAATACTAAGAGAGTGAATGCTGGATCCTTAAACTATTGAAAATATCAATCTTATCTCTTATAGTCTTTTTATATCCTTCAAATCAACAATACTCTCAAAGATGAAAAGTTACCAAAAAGTATCAACTGCAAGAGCTACGCATCTAGTAAATTCCTTACGAAGTAAAATACAAAATCAACCTTAAATGAGGCATCCAAATTCTCTATAAAGGACCACCATTAAGCTTCTGTTAAAACCATAAATAGTTTTATATGAGTGTGAAAATCTTTGTCATGTCATTGAAACGATTTTATTGTCATGCTATGTCATGGAACCTTTCATCTTTCCTGATATTCGCCTTTAGTTGTAGTTATAGAATGTCTCCAGTGCTCATGGAACCTTTAGCAATCAGGCTTGCCTGTGCCTTATGTCTCTAAGTATCAATAATCCACTGCTAACTACAAGAACTCCCACTCCAAGAACTCCAATATTGGTATGCATTGAACAAGGATAATCTTGACTGCAATGGCCCAACTGTGCACAATAGAAACAATCCTCCCACCTTTAACAATCCCAGACTGATGTCTGCCATATGAACTACAGGAAACATGAAGATGACTTTTAGACTATATTTGAAATTTCATAACTATGGAAATGGGATAACTATGATGTTAACTTCGCATTGGCTCCTCAAGTTTCTATGTAGCTTCTTCATTTGCTAGATTTTTCACAACATTTTCCTAAATGGCAAGGTCTCAAGATGGAACCCATGGTCTTTCGTATAGCGAGTTCTTGTTGGTTTCTCTTCATACATCAACAACTTGCAAATAGAAAGAAAATAACTAGTAAAATCTTTTTTCTCATTACAATAGAAACTTAGAAGGTCATCATGCCATCATTTGTGAAGTCACAAACCGATTAAAGATCTTCAAGTATCTAAAATAAATGTCAGGTATTGAATACACTTCATACAAAGTAAACCTCGTGTAGAAAAATACTTGTATAAAAGTGAAGGAAGAATTTTATGCCTTTTGTAGGATAACAACTCAAGTTGACTTGAATGTTTGAACATAACTTCCCTACATCTTTGACCACTAACCACGATTATATATCTGTAACCACATTTAGAATAGCATGACTGACCAATTTTGTCATGGCAAAACTCAGCCTCAGCCTAATAGTCATTCTTGTTGACAACTAATTTTACCTATTGGCGTAGCTTGTAACCTAACCTTTATTTCACATGTCTAAGTAATCTGCTTCCTTTTACCATTAATCTACTAATGTGGAAAGCTAGATTGGGAAGAGCTGACAACATCTTACATAAAAGATAAGAAACTTCCTTTTAAAATGGCCAAGTTGTTCACAATAATAGCACTCATTGCCTGTCTATTAAATCCCAAAGTCAAATTTGCTAAAAAAGCTATACAAGGAAACATAATTATGTTTGAATCATCCATTTTGGTGACCATTAAGTTGCCCAAAAAGATGAAAATCACCAACATAAACACATATTTGTGGACTTATACCATGTGCAAAAGTAACTTCATAAATACCATGACCCATATCACTAATGCTACATTCTCTAAAACAGTCACTACCAGAAATCTCAAAGCTATAACAACCTCCCCTTAAATAATTCCAAACTAGTCATGCTCAAGTAAGTACTATTATAAAATAAATGTTGTGCACTATGCAATGCACTCTACCTTTCAACACCTTAACAGACACATTAAAAAGTCTTAGCTAAAATCTCAATTAAACAATCCATGGAATCAACCTTTTGCATAGTCTAATCGACACTCCCTCTAACTCATGTTGAATCCTAAGTCCACCACGTCCACATGTAGAAGGCATCTTTAGTTCATATGAAAGAAAAGTGAACTTTAAAGTCACATATGAACAAATCAATACAACTATAATATATACATGTATTTGGAAAGGAAAATCAAACATTAAAAAGACAAAAGGATGTTACAACTTAAATATTGCAACTTAAAAAAAAATCAAGATAGAAGGCAAATGTGTAGAAGGATAAAATAATATCGAAAAGAAATGGTGATACAACTTAAATGTCACATTGTCACCAAACCAACATCAAGAATGAAAACAAAGGTAAAAAGCAATGAAGCAAATATCACAAGGAAAAAGGATGCACCCGTCAAAACAAATCCACTAGAACAACAAACCTATTGCTTTGATACTAAGTTCACAAGATCGCTCCTGAGGTCCATCTTAGACACCTGAAGTGGTTCCACCTTGGAGAACCTTATATGAATTTTCTATTAAAAATCCAATAAAACCTTTTTGTATTTGGATATAATCCAACAATATAGATAAAAATGTCATAAAATTTTCATAAAATTCTCACTAAATCATGAATTAAAAATTATATAGAAGTCATGTAAATTATGTTAATCCACCAGAGAAATCTAGAAAGTACAAATGAAAAAAATACAAGACATTGAATGTTTTCAATATAATGTATATATCAGAATTTAGAAGGAAAAAACAAATCATTACCATTAAAGTCAAAAGGAAAAGAAAAATAAACGGGCAATGGAATTACATACAAACAGTGAAGATGCATTGACATGATAGGAGTAACCTATCAGCTAAGGCTTAGGGAAATAATTTAAAAACAAATTATGAGACAAGCTCAATTAATGGAATAAAATAATAATATGAAAAAAATCATTTATCTTCCAAACAATTCTCTAAAAAGCTACTTTTGACTTTATTGGAAGCTCCATTGTTTTAGAAAACGTCTTTTACAAAGCCAATGAATTGTTTGGAAAAAAAAAAAAAAAGAAGAAAAAAAGAAAATCTTATATTTTATTTGAACATAGTTATAAATATGATACCAATCATAACCTCCTTTACTTAAATAAATAAATTATATTTTTTGAAACTAAACTCATAAAAAAAAGTAATAATTACAATTTTATATCCATAACCCACATGATACCAGAACACGTATGCCATATCTACACCAAATCTTATCATATGACCCATAGCCTCCTAAGGCATTGTAAAGCCAATTGGGAAGGAGAAAACAATCATACAACCCTCAGCATCCTTAATGTATCATAGAGCAAAGGCCTATTAACTAGCCTTTACATCACGTGATAACAGCAGAGCGTTAAGTTAATATATATATAATGATAACTATATCCATAACTGAATCCATATCTATGTTTGTAACTTTATTATTACTTGGCATACAGTATCACCAATCCATATCTCATATATATCTCATAACAAAATATCATTTATTTCTTGACATTCATTCCCAAAAACTCAATGTAACTATTTGACATATTATATGCAAAATATATATAAATAAGCTGAATAAAATAATCAAATCATAAGTATTTCTTTTATACCAAAAATATTCCCATTTAAAGTTATATAACAGTAATCAATGCAACTACCAAAACTTTTTAAATATCAAGATTCACAATTTCACTATGAGCATATTAAAATTTGGAAACTTTTACCAATTTGCCAAAATTCACATAAAATGATAACTTTATAGATATTCCAATATACAACATAAATAACTATGCAACCATAATTTATCAAAACTTCTATAAAACCCAAAAACTAAGAAATATAGATTCAACATGCCCAAAATATTTATGAAAAGAGAGAAACCACTCATAGAGATACTACCCACTCCTAACCAACTATTGGTTTACCTTTGATATCTATACCAGTGCCTAAAATTATGACAAGAACACTTGTTAAGCTCTCAAAAATTAAACTAGGGTATTGGTGCATACCAAATGTTCTAAAATAACTCTTACGACAATCCAATTTTAAAAATTGGTCACTAAAGGTCCAATTATACAATAAGTCCTTGATACCTGGTACTCAAAATTTGGATTTCTTCTAAGACCATTTTAATGAAATTAAACCTTCCATTAGGTCCCATTAACACCTAATTAAACTAATCTAATTTTAATTTTATCCAATTTGTCTAATTGTGTCCAAACATAGTCTAATTTCATCCAGTATTAATCAAAAATGGAAAAATTATCAAATAATGTACAAAATTTACAAACTTTATATCAACAGAAAGACCATGAGACAAAGAATGATATGATATACTTACACTGTTTCAAAATATATGTCAAAAAATTTGACCAAAATCAATGTTGTTGGATTCCTAAAACCATGAAATATTTCAAAAAATAAAGGCTGAATTTGAGCTTAGAGAGTCCAAAATGATGTGTAAAAGGGATGGATTGAGCTAGAATGGCTGGAAAATGGCCAACATATTGAAATCCTGATCGGTCGCAACTACCAGCTTCGAACAGTCAATCTCGACTAATTTGGCATGAAATTTGGTAGGTGGGGTCATCATCAATTGGGCTTTCAAGGTGTTAGATGCACGTACAGTTTTTCCTATGGGAAGGTGGCCATGGGAGGACCCAGTTTGGTATCCCATGTTTGGTTGTGGGTCAGAAAATTTTTTAGGACTTTTTGGGTATTTTTGCAATTGTTCCTTATTGTCACATTTTCCAATAAATATATAGGATCTTAGATCACTAATAGACAAATATCAAAGACTAGTTTAGACATTTATATAATAGTGATGCTTAAAACTTGTTAAAACTATAACTTTTCAATTGTAACTCGAAACTAAGCATGTTGCTAGTTTATGAACTCGTTTCAAGAAGCCTTACACAATTGAATTAGAGTCAAACCCAAAATCTAATATAGTTAAACTTGGCCAAACCACCAAAATTGTGTAATATAGTTGAACTTGGTTTCACTTAAAAGTCTAATATAGTTAAACTTGGCCAAACCACCAAAATTTAAAATTTCAGGTATTTTTTTTGAAACAGATCATTACAGTCCACTTTTCCCAAATAGTATTTCAGTATGTCACCAAATACATATTTAACCACTTTTTGAATTTTAAGACTTAGTTTCTTATGTGATCCAATGGTCATTAAAAATGAGCCTTAGTTTTAATAAAATAAGATAGACCTTACTTAAGACTAATTATATATATATATATATATATATATTAGAAAGGAAAAAACAAGAGAGTAAAAATAAGAACAGTAAACAAAAAGTAGATTATCCCATAAAGAAAATGTTTGATGTCTAAAAATAAACAAATCATTGTTATATTAAAGTTTTTTTTTTATTTTTTATTTTATTTTTTTTTATGAAATTGTTATATTGAGTTGGCATCTACTAAATTGTAAAATAAACTTTGTGCATCCAACTATATTATAAATATCATTGTTTATCATATATTACAAACTATTTTCATTCATGGATTTTCTTTTAATTAGTTCTTCTACTTACTTTTATATTGCTATTTTTCAAGGCAAAGATAAATTTATTTTGTATTTGTAGGTTTGATCCAATGTAAAATTATTGAGAACATATTTCAAGATTTTGGATCCAACTAAATTTGGGTGAAATCCCCTTCCTTTTAGTTTAGAATACGTATAATCATAATCCCCATAAAATAATAATAATAAAGTAAAAAATTAATTTTATCTCATAGTCTTTATTTTTATTCTTTTTTTACTCATATTCTAATATTTCGTATGCAGGATAATTATTCTTCATACAATATGAATACTTATTCATAAAAATTTAAAAAAAGAAAAAGAAAAAGAAAAGGAATACATATTCTAATAAGAGTCCGTCTGTACCCATACAATTGACAATCCGCTGGGATGCTAATCTGATACAATTGAAGACCAGACCAATCACTAGGGCATAAACCAAGAGATTTAAGGACAACCTGGCTAGTTTCATACAAGGGGTTATCAATTCTTAAACGAGCATAGCAATATATGGGAATAAATATTAATTCTATTTCCATCCTACAAGGCATATGAGAGCTGATTTGGAGCTTAAACTGGCTGGAGATTGGATAAAGATAGCTTAGTTGTCAACTTGTCAACTAGTTTTCTAATTTGAGTTTGACTCTCTATTTTAGGAAACTATCTTTTATTTGTTTATTTGCTGGAAAAATTAATTTAGGAAATTTGATAATTTATTATTTTAGTTGTGAATTAATTAATTCCTAATTCAAAATAAAAGAATTAATTAATCAAAATTAGATTAGGAAAGTATTGAAATTCGCCCAACACTTTTAGTTTCCTTATTGCTGGCCAGTTTTTACCTAGTCTTCTAGGGTTTTATTTTGTTCTTTCAAAGCCTATTTAAAAGCTTATTTTCAAAGAGAAATCAGCTTAGATATTATTCAGGAATTTATTTGTGAGAAAATAATTCTCTTTGATCTTTTTGAATACCTAAACCATTTAATAGAAATTAAGTATTTTAGTTTGACTTATCAATAGGACTTCCATCAGCTATTATGGCGTCTTCACCATATACCAAGGTTTCTAATTATAAATTGATTAAGGGTTAATGTTTCCATTAGAATCTGAACTTAATTGTGATCCGGGCTAATATAATATGGGTTTAGGAGCAAATTGGCTTAGGTTTGTATCATATTTCTATTGATATATTTGGTTATTATTCTGAATTAGATTCAATATTTAGTATTCATAATTTTTTTTTCTTTTTAAAAATATCAAATTTGGTAAAAATTTATAAGTGTAGGATAATCAATCTCGATTCAAATATATTTTAAATATGATAAAAATATTTATCATTTAAATAAAATAAAAAATTGAATTTTTTGAAAGGAATAACTAGTTGCAAAAAAAAAAAAAAAAAGAAAAAAAATTATATATTCTCAAAATTGAAATTAATACCAAACATAATGATAATCGATCTTATAAACTAGTTACTTTGTTCTTGCATCTATTCTACATATCAAATGTGCACCTTTTCCTGAAAGATCATCAATACTATGGGAGCATTTAAAAGTTTATTGTCAGAGAGTTATATTTTCAATAATAATAATGATTTGAAGGTTTTAAAAACTCTTTTATACTGGATTATGTTAGGTCTAAAATATTGATGATTTTATGCCATATTTATAGCTTAATATTTGTTAGTTTGTGTTAATTTGTTATGGAAAGATACTTAATTATGTATTTTTCTTAATCTAGGTAAAAGAGGAAGAATTTTAAGAAAACAACCTTAAAAATGGATTCCTTGGGTCGAATTATGATGGGAAGCAAGATTTGAGCTCGAACGGACTAAGCATTAAAAAGATTCCAAAAAGATACCTTGAAGATTTCATAAAGATTCTATCGGGAATTTCATGATGGAAGTGGATGTCATATGAATCATCACGATCTGAGGATTTCAAATGTCTCGTTATTTTTGGATTTCGAGGTGCGAGCAAAGAGTTATCATCATTTAAAGTTCGGAATTTATAAAAAGAAATATTCTAGTTAAATCTCCACCATTGATCAAAAGAGGGAATCAAGGCAATTTAAGGGCCAAGATAAAAACAAGTGGCAATAATTGGTTAATTTATCATTAATGAGGCACATGTCATGTCACATGCTTCATTAAGGGTAAATTAGACTAATTAACTATTTTATAGGATGAATTAGATAAAAGGAAAGTAGTAGAGAGCAAGTAATATACAGTTTCCTTTTTACACATGAAATTCGTCTAACCCTTTTCATTGCCTAAAAAATGTATCTTTCAAGACTCCCACATTGAAAATAAAGGGAGAAAAAGATTCCCAAGGTCCTATATATATAGCCCCCACCACATTGAAGGGAGATATACAAGTTTAGAGAGTTATTCAAGAGCTTTTACGAGGCTTAAATAAAAACAAACCAAATTTTGGGAGTTTCTAAGATTTTCTTAAAGGTTCTAGGGTTTTAAAGTTTTAGAGTTTTAGAAGATCAATTGGAGAGCTTGGAGGAGGCAGAGAGACGTGGGCTTGCTTGGAGAAGAAGGCTACGACTTTGAGAGCTCTTGGAGGAGAATTTCTTCAATACTTTTTATTCTCTTTTCCTTTCTCTTTAATTGTGAATCTTATTATTTTTAATAATTATGGATGTTGAAATTGTTTTTACCATGAACTAATTTTCATAGCTAGGGCTATGATGTAGCCCTAACTATGAAGGTTTAATTATTTTAATATATGTTGAGTTTTATTTAATTAGTAATATGTTTTGTTAATAAATCATTGGTATACTTAATGCTTTCATAGGCCGGAAGAAATGAATGATTTTAATAATATTTGAGCTTGGAAAAGGATAATATTATGGATCTCCAATGATTTACATGAATGCATAATTGATTGGAAAATAGTTATGTCTCATGCCATATTATTTGCTTAATCTATGCTTGATGAAATTGCATGATTTAATTTATAGGCCGGAAGGAATAAATTAGGTTATGTGAATATTATCAATTGTGAGTGGAAACTACTTTTGATTAATTTTGTGATTAAGTATGGTTAACAAAATTACTAGTTAATTAAATTGACATATTTAAGTAATTAAATTGGAATACTTAGTGGTGAAATCAAATGTCCTAGTATTCATAATTATTCAATTCTCTCTCTTACTTGAAATTGATCTAATTTTAATTGATTGCTTTTGTTTAATTTAGTTTATTTAGTTTTCAATTGCCATTTTAAATTTTCGTTCAAATATTACCAAAACCTAATTATCTTTGGTATTTATTCTTAATCCCTTGGGTACGAGAACCCTATTTTTCCACTTTATTACTTGAAAACGATTCGTGCACTTGCGAGTTGATTTTACACATCAAGTTTTTGGCGCCGTTGCCGGGGATTAAGGCATTAATATTAATTCGGATTGGGTTTAGTAGTACTTTGAACATTGTTTTCTTATTTTAAATTTTTATATTTATTTCTTAATTTTGGTTTTAGTGTTGCATGCTAGGGTTTTAATCCTTTGCTTGTTTGGCCAACTTGCTTTGAATTTTTAATACTTATTTTGTGGTACTTGAAACCAAAATTGTGTTTTTAATTTATTGGTGCTTAGGTTACAAGTCAGCATACTTAGGGATTTTATTATTATTTTTATTTGTTTGGTGGAATAAGATTAGGTTTAGCTTACTTTTAGTTGAAATTTTAGTTTGGCATAATTGTTTACTTTAAAAGCATACTTGCACAAAAGGGTTTAATTTTTTGCATTCAATTCGTTTGGTTCATTATTTCCTAGAGTTATTTTCATTTATCTTTTAGTTAAGTGTTAGTTTGTTTTTCTTTATTGCTAATTGATTTTAATTGTTAGATTAGTTAGCAACATTAGAATTCTAACAAATTTTTTTTTCTTGTTCAATTTTCTAATTTTCTTTCTAATATGTTTTACTTGCTCTCTTTTTAGGAATTAGGTGTTGTGTATGAGTCATAGTGGTGATCAAGAGTTCAAGGAGGAAGTTGACTTAGAAAATAAACCAGCACCTAGAAAACAAGCCATAAGGGGTACTTGGGTACGTATAGACCAAGGAACTCAAGAAGGTGCAATGGCCAACCAAAGAGAAGATGATTTGCCCATATGCGAGTATGCTGCTCACAAGAAAGTTGGTGATTTGTCTTGCATAAGGAGACCACCCATTGAAGCAAACAATTTTAAAATTGAAGCATCTACTACTTCTTTGCTTAATAATGTTCAATTTTGTGGTTTACCTCATGAAGATCCCCAAACATGCATATTTCTAGTTTTCTTCAATTGTGTGATATGTCTAAACAAAATGGTGTTTCTGATGATGCTTTTCGATTAAGACTTTTTCCTTGGTCTCTTAGAGACAAGGCAAAAGTGTGGTTAAATTCTTTACCTGCAGGTACTATCACTACATGGGATGCTTTGGAGGCAAAATTCCTAGACAAATTCTTTCCTCCATCAAAGACCGCAAAATTGAAAAGTGATATAAACAATTTTTGTCAATGGGACCAAGAGACTTTGTATGATGCATGGGAGCGCTTCAAGGAACTATTAAGAAGATGCCCACACCATGGTTTTCCAACATGGATACAGGTACAGATTTTCTATAATGGTCTAGATTATGGTAACAAACAATTGGTAGATGCAGCTGCAGGAGGTTCTTTAATGAAGAAGAGGCAATCAGAAGCATTTGAATTAATTGAAGAGATGGCCCATAATAACTACCAATATCCAAGTGAGAGGAGACTAAATGGAAGAAGTCAAGTAAAGGCCGTGGAAGACGTTGATATTAACAACTTAGGAGCTCAACTTGCAACCCAATTCATGAAGACCTTGAACACTCAATTTGGTCAAATAGGGGTGAATTCTATCCAATCTACTAATAATTTTTTATTTTGTGATTTATGTGGTGCATGTCATAAGAGTGTGGATTGCCAAGTTGGAAATCCCTTTGCTTCTGATGATGTTAATTTTGTAGGGAACTTCCAAAAGCAACAAAACAATCCATATTCTAACACATATAATCCAGGATGGAGGAACCACCCAAATTTTTCATGGTCTAACAACAACCAGCAAGGGTCTAATCAAGGACAAAGTGGAGGGTTTCAAAGACAACAATTCCAATCTCCATTCTACCAAAAGCCGCAACTTGCACATCAAAATCAAAATTCTTCTCAAGCTCAAACTCAATTTTCTTCACTTGAACAATCCTTGCAAGAGTTATCTAATAATACTAATTCTTTCATGCGGAGAACTGAGCAACAATTGACAAACCATAGTCAAATGTTCAACAACCAAATGGCTGCAATCAAAAGCTTGGAGAACCAAATAGGTCAATTAGCAACTCAATTCCAAAGAAGCCAAGGAACTTTGCCAAGCCAAACGGAGAAGAACCCAAAGGAGCAGGTTCAAGCCATTACATTAAGAAGTGGAAAGCAAGTAGCCGGGCCTAAAGAAAGTGATAAAGGGATGGTAATTCTTGATGATGAAGATGAAGGAAGCCCTATAGATTCAACATCACACTTGGTCACACATGACAACTCAAAATCAAACGTGGAGCATAATGAGGCTTATAGGAGAAAAGATGAAGGTTTAAGTGATGCCATGAGGTCTCCACCAACAAAGTACATACCACCACATGTAAGAGAGGCCGAGAGCTCACCAACTGGATCAAAGAAAGTTGAACCAGCACCTTACCTAACCAAACCTATTGACAAGCACAACGAAAATGAGGAGAAGAATCAAGCCTAAAAGAAAACCCCACCTCCACCTTTCCCATCTAGGTTTAGGAATGCAAAGTTAGATAATCAATTTAAAAAGTTTCTTGATGTTTTTAAGCAATTGCATGTAAATATCCCTTTCATAGATGCCTTAGAACAAATGCCTTCCTATGTTAAGTTTTTGAAGGAGATATTGTCAAACAAGAGGAGGTGGGAGAATTATGAGTTAGTAGCTTTGAGTGAGGAGAGTAGTGCTAGGTTACACCATAGGATTCCACCCAAGTTAAAAGATCCAGGAAGCTTTGATATCCCGTGTAACATTGGACATTATAATTTTATGGCTCTTTGTGATTTAGGTGCTAGCATTAATTTGATGCCATATAGCATTTACAGGAAGCTTGGAGTGGGAGATGTGAAGCCTACCACAGTGACTCTTCAAATGGCAGATCGAAGCATAAAAAGGCCAAGGGGAATATTGGAGGATGTACTTGTAAAAGTAAACAAGTTCATATTCCCTGCAGACTTTGTGATACTTGATATGGAGGAAGATGACAACATTCCAATCATTCTTGGAAGATCATTTCTTGCAACCGGACGTGCCCTAATTGATGTACAACAAAGGCAAGTAACCCTTAGAGTACTCAATGAGGAGGTAAGTTTTCAAATCCCTAATGTTGTTAAATTTCCTAATCTTGATGAAATTTCTTGCTGCTTTCTTGTTGATGCATGTGATGAATTGGTAAATGATATGGCAAAGGAAAGTAATTTAGATCCCTTAGGATTGAGTGAGTTATTTGGACCATGTACAGAAGAAGAAAAACAAGAGTGTAACATCATAGATATAGCCACCCACTGTGAGGTAGATTATGTTGGAAAGTTTGAGGATTTAGGTGAGAGTGGACTTAGAAAGATACCGAGTGTGCAGCACTCACCTATAATTGATTTGAAGCCACTACCTAGTCATTTAAAATATGCTTTTCTAGGATTTAATAATACCCTTCCGGTAATAATTTCATCCGCCCTTAGTGAGGACCAAGAAGCCAAACTTTTAGAAGTTCTAAGAGAACATAAAACTGCACTAGGTTGGACTATAGCTGATATTAACGGTATTAGCCCCTCTATTTGTATGCACAAAATACTTATGGAGGAAGACCATAAACCGACTGTAGAACATCAAAGGAGGCTTAATCCTAATCTTAAGAAAGTGGTTCATGGTGAGATTTTAAAGCTTTTAGATGCCAGGATTATCTATCCTATTTCGGATAGTAATTGGGTAAGTCCTATTCAAGTAGTTCCTAAGAAAGGTGGGATGACTGTGCAAGAGAATGATAAGAGTGAGCTTATTCCTACTAGGTTAGTTACTGGGTGGAGAGTGTGCATTGATTATAGGAAGCTTAATAAGGCCACTAGAAAAGACCATTTTCCTTTGCCATTCATTGATCAAATGTTAGAAAGGTTAGCCGGTAAGGAATATTATTGTTTCCTAGATGGTTATAGCGGTTACAATCAAATAGCTATTGCCCTTGATGATCAAGAAAAGACTACTTTTACTTGTCCTTATGGAACTTTTGCCTATAGAAGGATGCCTTTTGGCTTATGCAATGCACCTGCAACCTTTCAAAGGTGTATGATGTCCATCTTTTCGGATATGGTAGAAGATATCATTGAAATCTTTATGGATGATTTTAGTGTATTTGGTGATTCTTTTACCTCTTGCTTGCAAAATTTATCTAGGGTTCTTCTAAGGTGTAAAGAAACGAATCTTGTGCTTAATTGGGAAAAATGTTACTTTATGGTTCAAGAGGGCATAGTTTTAGGTCATAAGGTTTCTAAAAGGGGAATTGAGGTAGATAAAGCTAAAATAGAAGTTATAGAGAAATTGCCTCCACCTACTTCAATAAAAGGTATTAGGAGTTTTCTTGGGCATGCGGGCTTTTATAGGAGATTTATTAAGGATTTTTCCAAGATAACTAAACCTCTTTGTAACTTGTTGAATAAAGATGTTCCCTTTGTTTTTGATGATGAATGCATGCATGCTTTTAATCTTTTGAAAGAAAAATTAATATGTGCTCCCATTATGTGTACTCCTAATTGGAATCTACCTTTTGAAATTATGTGTGATGCTAGTGATTATGCTATAGGAGCTGTTTTGGGACAAAGGAAAGATAAAAAACTGCATGTTATTTATTATGCTTCTAGAACTTTGAATGATGCTCAACTTAATTATGCTACTACTGAGAAAGAGATGCTTGCCATTGTCTTTGCTTTTGATAAGTTTAGAGCATATTTGTTAGGTTCTAAGACCATTGTCTATACCGATCATAGTGCAATTAAGTACCTCATGAGTAAGAAAGAGTCTAAACCTAGGTTAATTAGATGGGTTTTGTTACTTCAAGAGTTTGACTTAGAAATTTTGGATAAAAAAGGAGTAGAAAACCTAGTAGCTGATCACTTGTCTAGGTTGGAATTGAGTGAGGAAAAAGAAGAAAGAGATATAGAAGAGTGTTTTCCAGATGAGAAAGTGTTTAAGGTTGATGGTATGTTTGATGTACCTTGGTATGCTGACATTGTTAATTATTTGGTTACTAATGTTATGCCGCCTAGTTTGGAAAAACCATATGAAAAGCATAAGTTTCTTAAGGAAAGTAGGTATTACTTTTGGGATGACCCCTATCTTTTTAAGAAGTGTGCCGATGGTATAATTAGGAGGTGTGTTGCTAGAGAAGAGACAATGTCCATTATTAAAAGTTGTCATTCTAGTGAGTATGGGGGGGCATTTTGGGACTAGAAAAACCATAGCAAAAATTTTAAATTCTGGATTTTATTGGCCATCTATGTTTAAAGATACTAATATTTATGTGCAAGGGTGTGATAGGTGCCAAAGAACCGGGAACATATCAAGGAAGAATGAGATGCCTTTGAAGAATATCCTTGAGGTAGAATTGTTTGATGTTTGGGGTATTGATTTCATGGGTCCTTTTCCTTCTTCTTGTGGTAATAAATATATTTTAGTTGCTGTGGATTATGTTTCTAAATGGGTTGAAGCTAGTGCACTACCTACTAATGATGCACGAGTTGTAGTGAAATTTTTTAAAAAATACATTTTTACTAGATTTGGTACACCCCGAGCAATCATTAGTGATGGTGGCACTCATTTTTGCAACAAAAAATTTGAATCCCTTCTTGCTAAATATGGTGTTAGACATAAAATTGCTACTCCTTACCACCCACAAACTAGTGGGCAAGTAGAAATTTCAAACAGGGAAATAAAGAGGATTTTTGGAGAAGACGGTCAATGCTTCAAGAAAGGATTGGAGCTTAAAGCTAGATGATGCACTTTGGGCATATCGGACCGCCTACAAGACCCCCATTGGTACTTCTCCGTATAAACTGGTTTTTGGTAAGGAATGTCATCTTCCCGTGGAATTGGAGCATAAAGCATATTGGGCAACCAAGTTTCTCAATTTTGATCAAGAGGCTGTGGGCAAGAATAGGCTATTGCAATTGGATGAACTTGAAGAATTTAGGATGGATGCTTTCGAGAATGCAAAGATTTACAAAGAAAAGACATAGAGATGGCACGACAAGATGATTAAAAAGAGGAACTTTCATGTTGGACAAAAGGTACTTCTTTATAACTCTAGACTTAAATTGTTTCCAGGTAAATTAAGATCAAGATGGAGTGGACCATATGATATTGTACAAATTTTTCCAAGTGGAGCAATTGAAATCACCAAACCGGGACATGAAAGTTTTAAGGTAAATGGGCAGCGGTTGAAGCCATATTATGAAGGTGGAGTGCTTGAGACTAGCTTCTACTTGGATGATCTTAATTAAGTTAAAGGGAGGAGTCAAGCTAATGACTTTAAACAAGCGCTCTTGGGAGGCAACCCAAATTTCTTTTTTTTACCTTATATTTATCTATTTTTTTTAGTTGTTTTTAGTTGTTTTCTTGTTTTTTAGGTTGTTTTGATGTGTTTTGTTTGAGTTTTTGCAAGGTTTTAAGATGTTTAGGTGTAAAAGAGCAAAAGACGAATGTTGAGAATTTCAAGTCTAAAGTTAGGTTTTTGGAGTATAACCACCTTGAATATGCATTGGAGTACATAAAATTTTTTGACATTACGAGGAACATTCCATGTCTTCAAAGGGGAGTATTCTTTACCTTTTATTTACTTTTGCTTCATTTTATGTTTTTCACAATGAGGACATTGTTCATTTTACGTTTGGGGGTGAAAAGCATGCTTTGCATCTTTTAAATCTTGTCCATTTAAGTGTTTTTATAAGTTTTCAAAAATGTTAATGTTAGTTTTTATTTTCCTTCATTATTATAAAAAAAAAATAAAATTGTTTTTGTGGTGTTTTCTTAACTACTTTAATGAGCCAATGATAAGACTATGATTGAAAATAAATTGGTTTTTAGATGGTGGATTTGTTTTTGTGTATGCCTAAATGCTTGAAGTTATATTCGCATATTGTTACTTTCAATAAATTTTGAGCACATAATCAATAATGCATAATTTAGATTGTGTTTTGAAGAAGATTTGCATAAATTAGAGTACTTTATTATTAATTGAACTCTAGAACTTGCTTGATTATTGCTTGAGGCGAAATCCTAGGTGAATGCATTACTAAGAATATGATTTAGGCCATCTTTGTTTAAGTTTGAGCCTTTCAAGCCAACCTAATACATTATCTTCCACTAGTACCTTATTTGAGCCTTTAGGATGCATAAATATGTATTCGAGCCTTTTCTTCATTAAAGCACATTTACTTACCCTTTTTGAGCCTTAAATTTCTTTTTCCTACCTTGAACATACTACAAAGAGAGCTTTAATTGAATTGATATGAATATATGCTTGTGAGCTTGTTTGAGTGTTGAAAAAGAAAAAAAATAAATAAATAAATAAAGTATGGAGGTTAAGTATTTGGTGAATTTGGCTCTAGTATGCATTTTTGTGTAAATTGGAGGTTTGAATGTGCAATAAGAAGAAAAATAAGTTTGGGGGTAAAGAATATGTGTGATTTGAAGAATATATGCACAATAAAAAGGAGAAAAAGGATATTGAAATTGAAGTTAAAATAAGAAAAGAAGTTCTAATAAAGAAACAAATTTTACAAGTAATTTATTCATTGATATTTAATTTTAGCTTTCTTTCTTTGATTTATTATATCCTATCCTTTTCTTTCTTTAGCCTTATCCATTAGCCTTAACAATAGAAACCATGAAGTCCTAATGATTTAAGGTGGTGCATTAACCTACATTAGTGGAGAGTGATAATTAAGTCAAGCATATGGTAGTTCATACGTTATTATCAATCTCTAATTCTTGTAAATTTATTCAAGTATATGATAATTAAGTGTATAAATTGATTTCCACACACACACATTGGAAGTATCATATATGTTGGATAGAATATAAGGTATTGAGCTACATAATTACTTTGAAACCATTTGAAAAGTCATATGTTATACAATCTTTGAGGCACCTCATTAAAGTATCTTATGTTCTTTAAATAAAATTTCATTTTCTTATTCTTTTTCTTTGCTAGGGACTAGCAAATCTTAAGCTTGGGGGTATTTGTTAGGTCTAAAATATTGATGATTTTATGCCATATTTATAGCTTAATATTTGTTAGTTTGTGTTAATTTGTTATTGAAAGATACTTAATTATGTATTTTTCTTAATCTAGGTAAAAGAGGAAGAATTTTAAGAAAACAACCATAAAAATGGATTCCTTGGGTCGAATTATGATGGAAAGCAAGATTTGAGCTCGAACGGACTAAGCATTAAAAAGATTCCAAAAAGATACCTTGAAGATTCCATAAAGATTCTATCGGGAATTTCATGATGGAAGTGGATGTCATATGAATCATCACGATCTGAGGATTTCAAATGTCTCATTATTTTTGGATTTCGAGGTGCGAGCAAAGAGTTATCATCATTTAAAGTTCAGAATTTATAAAAAGAAATATTCTAGTTAAATCTCCACCATTGATCAAAAGAGGGAATCAAGGTAATTTGAGGGCCAAGATAAAAACAAGTGGCAATAATTGGTTAATTTATCATTAATGAGGCACATGTCATGTCACATGCTTCATTAAGGGTAAATGAGACTAATTAACTATTTTTTAGGATGAATTAGATAAAAGGAAAGTAGTAGAGAGCAAGTAATATACAGTTTCCTTTTTACACATGAAATTCGTCCAACCCTTTTCATGGCCTAAAAAATGTATCTTCCAAGACTCCCACATTGAAAATAAAGGGAGAAAAAGATTCCCAAGGTCCTATATATATAGCCCCCACCACATTGAAGGGAGATTTACAAGTTTAGAGAGTTATTCAAGAGCTTTTAGGAGGCTTAAATAGAAACAAATCAAATTTTGGGAGTTTCTAAGATTCTCTTAAGGGTTCTAGGGTTTTAAAATTTTAGAGTTTTAGAAGATCAATTGGAGAGCTTGGAGGAGGCAGAGAGACGTGGGCTTGCTTGGAGAAGAAGGCTACGACTTTGAGAGCTCTTGGAGGAGAATTTCTTCAATAGTTTTTATTCTCTTTTCCTTTCTCTTTAATTGTGAATCTTATTATTTTTAATAATTATGGATGTTAAAATTATTTTTACCATGAACTAATTTTCATAGCTAGGGCTATGATGTAGCCCTAACTATGAAGGTTTAATTATTTTAATATATGTTGAGTTTTATTTAATTAGTAATATGTTTTGTTAATAAATCATTGGTATACTTAATGCTTTCATAGGCCGGAAGGAATGAATGATTTTAATAATATTTGAGCTTGGAAAATGATAATATTATGGATCTCCAATGATTTACATGAATGCATAATTGATTGGAAAATAGTTATGTCTCATGCCATATTATTTGCTTAATCTATGCTTGATGAAATTGCAAGATTTAATTTATAGGCCGGAAGGAATAAATTAGGTTATGTGAATATTATCAATTGTGAGTGGAAACTACTTTTGATTAATTTTGTGATTAAGTATGGTTAACAAAATTACTAGTTAATTAAATTGACATATTTAAGTAATTAAATTGGAATACTTAGTGGTGAAATCAAATGTCCTAGTATTCATAATTATTCAATTCTCTCTCTTACTTGAAATTGATCTAATTTTAATTGATTGCTTTTGTTTAATTTAGTTTATTTAGTTTTCAATTGCCATTTTAAATTTTCGTTTAAATATTACCAAAACCTAAATTATCTTTGGTATTTAATTCTTAATCCCTTGGGTACGACAACCCTATTTTTCCACTTTATTACTTGAAAACGATTCGTGCACTTGTAAGTTGATTTTACACATCAGATTATGATTGAATTATTTAGTTATCGCAAACAAAATATTAAATATTTAATATTTCTTCCCTTTCAAAATTATTGAGTTTTTTTTTTCCCCATAATGAAATAAATTATATGGAGTCTTTTTGGTAAACTAAAAATTATATGGAGTAAGTAATACTATCCTTTAATTTTCACATTGAGAAAAAGAGTAATAAAGCAAGAAAAATTCTTTAGTTTTTAAAAACTCCGAATTTCGCTCATTTCATCCCACATTTGAAGACCGTTTTGAGTGCCTTTTCGTCCGTTTTTCCGTTTCTTCCCATCGGCTTTGTAAAAAAAAAAAAAAAAAATGCTTTCTTTTCTCGTCTCTCACCCACCAAAATTCTCTGCAAAAACATTGTCCAGAAAATTACAGTTTCAAATCCCTCTTCTCATTCTTCGTCGCCATTATTCCCACCATTGTTTTATGGTGAGTACCCATTTCTGTTTTTCCTCATTTGTTCGTATGTTTTCCGGGAAATCATAGAGAAAAGATATACATAAGAAAAGAAATGCTCTTCCAACAAAAGCAATGTTTAGCACTTCCTCCCCCCACCCCCACCCCCCCTCCTTTCTCTTTTCTGTCGTTATCTTGTAAAACAAATGGATAGGTATGGTTTTGTTTTTGGTCCTGTGATTGTTAATGATTCTTTTTGTGGTTTGGATTGTGATTGGATCTGGCAGGTTTGGGTTGGTGTATAGGAAGTGGAAGAAATGGCGTATAAGGTAGATCACGAATACGATTACCTCTTTAAGATAGTATTAATTGGAGATTCGGGCGTTGGAAAATCAAACATACTATCTAGGTTTACGAGAAACGAGTTCTGTTTGGAGTCTAAGTCCACCATTGGGGTTGAATTTGCAACTCGGACTTTACAGGTTGGATTTTATCAGTTCTGATCTGGTACATAGAAAATTCGAACATTATTTTTGTTGTCAAACTATGATCTTTTATTGGGTATTTGTTACTGCTTTTGAAATAATCAATTATGTAGTTCGTATGTGTATTTGGGCATCAATGTTGCAATATTCATATACATTTTATTCAGTTGAAGAGTTTTACTGTTTCATTTTGGAGAGCCAAACTTGGAGATTTCTCATTGTGAATTCAGTTTTCAGCGCCTCAATCTCTTAAATATTAAATTTATTCTAAGAGAAATTTCCTATTTGCAGAGAAGTAATATACTTTTCGTATTAATAGTTCCTTGTTCGGTAACTGGCTAGCCTGAAATATCACTTTACCCTATGAGTCAATTACCGGTTGGTCATCCCTTGTTTTCCTTAATATGATATGATCTGTGGCTATTTGTCGTATTATGATGGATGTAAGATTATGTGTAATAATAATTGTTAATATGTAGGTTAATCATGCTAAGTAAGGATTACCCTTCATGGCCATTGGATTTTTCAATCGGGCTGAGTCTTATCATTTAAATGTAAATCCAATTTTCATGAAAATTGGACCTTACTTTTAAAAAAATAAGGTGATAATTGTTTTAGCCTTCCATACGTTAAGATGGTGCTTCTTGTGTTTGATTCATGTTTATAGAGAACTGATGAGAATTGTTGCCAAGTATCTGTTACTGAACTTACACTTAAGTCCCTAGTCTTTTACATCATACAGGAGAAAGATTGAAAGGTAGATCGTACATTTTATATATGCAACAAATAAGCAAAAATGAAAGTGGATCAATCAAAAACTTAATTGCCTTTTGTTTTAGCCGGTTTGCTATTCAAGTAATTTATTTTCCATATTTGTTGTGAATCTATTATATTTGTATTGATGCAGGTAGAAGGGAAGACAGTTAAGGCACAGATATGGGACACAGCTGGTCAGGAAAGATACAGAGCCATCACCAGTGCTTACTACAGAGGCGCTGTTGGTGCACTCCTGGTTTATGACATAACCAAGAGGCAAACATTTGACAATGTGCAGAGGTGGCTCCGTGAACTCAGGGACCATGCAGACTCGAATATTGTTATCATGATGGCTGGTAACAAAGCTGACCTGAATCATCTGAGAGCAGTCTCAGCAGAAGATGCTCAAGTCTTGGCTGAGAAGGAATGTCTTTCATTCCTGGAGACTTCAGCACTTGAAGCATTTAATGTTGAGAAGGCATTCCAGACCATTTTGTTGGATATATATCACATAATAAGCAAAAAGGCATTGGCAGCACAGGAGGCTGCTTCCACCACAGGGCTTCCTCAAGGCACTACCATTAATGTTGCAAATCTGTCAGGTAACATGAACAAGAAAGCTTGTTGCTCTAATTAACTAACAAAGTTATATCTCTGTAGAGAGGAACAGTCCAGAGCACGTTCTTGGACAATTTTGTTTTATGGTGACAAAGGGGTGTGAGTTATAATTTCTACCATTTTGTCATATAGTTTCCACCAGAGAGATGGGAAAAGATAAGCTTATAGTATATAAGAATTTCCACAGTTAAAGATGAATATGACTGTTTGGAAGTGTTTCATCTTTTTTTATTTTCACTGCTACTAGAACTTGTAATGGTGGGGAATTTTAGTGTCAAGGTATAGACAAGGGTTAGACGAAAGAAGCGTTGTAATTGTAGTTTCACTTTATTTGTTATTCATTTTTTTTTTTTTTTTGGGTTAAATTCCTTTTAACCTTTTGTATGCTGGTTTATTATTTGGTTTTCTGCAATAAATCCCTTAGATGAGTCTTTGATGATTATGTATATATAATTCTTACTAAAGGATTTGGTGGTTGAGCTGGTTGAGCTGTTTTAATTATTGGTTCTGGGTTCCTCATTCTAGATTGCTTGAAGTACTTATTAGTTCATTAAGGATTCAGTAGGGAGAATGATTCCTAGGAATTAGTTCAAGTGATTTTTAAATAATCTCATAATTATTGCTTCTTCTAGAATTCCTAAATAAGTGATTCTTTTACAATAAAATTACTAAAAATGATTTAAAAATGATTTTAGATTCTTTTTACCAAACACTATGAGTAGTGTTTCTACCTTTTTTACCATCTTTAAGAATCACTCCCAAACATGCTCTTCCAATGATAAGAATCACTCCCAAACATGCTCTTCCAATGATAGATTTTTTTTTTTTTCTATTTTTGAATGGAAATTAAACTAAATGAATACAATATTTTATATTTTCAATGCCAATTGAAAATTATTGTCCACTAAACCACTATTAATTGATATGGGTGTTGGCTTTCCCCCACTTCATTTCTTCCATGTCTCGATACTCTTTTGTAGCTTCACATTAAAAATAGAATGCTGATAAAATATGAATAAGAGAATATGTAAGTGAGACTAAGAGGATTTGGGTTCGTCAAATCCAAAATGAACCCTAAAAGGAATTTATCCATATCAATGTATAGAGTTCAAATAAAAATTCGTAAGATCTAGATATAATAATTATCGGCTGTGTACACCTGCAAATCTCTGTCAAAACAAAATTATTATCACGTAAAATTTTGTGTGAACTATAATACTAAAATTGATCTAGGTTTAACCTGTTTGGTGGGTAGGATGTGGATTGGGATTGGGATTGGGATTAGATAATCTGAATCCTATGTTTGAGTCAACAGCTAATAGGATTAAGGAATCTTGCACCCACCAAATAATTATTTTCATAATGGATAAAGTTATCACATGTAAAACGATGTGATAAAGTTTTCCATCAAGATCTGCTTTTTGATTTATTTATTTATTTAATATTTGTTTCTTTTGATTTCTTTTCCAGATTTATTTATTTATTTTTATATCTTTCTTCTTCTCTTTTTCAGTATTGTCAACATTTTTTCTTCTTCCTTTTCTTTTTTTATTTTTATTTTTTGTATAGTTTTTCCTTCCTTTTTTCTTCCCTTTTCTTATCTTATATTTTTTTTTAGCTTCCCCTTTTTTTTTCTTTTTTTTTTTGTTTCTTTCTTTTTTAATCTTTGTTTTATCTTTGATTCTTTTTTGTTTTTTTAAATCTTTGTTCTTTTTTTTTTTAAATATTTTTTTATTCTTTTATCTACTGCATCAATTTTAAGTTTCAGTTGTTTTTCTTTTTATTTCTTTATTTCTTTATTTTTTTATTTTTTTTTATTTTTGTTCCTCTAGTTTATTTTTTTTCTATCTTTTATTTTTTTAAAAAAAAATAATGATATAAATTACTTATCTATTCTTATATATATATATAACTTATTTTATTTAAAAATTCAAAAACCAATAAGTTATACTATAACTTCTATCCATTTTTGGTTTTAGAAAAAATTATATTTATTTTGATAATAATTATAGATATATATATATATATATATATATATATAAATCAGTCAAACACAAAGCACATGATTTGATTAATTTTTATATCATCCAATCTCAATTTCAATTCAACCATATTTTACATACCAAAAAAAGCTTCATTAATTTGCGAGTATCCGTATCTTATACATAACTCGTGAACATAGTATTTTCAACTATAATAACAGTGATGGAAAACAATGGTTATGATTTTAAATAATAGTATTTATTATGAATATTTGTATGGATCATGATGAGTATGATTGCTCATGAAATTTGAGATATTTCGACCACATACTTGCAGCTAGACATAGTGTCAGCTTGGGCAAGATAAAGTGTTGGAGTAAATTAAAATACGGATCGTAAACATATATAATTAAATTTTATTTGATATTAAGAATTAATTATAAAAAAATACTAACCTCCAAATGCTACCATTGATAAAATCAAATCTATAATCCTGCAAAATAGAAAACGTAATAACATGTCTATAATAGACACACTGCTCTCAAACTCCTTTCTGTCTCATCTGAGTAATCTTTGAAAATCCTAACACAAATACAATGTGTATTTGCTCAATTACACCAATAATAAAACCTTAGACTTTTAAATAGTAAAGTCATGTGCAAATTATATAACTTACCCATTAATTTTTAACGTACACAAAAATAATAATTTAACAATAAAAATATGGATAAGTCAAATGGACCTCTAATGAGAGTTGGTTCTCTAGTCCAATAGGCTAACTAAAGTATTACAAAGAGTATGTGCCTAAGGGCCCTACTACATGATTTAGTAAATAAACCAGTCCTATTAATGGCACAAATGAGCCTTATAAGTGAGTCATTGATTATGCTAAGTCTACACAATATTTATATATATCTAACATTTTTCCACTTGGACTGCAGAACCATCATCACATATGTATCATCCAAACTCACTTACTGCAGAACTCCAGCAACAAAACACCATTTCATCTAAATATGTAGCATATCGATGTGGCACAGCAATGTATTGGGCTAGGTAGTAGAGATTCTTTTAGTAAATCTCCCAAAACTAAATATCATTTCAAGTAAGCATTTTGCATTCCATAAACTCAGTCTAGGTAGTACAAATTTACCTTATCACGTGCAATCTCCCAATACACGATATCATTTCATCCGACCACATTGTGTATTCACATGATAAAGTAATATACTCAAACTTAGTAATAGGGAATCACCATAGCACCTGGATTAACATACACATATATACACATATTGAAAGTCTCAAACAGGCCTATGGATATAAGGAGTAACAATTTATGTAATAAATATCTCATAAATAAATAATGATCCACATACATTAATATATCAATACAATACCCAAAGAGATAAACAATAACCAAGAATATGAAGCTGCTTCCACTGACCTTCATATATATGCACCTATTAGCAATATTCTTCTTAAAGTCATGTTTGATAATAACTTCATCAAACTTGAGATAACATTACCTCAAAGCCTGTTTAAAATCATAAAAAGACTTATTAAGCTTGCAGACTAAATTACCGCTCCCCATTTGCTTGAAGCCAATTGGTTTAACCATATACACATCCTTATACAAATCGCCATTCAGAAAAGAAATTCTGATATTTATCTGGTGCAACTTCAAATTATAATAAGCCACAATCATCATAATGATTTTAAAAGAAACCTTTGTGGATATATGAGAGAGTGTCTTTGTGTAATCTATTGTTTTCTTTTGGCTAAATCCTTTGGCAACAAGTTTAGCCTTATACCTCTCCACTTGACCATTAGAGTCTCTTTTAATCTTGAAGACTCATTTGCTCTGGTAACTCAACCAAGTCCCATACACCATTGGATTTCATTTCATCTTCCATTGTATCCAACCAAAAATTTGAGTGCGAGTCACTTATGACCTCATCATAAATGAATAGATTTGACTCATCACTTATGTCAAACTCATGTTCTTGTAGATAAACCTCATAATAATTAGAAATAACTGATCTCCTAGTCCTCTGTTACTTTCTCAAAGACACATCAGCATTTATAATAGCTGGAATATCTTATCTTCAATAACATATTTACCTTAATCGACTACTAGTTCATGAATGACTAGATAAATAATATCTCTGTCAGGAACAAGAACATTGGAAATGAAAACACTTTCTTTTCTAAATTGGAGCTCTCTTAAACCCTAACTGTCATCAAATCCAAAGTTATATTCAAAATAAAAAGCCCTATCTGACTTATGATCCTAGTGGTGTGAGATGAATAAAAGAATCTGGAACCTTTGGATCCTATACAATAGCCAACAAAATAACCATTGATGGTTTTAGGATCTAACTTCTTAACATGGGAACTATAAACTCGAACCTCAGCTTTGCAACCCCATACACAAAAATGGTGCAGATTAGGCTTTCTTCCTTACCACAACTCAAAAGGGTTTTAAGAACAAATTTACTCGACACTTAATTCAGAGTATGAGCTGCTATCCTCAAAGCTTCTCCCCATAAGTAATCTGGCAAACTAGAATTTGCCAACATGCATCACACCATATCTAACAAGGTTTGATTATTCCTTTTAGCTGCGCCATTTTGCTAAGGAGTACCAAGCAATGTATACTAAACATCAATGCTGGACTCATGCAAATAAATTGCGAATGGCCTTGAGTTTTGTCCAGTCTCATCATATTTGCCATAAAATTGACCACCTTTATTAGATCTTACAGCCTTTAGTTTCTTAATCTTTTGATGTTTCATCTTTACCTTGAACTTCTTAACGGCAACCAAATAATTTGACTTTTTACAGATTAGCTCAACATGTCCATAACCAGAGAAGTCATCATTGAAGGTAACAAAGTATTTATAACCACCCAAAGTAGTTGGTGTGAAAGGTCCATATATATCAGTTTGGATTAACTTCAAAACATCTCAACACTTAGCTATCTGATCCTTTCTAATTGTGCAAGTTAGCTTTCCTTTAACACATTCTACACAAGTTCATAGGTCAGAGAAGTCAAGAATAGGAAGTATTCTATCTTTCATTAACTTTTGCATTTTGTGCCTCGAAATATTTTCAAACGCTTACGCCATAACATTGAGGAATTATCATTAACTCTTGGCGTTTGGAAGCAACAACAAGAGTAACAATAGAATTAACAGAAGAATTCTAAAGAAATCAAGTTGATATAAATTGCCACATAAAGATCCAAAACCAACAAATTTACCATCATTATACAGTTTGACTCTGTTATTACCAAATAAAAAACTATAACCTTGACTATCAAAAAGAGAAACAGATAACAAGTTCTTTCTTATTAAATGTACATGGGAAACTTCTTATAATTCTAAAATATATCCCATGGCGAGCTTCAACTTGATTTTTCCTATAATATCCATCTTCACTCTTGAGGTATCTCCCATATAAACATGCTATCAAGATAGGTTGGCCCCTTTTGACTTATCAAGATATTAACTTTATTCTCTTACTTTTCTTTCAACTTTCAACAGTCTATCTTCTTATGTCCAATGTTGTTGTAGTAGTTGCACTTTCCATTGAAGTATTTTTTTTATTCTCTCCTAAGGAATAAACTGTTGGAGTTTGGTGTGGTTTTGGATTCACTTGGCCAAAAGTGATGTACATAAGGTGTTAGTCTTGTGCACACCTTTTAATTCGGTTTTTGGTTTGATGTTTAGCTGATTTTTGTGTTTGTTTTTGGTATGGTGATATTTAGGATTGTTAGGATTTTTGTTTTTAAGGAAGAAGAAGAAGATAACAAAGAAGAAAAGATGTTAGAGTAGGCCACACAAAACTAGACAGCACACTAATTCATTTTTCTTTTAATTCATTTGTTGCATATATCATATATAAATACAAAACTTGTCTCATACATATGAGGCGTGTGGGGGACCAAATGGAAGTCTTTAAAATTCAAAATTTACACATTTCCCACTCAAAATTATAATACATAACCGTTTAACCACTAGCTCACATGGGAGTGCATAATTTATGACAAGGGTTGGTGACATTTTGAATTTAAAAAAAAATTGTCTCCATCTAATCCTGTACTATTACTTTGACCAGATGAAAGGTTGGGATATTTTCATCCAAATTACTTGAATTTTGGCATGTGGCATGCTGAAATATTAAGGATGAAATCTGGAGAAGATCAAGTCCAAAAGAATTGGGTAAGGCCTTCAATTCATCTCAAACCTGTGGACCATAACTGCTGGAAATCTCAGCAGTTATGCCAACTTACAATTTGCATATCTTAGGCTTCCCAAGGCCTTTTTTTATACAAACCTAGGACGACCTATGCCTCAACCCATATTATATTAGCCGGGATCTAATTATGTTTAAGTTTTAATGGTCACCTTAACCCCTAATCAACCTGTTATTAGAAACCTTGGTATATAATGAAGATGCCACAATAGGTAATGGAAGGCCTATTGATAAGTCAAACTAAAACACTCATTCACTAATGGTGTTTTAGGTGTTCAAAAGAACAAAGAGAATTAAAATCTCACAAATAATTTTCTGTATAAAATTTAAGCTTGATTTCTCATTGAAAATAAGCCTTTTTGGCTTTGAATAAACAAAATAAAACCCTAAAAGGATTAGAAAATTTCGGCCAACATAGAATCCAATTAGGAAATTGCCTAATAATTTCACACCCTTTCATAATCTAATTTGGATTAATTAATTTCCTTATTTTGAATTAGAAATTAATTAATTTACAATAAAAATAATAAAATAATAACTTTCCTAAACTTATTTGTCCAGCAAATAAATAAATAAAAACCAAAAGTAAAGGTAATTTCCTAAAACAAAAAGTAGAAATCAAATTAGGAAATTAAAATACTAGCTTTTTGACTAAGTTGACTTTAACCAATCTTTGACCAATTTGAGCCCAAATCACCTTTAATATGCTTTATAGGATGCCAAATAAGCTTATTATGGAGTCCCACACGTTGCCCTTGCTTGGAAGAAAGAGAAAAGCCAACTCAGCAAAATACAGTAAAGCCACCAAGCAATGCAGCAATTTTTGGCCAAATTTTGAAGTTGTTCGTACAAGTTGGCTTTACTTCTACCTTGACTTGTTTCCATGACCTCTTAGTGATATTTATTGAATCCATAAAGAGTTGGAACTATTTCTTACAGTCCGGACTCCATAAATGCACCAAAACCGTTACCCGGGTCTGTATCGGCTTCCACCAATTGTATGCCCAAAACAGGTCTTGGATCTTCGGTATGGACAAGTGCTCTTGAGAATGAATTACCCCCTAAACCTTTTAGCTTGAGCCCTAGTGATCAGCTCAGTCTTCATCCGTATCAAGTTAGCAACCCAGTGAGTTGTTGGTTGTGCAGGCACGGATGGATTTGCATCATTTCCCTCCTCTTGAAAAGGATTTGTTCTCAAATCAAGATCATCACCTGCAACAAAAGGAGATAATTCAGCAACATTAAATGTGGCATTAACATTGTACTTGCCTAGTAGGCAAAGTTTGTCGGCATTTTCATTGATTCGTTCCAAAATTTGAAAAAGTCCATCCCCTCGAGGCATAAGCTTTGACTTTTGTTGCTTCGGAAACCTTTCCTTTCTTAAGTGCAACCAAATCCAATCTCCTGGGTCAAACACTAACAAAACAAAATCTAAAAATATATGCTCATTATGGCAAAAATTAATCTTTTTAAAATTAGAAAATAATCTCTTCTAAATTTTCAAATTTCCATAAAGTAAAGCTCTCAACAAGGCAAATAAAGTTGCATACAACAGAAACATTTTTAAATAACCATATTTATGATTCATGACCAGCAACGGTTTCTTACTCAAGATAGGTTTTATTAACATCTCCAAAACTCAAATAAGATTTTTTTATTTTCCTTTCTTTTCTTTCTTTTCCTTTCTCTCTCTTGGTTTGGCTCTCACTCTCAGTTGTTCTCACTTCTCTCAAACTCTCAGGTTTCTCTCCCCTTCTCACCTAATTTTCAACTTTCCCATGATTTTTCCACTTAATTTGAGTCTTAGAGCACTTACCTGGTTGGTCTTGCATGGCTTGGACTCCTAGGATGGGTGTTGTTTCTGTAGGGGCCATGCTTGTTCTCTCATTGGGTTGTTTAGCCATCCTACTCTGTTGTATTTGTATTTGATTTTTGTACACCTCTTTAGGAGTTAATGCCTCCAGCGGGTTGTCGGTTGTGCCGACAGGGCTGAATTCACATCATTTTTGAGTCATTCATTTTTCTATATTTTCTTTTACATGTCTATTACAACTTATCCAAAAATCATAATCTCATTCTAAAAGCTCAGAGAACGCCAACCCCAATAATGGACCTATGTTGCTGGAAACAACAATTTTACAAAATAAAATCAATACCCAATAAAGAGATAATTGCTAAGCTAAATACAATAAAACTTAGGCATTCAAAAAACATTAAAAGGAACATAAAACATAGACTTAAATATTGTATTAGGTCATTCAACAAAATATTTTCTTTAAAAAAAAAAAAAAGGGTGCAAAGCTTGGTGGATTTTGGTTTGCACAAGGTGGTAAGATTACCACCTTTTCAACACTCTTCCTTGGTAATCTTACTAGAGACATTAAGGAGGGTCCTTAATGCCTCAAATTTGGTCTTTCCAAGTGGCTTTGTGAACACATCTTGTAACACCCGGTCTCGAAATACATCGAAATTTTTGCACGTTGACCTAGGTTGACTGTTGATCGAGTGGGTCAAAAATTTGACTTTTTATTTTGGATGGAATTTGGCATTAGTTGAGGCAGCAGAGTACACATTGACCCGAGTCTATAGACTAGTAGCACATCGAAAACAGAGCTACAGTTTGAAAGTTATGAGCAAAACAAGTTGAGGTCTGAATAGTCCAAGGGGTGCTCGAGTTGACTTTTTATTTGTGCAAACTTGAGCTTTGACTCATGCATGGTTGTGAAGTAGTATCGATACGAGTTCATAGATTAGCAACAAGCCCGATTTGGACATATGGTTTGAAAGTTATGGACCTACAAAGTTTTTCAAATACACACTATTGATACGAACCTAAGCCGACCTACTCCTAAACCCATATTATATTAGCCCGGAACATGATCAAGTTCAAGTTCTAATGGATTGACCTTAACCCCTAACCAACCTATGATTAAAAACCTTGGTATAATGTAGGCAGCATAATAGGTGATGGATATCCTATTGATAAGTCAAACTAAAACACTCATTCACTAATGGTGTTTTAGATGTTCAAAAGAACAAAGAGAAATTCAATCTCCTAAAATAAATTCTAAATATTATTAATGGTGTGTTCTTTCTAAAAAATAAGCCCTTAAATAGGCTAAGAGAAAACAAAATAAAATCCTAAAACTAAGGTAAAAAACCAGCCATGCCTTGTTGTTTCCTAATGTGATCGATTTTTCTCTCTCCTTTCCTAATCTAATTTTGATTAATTAATTTCTTTATTTTGAATTAGGAATTAATTAATTTACAATGAAAATAATAAAATAATAACTTTCCTAAACTTATTTTTCCATCAAAAAAATAAATAAAAGCCAAAAGTGAAGGTAATTTTCTAAAACAAAAAGTAGAAATCAAATTAGGAAACTAAAATACTATCTTTTTGACTAAGTTGACTTTGAGTAATCTTTTATCAATTTAAGCTCCAAATCAGTTTCCATATGCTTTTTAGGATGCCAAATAGGATTAACATGGAGTCCCACACGTTGCCCTTGCTTGAAGGAAAGAGAAAAAGCCAACTCAGCAAATACAGTAAAGCTAGCAAGAAAAATAATAAAACGGGTCAAATTTCCATTCCATGTGTACAAATTGCCTTTGATTGTGCCTTGACTTGATTCCATGACATCTTAGGCATATGTATTGAATCCATGAAGCATTGGAACCATTTCATGCTGCCCAAACTCCATAAATGCACCACAACTGCTATCCGGGTCCGTATCGGCTTCTACTACTTGTATGCCCAAAAAATATCTTGTATATTCGGGTATGGACAAGCCCTTTTAAGAATGAATTATCCCCTAGATAAAGGCAGCAAGGTTGTCTTTAAACCTCTTAGCTTGAGCCCTACTGATCGGCCAGGTCTTCATCCCTATCGAGTAAGCACCCCAGCGGGTTGTTGGTTGTGCGGGCTTAGTCGGATTAGCATCATTTTCCTCCTCTTGAAAAGGATGTACCCTCAAATCAAAATCATCACCTGCAGCAAAAGTAGATAAATCAGTGATATTAAATGCAGCACTAACATTATGCTCACCTGATAAATTAAGCTCGTAGGCGTTTTCATTATTTCGCTCCAAGACGTGAAAAGGACCATCCCCATGCAGCATAATCTTGGACTTTCTTTACTTAGGAAACCTCTCATTTCTTAAATGCAATCAAACAAAATCTCCTGGGTCAAACACTATCACATAAAATACTAGAAATACAAGCTCATTTTGGCAAAAATCACATTTAATAGTAGGACACAATCTTTCCCAAATTTTCAAATTTCCATTAAGTAAAGCTCTCAACAATGCAGTTCTATATATAACAAAAACATTTTTAAATAAGCATCTAAATTCATGATCAGCAATGATTTCTTATTCAAAATTTCTTTATTAACATCACCAAAACTCAAATAAAAACTTTTATTTTTCTTTTCCTTTTTCTCTCTCGGCCACCACCCATTCTTCTTCTATCTCGAGTTTCTCACTATGCCTCTCGACTTTCTCTATTTTTCTTACTCCACCTTCACCTTTCTCATGATTTTTCCATTCAATTTGTGTTTTAGAATGCTTACCTGGGATAGCAAGTTTGGACTTACCTTCTTGGATGGATGGTGAAGCCGTAGGGCCATACCAGCTTTCTCCTTGAGCTTTTCGGTCTCCCTCCTTTGTTGTATTTGTAATTGGTCTCTATATACTTCCTTGGGAGTTAATGGCTTCAGCTTGACCTTCTTACCTTGAAATCTAAAAACAATACAATTTTCTCAACCATAATGAGTAGCATCTTTATCAAATTGGCATGGTCTACCTAATAGAATATATCCGGCATGCATAGGCACAACATCACACAAAACAACATCCACATATTTATTTATGCTACCTTTTACCTTAGCTTGTTTATTCACTTTCATTTCATCACTATCATTAAGCCACTGTAATCTATATGGTTCTGGATGTTTAATAGTTTTTAAGCCTTATTTATCCACCACAAAGTTACAAATTACATTTGTGCAACTTCCACTATCAATAATCATACTATAAATCTTATCTTGGATTTCACATCGGATGTGGAAGATGTTTTCTCTTTGAACTTGATCCTCATCCTTGTATACAGCTAGCACTCTCCTAGAAACCAAGTTTAATTTGGCATTGGATGCATGCAATGTTTCGGCTTCATCCTCAAAATCTTCCTCCTCTTGCTCGGCTTCATCTGTACTTTCCTTACTTTCTGATTCTAGCTTTCCATTACCCTTTAACACCATGATTTTTCTATTCGGGCATTGGCTAGCAATGTGTCCTTGTCCTTGGCATTTAAAATAAATAATTTCCCTAGATCTTGAAGGTTTAGGATTAGATTTTACCTCATTCTTTGTTGCTTGGATAGATTCAGTTTTTACATCCTTCCTTAGCCGATTAGAGCTCTCTTCACTTAGCTTTAATTTTTTTCTTGCTTCAAAGGTGGGACTGCTTCTCCAAGCACTTGGATTTGATCTTTCGCTGTTAAAAACACCCCCAAAATGTGAGCCTACACCGCTCCTCTTGAATTTATGCTCTAATTTGATAGCCACATGCAACATCTCCTCCAATTCCACTATCATTAAGCCATTGTAATCTATATGGTTCTGGATGTTTAACAGCTGTTAAGCCTAATTTATCAATCACAATGTTACTAATTACATTTGTACAACTTCCACTATCAATAATCATACTACAAATCTTACCTTGGATTTCACATCGAGTGTGGAAGATGTTTTCTCTTTGAACTTGATCCTCATCCTTGTATACAACTAGCACTCTCCTAGAAACCAAGTTTAATTTGGCATTGGATGCATGCAATGTTTCAGCTTCATCCTCAAAATCTTCCTCCTCTTGCTAGGCTTCATCTCCACTTTCCTCACTTTTTGATTCTAGCTCTTCATTACCCTTTAACACCATGATTATTCTGTTTGGCCATTGGCTAATGATGTGTCCACGTCCTTGGCACTTAAAACAAACAATTTCTCTAGATCTTGAAGGTTTAGGACCAGATTTTACCTCATTTTTTGGTGCTTGGATAGATTCGGCCTTTACATCCTTCCTTGGCTGATTGGAGCTCTCTTCACTTAGCTTCAGTTTTTGTCTTGCTTCAAAGGTGGGACTGCCTCTCCAAGCACTTGGATTTGATCTTCCACTATTGGAAACACCCCCAAAACGTGAGCCTACACCCCTCCTCTTGAATTGATGCTCTAATTCAATAGCCACATGGAACATCTCCTCCAATTCCCCATATTGTTACAATTCTAGTTGATTGGCTATTTCACCATCCAAACCACAAAGAAACCTTGCAATGGTTGCTTCTCTATCTTCAATCATACTTAAGCTCATCATCAGCATCTCCATGTCCTTGTAATAATCCTCCACGGACCTACTTCCTAGAGATAAAGATTGAAGTCGTTGATTCAGCAACCTATGATAGTGTGATGGTACAAATCGCTTCCTAATGGCTTCTTTCATTTGTTGCCATGTAGTGATCAATTCGTCACCTACTCTCCTTCGGGTGTTTTGCTCATTAGTTCACCATTGGAGTGCATAATGTCCAAACTCCATTGCTACCAATTTAACTTTCTTAGCCTCCGAATAGTTGTAGCAATCAAAGATCATCTCTATACACTCCTCTCATTCCAAGTAAGCCTTTGGATCACTTTTCCCCATAAAAGGTGGTATGCTTACCTTGATGGCAGCAAGATCATCATTTGCCTCCTCTCTTCTATGCCTCCCATGGTCTAGCCTCTCTTGGACAATGTACGTTTCCCATTCCTTCCTTGAAATCATCTCCAAAATTTCCCTCTTCGAACTCCTCTCTAGGTCATCCACGGCTTCCTCAATCTCGACCTCAGCCTCCATGGAACTCTTGCCTCGAATTTGGTCCACCATGAGATGTTTCTATTCTGTCCAATCTTTGATTTATAAGTTCAAATTGAGCACTCATCTGCTGTAATTGTTCCAAGACAGCACTCATGTCCATTTGTTCACCACTCCCTATGGCTCGGGAATCACCATGGAATTCTACATATTCTTCTTCATTAATTCTTAGTGGTGGATCTCTCCTCAACCTTGAATCTGCCATGTCAAGATAAATAATGGAAAATAAAAGAAATTCTCACCAAAAATCACTGCCTCATGTGTTTCACTCAATCAAGGTCTCGACGCTCGTGTTTTCATACTAGTTTTGGCTTTTACCCTCTTTTAAACTCACACATTCTTGCTTTTTTCCATCCAAAGAATTATCTCAAAGTTCTAATTAAAACACCCACAAAATAGTAGTTAGATCACAAGTACGTTTTAATTTAACTTATCAACAAAACAATAGCAAAAGTAAGCAACACTGAATGAATTGGCGAAACCTAGTTTTCGGCTTTTCTAGTCAAAATAACTCAAACTAAACAAGGAAAATTTTGGAATCAATAAGTCTTAGCAAATCAATAAGAAATTAAGGATTCAAGACTAAAAACTTAGAAAAAGAATTTCAATCACGAATAAGAATCAATTCCAACAAAATTAAGAATAGTGTTGGTTGTTGTTCTTGTAATTCTAGTTTTGTATCAAATCCTTTAACTAATTTTAATCCAAATAATTTAAGCACCTAAAATTCAAGTATCCAGCAACAAAAATAATTCTCCAGCAACTCCAAATATTGAGTAAATAATCAACAAATCAGCAACTCCAAGAAATTTCCAGCAACAAATTTCAACACCAAATTCAACGAATCGATTTTTTTTTCATTCAGCTTTTTTCTTCTTTTTCTCTTTTTTTTCCCGCACAGAATATAAAACAACTGCAATAGCAAGAATTAACACCAAAATTGCAATTCTAACACTGGATAATCACCAAACCCGTGACCTCCAACAAGATGCAAATTTGTAATTTTTTTTTTTTTTTTGTAAATTTGTATATGTGGCAAACAATCCTTTTTTTTTTTTTTTTTTGAATATATGAATGCAAACATTTAAGACTAAACAACAAAGAAAAATGAACAAAAACCAAAATTAACACGAACAATGATGAAAAACAACCAACAAACTAGGAAGCAAAGATACAATAAAACAAGGAACCTAATTTTGGCTATGAATGAGTTTTTTTTTTTATGCAAAGTGTGTATGGTGATAGAAGCAACCTTAACCTAATACGAAAATTGCAGATTAACACAAAACAAATAAAGCAAATAAGATAGAACAAATCTCAACAAAATCTTGGCTCTGATACCAAATGATATGAATCTAGGATGTCCTACTCCTAAACCCATATTATATTAGCCCGGATCACAATTAAGTTCAAGCTCTAATGGATTGACCTCAACCCCTAACCAACTTGTGATTAGAAACCTTGGTATATGTAGATGCCACAATAGGTGATGGATATCCTATTGATAAATCAAACTAAAACACTCACTAATAGTGTTTTAGATATTCAAAAGAACAAAGAGAAATTCAATCTCACAAAATAAATTTTGAATATTATTAATGGTGTGCTCTTCTTAAAAAATAAGCCCTTAAATGGGCTAAGAGAAAACAAAATAAAACCCTAAAACTAAAGCAAAAACCGGCCATGCCTTGTTGTTTCCTAATGTGACAAAATTTTCTCTCTCATTTCCTAATCTAATTTGGATTAATTAATTCCTTTATTTTGAATTAGGAATTAATCAATTTACAATGAAAATAATAAAATAATAGCTTTCCTAAACTTATTTGTCCATCAAATAAATAAATAAAAGTCAAAAGTAAAGGTAATCTCCTAAAACAAAAAGTAGAAATCAAATTATTAGGAAACTAAAATACTATCTTTTTTTACTAAGTTGATTTTGAGCAATCTTTGATCAATTTAAACTCCAAATCAGCTTCCATATGCTTTGTAGGATGCCAAATATGATTATCATGGAGTCCCACATGTTGCCATTGCTTGGAGGAAAGCGGAAAAGCCAACTCAGCAAAATACAATAAAACCAACAAGAAAAACAGTAAAACGGGCCAAATTTTCTTTCCATGCACACAGCTCTTTTTTTATTGCCTTTGAAGCTACCTTGCTTGATTCCATGACCTTTTAGACATATGTTTTGAATCCATGAAGCATTGGAATCATTTCATGCTGCTCGGACTCCATAAATGCACCAAAACCGTTACCTGGGTCCGTATTGGTTTCCACCACTTGTATGCCAAAAATAGGCCTTGTATCTTCGAGTATGGACAAGCCATTTTGAGAATGAATTACCCCCTGGATAAAGGCAGCAAGGTTTTCCTTAAACCTCTTAGCTTGAGCCCTAGTGATCGGCCCTGTCTTCATCCATATCGGGTAAGCATCCTAGCGAGTTGTCAGTTGTGCGAGCTCAGACGGATTTGCATCAACTACTATAAAGAACATGCCCCAAAAAATTGTTGAGAATCTACAAAAATTCCAAGAACTTGAAGCTGTATGCCAAATATGTCAACTTGGAAAGGTAAAGAAATAGCCATTTCGTTTAACAACTCTCAAAAAGGCAAAGGAGAAACTACAGCTAGTGCACTCGGATTTGTGTGGATCTTTGAATGAGATAACTCATCCTTGAAGGACGTATGTTATCATTTTTACTAATGACTATTCAAGAAAATGTTGGATCTACTTTCTTAAACAAAAATTAGAGGTAGCAGCCATGTTTTGAGAATTCAAAATAGTTATGGAAAATCAAGCTAAAAAACTATCAAGGTAGTTAAAACCGACCATGATGGAGTACAATTCAAGTGCTTTCTAAGACATTAGCAAGCAAAATGGCATTATACATCAACTTACTGCTCCACATACACCACAACAAAATGAAGTGAGTGAAAGAAAAAATAGAACAATCATGGAAATGTCAAGATGCTTGCTGTTTGATAAAAATCTACCAAAGAAATTTTGGGCCAAAGCTGCCAACATAAATGTGTACCTCCTAAATAGAATTCCCTGTAAGGCAATTGACTCCAAAACTCCAAATAACATGTGCTATCATTTTAGACCCTCAATTGCTCATTTACAAGTTTTTAGAAGTATTTGTTCCATGCATGTTCATAACATTAAAAGGTCCAAGCTAGACAAGAAAGTAAACATTGGCATTCTTGGTGGTTGTAGCTTAGTTTCAAAGAGCTATAAGATATATGAAAGATTTGGTTTATTATCTCAAAAGATTTTGTAATGGATGAAAATTCATGGTGGGATTGGAAAAAACACAGAGTGTAAACAAGCACTTGAATTCAATCAAGGCATTCTTTCAAGGACCAAAGTGATCTAGATGTTGTTAAAGAAAAAGAATATGATAATCCGGCCAATGAAGATTATGTTGGCAAAAGAGGAACTAAAATAATTGTAGAGCTATATAAGAGATCAAGCATGGAAACACATAATCCAACAACTTATAGTGAAGTAACTTAACCTAAAGAATGACAAGCTGCAATGACAGAGGAACTCTATTGATGAGAATCCATCCATACCCGTACAACCGATTACCCGCTGGGGTGCTGATCTTGTACAAATAAACATGGGACCAATCATGAGGGCACAAGCAAAGAGATTCAAGGACAACCTGGTTAGCTTTATACAAGGTGTTATTCCAACTCAAGAGGGCATGATAATACTCAAAGATCCAAAGCCCATCTTATACATTCAAGTTATGAAGGCGGATATGGACCTAGCAAGCTATTTTGGTGCATCTATGAGCTTCGAGCAGCAAGGAATTACTTTGTTAATGTGTGAACATGATTAAACTCACTAAGGGACCATGGAATCATGCCATGGTAGAATCAAAGCCATTCAAATGAGGCATTTGTGCACAAGACTCCATTGGGCCGAAAATCACCCATTTTGGCTGACTTTACTTTTTCTTCTTGTTCAAGCAATTTCCTTTTGATTCAATCAAGGAAAACGTATGGGAACCAATATTAATACTATTTGGCATCCTACATGGCATATGGGAGCTGAGCTGGAGCCTAAACTAGTTGGTGATTGGATAAAAGTAGCTTAGTTATCAACTAGTCAACTAGTTTCCTAATTTGAACGTTTGACTTTTGTTTTAGGAAATTAGTCTTTTATTTTGATTTTTATTTATTTGTTTACTGGAAAAATCACTTTAGGAAGGTTGATAATTTATTATTTCAATTGTAAATTAATTAATTCCTATTTGAAAATTAAGGAATTAATTAATCCGAATTAGATTAGGAAAGGTGGAGGTTTCGGCCACAGTAAGTTTCCTAAACCTATGGTCGGTTTCTTTATGGTGTTTTAGGGTTTTTTATGTTGTATTTCAAACCTATTTAAGGATTATTACCTCAATAATATTTGGTACATCAGTCATATAGAAAAATATTTGTAAGAAAAGAATTCTTTTTGTTCTCTTTGAACACTTGAAACACTTGATATAAATCAAGTCTTTTAACTTCACTTATCAATAGCACATCCATCATGTATTGTGGTGTCTTCATCATATACCAAGGTTTCTAATTACAAGTTGATTAGGGGTTGAGGTTTCCAATAGAATATGAACTTAATTAAGATCCAGGCTAATATAATACGGGTTTAAGCACAAGTCGACCTAGGTTCGTATCATCTAGTATCAGAGCCGAATTTTCTTCAAGTTTGATCTATCTTATTTGTTTTATTTTGTGTTGTGTTAATCTGCAATTTTAGCATTAAGTTAAGGGTGCTTCCATCTTCTTCATGTTTTGCATTACACAAAAAAAAAAAAAACGAAAAAAAAAAGAAAAACCATATTTTTCATCATAGTCGAATTTGTTTCCTTGTTATAGCCAAATTTTTGCTTTCTAATTTGTTGGTTGTTTTGCATAATTGTTTTTAGTAATTTGATTTATTGTTGATTTTTCCTCATTGTTTTGATCTTAGTTAGTTGCATTCATATATTCAATAATAAAAAAAAAAGAGAGAGAGATTTGAAAGCATATTTCATTAAAAACAAAAAAATTGTCCAATTTATTTTTGTTTGAAGTGTGGATCGGGTTTGGTGAAATTTTGACATTAGAATGCAATTTTGGTGTTGGTTCTTACTACTAGAGTTGGAGTTTATAATCTGTGTCTTTTTTTCAAAAAAAAAAAAAAAAAAAGGGAAGAAAAGTAGAAGATAAAAAAAAAAAAACATACTCCACAAAGGCCGGTTTTGGTAGATCATTATTAGGCATTGTTTGTTTCGGGAAACACAATTATAACTATTGGGTTGTTGATTATTTTTTCAATATTTGGTTGTTAGATTTTGGATTTTGAGTGTTAAAATTGTTTGGATTTAAATTCATAAAGGATTTGAAACAAAAACCTAAATTACAAGAACTACAACCAATAAGTATTCTATATCTTGTTCTTATTGTTTCTTATTTGTTGTTAGACTCTTTTTTTTTTTAGATTTTATCCTTGAATTATTGGTCCTCAATATTCTGATTCATCCCTTGCTAAATCTAAAAATTTGCCTTGTTAATTTTACCTTTGTTTTAGTTAGTTAGGTCGAGACTAGGTTTTATCAATTCACTTAGTGTTTGCTTGTTTACTTGTTTTAGTTGCTGTTTTGTTGATAAGTTTGATTAGAGCATACTATGATCTAGTTGCTGTTTTGAGTGCATTTCAATTAGAACTTTGAAATAATTCTTTGAGCAGAAGAGGCAAGAAAATGTGAGCTTAAAAAAGGGTTACAAGCCGAAACTAACGGAAAACGTGTGTATCGAGTTCTTGTTTGAGTGAAACACATGAGGGAGTGAATTTGGTAAGGATTTTTACATGATTTTTACTAACATTACAAATTCAAGAATGAGAAAAGAAGGTGGTTCATTAAGAAATATTGAAGAGGAATCCATGGGATTCAAAGGAGTTTATAGATCAACGGGTAGTGGAGGTGAAACTACCAACATGATGCCGGACTTGGAGCAATTACAACGGATGAATGCTCTCTTTTGATAAACTAGATCAAAGGATGGATAAGTTTGAAACATTAGAAGGTGGGCCGAATACAAGACATGAACCACATGAAGGCCGAGGTCGAGGTTGAGGAGGTTGTGGATATTTTAGGGAGGAAGTTGAAGGAGGTAACTTTGGAGATAATCTTGAGGAGGAGTTGGAAGATATTTATGCAATCCAAGGAAGGCAAACCCATGGGAGGCAAGCTAGAGAGGAAGATGAAGACCTTGGAAATATTAAGGTTAATATGCCATCTTTTATGGGAAAGAGTTATCCAAAGGCTTATCTAGAATGGGAGGAGCGATGGAGATGATATTCGATTGCCATAAGTACTATGAGGCAAAGAAGGTTAAATTGGCCGCTTTAAAATTTGGACATTATGCACTCCACTAGTGGACTAATGAGCAAGGTACCCAAAGTAGAGTTGGCGATAAATTAATTACCACTTGGTGATAAATGAAAGGAGCCATGAGAATGAGATTTGCGCCGACTCATTACCATAGGTTGCTGCATCAAAGGCTTCAATCATTATCGCAAGGAAGTAGGACCGTGGAGGACTACTACAAAGAGATGGAAATGCTCATGATGAGGTTGAGCATGAATGAGGATTGTGAGGCAACCATGGCACGGTTTTTGGGTGGTTTGAATCGAGAAATAGCCAACTAAGTGGAGTTACAAAAATATGTGGAATTGGAACAATGCATCATGTGCCTATTAAAATTGAGAATCAATTCAATAGAAGAGGTACAAGCTCATGATTTGGAGGAGTTTCCAACAGCGGGAGGTGATGAGAATCCACCCATACTTGCACAACCGATAACTCGCGGGGATGCAGTCTAATACAGTTGAAGACTGGACCAATCACTAGGGCTCAAACCAAGATATTTAAAGACAATCTGGCTCAATTCATATAAGGAGTTATCAATTCTCAAAAGGGTTTATCCATATATGAAGATATAAGACCCATTTTATGTATCCAGGTGGTGGAGGCTGATATAGACCCAGATAGCTGTTTTAGCGTAATTATGGACTCCTGGCAGCACGGAATGGGTTCAACACTTCTTAAACTCAATTGATATTACTAAAAGGTCATGGAATCAAGTCAAGACAGAAGCAAAAGCAACTAAAGAAGCCATTTGCACATGGAAGGGATTGTTGGTCGAATTTACTGTATTTTAGTGATTAAGCATTTTTTCTTTGTTCTAATCAAGGGCAACGTATGGGAATCAGTATTGATCCTATTTGACATCCTACATGGCATATAGAACTGATTTTAAGCCTTTACAAGCTGAAAATATATCAAAGATAGCTTATTTGCATTTGACAACCAGTTTCCTAATTTGAATTTGACATTTTGTTTTAGGAAACTATTTTTTATTTTGGTTTTATTTATTTATTTGCTGGACAAATTACTTTAGGAAAGTTAGAATTTTATTAATTTGATTGTAAATTAATTAATTTCTGTTTCAAAATTAAGGAATTAAGTAATTCAAATTAGACTAGGAAAAGGGTGTGAAATTAAGCAATTTTTTAATTTGATTCTATGCTGGTTGAAATTTCCTAATCCTTTTAGGGTTTTATTTTTTTCTTTCAAAGCCTATTTAACGGTTTATTTTCAATGAGAAATCAACTATAAAATTATTTGTGAGAAAGAATTCTCTTTATTCTCTTTGAATACCTAAAACACTATTAGAGAGCGAGTTTTTTAGTTTGACTTATCAAGAAGACATCCATCACCTATTTTTGCGTCTTCGTTATATACCAACGTTTCTAGTCATAGGTTGATTCAGGGTTGAGTTGAACATAATAACTTGAACTTAATTTTTCAATTTCGGGCTAATATAATATGGGTTTGGGTGCGAGTCGATCTAGATTTGTATCAGGAGATCGAATTTAAGTGATTGGAGAAGCAATCTCACATATGACATACAAGCAAAACCGAAGCAAGGAGAAGAGAGCTCCAAACGGCCAAGGAGGGATACGAGGCCGGATTCAACTTAAGCACCCAAATTGGAAGGTAAATGTGATCCTAAATCCTCAAAAACTAGGGATATTGTTTGTTTTAAGTGCGACGAATGAGGACATTGCTAGGTCTAAAATATTGATGATTTTATGCCATATTTATAGCTTAATATTTGTTAGTTTGTGTTAATTTGTTATGGAAAGATACTTAATTATGTATTTTTCTTAATCTAGGTAAAAGAGGAAGAATTTTAAGAAAACAACCATAAAAATGGATTCCTTGGGTCGAATTATGGCGGGAACCAAGATTTAAGCTCGAACGGACTAAGCATTAAAAAGATTCCAAAAAGATACCTTGAAGATTCCATAAAGATTCTATCGGGAATTTCATGATGGAAGTGGATGTCATGAATCATCACGATCTGAGAATTTCAAATGTCTCGTTATTTTTGGATTTCGAGGTGCGAGTAAAGAGTTATCATCATTTAAAGTTTAGAATTTATAAAAAAAAATAATATTCTAGTTAAATGTCCACCATTGATCGAAAAAGGGAATAAAGGCAATTTGAGGGCCAAGATAAAAACAAGTGGCAATAATTGGTTAATTTATCATTAATGAGGCACATGTCATGTCACATGCTTCATTAAGGGTAAATTAGACTAATTAACTATTTTTTTAGGAGGAATTAGATAAAAGGAAAGTAGTAGAGAGCAAGTAATATCAAGTTTCCTTTTTACACATGAAATTCGTCCAACCCTTTTCATGGCCTAAAAAAGGTATCTTCCAAGACTTCCACATTGAAAATAAAAAGAGAAAAAGATTCCCAAGGCCTTATATATATAGCCCTCACCACATTGAAGGGAGAGATACAAGTTTAGAGAGTTATTTAAGAGCTTTTAGGAGGCTTAAATAGAAACAAACCAAATTTTGGGAGTTTCTAAGATTCTCTTAAGGGTTCTAGGGTTTTAAAGTTTTAGAGTTTTAGAAGATCAATTGGAGAGCTTGGAGGAGGCAAAGAGACGTGGGCTTGCTTGGAGAAGAAGGCTACGACTTTGAGAGCTCTTGGAGGAGAATTTCTTCAATAGTTTTTATTCTCTTTTCCTTTCTCTTTAATTGTGAATCTTATTATTTTTAATAATTATGGATGTTGAAATTATTTTTACCATGAACTAATTTTTATAGCTAGGGCTACGATGTAGCTCTAACTATGAAGGTTTAGTTATTTTAATATATGTTGAGTTTTATTTAATTAGTAATATGTTTTGTTAATAAATCATTGGTATACTTAATGCTTTCATAGGCCAGAAGGAATAAATGATTTTAATAATATTTGAGCTTGGAAAAGGATAATATTATGGATCTCCAATGATTTACATGAATGCATAATTGATTGGAAAATAGTCATGTCTCATGCCATATTATTTGCTTAATCTATGCTTGATGAATTTGCATGATCTAATTTATAGGCCAGAAGGAATAAATTAGGTTATGTGAATATTATCAATTGTGAGTGGAAACTACTTTTGATTAATTTTGTGATTAAATGTGGTTAACAAAATTACTAGTTAATTAAATTCACATATTTAAGTAATTAAATTGGAATAGTTAGTGGTGAAATCAAATGCCCTAGTATTCATAATTATTCAATTATCTCTCTTACTTGAAATTGATCTAATTTAATTGATTGCTTTTATTTAATTTAGTTTATTTAGTTTTCAATTGCCATCTTAAATTTTAGTTCAAATATTATCAAAACCTAATTATCTTTGGTACTTAATACTTAATCCCTTGGGTACGATAACCTTATTTTTCTACTTTATTACTTGAAAACGATTCGTGCACTTGCGAGTTGATTTTACACATCAAGTTTTTGGCGCCGTTGCTGGGGATTAAGGCATTAATATTAATTCGGATTGGGTTTAGTAGTACTTTGAACATTGTTTTCTTATTTTAAATTTTTATATTTATTTCTTAATTTTGGTTTTAGTGTTGCATGCTAGGTTTTTAATTCTTTGCTTGTTTGGCCAACTTGCTTTGAATTTTTAATACTTATTTTAAATTTATTGGTGTCTAGGTTAAAAGTTATGCATACTTAGGATTTTTTCTTATTTTCAACTTTTGTTTATCTTTATTATTTTCAATTTTAGTTTGTATACTAGGGTTTAATTTTAATTGTTTGCTTGACAAACTTGCAATTAATTTGAACCTTTGTTTTGTTAGTGTTTTCTTTTTAGGAAAATCATGGAATATCAAGCTTATGGTCATCAACCTTATTGTGATTATGGGGAGCCAACTAGTTCTCCAAGTGAAAATTTTGTCGAGTTACAAAAGAATCTTGCAATCATGTCTAAACTCGTTGCAACTTTTAGAGTTCAACTTGTATCTTGTGAATGGTGTGGAGTAAATCACTCAAGTGAAAATTGTCAAGTGGGGAATCCTTTTGCTCTAGAAGACTCAATAGAAGACTTATCAAGACAATATAATCAAGTTGTAAATTTTGGGGTTCATGCTATAACATGTCAATGGTGTGGAGGCAATCATTTAAGTGAACATTGTCAAGTGGGAAATCATTTTGCTCCGCAAAGTTATTCAAGGTATGACAATTCAGATCTTTCAAGTTATCAAGTGAGCACATCTTTGATCGATTGTATGGAAAGGCATAGGGAAACATTTTCTAAATGTTATGAAGCGATTGGCAAGTTGCAAAATCAATACTCTCCAAGTACAAACTTTCAAGTTCAATTGGAGCAATCAATGACAACTTTTTCACAAGGATCCTAAGAAGACTTGGAAACTAACATGGAGATTATGTGTAATAAGCAAGTTGATGAATTTGAATCCTTTCAAAAGCCATATAATGTTGACAAATTTGAGGAATATGAAGAGGTGTCTATAAGGAGTGAAATGCAGCAAGAATCTTCAATTTTGGATAATTTTAATGAGGTACACACACATGACCAAGATTGCCCACCACAAGAAGTTTCCCAACTCACTATCACTAGTTCATGGGAATTTTCTAATTTTCCTTTAAATTCATTGCAAAAAGGGCTTAAGGATCATGAAGAGGATAAGTCAAGGAATCAATCAAGCCAAACATTGGCCAAATCCGATGAGGATAAAGCTATGGCCGCACTTCATGAAGATTGCTTACCAACAGAGGCTAAATCTCAACTTTTCAAGCCAAATATTGAATTTTCAAGAGCCCAAGATGTATATCCACGCTCCAAAAATGCAATTGAGGTTGAATGCATCCCAAAAGGAGACAAACAAAGCATTTTTGGACCTAAGAGAATCCAATCTACCAAAAAGAAAGTTCAATTCATGCTTTTGGTTCAAATTGAGACTTATATAGGACAAGGAGTTAAAAGTTTGCTAAGGCCACAAGATTGTCATCATGCACAATTTCCATATCATAAGGTTGGACAATATTATGAGGATGACATCATTTACATATTTAATCCAGGTTGAACATCAAAAGGATGAAGTCAAGCTAATGACTTTAAACAAGCGCTCTTGGGAGGCAACCCAAGTTTCTTTCTTTACCTTATATTTATCTATTTATTTTAATTTTTTTTAGTTGTTTTCTTCTTTTAGGATGTTTTGATGTGTTTTATTTGAATTTTTACAAGGTTTTAAGATGTTTAGGTGTAAAAGAGCAAAAGATGAATGTTGAGAATTTCAAGTCTAAAGTTAGATTTTTCGAGTATAACCACCTTGAATATTCATTGGAGTACATCAACTTGCATGGGTACATTCCCTTCTTTTTGGCCGCATGGTGTGTAGGGAAAATGCAACATGTAGGTTTTTCCTAAGTTTTCACATTGCGAGGAACATTCCATGTCTTCAAAGGGGAGTATTCTTTGCCTTTTGTTTACTTTTGCTTTATTTTATGTTTTTCACAACGAGGACATTGTTCATTTTAAGTTTGGGGGTGAAAAGCATGCTTTGCATCTTTTAAATCTTGTCCCTTTAAGTGTTTTTATTAGTTTTCAAACATGTTAGTTTTAGTTTTTATTTTCCTTCATTATTTAAAAAAAAAATCATTTTTGTGGTGTTTTCTTAAGTACTTTAATGAGCCAATGATAAGACTATGATTGAAAATAAATTGGTTTTTAGATGGTGGATTTGTTTTTGTGTATGCCTAAATGCTTGAATATAAATTCACATATTGTTACTTTCAATAAATTTTAAGCACATAATCAATAATGCATAATTTAGATTGTGTTTTGAAGAAGGTTTGCATGAATTAGAGTACTTTATTATTAATTGAACTCTAGAACTTGCTTGATTATTGCTTGAGGCGAAATCCTAGGTGAATGCATTACTAAGAATATGATTTAGGCCATCTTTGTTTAAGTTTGAGCCTTTCAAGCCAACCTAATACATTATCTTCCACTAGTACCTTATTTGAGCCTTTAGGATGCATAAAGATGTATTAGAGCCTTTTCTTCATTAAAGCACATTTACTTACCCTTTTTTAGCCTTAAATTTCTTTTTCCTGCCTTGAACATATTACAAAGAGAGCTTTAATTGAATTGATATGAATATATGCTTGTGAGCTTGTTTGAGTGTTGAAAAAGAAAAAAAAAATGAAAAAAAGGAAAAAAAAAAAAAAAAGCTTGGAAGTTAAGTATTTGGTGAATTTGGCTCTAGTATGCATTTTTGTATAAATTGGAGATTTGAATGTGCAATAAGAAGAAAAATAAGTTTGGGGGTTTAGTGGAAAAGAAAGAAAAAAAAAAAAAGAAATAAAGAAAGAATATGAGTGGTTTGAAGAATGTATGCATGATAAAAAGGAGAAAAAGGATATTGAAATTGAAGTTAAAATAAGAAAAGAAGCTTTAATAAAGAAACAAATTTTACAAGTAATTTATTCATTAATATTTAATTTTAGCTTTCTTTCTTTAGCCTTATCCATTAGCCTTAACAATAGAAACCATGAAGTCCTAATGATTTAAGGTGGTGCATTAACCTACATTAGTGGAGAGTGATAATTAAGTCAAGTATATGGTAGTTCATACGTTATTATCAATCTCTAATTCTTGTAAATTTATTCAAGCATATGATAATTGAGTGTATAAATTGATTTCCACACACACACATTGGAAGTATCATATATGTTGGATAGAATATAAGGTATTGAGTTACATAATTACTTTGAAACCATTTGAAAAGTCATATGTTATACAATCTTTGAGGCACCTCATTAAAGTATCTTATGTTCTTTAAATAAAATTTCATTTTCTTATTCTTCTTCTTTGCTAGGGACTAGCAAATCTTAAGTTTGGGGGTATTTGTTAGGTCTAAAATATTGATGATTTTATGCCATATTTATAGCTTAATATTTGTTAGTTTGTGTTAATTTGTTATGGAAAGATACTTAATTATGTATTTTTCTTAATCTAGGTAAAAGAGGAAGAATTTTAAGAAAACAACCATAAAAATGGATTCCTTGGGTCAAATTATGGTGCGAACCAAGATTTGAGCTCGAACGGACTAAGCATTAAAAAGATTCCAAAAAGATACCTTGAAGATTCCATAAAGATTCTATCGGGAATTTCATGATGGAAGTGGATGTCATATGAATCATCACGATCTGAGAATTTCAAATGTCTCGTTATTTTTGGATTTCAAGGTGCGAGCAAAGAGTTATCATCATTTAAAGTTTAGAATTTATAAAAAAAAATAATATTCTAGTTAAATCTCCACCATTGATCGAAAGAGGGAATCAAGGCAATTTGAGGGCCAAGATAAAAACAATTGGCAATAATTGGTTAATTTATCATTAATGAGGCACATGTCATGTCACATGCTTCATTAAGGGTAAATTAGACTAATTAACTATTTTTTTAGGAGGAATTAGATAAAAGGAAAGTAGTAGAGAGCAAGTAATATCAAGTTTCCTTTTTACACATGAAATTCGTCCAACCCTTTTCATGCCCTAAAAAATGTATCTTTCAAGACTCCCACATTGAAAATAAAGAGAGAAAAAGATTCCCAAGGTCCTATATATATAGCCCCCACCACATTGAAGGAAGATATACAAGTTTGGAGAGTTATTTAAGAGCTTTTAGGAGGCTTAAATAGAAACAAACCAAATTTTGGGAGTTTCTAAGATTCTCTTAAGGGTTCTAGGGTTTTAAAGTTTTAGAGTTTTAGAAGATCAATTGGAGAGCTTGGAGGAGGCAAAGAGACGTGGGCTTGCTTGGAGAAGAAGGCTACGACTTTGAGAGCTCTTGGAGGAGAATTTCTTCAATAGTTTTTATTCTCTTTTCCTTTCTCTTTAATTGTGAATCTTATTATTTTTAATAATGATGGATGTGGAAATTATTTTTACCATGAACTAATTTTCATAGCTACGGCTACGATGTAGCTCTAACTATGAAGGTTTAGTTATTTTAATATATGTTGAGTTTTATTTAATTAGTAATATGTTTTGTTAATAAATCATTGGTATACTTAATGCTTTCATAGGCCGGAAGGAATGAATGATTTTAATAATATTTGAGCTTGGAAAAGGATAATATTATGGATCTCCAATGATTTACATCATATGCATAATTGATTGGAAAATAGTTATGTCTCATGCCATATTATTTGCTTAATCTATGCTTGATGAATTTGCATGATCTAATTTATAGGCCGGAAGGAATAAATTAGGTTATGTGAATATTATCAATTGTGAGTGGAAACTACTTTTGATTAATTTTGTGATTAAATGTGGTTAACAAAATTACTAGTTAATTAAATTCGCATATTTAAGTAATTAAATTGGAATAGTTAGTGATGAAATCAAATACCCTAGTATTCATAATTATTCAATTCTCTCTCTTACTTGAAATTGATCTAATTTTAATTGATTGCTTTTGTTTAATTTAGTTTATTTAGTTTTCAATTGCCATCTTATTTTTCCACTTTATTACTTGAAAACGATTCGTGCACTTGCGAGTTGATTTTACACATCAGACATATTGCCAACCAATGCCCAAATAGAAGATTATGGTGTTAAAATGTAATGGTGAGTTAGAAATGTGGTCAAAGATTATGGTGTTGAAATGTAATGGTGTGTTAGAACTGTGGTCAAAGATTATGGTGTTGAAATGTAATGATACGAACATAGGTTGACTCCCATCTAAACCTGTATTATATTAGCCCGGATCTCAATTAAGTTCAAGTTCTTATGGAGAAACCTTAACCCCTAACCAACCTGTGATTAGAAACCTTGGTATAATGAAGATGCCACAATACATTATGGAAGCCTTATTGATTAGTCAAAACTAAAACACTCACTCTCTAAAGGTGGTTTAGGTGTTCAAAGACAATTAAGAGAATTCTATCGCACAATTAATGTTCTGAATAATATTTGAAGGTGCATTCTCATTGAAAAATGACCCTTAAATAGATTAAATCCACAAAACAATAAACCCTAAAAATCTAAGGGAAAACCGACCATACAATGTCAACTTTCTAATGTGGCCGAAATTCCATTCCTTTCCTAATTCTAATTTTGATTAAATAATTCTTTTATTTTGAATTAGGAATTAATTAACTAATAATGAATATAATAAAATAATAACTTTCCTAAGTTGATTTGTCCAGCAAATAAATAAATAGAAACCAAATAAAAGACTAATTTCCTAAAACAAAAAGTAAAAATAAAATTAGGAAACTAGTTGAATAGTTTTACCACCAAGCAATCTTTGACCAAATTTCAGCTTTCAAAGGCTCTAAATGAGCTCCTATAAACCATGTAGGATGCCAAATAGGATTATCTATGAGTCCCACACATTGCCCTTGCTTGGAATAAAGAGAAAATGTCAAATCAACAAATAGAGTAAAGCTTGCAATAAATATAGTAAAACCGGCCAACTATTCCCTCTATGCGTAAATGCCCATTGTAGTTTCTGTTGATTCTACCTTAGCTTTAATTCCATGACCTCTTCATGATATTCATTGAATCCATTAAGTGTTGGATCCATTACATGCTGTCCAGAGTGCACAATTGCATGAAAACAACTACCTTGGTCCGTATCGGCCTCCACCACTTGGAACGCGTAAAACAGGCTTTATATCTTCGGGTATAGATGAGTCCTTTTGAGAATTGATAACTTCCTGTATAAAAGCAGCTAGGTTGTCCTTAAATCTCTTGGCTTGAGCCATAGTAATCAACCCAAACTTCATCCGTATTGAATCAGAGTTCTAGAAATCTTACCTGGTTGATCATGTTCGGCCTTGCCTCCTTAAATGGGTGTTGAAGCCATAGGTGCCACACTAATTCTTCTTTGAGCTTTTTGGCCTTCCTCCTTTGTTGTATTTGAAGTTGGTTTCTAAATACCTCTTTGGGAGTCAATGGTTCTAGCTTGATCTTTTTACCTTTAAATCTAAAAATAATAGCATTCTCTCGGCCATAATGTATAGTATCTTTATCAAATTGCTATTGTCTACCTAATAAAATATGCTCAGCATGCAAAGGTATAACATCACACAAAACAACATCCACATATTTATCTATGTTGAAGTTTACTTTGGCTTGTTTGTTTAGTTTCATTTCACCACTATCATTAAGTCATTGTAATCGATGTGGTTTGGGATGATTAATTGTTCCGAAGCTTAATTTTTCCACCACAACATTCACTCAAATAAGATCTCGACACTCGTGTTTGCACACTAGTTTCGTGATGAGGACATGACCAATAGCCCTTCAAGATGGAGCCCAGATCCACTTCAAATGTCTACGGGATCCATAACCCGAGCACGAGCAAAGAGATTGAAAGATGCACTAAATGGTTTAATCCAAAAGATGTTTTCAACCCAAGGAAGCAAGTTCATTAGTGAAGATGAACTAAAATTGGTCCATATGATTGGGATGGTGGATGCCAACGTGAAATAGAGTTTAACGCATGGACTTCTACAACATGGTGACATGGCATCATATGGTGACATGGCATCCAACTAAGCTTGGCCAAATTTTATAATTAGGAAAATATTAATTTTTATTTATGTTTTGATTGGATTTTGGCATGTTGCCTATTTACTTTTCTAATTTTATTAGAGTTGAATTGGTCAAAGAATTAAAGGCCATCCAAATTAGGAAACTAGGAGCTAAATTAGGTTTCCTAAACCTAACCACATTAGGCTTCCTAAACCTAACCAAATTAGGTTTCCTAAACCTAATCACATTAGGTTTCCTAAACCTAACCACATGAGAGTGATCCTCTTGGCTCTCTAAGAACTATATCGAACTTTTTCAAGCTTTGTTTGTGGAGTTCAAATTTGACTTATCAATAGGTTATTCTGTACCCTATTGTGGCGTCTTCACCATACCAAGGTTCTTACCTTAAATATAGGTAATGGGTCGAGGTCTTCTATTGATAACTTGTAATTAGACGGTCCTAATTCAATTTTTGTTACGGGTTTAAAGGTAGGTCGCTCTAGGTTTGTATCAATTTGATATCAGAGCTAGTTTCTAATTACAGGTTTGATCTCTCTATTTCTTTTCTTTTGTTTCATTGTTTTCTTGGTTTTTTTTTTTTTATTTTTTTTTTAATTCTGGAATCTTAGCATTAGGTTGAGGTTGCTTCTATTATCATACAAGTTCTGCATCTTAAAAAAAAATAAAAATTCATTCCTTATCAAATTAGGTTTTCCTTGTCTTATTGTATTTTTGTTTCCTAGTTTGTTGGTTGTCTTTTATCATTGTTCTTGTTAATTTGGTTGATTTTTCTTTGCTGTTTTAGTCTTCAATATTTGCATTCATATATTCAAGAAAAAAAAATTCGAACAGATATTAAAAATAAAAAAAATAAAAAAAAATTTTGGTGTTGATCTTTGCTACTGCAGTTGTTTTATCTTGTGTGAGTGAAAAAAAAAATATTGTTCTTGTGGTTTGTGGCATCGAATTATTGAGATTTCAAAAGAAACCAAGTAGTGAAATTTTTTTAGCTGATTTGAGGAGTACTAAAAACAAGCCAAAATCAATACCGAAGGTAAGGTTTGTTGAATATTCATTAATTCCATTTTGCAAATCTCATTCCAATTTGTTCCTCACATTCTAGTTTCATTTGTTCTCGCTAAATTTCGTGTTGAGCTTTCATCGTTGCCTTTTTCTTGTTACTTTTCATTCTATTTGTCTTGTAGCCTTATTTTCATAACTGTTTCGTAGGTCTATTTGGATTGTTACTTGCTAGATTGTTTTAGTTTGAAATTAGTTTACAAAGAACCAAATAGAATTACTAGAGTGGTAAAAGGCAAGAGAGGTGAGAATTATAGAGGGTAAAAGCCGAACTATAACTAAAGTACAAACACGAATGACCTTGAATTTGAGTGAGACACGTGAGGGAGTGTTGTGAGGCCTTTCTTTTTTACTAACAAATTTTGCAGAAAAATCATGTCACAAGACAAAAGCAAAGAAAGCATGGATGAAACTCTAGGTGTGGCTGATCCGAATTATATATTCAAGCCATGGTGGGAGAACTTCAAAGAGCACTATGGTTGGAGATGGAGCAGATCCATGAACAAAGGTTTGTTCATGGACGTGGTAGAGGAAGAAATACTCCAAGAAGGGAAGAATGGGAACGTGTGGGAGATAGATGAGGAAGAAGAGGAAGACATTGGTTTGGGAACCAACCAACTCCGTGGGAGAGAGAGGTTAGACTAAGGCAGTGACTATGGAGGAATTAAGATGGTATTTGATTGTCATTCCAAGGTAATCGTGATCCAGAAGCATATCTCGAGTGGGAGAAGAGGATTTAGATGGTATTTGATTGTCAGAACTACTCCGAGGCAAAAAAGGTGATATTAGCCGCTGTTGAATTCACAGACTATGTTATTGGATGGTGGGACAAAGAGACAATTTCTAGGAGGTGAGCAGGACAAAGACCTATAGATACATGGGAGGAGATGAAGGCTTTGATGAGGAAGCGTTTTGTACCTAGCCATTACTATAGGAGCATTTTTTAGAAATTACGAAGCTTGTCTCAAGGAAATAGAAGTGTGGAGGACTATTATAAGGAGATGAAAATCCTTATGATAAGGGCTAACGTTGAGGAGGATAGGGAGGCTACAATGGCACGTTTCTTGGCTGGTTTGAATAGGAAAATAGCAAATCAAATGGACTTGCACCATTATGTGGAGATTGAGGAGATGCTGCACATGGCCATCAAAGTAGAGCAACAACTCAAGAGGAGGGGTACCATAAGACCTAGTATTGCTCAACATACTTGGAAAGCAAGCCCATCCACATGGAAACCAAATCAACCCAAGTTTGAAGATAAAGCCACCACACGGCCTAAATTCGAAGTTAAGGCCGAACCATTCTCATCTAAGCAAGTAAGTAAATCTGATTCATCTTCAACTAGAAATCGAGATATCATGTGCTTTAAATGTCAAGGCAGGTGTCATATTGTAAGTCAATGTCCTAATAAGAGGGTCATGATGATTCGGAAAAGTGGAGACATTGAAACTGAAGAAGAAGAGTCGAACAATGAATCCATGCCAGCATTGGAGGACGTTGGTGATGAAGATGAAGAAAATTACAAGTATCCAGTTGGGGGGGACTTGTCATTGGTTGCTAGAAAAGCTTTAACTATGTATAAAGATGAGAAGGAAGTGCAACGAGAGAACATCTTTCATACCAGGTGCAAAGTCAAGGATAAGGTACGTAGTATGATTATTGATGGAGAAAGTTGTACTAATGTTGGTAGTCTTACTATGGTTACCCACTATGAAGCATCAAGAACCATATAAGCTACAATGACTTAGTGATTGTGGAGAGTTGAAGGTGAATAGGCAAGTGAAAATTGCATTCTCTATTGGTGATTGTGAAGATGAGGTTATTTGTGATGTGGTACTAATGCAAGCTGGTCATTTTGCTTTTAGGACGTCTATGGCAATTTGATAGAGATACTAATCATCATGGTCGAACTAATAAGGTTGTCTTCAATTTCAAGGGTAAACGAGTGGTGCTTGTGCTATGACTCCTAAACAAGTTTTTGATGATCAATTGGCTTTACAAAGGCGGAGAGAAGCTAAACAACAACACAATCAAACTGTACCCAACCACCTAGAGAAGAAAAAGAGTGGTGAGGATGAGAGTGTGAGTGAAAAGGAAAAGAAAAAGAGTGGAAAGAAAAAAGAGAGTTTTTATGCAAAACAGAGTGAGATGAAAAAGCTTTTTTGTTGTAGAAAGCCTATGATTGTAATGATGTACAAGGAAGCATATATGAATCATTTAACTAACCCTGATGAATCTGTTTTGCCTAGTTCTATTGTTTCTCTTTTGTAGCAGTTTGATGATGTCTTTCCCGAGGAGATTCCAAGTGGGTTACCACAGATTAGAGGGATCGAACATCAAATTAATTTTGTTCCAGGATCAACAATTCTAAACCGGCCGGCTTATAGGAGTAATCCAGAGGAGACAAAGGAACTTCAAAGGCAGGTAAGTGAATTGCTTGAAAAGGGGTATGTTAGAGAGAGCATCAGTCCATGTGTTGTACCTGTGTTATTAGTCCCTAAGAAATATGGAACATGGAGAATGTGTGTAGATTGTAGGGCTATTAACAATATAACTGTCAAATATCGTCACCTTATTCCTAGGTTAGATGATATGCTTGATGAATTGAATGGTGTATACATGTTTTCAAAAATTGATCTTAAGAGTGGTTATCATCAAATTCACATGAAGGAAGGTGATGAATGGAAAACAGCATTTAAAACAAAGCATGGTTTGTATGAGTGGTTGGTTATGCCATTTGGATTAACTAATGCACCTAGCACTTTCATGAGATTAATGAAGCATGTCATGCGTCCATTTATTGGGAAATTTGTGGTTGTTGATTTTGATGATATTCTTGTATATAGTAGAAATTTAGGTAAGTATGTAGAGCATCTTAGGATAATTTTAGGAGTGCTTAGGAAGGAAAAATTATTTGCTAACTTAAAAAGTGTGATTTTTGCAAAGATGAACTTGTATTTCTAGAATTTGTTGTGAAAGTGTTTGACCCAAGAGATTGGGTTTGGTTGCACGTAAGGAAGTCGAGGTTTCCCAAACAACAAAAGTCTAAACTCATGCTGCGTGGAGATGGTCCATTCCAAATATTAGAGAGACTTAATGACAATGCCTACAAGTTGGATCTTCCAGGTGAGTATAATGTAAGTGCTACTTTAATGTCGCTGATTTATCTCCTTTTTATGCAGGTGATGATTTGAGGACAAATCCTTTACAAGAGGAGGGGAATGATGAGGACATGACCAAGAGCCCTTCAAGAGGCACTAAATGGTTTAATCCAAGAGGTGTTTTCAACCCAAGGAAGCAAGTTCATTAGTAAAGATGAACTAAAATTGGTCCATATGATTGGGATGGTGGATGCCAACGTGAAAGAGAGTTTAATGCATGGACTTCTACAACATGGTGATGTGGCATCATATGGTGACATGGCATCCAACTAATCTTGGCCAAATTTTATAATTAAGAAAATATTAATTTTTATTTATGTTTTGATTGGATTTTGGCATGTTGCCTATTTATATTCCTAATTTAGTTTTTATTAGGTTTTTGAATTACTTTCCTAATTTTATTAGAGTTGAATTGGTCAAAGAATTAAAGGCCATCCAAATTAGGAAACTAGGAGCTAAATTAGGTTTCCTAAACCTAACGAAATTAGGTTTCCTAAACCTATCAAAATTAGGTTTCCTAAACCTAATTTTCGTCCATTATTATTCCACCTTTACTTTTAGCAAATTTAGGAACGCTTTGTAATTTATTTTGCCTATTTAAAGGCACATAAGTCATGAATAAAGGGAGATTACAATTTTGATTCTAAGTGAGAGAATCCTCTTGGCTCTCTAAGAACTATATCGAACTTTTTCAAGCTTTGTTTATGGAGTTCAAATTTGACTTATCAATAGGTTATTCCGTACCCTATTGTGGCGTCTTCACCATACCAAGGTTCTTACCTTAAATATAGGTAACGGGTCGAGATCTTCCATTGATAACTTGTAATTAGACAGTCCTAATTCAATCTTTGTTACAGGTTTAGAGGTAGGTCGCTCTAGGTTCATATCATTTCGGCTTTTACCCTCTTTTAAGTTCACACGCTCTTGCCTTCTTCCACTCAAAGAATTATCTCAAAGTTCTAATTAAAAAACACACAAAATAACAACTAGATCACAAGTATGTTCTAATTAAACTTATCAACAAAATACCAACTAAAACAAACAAAAACCGAGTGGAATGAAAATACCTCTTCTCGGCTTTCCTAAGCTAAATCAAGGTAAATCAATAAGCAAATTTTTAGAATGAAATAAAAGCTATCCAGAATATGAATGAACAAATCATTCAAGGATAAAATATAGAGAAAGAAATTCAAACACGAATAAGTATCAAACTGAACAAAAAAATATAGGATAGTTGATGGTTGTTGTTCTTTTTAATTCAAGTTTTTGGATCAAATCCTTTAACTAATGTTAAGCCAAATAGTTTTAGCACCCAAAATTCAAATATCCACCAACAAGATTGGATTTCTAGCAACTCGAAATATCATAATTTTCCAGCAAACAAATTTCAAATTCCAAATTCAACAAGCCAGCCTTTTGTGCAGTTTTTTTTTTTTTTTTCATATTCGACCTTTGATTCTTTTTTTTTTTTTATACTTTTTTTAATCTGATCATAAATAGAATAATACAAAACAATTTCCAGCAGTATCAAACTAAGCATTCAAAGACAACACAAACCAACCAAAAACCACAAATTACAAATTTGCAAATGTTAGGTCTAAAATATTGATGATTTTATGCCATATTTATAGCTTAATATTTGTTAGTTTATGTTAATTTGTTATGGAAAGATACTTAATTATGTATTTTTCTTAATCTAGGTAAAAGAGGAAGAATTTTAAGAAAACAACCATAAAAATGGATTCCTTGGGTCGAATTATGGTGGGAAGCAAGATTTGAGCTCGAATGGACTAAGCATTAAAAAGATTCCAAAACGATACCTTGAAGATTCCATAAAGATTCTATCGGGAATTTCATGATGGAAATGGATGTCATATGAATCATCAAGATCTGAGGATTTCAAATGTCTCGTTATTTTTGGATTTCGAGGTGCGAGCAAAGAGTTATCATCATTTAAAGTTTAGAATTTATAAAAAATAATATTCTAGTTAAATCTCCACCATTGATCAAAAGAGGGAATCAAGGCAATTTGAGGGCCAAGATAAAAACGAGTGGCAATAATTGGCTAATTTATCATTAATGAGGCACATGTCATGTCACATGCTTCATTAAGGGTAAATTAGACTAATTAACTGTTTTTTTAGGAGGAATTAGATAAAAGGAAAGTAGTAGAGAGCAAGTAATATCAAGTTTCCTTTTTACACATGAAATTCGTCCAACCCTTTTCATGGCCTAAAAAAGGTATCTTCCAAGACTCCCACATTGAAAATAAAGAGAGAAAAAGATTCCCAAGGCCTTATATATATAGCCCCCACCACATTGAAGGGAGAGATACAAGTTTAGAGAGTTATTTAAGAGCTTTTAGGAGGCTTAAATAGAAACAAATCAAATTTTGGGAGTTTCTAAGATTTTCTTAAGGGTTCTAGGGTTTTAAAGTTTTAGAGTTTTAGAAGATCAATTGGAGAGCTTGGAGGAGGCAGAGAGACGTGGGCTTGCTCGGAGAAGAAGGCTACGACTTTGAGAGCTCTTGGAGGAGAATTTCTTCAATAGTTTTTATTCTCTTTTCCTTTCTCTTTAATTGTGAATCTTATTATTTTTAATAATGATGGATGTTGAAATTATTTTTACCATGAACTAATTTTCATAGGGCTATGATGTAGCCCTAACTATGAAGGTTTAATTATTTTAATATATGTTGAGTTTTATTTAATTAGTAATATGTTTTGTTAATAAATCATTCGTATACTTAATGCTTTCATAGGCCGGAAGGAATGAATGATTTTAATAATATTTGAGCTTGGAAAATGAAAATATTATGGATCTCCAATGATTTACATGAATGCATAATTGATTGGAAAATAGTTATGTCTCATGCCATATTATTTGCTTAATATATGATTGATGAATTTACATGATTTAATTTATAGGCCGGAAGGAATAAATTAGGTTATGAGAATATTATCAATTGTGAGTGGAAACTACTTTTGATTAATTTTGTGATTAAGTGTGGTTAACAAAATTACTAGTTAATTAAATTCACATATTTAAGTAATTAAATTGGAATAGTTAGTGGTGAAATCAAATGCCCTAGTATTCATAATTATTCAATTCTCTCTCTTACTTAAAATTGATCTAATTTTAATTGATTGCTTTTGTTTAATTTAGTTTATTTAGTTTTCAATTGCCATCTTAAATTTTAGTTCAAATATTATCAAAACCTAATTATCTTTGGTACTTAATACTTAATCCCTTGGGTACGATAACCCTATTTTTCCACTTTATTACTTGAAAACGATTCGTGCACTTGCGAGTTGATTTTACATATCAGCAAAATTTTTTGAATTTGTAATTTGTTGCTGCAAATCCCTTTTTTATTTTTTTTTGAATATATGAATGCAAATAATTATGATCAAAACAGCAAAGAAAAATCAACAATAAACTAAATTACCAAGAACAATAATAAAATGTCAACCAACAAACTAGGAAGTAAAAATACGGTAAGACAAGGAAACCTAATTTGAATAAGAATAATTTTTTTTTTAATATGTAGAATGTGCATGATGATAGAAGAAATCTTAACCTCATGCTAAAATTGCAGATTAACACAAAAATAAACAAAACAAATATGATAGATCAAACCGGGACAAAATCTTGGCACTAATACCAAATGATATGAACCTAGGTCAACTCGCGCCTATACTGGTATTATATTAGCCTGGATCTCAATTAAGTTTAAGTTCTTATGGAAAAATCTTAAACCCTAACCAACCTGTGATTAGAAACCTTGGTATAATGAAGACACTACAGTAGGTTATGAAATTGATAAGTCAAAACTAAAACACTCACTCTCTAATGGTGTTTTAGATGGCCAAAAAGAACTAAGAGAATTCTATCTCACAATAAATATTCTGAATAATATTGAAGGTGCATTCTCATTGAAAAATAACCTTAAATAGGTTAAAGTCATAAAGCAATAAACCCTAAAAATCTAAGAGAAAACTAGCCATACAATGTCAACTTCCTAATGTGGCCGAAATTCCATTCCATTCCTTTCCTAATTCTAAATTTGATTAATTAATTCATTTATTTTGAATTAGAAATTAATTAATTTACAATGAAAATAATAAAATAATAACTTTCCTAAGTTTATTTGTTCAGAAAATAAGTAATTAGAAACAAAATAAAAGACTAATTTTCTAAAACAAAAAGTCAAAATCAAATTAGAAAACTAGTTAACTAGTTTGACCACTAAGCTATCTTTGATCAAATTCCAGCTTGCAAAGGATCCAAATGAGCTCCCATAGGCCATGTAGGATGCCAAATAGGATTATTTATGAGTCCCACACGTTGCCCTTGTTTGGAATAAAGAGAAAATTTCAAATCAACAAAATAGAGTAAAGCCAGCAACAAATACAGTAAAACCGACCAACTATTCCCTCTATGTGCATATGCCCATTGTGGTTACTTTTGATTCTACTTTGGCTTATGTTAGGCCTAAAATATTGATGATTTTATACCATATTTATAGCTTAATATTTGTTAGTTTGTGTTAATTTATTAAGGAAATATACTCAATTATATATTTTTCTTAATCTAGCTGAAAGAGAAAGAATTTCAAGAAAACACCATAAAAATGGATTCCTTAGGTCGAATTATGGTGGGAAGCAAGAATAGAGCTCAAATAGACCAAGCATTGAAAAGGTTCCTTAAAGATTCCATAAAAATTCTATCAGGAATTTCATGATGGAAGTAGATGTCATATGAATCCTCACAATCTGACGATTTCAAATATCACATTATTTTTTAATTTTGATGTGCGAGCAAAAACTTATCGTCATTTAAAATTTAGAATTTATAAAAAGGAATATTCTAGTTAAATCTCCATCATTGATCAAAAGAGGGAATCAAGGCAATTTGAGGGCCAAGATAAAGACAAATGGCAATAATTGGTTAATTTATCATTAACGAGGCACATGTCATGTCACATGTTTCATTAAGGGTAAATTAGAGTAATTAACTATTTTTTAGAAAGAATGAGAGAAAATGAAAGTATTGGAGAGCAAGTAATATCAAGTTTTCTTTTTACACATGAAATTCATTCAACCCTTTTCATGGCCTAAAAAAGATATCTTCCAAGACTTGCACATTGAAAATAAAGAGAGAAACCCAAGGTTCTATATATATAGCCCCAACCACATTGAAGGAAGATATACAAGTTAAAGAGTTATTTAAGAGCTTTTAGGAGGCTTAAATAGAAACAAACCAAATTTTGGGAGTTTCTAAGGTTCTCTTAAGGGTTTTAGGATTTTAAAGTTTTAGCGTTTTAGAAGATCAATTGGAATGTTTGAAGGGGCATAGAGACGTGGGCTTGCTTGGAGAACAAGGCTATGACTTGGAGAGCTTTTGGAAGATGATTTCTTCAATAGTTTTTATTCTCTTCTCTTTCTCCTTAATTGTGAACATTATTGGTTTTTTTCTTTAAAATTATGGATGTTGAAATTATTTTTGTCATGAACTAATTTCATAGCTAGGGTTACTATGTAGCCCTAACTATGAAGGTCTAATTATTTTAATATATGTTGAGTTTTATTTAATTAGTAATATGTTTTTTAATAAATCATTGGTATGCTTAATGCTTTCATAGGTTGGAAGGAATGAATGATTTTAATAATATTTGAGCTTGGAAAATGATAATATTATGGATCTCCAATGATTTACATGAATGCATAATCGATTGGAAAATAATTATGTCTCATGCCATATTATTTGCTTAATCTATGCTTAATGAATTTGCATGATTTAATTTATAGGCGGGAAGGAAGAAATTAGGCTATGTGAATATTATCAATTGTAAGTAGAAACTACTTTTGATTAATTTTGTGATTAAGTGTGGTTAACAAAATTACTAGTTAATTAAATTTACATATTTAAGTAATTAAATTGGAATAGTTAGTGGTGAAATCAAATGTCCTAGTATTCATAATTATTAAACTCACTCTCTTACTTGAAATTGATCCAATTTTAATTTCTTGTTTTTGTTTAATTTAGTTTATTTAATTTTCAATTGCCATCTTAATTGCTAGTTCAAGTATTACCAAGACCTAATTATCTTTGGTACTTAATTCTTAATCCTTTTGGTACGACAACCCTATTTTTCCACTTTATTACTTGAAAATGATTCGTGCACTTACGAGTTGATTTTGCACATCAGCCTGATTCCATGACCTCTTAATGTCATTCATTGAATCTTTGAGGTGTTGGATCCATTCCATGCTACCCGGAGTCCATAATTGCACAAAAACATTTATCCAGGTCCGCATTGGCCTCCACCACTTGGATGCTTAAAACAGATTTTGTATCTATGAGTATGGAAGAGCCCTTTTGAGAATTAATAACTTCCTATATAAAGGCAGCCAGGTTGTCCTTAAATCCGTTGGCTTGAGCCGTAGTGATCGGCCCAAACTTCATCCATATTAGATCAACACCCTAGTGAGTAATCGGTTGTGCGGGCATGGATAGATTCTCATTAGAAAGGCAATGGAGAGTTGGAGTTTGAAAGTGAGGAATCCAAAGCTAAATTTGAATTTATAGATGAAGCAATTGAGGATGAAGAACAAGAAGAAGCTAAGACTCTTAAAGCTTCAAAGATCGAATTGAGTTTAATGGTAAGGAGGGTCTTAACCATGTACAAAAATGAGAATGAAATCCAAAGAGAAAACATCTTCCACATCCGATGTGAAATTCAAGGTAACATTTGTAGTATGATAATTGATAGTGGAAGTTGTGCTAATGTAATTAGTAATGTGGTAGTTGAGAAATTATGGTTAACAACCATTAAACATCCCAAACCATATAGATTACAATGGCTTAATAATAGTGGTGAGATGAAAGTGAACAAACAAGCTAACATCAAATTTAGCGTTGATAAATATATAGATGTTGTATTATCTGATGTTGTGCTTATGCATGCTGGTCATATTTTTTTCGTAAGGCCATGGTAATTTGATAAAAACACCATATACTATCGTAGAGAGAATGCCATTGTATTCCGATTCAAAGGTAAAAAGATTAAGCTTGAGCCATTAACTCTAAAAGAGATATTTGGAGATCAATTACAAATGCAACAAAGGAGGGAGGCTAAAGTGGCTTAAAGAGAATACAAGCGTGGCACCCATGGCTTCACCACCTATCCAAGAAGGCAAGACTGAACCCCACATCTGATGAGAATCTGCCGGAACCTGCATAATCAACAACCCACTAGGGTGCTAATCCATTATAGATGAAGATCGGGCTAATCATAAAGGCTCAAGCCAAGAGATTTAAGGAAAACTTGGCTGCCTTTATACAAGAAGTTATCGATTCTCAAAATGGCTTGTCTGATGCGAATCTGTCCGTGTCCGCACAACCGACAACCTGCTAGGTTGCTAACCCGATACAGATGAAGACCGGGCCAATCATTAGGGCTCAAGCTAAAAGGTTTAGGGACAAATTTTCTGCCTTTATCCAGAGGGTAATTCATTCTCAAGAGCAGTTGTCCATACCTGAAGATCCAAGACCTGTTTTGGGCATACAAGTGGTGGAAGTAGATATGGACTCAAGTAGTGGTTTTGGTGCATTTATGGAGTCCGAGTAGCAAGAAATGATTCCAACTTGTTATGGATTCAATATATATTACTAAGAGGTCATGAAAAAAGTCAAGGCAAAAGTAAAACCAACTTTTACGAACAGCTTCAAAATTTGGCCGAAAATTGCTATATTGCTTGCTAGCTTTACTGTATTTTGCTGAGTTGGCTTTTTCTCTTTCTTTCAAGCAAGGACAACATGTGGGACTCCATAATAAGCTTAGTTGGCATCCTAAAAACCATATTGAATCTGATTTGGAGCTTAAATTGGTCAAAGATTGGTCAAAGTCAACTTAGTCAAAAAGCTAGTATTTTAGTTTCCTAATTTGATTCTACTTTTTGTTTTAGGAAATTACCATTACTTTTTTTTTTAATTTGCTGGAAAAATAAGTTTAGGAAAGTTATTATTTTATTATTTTCATTGTAAATTAATTAATTTCTAATTTAAAATAAAAAAAATTAATTAATCCAAATTAGATTAAGAAAGGAGGAGACTTTCGGCCATAATAGGTATATACAAGTCATGGCTGGTTTTACCTATTGGTGTTGATATTTTCTATTGGAGTTGTTTTACATTCTGTGAGTTAAAAAAAAAAAAAAAAGAAGAAGAAGAAGAAGAAAAGCCAAATAAAAAAAAATCGGTTTGTTGAATTTGGTGTTTGGTGGAAATTTCTTTGACCTGTTGAATTGTTGACTATTTATTCAATATTTGGATTTGCTGGAGATTTATTTTTGCTACTGGATACTGAATTTTGGATGCTAAATTAATTGGATTAAAAATCAATGAAAGGATTTGATACAAAAACTTGAATTACAAAGAACAACAACCAACAACTATCCTATATTTTTGTTCGATTTGATTCTTGTTTAAGTTTGAATTTCTTTCTCTTTATTTACTCCTTTAATTATTAATTCATTAATATTATAGACAGCTTTTAATTCATTCCCAAAATTTTCTTGTTGATTTACCTTGTTTTTGCTTAGAAAAGCCGAGAATAGGTATTTTTATTCCACTCCGTATTTGTTTGATTTAGTTGCTGTTATGTTGATAAGTTTAATTAAAACATACTTGTGATTTAATTGATGTTTTATGGGTGTTTTAATTAGAACTTTGAGCTAATTATTTGAGTGGAAAAAGGCAAGAGCGTGTGAGTTTAAAAGAGGGTAACAAACCGAAATTAGTGTGCAAACACAAATGTCGAGACCTTATTTAAGTGAAACATGTGAGGGAGTGAATTTGGTAAGGATTTATTTTATTTTTGCATTATTCATACTAATATGGCATATTCAAGGTTGAGACGAGGATATCCACCACTAAAAATTAATAAAGAAGAATCTGTAGGATTCCATGGTGATTCTCGAGCTATGAGGAGTGGTGAGCAAACAGACATGAGGGCTTTTTTGGAGTAACTATAGCGGATGAATGCTCAATTTGACCACATAAATCAAAGGATGGACATATTAGAAACATCTCATGGTGGACTGAATTTGAGACAAGAGTTCCATGGAGGCTGAGGTAGAGGTCGAGGAGGTTGTGGATGACCTAGAGAGGAGTTTGAAAAGGGAAATTTTGAAGATGATTTTGAGGAAGGAATGGATAAAATGTATGCTGTACACGAGAGGCTAGGCCATGGAAGACATAGGAGAGAGGAGGCAGATGATGATCTTGGAAATATCAAAGTAAATATTCTACATTTCATGGGAAAAAGTGACCCAAAAGTTTACTTGGAATGGGAGGAACGAATGGAGATGATCTTTGATTGCCACAATTATTCGGAGGCCAAGAAAGTTAAACTAGTAGCAATGGAGTTTGGACATTACGTAGTCCAATGGTGGAATAATGAGAAAAATACCCGAAGGAGAGTAGGTGATGAATTTATCACTATATGGCGACAAATAAAAGGAGCCATGAGAAAGCAATTTGTACCATCACACTATCATAGGTTGCTGGATCAAAAGCTTCAATCTTTATCTTAAGGAAATAGATCCGTGGAAGATTATTACAAGGAGATGGATATTCTTATAATGAGGTTAAGATGAATGAAGATAGAGAGGCAACCATGGCAAGGTTTCTTGGTGATTTGAATCGTGAAAAAGCCAATAAACTAGAATTGCAACAATATGTGGAATTAGAGGAGATGTTGCATGTGGTTATTAAATTAGAGCATCAATTCAAGATGAAGGGGGTAGGCATGAGTTTGGGGGTATTTCCAACAGCGGAAGATCAAATCCAAGTGCTTGGAGAAGTAATCCCATCTATGATTCAAAGCCAAAACCTAAGCTAGGTGAAGAGAGCTCCAATCGGCCAAGGAAGGATGTAAAAGCCGAGTCTGTCTAAGCACCAAAGAATGAGATAAAATCTGATCCTAAACCTACAAGATCTAGAGAAATTATTTATTTTAAGTGCCAGGGATGAGGACACATTATTAGCCAATGCCTGAATAGAAGAATCATGGTTTTAAAGGGTAATGGTGAGCTAGAATTGGAAAGTGAGGAAAGTGGAGATGAAACCGAGCAAGAGGAGGAAGACTTTGAGGATGAAGCTGAAAACCTTGCATGCATCCAATGCCGAATTAAATTTGGTTTCTAGGGGAGTACTTGCTGTATACAAGGATGAGGATCAAGTTCAAAGGGAAAACATCTTCCACACCCGATGTGAAATCCAAGATAAGATTTGTAGTATAATTATTGATAGTGAAAGTTGTACAAATGTAATTAGTAACATTGTGGTTGATAAACTAGGCTTAATAACTATTAAACATCCTAAACCATAGAGATTACAATGTTTTAATGGTGAAACAAAAGTGAATAAACAAGCCAAGATAAAATTTAGTATAGATAAATATGTGGATGTTTTTTTGTGTGATGTTGTGCTTATGCATGCAGAACATATTCTATTAGGTAGACCATGGCAATTTGATAAAGGTGCTACTCATTATGATCGAGAGAATTGTATTGTTTTTAGATTTAAAGGTAAGAAGGTCAAGCTGGAGCCATTGACTCCCAAGGAGGTATATAGAGACCAATTACAAATACAACAAAGGAGGGAGGCTGAAAAACAAAAGGAGAAAGCTAGTATGGCACCAAAGGCTTCACCATCCATCCAAGAAGGTAAGTCCGATTTTGCTTTCCATGGTAAGCAATCTAAAACACAAATTGAGTGGAAAAATCATGAGAAAGAAAGTCAAAGCTTATGCAGCGTTTGGATGGACCTTTTTAAGTTTTGGAGCGGATTAATGACAATGCATAAAGCTTGATTTTACCGGCAGGTATAATGTTAGTACCACATTTAATGTTACTAATTTATCTCCTTTTCCTGTAGGCAATGATCTTGATTTGAGGAAAAATCCTTTTCAAGAGGAGGGGAATGATGGGAATCTGCCCGAGCTTGCACAACTTATAACCCGCTGGGGTGCTGACCCAATACCGATGAAGACCGGGCCGATCACTAGGGCTCAAGCCAAGAAGTTTAAGGAAAACCTGAGAGCATTTATATGGGGAGTAGTTAATTCTCAAAAGATCTGGTCCATACTCGAAGATCCAAGAGCTATTTTGAGCATACAAGTGGTGGAAGCCGATACAAACCTGGGTAGTGATTTTGGTGCATTTATGGAGTTCCAACAGCATGAAATGGTTCCAATGCTTCATGGATTTAATACATATGTCTAAGAGGTCATAGAATCAAGTCAAGGCAGCTTCAAATGCATACAAAAAGGGGTTGTACACACAACATGACCATTTGGCATGTTTTGCGGTATTTTCCGCTGGCTTTACTATATTTTGCTGAGTTGGATTTTTCTCTTTCCTCCAAGCAAGCGAAACATGTGGGACTTCATGATCAGCCTATTTGGCATCCTATAAAGCATATGGAATCTGATTTGGAGCCTAAATTGGTCAAAGATTGATCAAAGTCAACTTAGTTAAAAAGATAGTATTTTAGTTTCCTAATATGGTTTCTACTTTTTGTTTTAGAAAATTACCTTTACTTTTTGGTTTTTAGTTATTTATTTACTGGAAAAATAAGTTTAGAAAAGTTATTATTTTATTATTTTCATTGTAAATTAATTAATTCCTAATTCAAATAAAGGAATTAATTAATCCAAATTAGTTTAGGAAAGGAGAGGAAAATTCAGCCGTGCTTAGTTTCCTAATACTATTGGTCGATTTTTCCTTTAGCTTTTAGGGTTTTATTTTGTTTTATTTTAGCCTATAAAAGAGCTTGTTTTTTAGGAAAAACACATGATTAATAATATTCAAAATTTATTTTTGAGATTGAATTTCTCTTTATTCTTTTGAACACATAAAACACCATTAGTGAATGAGTGTTTTAGTTTGACTTATCAATAGGATATCCATCACCTATTGTGGCATCTTCATTATATCAAGGTTTCTAATTACAAGTTGGCTAGGGGTTGAGATGACCATTAGATCTGGGCTAATATAATATGAGTTTAGGCACAAGTCGTCCTAGGTTCGTATCAGCCGACCCAAGTCATTTCGCTGCTAAAAGATAAACCTTTGTCGAAAAATTTTACTTTTGATGGCAAATTATTTATTGCCAATAAAATATTTTCATCACTGGTTAAATTTTCACAAATATTAAAAATAGTTTTCTAGATGCTTTATTTTGCCGTCAAAATCTTTTACTGACAATTTTATATTTGATGGAAATAAGTTTTGGCAAGAAAATTATATTTTTGTTGGAAAAAGTATTGTCCAAGAAAACTTAAAAACTTCTCGGTAAGTACAATAGCAAAGGAGGCATAGGCGACGAGGTTGCCGATGAATTTTGTGTTTTTGTCGACAATACAGTTTTGTTGGTAAACAGTAAATTTCTTGTAGTGATGATATACCTATGATTTCAAATGCTGAATTTGAACTTGATGATGGAACTCTCAAAGTAAATGAATCGATTTATAGGAGTTTAATAGGAAGCATGTTGTATTATGTAAATTAAATATGAGCGTTTGTAGAATGTAAGTGTGGCTATCAATTTTTGTAATGTAAATAGAACCTCCCTTTATATATTTTTCCCTTCATTATTTGTAAATTTATACTATTTTCTTCCTCTTTTCTCCCCCCCACCACCCCCCTCCCCCCCACTTTAGACATCACTTCCTTTTTTTTATTGTGGAACTTAAGGTGTCCTATCAATGCCATATGAATTTTTTTCCTGCCTACTCTCTCTTCTTAATTCCCATTAAATGATAGTTTAGGCTTTTCTTGTAAGTCATCACTTGGCTTCAACACTTGGCTCAATTCCTCATATAATTCATTATTGTCGCCACCTAATGTGATGATCCATGACCAATTTGATTCTTCAATTTTAACTTCAAATAGTTTCAATAATAAATCTTCAAAATTATCATGTACTCTTCACTATAAACTAATTTTAGCATGCCTTTAGAAGTATTAAATCGGTTTATTTTCATTGAAGCCACTCGAAAAAGTTAGTTTCATGTCTTAGCTTTCCAACAGTATAAAACAATAATGATTCCAACACCTAAAAGGCATTTAAAACTATAATCTCCTCCAGGACTATAGAGTCTTAAAAACTATGCATTTGTGTCAAGTTCAAATAAGAACTGGCATTGATTAGTGATGTATAAAATCAACTCGCAAGTGCACGAATCGTTTTCGAGTAATAAAGTGAAAAAATAGGGTTGTTGTACCCAAGGGTAATAGAATTAAGTACAAAAAATAATTAGGTTTTGGTAATATTTGAACTAACAATTAAGATGGCAATTGAAAACTAAATAAACTAAATTAAACAAAAGCAATCAATTAAAATTAGATCAATTTCAAGTAAGAGAGAGAATTGAATAATTATGAATACTAGAACATTTGATTTCACCACTAACTATTCCAATTTAATTACTTAAATATGTGAATTTAATTAACTAGTAATTTTGTTAACCACACTTAATCACAAAATTAATCAAAAGTAGTTTCCACTCACAATTGATAATATTCACATAACCTAATTTATTCCTTCCGGCCTATAAATTAAATCATGCAAATTGATTAAGCATAAATTAAGCAAATAATATGGCATGAGACATAACTATTTTCCAATCAATTATGTTTTCATGGAAATCATTGGAGATCCATAATATTATCCTTTTCCAAGCTCAAATATTGTTAAAATCATTTATTCCTTTTGGCCTATGAAAGCATTAAGCATACCAATGATTTATTAACAAAACATATTACTAATTAAATAAAATTCAATATATATTAAAGTAATTAAATCTTCATAATTACGGCTACATCATAGCCCTAGCTATGAAAATTAGTTCATGGAAAAAATAAATTCAACATCCATAATTATTAAAAATAATAAGATTCACAATTAAAGAGAAAAGAGAAGAGAATAAAAACTATTGAAGAAATTCTCCTCCAAGAGCTCTCCAAGTCGTAGCATCTTCTCTCCAAGCAAGCCTATGCCTTTATGCCCCCTTTAAACTCTCCAATTGATCTTCTACAACTCTAAAACTCTAAAACTTTAAAACCCTAGAACCCTTAAGAGAACCTTAGAAACTCCCAAAATTTGGTTTGTTTCTATTTAAGCCTTCTAAAAGCTCTTAAATAACTCTTTGAACTTGTATCTCTCCCTTCAATGTGGTGGGGGCTCTATATATAGGACCTTGGGAACCTGTTTCTCTCTTTATTTTCAATGTGGGAGTCTTAGAAGATACCTTTTTTAGGCCATCAAAAAGGTTGGACGAATTTCATGTGTAAAAAGTAAACTTGATATTACTTACTCTCCCATACTTTCCTTTTCTCTAATTCTTTCTAAAAAAATAGTTAATTAGTCTAATTTACCTTTAATGAAGTATGTGACATGACATGTGCCTCATTAATGATAAATTAACCAATTATTGCCACTTGTCTTTATCTTGGCCCTCAAATTGCCTTGATTTCCTCTTTTGATCAATGGTGGAGATTTAATTAGAATATTCCTTTTTATAAATTCCAAACTTTAAATGACGATAATTTTTTGCTCGCACCTCGAAATTCAAAAATAATGAGACATTTGAAATCCTCAGATCGTGATAATTCATATGACATTCACTTCCATCATGAAATTCCCGATAGATTCTTTATGGAATCTTCAAAGTATCTTTTTAGAATCTTTTTTATGCTTAGTTCATTCGAGCTTAAATCTTGCTTCCCACCATAATTTGACCCAAGGAATCCATTTTTATGGTTGTTTTCTTAAAATTCTTCCTCTTTCACCTAAATTAAGAAAAATACATAATTAAGTATGTTTCCATGACAAATTAACACAAACTAACAACTAGTAAGCTATAAATATGGCATAAAATCATCAATATTTTAGACCTAACAATTAGTCAAACTAAACACAATGAAATTTTATCGAAATGATCCTCAATATTTTAAGAAAACTTCTCAACTAGAATCATTTAAAAATTTTATTTGCAGCTCCAAATATGATTAACATGGTGATTGTGGTGCAAAAAATCAGCATATAATGTGAAAGCTTTAAAATACAGTAGATAATTAGCCTTCAAATCTCCAAAACGAATGTTCAAGCTTCAAAAAATCATATCTAGAATAAATCTCCATCAATTTAAATCCATTAAAGTTCCATCAAATGCATCTCTCCATATTTAACTACAAGGAATTTAATTTTACTATAAAACTCCACATTTCAATCTTTTAGCTAAAAATATGAAAAATACTAAATTAATAGCTTTTCATTCCAAAAAACAACAAATTGCTAAGAAAATAACACATAGGTGTTACTTGAGCAACAATAGATCCATTAATGAGACAAAAGACATATGATGGAGACCTTGTTCGTACAACAATAATTATTGTTTATCATTAGATCCACTAGTCTACAAATCACATGTAGTAGATGATTTTTCAACAACATCCACATTAAAGGTTTCAAACCCAAGTCCAAAAGAAAAAGAAATAAAATGAAGAGTCATAAGTATTAGATTAATCCGCCAAAGTAATTAAATAGGAGTGTAGAAGTTTAAGACTACATAACAACAACATAAATAACAAACCCAGAAAAGTATATAGAAAATAAAAATATATTAGCAATGGGAGTATGATGATGACAAAGATACATAAATGGTAAAGACACAGAGATGATGATAATGAATGCCCAAACATAATATGTACGACATGTCAGCTAAGGCCTAAGGGAATAATTTAAAAACATAAAATTATTATACAATTGCAGTAAATAAATAAAAATAAAATTTGGAAAATAATTTAATTTAACTAAAAGAATTTCCCATAAGATGCTATATTCACTTGTTATAAAATCCTCCATCTTGGAAAATGAATTTCAACAAAAACCACAATTTTCCCAAAAAATACTTATCTTATATCTCATATAAAAATATTAATAATAAAACAAATACCATAACTCATATAATTTAACAAAAGATTTATCTTTCCAATAAGTAACCCATAGGTAAAAATATGCATTCCAGTAACCATAATCCAACTAATACCAAACATCTCTATACCATATCCATTACCAAAATCTATCATACAACCACACTTAGCTTCCTAATAATGTCGCAGAGCCATGGGAGAAGCGGAAACTATCTTACAATCCTTAGCATCTTAAGTAATCACAAAGCTTGAACCTCACACTAACCTCAATGAAACATATGGACAATAGGGGATGGTAAAATAGCATGCATATTCATATCCATCAAATCCATATTCATGGTAAGATAACGATACAAGTACAATTCCATAATTCATAATCTTAGTTCCAACATCCATTGTATCAAAAATAATTTTCAACCCCCATTAAATGAATAAATTGTAAATACCTAGATTATATATATATATATAGATAAATTATGATAAAGGATTTATGGAGAGGGACTATGAGAGATAGTATCTACAACTGTTAGATTTGCATAATTTTTATAATCTTATGGTAATGGATGGCTATACCTCACAGTCCCTTTCTATAAGTCCTTTACCATATCAAAACCATATATATAAATAGTTATATATATATACATATATTGAAACATATTTTTGTGCAAACATATTCTCATAAACATTTTAGAAAATAATAAATCATATAAACCATTCATCATATCATATAAAATCATACAAATTTATACTTCAAAAAATTTAAATAATAATATAAATCATGTTCATAATCTCAAATCATTTTTCAAAAAAAAAAAAAATTCATTACTTTCTAGTAGTAGCTCAAGCTTGATTTGTAGTACGTTGCCTATAATCACAGTATCGGCACCAAAAATATATTAAAATATTTCACAGGCCCTAAAATTTAAACCAAAGATATAGGTGCATACTAATGTCCAAAAATAGTTTCTACTACAGTACCATTACCAAAATTAGACACCATTGCAAGCCCTTAGGATTCAATACCTAAAATTATAGTTTTTCACCTTTAAGTATATTTTATGATATTGAACCTTCTATAGGGTCCTACTCTAAGAATACATTTACAACTTTAATTTGGTTCTCGATTGTCCAAACACAATCCAATTTTCACCTAGTATTAAACTAATTTACCCAAAAATAAATAATTAATTAAACGATGTCTAAAATTTACAAATAATATACCAATGGAAAGCCCACGAGATGGGAATCACATTGGCAGACTCACCTTCGTTCAAAAATGTCACTAGTGACTGAAAAATTCTTTCCAAATTTTAGCCAAATTTGATATTGATGGATTTCTCAAACCATGAGGAATTTTGACAAATGGAAGCTAAGAACGGATTTAGAAAGCCCAACTATAGGGGAGTGGATTGGTCAGCTTGACATGGACAAAATTCTAGCCAACCAGTCGGAAACCCGCAATTGCACTGCCACGGCTTTCATTGGCCAGATAAGAGTGTGTTTAGAGGAGTTAAGCCATGAAATTTCTGGGTTTGGTTGGAAATCTTGCAAACAAGATCAAGGACTATCATGCATAGCTTGAATTCACCAAAATATAGATCAAATCGTCATCGAACTATTCTACAGTGGTGGTGGGTGCATGTCAACCCAATTTACATATAGGTTTGTACGATCTCATGGGTTCTATGGTTTAAGGGGAAAAATTAGTATTTTCAAAAAGTTATCTTCCCAATGCTTACACTCTCAGGTATATATAGGCCTTTGAATCACTGATTGATAAAAATCTAAGACGAGTTTGGATACAGATAAACTATTGATATTCAAAACTTTTCAGAGTCATAACTTTTTAATCGAACTTAGAATTAGGTGTAATGTTAATCTTTGAATACGTATTAATGAGCTCTATATAATAGTACGTTGGTTAAACCCAAAACTTGACCATTGAAAAAGTCAAACTTAAAACCTATAAACTGTCCACCCAATCAAACAGCTTAAAAACTTAAATTCTTAGTGTATTTCTTAGGATGGATCATCAGAACATCTGTTTTAGGTTTTCATTCTTAAATTCAAATAACAACCGATAATCTAATGAATCAATAAAAATTTGCCACATAAGCATTTTGGATTTAATTAAATTAAGAATTCCTTGATAAGAGGGCTTTATACATATATATATATATATATATAATAAAACCAATGCTACTTCTCTAATTTCCTACATCTTCAATACTCATAAGAATATAATTTTTATTTTTGTTATTCATAAGTCCGTATGATGAGAATCCACCCGTGCCTACACAACCAACAACCTTCTGGGATAGTGACCCGATACGGATGAAGACTAAATCGATCATTAGAGCTCAAGCCAAGAGATTTAAGGACAACCTTGCTGTTTTTATACATGGAGTAATTAATTCTCAAAAGGGCTTATCAATACCCGAAGATACAAAGTCTGTTTTAAGCATCCAAGTGGTAGAAGCCATTAAGGACCCGGGTTGCTGTTTTAGTGCAAATATGGACTCTGGCAGCAACAAATGGATCCAACACTTCTTGGATTCAATGTATATCACCAAGAGGCCATGGAATCATATCAATGTAGAATCAAAAGCATCTAAAATAAGCTTGTATGGACAACATCTCAATTTGGCTGAAAATGTATTGTTTAGCCACTGACTTTGACTTTTAGTGCAAAGGGGAAATGTGTGGAAATCATTATTAATCATATTCTGCATCCTAAATGGCATATGGAAGCTAATTTGGAGCTTAAACAAGTTGAAAATTGGTCAAAAATACCTTAATAGTCAAACTAGTTAACTAATTTCCTAAATTGATTTTGACTTTTTGTTTTAGAAAATTAGTCTTATATTTGGTTTCTATTCATTTATTTGCTGAAAAAAACAACTTAGGAGAGTTATTATTTTATTATTTTCACTGTAAATTAATTAATTCCTTAGTCAAAATAAAGAAATTAATTAATCCAAATTAGTTTAGGAAAGTAAGTGAATTTCGGATAACATGCTTCCTTTTCTCTTTGGTGGTCGATTTTAACCTAAATTTTTAGAGTTTATTGTTTTATGACCCTAACCTATTTAAGGGCTTATTTTTTAGGAAGAACACACCTTTAATAATATCCAAAAATTAATTTGTGAGATAGAATTCTTTTTGTTCTCTTTAAACACCTAAAACACCATTAGAGAGTATGTGTTTTAGTATTGACTTATCAATAAGGCATCCATAACCTATTATGGCGTCTTCATTATACCAAGGTTTCTAATCACAGGTTGGTTAGAGGTTAAGGTTTTCTCATAAGAACTTGAACTTAATTGAGATCCGGGCTAATATAATACGAGTTTAAGCACAAGTCGACCTAGGTTCGTATCACCGTATATATATATATATATATTTAAGTAAACATATATTATTTTAATGACTTTATTGTTGTTTTTGAGAATTGATGAAAAGATTAATAATGCCTGAAATTCATATGTTTGGTAATTGTATTACATGGTTTAACTGAAATTTAACTTGAACTTGTTATAAAGTAACTCCAAACCTACTAACTTTATGTCAATTTTTTTTTTTAAAATTCTATTATCAAGTCATAACCCAAATTATTATCTGTAGGTGTAATCTTGGCATATATATCCTTGTAGATGCTCCTCATTACATTAGGAGGACCCTAAAAACTAGACACATTTAATATTTTGCACCTTAATTTTTCTAACATTATGCACCCTAAACTACACCTTTTTTGCACATTGCACTCTCCACCTTCCTTTTTCTTTTTCTTTTTTGTTTACTTTTTGACAAAATTGTAACATGATTGACACATGAGACCAAACTTGAGAGTAGAAAATGCAATTCTATATAGTTAAGGGTACAATATGCAAAAATTTCCATATAAAAAATTTAATGCAAAACCGATAAAATTTTGTTATTAAAAAGAATTATTACTCTTTAATTAAAGTAATAAAGTTTTAGAGGAATGCAAATGTAATTTTGAAAAATAAGATCTTGTAAAATCTTTAAAAAAAAAATTTAATTATTATTTATAAAATATATTATTTTATTTATTATATGTATTTTTTATATTTATATTGATTATCTTGGAAAACACATACTCATAAGATGTTTTTTTTTTTTCAATAATAATATGTATTTTTATTTTTATAAACTTTTAATTTGCCAATGGTCTTTATTTTATTTTTTTAAAAGATATTACTACATGCAAATATTTTCATTTCTAAAAAAAATACATTTGTAATTTTTTTTTACTAACTTATTTTAAAAGCAACAGCATTATTTAGTAATTTTTTAAATTCCAATTATTTATTTAGAAATTTTTACACTTGACCCTCAAACTTTGCAAAGTTACATTTTGGACCTTCACTTTTTGGTCCCTTGTGCATCATATGACAACTTTTTTAAAAAGTTAACAAAAAGAAAAAAAAAAGAAAAGAAAAGAAAAGAAAAAGGGAGAGATTGCAACTCACAAAAAAAGCGAAGTTTAGGGTGCAAAATGCAAGAAAAAAATTTTAGGGCACAAAGTATTAAAATATGTATAATTTTGGATGCATGCATTGGTGCCAATTTTATAAATAAAAATTATATGGAATCTAATGTTCATACCTTTAATAGAGAAAAAAAAAATTTTGTAAATTGTGAGGAATATAATATATTTTTAATTAAAGAAGGGAGTACAATTTCACCCAGACTTGGTGGAACGATTTGAAAATACATTGTCAATAGTTTTATTATCGACCTAGCCTACAAATATTTTGATATTTTATTTTGAAAAATTAATATGAAAATTTAAATCATTCTGGATATAAATATGAGGTTTACTTTTAGTAAGTTCTTTTGTTTGTTTTTTTTTTTTTTTTAAATTGGTCTTATGATTATGTGATTAGAACTTAGAACTTCACATGGAATGAGTATGGACATTGCCATTATGAGTTTTTTTTTTTTGTTTTTTTTTTTTTGGGGGGAAGCTACATAATTTTTCCCTCTTATATTTTCAAAACTATTTGATATTGCCTTACAATTTCTTTTCAAGAAAATAGTTATGATATTAAGAAATATTGCATTGCATCATAAAATGTTAATTTTATATAGAAACATTATAGTGAACTAAATTTTATCATTAAAAGTATAAATAAAAAATTTAAAATAAGAAGTCAGTTAGCACATCCAAGTTGACAATTCCTTCATTTGCTAGCCTAAAATTTTCGTTCTCAATTTTTCAAAATAATAATAATAAGAAGAAGAAGAAGAAGAAGAAGAAGAAAAATGTTGATGCAAAAATCTGACTCTATCAAAACTCCTACCTCTTTGATCTTTAATTTGCAAAAGATGTTTAAAAAAACCTTGGGATATTAGTGTGGTACTAACCAAATGCCTTCCAATGCTAAAATTAGTGCTGATATATTTGAATAAAGTAGAGAATTAATTGAAAGATTCAAAATGTCATACCAATTGTGTTGATGTAGTTTATATTTATAATGCATTTAGAATAATTGATAAATCTCATATATGAGATTTGATTTTGTCAAGATTATGTCACTCAACCTTGAATATTTTTATAAGTAACTATTGATCAACCATTGAGATCATGTTATCTTTCAGATTTACTTCAAGATGTATTTAATTAAAGGTTAGTAGAGATTACTTTCTATTATTTAATTATATATTATAGTTCATATCTCATATAGATAACAATAGACCATTTGCATATTAATCCAACAATGTTGATGATGCCACATCGAATAATGATTCTATGAAGGATAATTAGCCATGTAAGATATTATTTCCATGTAACTGGGAGCCAATTTCCCACAACGTCAGCCTCATAGCTACACTGTGCAATCAAAGAATTATCTTAGTGTGCATAAGTAGCTTTTTTAATTATTTTGAAGCATTAGTTGTATTCTTATGTTGCTCAATATCAACTTAATGTTTAATAATTATGATTTTGATGTGTAAAATCAACTCGCAAGTGCACGAATCGTTTTCAAGTAATAAAGTGAAAAAATAGGGTTGTCGTACCCAAGGGATTAAGTATTAAGTACCAAAGATAATTAGGTTTTGATAATATTTGAACTAAAATTTAAGATGGCAATTGAAAACTAAATAAACTAAATTAAACAAAAGCAATCAATTAAAATTAGATCAATTTCAAGTAAGAGAGAGAATTGAATAATTATGAATACTAGGGCATTTGATTTCACCACTAACTATTCCAATTTAATTACTTAAATATGTGAATTTAATTAACTAGTAATTTTGTTAACCACACTTAATCACAAAATTAATCAAAAGTAGTTTCCACTCACAATTGATAATATTCACATAACCTAATTTATTCCTTCCGGCCTATACATTAAATCATGCAAATTCATGAAGCATAGATTAAGCAAATAATATGGCATGAGACATAACTATTTTCCAATCAATTATGCATTCGTGTAAATCATTGGAGATCCATAATATTATCCTTTTCCAAGCTCAAATATTATTAAAATCATTCATTCCTTCCGGCCTATGAAAGCATTAACTATACCAATGATTTATTAACAAAACATATTACTAATTAAATAAAACTCAACATCTATTAAAATAATTAAACCTTCATAGTCAGGGCTACATCATAGCCCTAGCTATGAAAATTAGTTCATGGTAAAAATAATTTCAACATCCATAATTATTAAAAATAATAAGATTCACAATTAAAGAGAAAGGAAAAGAGAATAAAAACTATTGAAGAAATTCTCCTCCAAGAGCTCTCAAAGTCGTAGCCTTCTTCTCCAAGGAAGCCCACGTCTCTCTGCCTCCTCTGAGCTCTCCAATTGATCTTCTAAAACTCTAAAACTTTAAAACCCTAGAACCCTTAAAAGAATCTTAGAAACTCCCAAAATTTGGTTTGTTTCTGTTTAAGCCTCCTAAAAGCTCTTAAATAACTCTCTAAACTTGTATATCTTCCTTCAATGTGGTGGGGGCTATATATATAGGACCTTGGGAATCTTTTTCTCTCTTTATTTTCAATGTGGGAGTCTTGGAAGATACCTTTTTTAGGCCATGAAAAGGGTTGGACGAATTTCATGTGTAAAAAGGAAACTTGATATTACTTGCTCTCTACTACTTTCCTTTTATCTAATTTCTCATAAAAAAATAGTTAATTAATCTAATTTACATTTAATGAAGCATGTGACAGGACATGTGCCTCATTAATGATAAATTAACCAATTATTGCCATTTGCTTTTATCTTAGCCCTCAAATTGCCTTGATTCTCTCTTTTGATCAATGGTGGAGATTTAACTAGAATATTATTTTTTATAAATTCTAAACTTTAAATGATGATAACTCTTTGCTCGTACCTCGAAATCCAAAAATAACGAGACATTTGAAATCCTCAGATCGTGATGATTCATATGACATCCACTTCCATCATGAAATTCCCGATAGAATCTTTATGGAATCTTTTAAATGCTTAGTCCATTCGAGCTCAAATCTTGCTTCCCGCCATAATTTGACCCAAGGAATCCATTTTTATGGTTGTTTTCTTAAAATTCTTCCTCTTTTACCTAGAATAAGAAAAATACACAATTAAGTATCTTTCCATAACAAATTAACACAAACTAACAAATATTAAGCTATAAATATGGCATAAAATCATCAATATTTTAGACCTAACAAATACCCCCAAACTTAAGATTTGCTAGTCCCTAGCAAAGAAAAAGAATAAGAAAATGAAATTTTATTTAAAGAACATAAGATACTTTAATGAGGTGCTTCAAAGATTGTATAACATATGACTTTTCAAATGGTTTCAAAGTAATTATGTAACTCAATACCTTATATTCTATCCAACATATATGATACTTCCAATGTGTGTGTATGGAAATCAATTTATACACTTAATTATCATATGCTTGAATAAATTTACAAGAATTAGAGATTGATAATAACGTATGAACTACCATATGCTTGACTTAATTATCACTCTCCACCAATGTAGGTTAATGCACCACCTTAAATCATTAGGACTTCATGGTTTCTATTGTTAAGGCTAATAGATAAGGCTAAAGAAAGAAAAGGATAGGATATAATAAATCAAAAAAAGAAAGCTAAAATTAAATATCAATGAATAAATTACTTGTAAAATTTGTTTCTTTATTAGAACTTCTTTTCTTATTTTAACTTCAATTTCAATATCCTTTTTCTCCTTTTTATTGTGCATACATTCTTCAAATCACACATATTCTTTCTTTATTTCTTTTTTTTCTTTCTTTCTTTTCCACTAAACCCCCAAACTTATTTTTCTTATTGCACATTCAAACCTCCAATTTACACAAAAATACATACTAGAGCCAAATTCACCAAATACTTAACCTCCAAACTTTTTTTTTTTTCATTTTTTTCTTTTTCAACACTTAAACAAGCTCACAAGCATATATTCATATCAATTCAATTAAAGCTCTCTTTGTAGTGTGTTCAAGGTAGGAAAAAGAAATTTAAGGCTCAAAAAGGGTAAGTAAATGTGTTTTAATGAAGAAAAGGCTCTAATACATCTTTATGCATCCTAAAGGCTCAAATAAGGTACTAGTGGAAGATAATGTATCAGGTTGGCTTGAAAGGCTCAAACTTAAACAAAGATGGCCTAAATCATGTTCTTAGTAATGCATTCATCTAGGATTTCGCCTCAAGCAATAATCAAGCAAGTTCTAGAGTTCAATTAATAATAAAGTACTCTAATTCATGCAAACCTTCTTCAAAACACAATCTAAATTATGCATTATTGATTATGTGCTCAAAATTTGTTGAAAGTAACAATATGTGAATATAAATTCAAGCATTTAGGCATACACAAAAACAAATCCACCATCTAAAAACCAATTTATTTTCAATCATAGTCTTATCATTGGCTCATTAAAGTACTTAAGAAAACACCACAAAAATAATTTTTTTTTTTAATAATGAAGGAAAATAAAAACTAAAACTAACATTTTTGAAAACTTATAAAAACACTTAAATGGACAAGATTTAAAAGATGCAAAGCATGCTTTTCATCCCCAAACTTAAAATGAACAATGTCCTCATTGTGAAAAACATAAAATAAAGTAAAAGTAAATAAAAGGTAAAGAATACTCCCCTTTGAAGACATGGAATATTCCTCGTAATGTGAAAACTTGAGAAAAACCTACATGTTGCATTTTCCCTACACACCACGCGACCAAAAAGAAGGGCATGTATCCATACAATTTGATGTACTCCAATGCATATTCAAAGTGGTTATACTCCAAAAACCTAACTTTAGACTTGAAATTCTCAACATTCATCTTTTGCTCTTTTACACCTAAATATCTTAAAACCTTGCAAAAACTCAAACAAAACACATAAAAACAAGAAAACAACTAAAAACAACTAAAATAAATAGATAAATATAAGGTAAAGAAAGAAACTTGGGTTGCCTCCCAAGAGCGCTTGTTTAAAGTCATTAGCTTGACCCTTTAACTTAATTAAGATCATCCAAGTAGAGGCTAGTCTTAAGCACTCCACCTTCATAATATGGCTTCAACCGCTGCCCATTCACCTTAAAACTTTCATGTCCCGGTTTGGTGATTTCAATTGCTCCACTTGGAAAAATTTGTACAATATCATATGGTCCACTCCATCTTGATCTTAATTTACCTGGAAACAATTTAAGTCTAGAGTTATAAAGAAGTACCTTTTGTCCAACATGAAAGTTCCTCTTTTTAATCATCTTGTCATGCCATCTCTTTGTCTTTTCTTTGTAAATCTTTGCATTCTCGAAAGCATCCATCCTAAATTCTTCAAGTTCATCCAATCGCAATAGCCTATTCTTGCCCACAGCCTCTTGATCAAAATTGAGAAACTTGGTTGCCCAATATGCTTTATGCTCCAATTCCACGGGAAGATGACATTCCTTACCAAAAACCAGTTTATACGGAGAAGTACCAATGGGGGTCTTGTAAGCGGTCCGGTATGCCCAAAGTGCATCATCTAGCTTTAAGCTCCAATCCTTTCTTGAGCATTGACTGTCTTCTCCAAAATCCTCTTTATTTCCCTGTTTGAAATTTCTACTTGCCCACTAGTTTGTGGGTGGTAAGGAGTAGCAATTTTATGTCTAACACCATATTTAGCAAGAAGGGATTCAAATTGTTTGTTGCAAAAATGAGTGCCACCATCACTAATGATTGCTCGGGGTGTACCAAATCTAGTAAAAATATATTTTTTTAAAAATTTCACTACAACTCGTGCATCATTAGTAGGTAGTGCACTAGCTTCAACCCATTTAGAAACATAATCCACAGCAACTAAAATATATTTATTACCACAAGAAGAAAGAAAAGGACCCATGAAATCAATACCCCAAACATCAAACAATTCTACCTCAAGGATATTCTTCAAAGGCATCTCATTCTTCCTTGATACGTTCCCGGTTCTCTGGCACCGATCACACACCCTTGCACATAAATATTAGTATCTTTAAACATAGATGGCCAATAAAATCCAGAATTTAAAATTTTTGCTATGGTTTTTCTAGTCCTAAAATGCCCTCCATACTCACTAGAATGACAACTTTTAATAATGGACATTGTCTTTTCTCTAGCAACACACCTCCTAATTATACCATCGGCACACTTCTTAAAAAGATAGGGGTCATCCCAAAAGTAATACCTACTTTCCTTAAGAAACTTATGCTTTTCATATGGTTTTTCCAAACTAGGCGGCATAACATTAGTAACCAAATAATTAACATTGTCGACATACCAAGGTACATCAAACATACCATCAACCTTAAATACTTTCTCATTTGGAAAACACTCTTCTATATCTCTTTCTTCTTTTTCCTCACTCAATTCCAACCTAGACAAGTGATCAGCTACTAGGTTTTCTACTCCTTTTTTATCCAAAATTTCTAAGTCAAACTCTTGAAGTAACAAAACCCATCTAATTAACCTAGGTTTAGACTCTTTCTTACTCATGAGGTACTTAATTGCACTGTGATCGGTATAGACAATGGTCTTAGAACCTAACAAATATGCTCTAAACTTATCAAAAGAAAAGACAATGGCAAGCATCTCTTTCCTAGTAGTAGCATAATTAAGTTGAGCATCATTCAAAGTTCTAGAAGCATAATAAATAACATGCAATTTTTTATCTTTCCTTTGTCCCAAAACAGCTCCTATAGCATAATCACTAGCATCACACATAATTTCAAAAGGTAGATTCCAATTAGGAGTACACATAATGGGAGCACATATTAATTTTTCTTTCAAAAGATTAAAAGCATGCATGCATTCATCATCAAAAACAAAGGGAACATCTTTATTCAACAAGTTACAAGGAGGTTTAGTTATCTTGGAAAAATCCTTAATAAATCTCCTATAAAAGCCCACATGCCCAAGAAAACTCCTAATACCTTTTATTGAAGTAGGTGGAGGCAATTTCTCTATAACTTCTATTTTAGCTTTATCTACCTCAATTCCCCTTTTAGAAACCTTATGACCTAAAACTATGCCCTATTGAACCATAAAGTGACATTTTTCCCAATTAAGCACAAGATTCGTTTCTTTACACCTTAGAAGAACCCTAGATAAATTTTGCAAGCAAGAGGTAAAAGAATCACCAAATACACTAAAATCATCCATAAAAATTTCAATGATATCTTCTACCATATTCGAAAAGATGGACATCATACACCTTTGAAAGGTTGCAGGTGCATTGCATAAACCAAAAGGCATCCTTCTATAGGCAAAAGTTCCATAAGGAAAAGTAAAAGTAGTCTTTTCTTGATCATCAGGGGCAATAGCTATTTGATTGTAACCGCTATAACCATCTAGAAAACAATAATATTCCTTACCGACTAACCTTTCTAACATTGATCAATGAATGGCAAAGGAAAATGGTCTTTTCTAGTGGCCTTATTAGGCTTCCTATAATCAATACACACTCTCCACCCAGTAACTAACCTAGTAGGAATAAGCTCACTCTTATCATTCTCTTCCACAGTCATCCCACCTTTCTTAGGAACTGCTTGAATAGGACTTACCCAATTACTATCCGAAATAGGATAGATAATCCCAGCATCTAAAAGCTTTAAAATCTCACCATGAACCACTTTCTTAAGATTAGGATTAAGCCTCCTTTGATGTTCTACAGTCGGTTTATGGTCTTCCTCCATAACTATTTTGTGCATACAAATAGAGGGGCTAATACCCTTAATATCAGCTATAGTCCAACCTAGTGCAGTTTTATGTTCTCTTAAAACTTCTAAAAGTTTGGCTTCTTGGTCCTCACTAAGGGCGGATGAAATTATTACCGGAAGGGTATTATTAAATCCTAGAAAAGCATATTTTAAATGACTAGGTAGTGGCTTCAAATCAATTATAGGTGGGTGCTCCACACTCGGTATCTTTCTAGGTCCACTCTCACCTAAATCCTCAAACTTTCCAACATAATCTACCTCACAGTGGGTGGCTATATCTATGATGTTACACTCTTGTTTTTCTTCTTCTGTACATGGTCCAAATAACTCACTCAATCCTAAGGGATCTAAATTACTTTCCTTTGCCATATCATTTACCAATTCATCACATGCATCGATAAGAAAGCAGGAAGAAATTTCATCAAGATTAGGAAATTTAACAACATTAGGGATTTGAAAACTTACCTCCTCATTTAGTACTCTAAGGGTTACTTGCCTTTGTTGTACATCAATTAGGGCAAGTCCGGTTGCAAGAAATGGTCTTCCAAGAATGATTGGAATGTTGTCATCTTCCTCCATATCAAGTATCACAAAGTCTGCAGGGAATATGAACTTGTTTACTTTTATAAGTACATCCTCTAATATTCCCCTTGGCTTTTTAATGCTTCGATCCGCCATTTGAAGAGTCACTGTGGTAGGCTTCACATCTCCCACTCCAAGCTTCCTATAAATGCTATATGGCATCAAATTAATGCTAGCACCTAAATCACAAAGAGCCATAAAATTATAATGTCCAATGTTACACGGGATATCAAAGCTTCCCGGATCTTTTAACTTGGGTGGAATCTTATGGTGTAACCTAGCATTACTCTCCTCACTCAAAGCTACTAACTCATAATTCTCCCACCTCCTCTTGTTTGACAATATCTCCTTCAAAAACTTAACATAGGAAGGCATTTGTTCTAAGGCATCTATGAAAGGGATATTTACATGCAATTGCTTAAATACATCAAGAAACTTTTTAAATTGATTATCTAACTTTGCATTCCTAAACCTAGATGGGAAAGGTGGAGGTGGGATTTTCTTGTAGGCTTGATTCTTCTCCTCATTTTCGTTGTGCTTGTCAATAGGTTTGGTTAGGTAAGGTGCTGGTTCAACTTTCTTTGATCCAGTTGGTGAGCTCTCGGCCTCTCTTACATGTGGTGGTATGTACTTTGTTGGTGGAGACTTCATGGCATCACTTAAACCTTCATCTTTTCTCCTATAAGCCTCATTATGCTCCACATTTGATTTTGAGTTGTCATGTGTGACCAAGTGTGATGTTGAGTCTATAAGGCTCTCCTCATCTTCGTCATCAAGAATTACCATCCCTTTGTCACTTTCTTTAGGCCCGGCTACTTGCTTTCCACTTCTTAATGTAATGGCTTGAACCTGCTCCTTTGGGTTCTTCTCTGTTTGGCTTGGCAAAGTTCCTTGACTTCTTTGGAATTGAGTTGCTAATTGACCTATTTGGTTCTCCAAGCTTTTGATTGCAGCCATTTGGTTGTTGAACATTTGACTATGGTTTGTCAATTGTTGCTCAGTTCTGTGCATGAAAGAATTAGTATTATTAGATAACTCTTGCAAGGATTGTTCAAGTGAAGAAAATTGAGTTTGAGCTTGAGAAGAATTTTGATTTTGATGTGCAAGTTGCGGCTTTGGTAGAATGGAGATTGGAATTGTTGTCTTTGAAACCCTCCACTTTGTCCTTGATTAGACCCTTGCTGGTTGTTGTTAGACAATGAAAATTTTGGGTGGTTCCTCCATCCTGGATTATATGTGTTAGAATATGGATTATTTTGTTGCTTTTGGAAGTTCCCTACAAAATTAACATCATCAGAAGCAAAGGGATTTCCAACTTGGCAATCCACACTCTTATGATCATGAGCACCACATAAATCACAAAATAAAAAATTATTAGTAGATTGGATAGAATTCACCCCTATTTGACCAAATTGAGTGTTCAAGGTCTTCATGAATTGGGTTGCAAGTTGAGCTCCTAAGTTGTTAATATCAATGTCTTCCATGGCCTTTACTTGACTTCTTCCATTTAGTCTCCTCTCACTTGGATATTGGTAGTTATTATGGGCCATCTCTTCAATTAATTCAAATGCTTCTGATTGCCTCTTCTTCATTAAAGAACCTCCTGCAGCTGTATCTACCAATTGTTTGTTACCATAATCTAGACCATTATAGAAAATCTGTACCTGTATCCATGTTGGAAAACCATGGTGTGGGCATCTTCTTAATAGTTCCTTGAAGCGGTCCCATGCATCATACAAAGTCTCTTGGTCCCATTGACAAAAATTGTTTATATCACTTTTCAATTTTGTGGTCTTTGATGGAGGAAAAAATTTGTCTAGGAATTTTACCTTCATAGCATCCCATGTAGTGATAGTACCTGCAGGTAAAGAATTTAACCACACTTTTGCCTTGTCTCTGAGAGACCAAGGAAAAAGTCTTAATCGAAAAGCATCATCAGAAACACCATTTTGTTTAGACATATCACACAATTGAAGAAAACTAGAAATATGCATATTTGGATCTTCATAAGGCAAACCACAAAATTGAACATTATTAAGCAAAGAAGTAGTAGATGCTTCAATTTTAAAATTGTTTGCTTCAATAGGTGGTCTCCTTATGCAAGACAAATCACCAACTTTCTTGTGAGCAGCATACTCTCATATGGGCAAATCATCTTCTCTTTGGTTGGCCATTGCACCTTCTTGAGTTCCTTGGTCTATACGTACCCAAGTACCCCTTATGGCTTGTTTTCTAGGTGCTGGTTTATTTTCTACGTCAACTTCCTCCTTGAACTCTTGATCACCACTATGACTCATACACAACACCTAATTCCTAAAAAGAGAGCAAGGAAAATAAATTAGAAAGAAAATTAGAAAATTGAACAAGAAAAAAAAATTATTAGAATTCTAATGTTGCTAACTAATCTAACAATTAAAATCAATTAGCAATAAAGAAAAACAAACTAACACTTAACTAAAAGATAATTACTTAAATATGTGAATTTAATTAACTAGTAATTTTGTTAACCACACTTAATCACAAAATTAATCAAAAGTAGTTTCCACTCACAATTGATAATATTCACATAACCTAATTTATTCCTTCCAGCCTATACATTAAATCATGCAAATTCATGAACCATAGATTAAGCAAATAATATGGCATGAGACATAACTATTTTCCAATCAATTATGCATTCATGTAAATCATTGGAGATCCATAATATTATCCTTTTCGAAGCTCAAATATTATTAAAATCATTAACTATTAAGTATACCAATGATTTATTAACAAAACATATTACTAATTAAATAAAACTCAACATATATTAAAATAATTAAACCTTCATAGTCAGGGCTACATCATAGCCCTAGCTATGAAAATTAGTTCATGGTAAAAATAATTTCAACATCCATAATTATTAAAAATAATAAGATTCATAATTAAAGAGAAAGAAAAAGAGAATAAAAACTATTGAAGAAATTCTCCTCCAAGAGCTCTCAAAGTCGTAGCCTTCTTCTCCAAGGAAGCCCACGTCTCTCTGCCTCCTCTGAGCTCTCCAATTGATCTTCTAAAACTCTAAAACTTTAAAACCCTAGAACCCTTAAGAGAATCTTAGAAACTCCCAAAATTTGGTTTGTTTCTATTTAAGCCTCCTAAAAGCTCTTAAATAACTCTCTAAACTTGTATACCTTCCTTCAATGTGGTGGGGGCTATATATATAGGACCTTGGGAATCTTTTTCTCTCTTTATTTTCACTATGGGAGTCTTGGAAGATACCTTTTTTAGGCCATGAAAAGGGTTGGACGAATTTCATGTGTAAAAAGGAAACTTGATATTACTTGCTCTCTACTACTTTCCTTTTATCTAATTCCTCATAAAAAAATAGTTAATTAGTCTAATTTACCCTTAATGAAGCATGTGACATGACATGTGCCTCATTATTGATAAATTAACCAATTATTGCCACTTGTTTTTATTTTGGCCCTCAAATTGCCTTGATTCCCTCTTTTGATCAATGGTGGAGATTTAACTAAAATATTATTTTTTATAAATTCTAAACTTTAAAGGATGATAACTCTTTGCTCGTACCTCGAAATCCAAAAATAATGAGACATTTGAAGTCCTCAGATCGTGATGATTCATATGACATCCACTTCCATCATGAAATTCCCGATAGAATCTTTATGGAATCTTCAAGGTATCTTTTTGGAATCTTTTTAATGCTTAGTCCATTCGAGCTCAAATCTTGCTTCCCACCATAATTCGACTCAAGGAATCCATTTTTATGGTTGTTTTCTTAAAATTCTTCCTCTTTTACCTAGATTAATAAAAATACATAATTAAGTATCTTTCCATAATAAATTAACACAAACTAACAAATATTAAGCTATAAATATGGCATAAAATCATCAATATTTTAGACCTAGCAGATTTAATGTTGTATAGTGGAAACTTCATGTCATACAAAATTTGATATCATTAGATGTCGTACACTGCATCATATGCGACCTTTTATGTAATAATGTTATATTTTATTGTTATCTAATTGCATCATCCACGACATTCCATATCATCATATATGTCTCAACAATGTCAACATCTATCACACTTAAGTACACCTTGAAAATATCTGGTATGTTGATGTCAGTTTATTTGATTCAGTTTACCTTGACACTATCAGGATTTATTACCAGTAAGCACACCTGGACAATATCGAGTATTTTGATGTCGCTTTATTTATATCTCAACAATATTAGAACTTATTACACTTAAGTTCACCTTGATCATATCAGGTATGATGATTGATTTGACATAATTCAATAATGTCAAGACTTATCACAATTAAGCATGCCTTAACAATGTTAATTTGTAAGACCCACAATTATTATGGATCTTAAAGTAGGAATAATTAAACATTTAGTGTTTTAATTAAATGTTTATGGTATGATTTATTATAAAAAGGTTTTTGTGATTATTATTTGTAATCATGTGAAAAAACAAGTTTGCCATTACTTAGTTGATACATAGTAGGGCTATAATGGTCTTTTTCTTTTTTTTATATATTTGCTAATTAATTTTGTGAGTCTCGAACTTAAACCTATAGAGATGGAATAGAGTATACAATTGGTTAAGTTTTATAAGTGGTTTGATGACTTGGAAGTCAAGTAACTAATAAGAGTATAGTTGGGTTAAGCTTATATAAATAGGTCAATTTTTCAATTTTCTCTAAAAGGCTACAAGTAGGATTTATATATCAAATTATAGATTCATGAAAGCCTCATAAGTAAGCTTTCTAAATAATTTTATGGATTAATTTTTTGAGTTTTCTACATAAAGTTATGTAGGTTTTAGTAAATGTGTATTTGAGTTGATAGGTATACTTGATTTTTTGATGGGTTTTAGAGCTACTTTCGTATCCAAATGACCCATGGCTATATGGGCCTTAGAGTTGGATGAGTTTTGGATAAGGGAAAAGGGTTTTCAAGGTTCTATTTATTTAATTAAGTTAAGATAATAAAAGGGAATATTTAATATTTTCTTTTTTTATCTTTCCAAATATAAGTTGAAATAGGTTTTTGAAAACCCGATAAGTATTTCACAGTTATGTTAGGGTTCTCTTTATTTTTCATGATACAAATCTAGGAAGGACGAGAGAGACTACAAAGAAGAAAAAGTAAAGAAAAGATAGTTCTCTAAGGTTTCCAAGTGAAGATTAGAACAGCTTGAAGATTTATAGAGAGACAAAGGTTCATTCTTACCTTAGTATAGTGATTTAAGGCTTTGGATATTTTAATTTATTCTAGGAACTGAGGTTGTTTTTGTTTTGGTTTTTATATTTTGTTATTCTAAGTTGGGATTCAATATCAAGGAAAAAATTTGATTTGTGAAGATCCAAGGTATTTTTCTTGTTATGGAAAATTATTAGGATTTGATTTTATATGTATCTTCGATCTAGCGTATTATCATTTGTTAAGCATGTATTGAATTGAATTGAATTTTATGATGTATTTGAATGATTTGGATTTGATATTGTATGTACTATATTTTTGTCATACTAGGTTTTATATATTTATATTAAATGTTTCAATTTAAGTTAGAGTTTTAAAGCTTTTAAATGAAAAACAATTTACTATCTCACCCACACATAACCTATTTTAACCCCTTTTTCATACCCATAACGAAATTATTTTCTCAAAACTTAGTTTATTACAAATACAACACTCATCACTAAACATTCTCCAATTCTAATCACCTCAAACAATTTTTCTAGATTTAGTTATGATTTTTAAACTCTGTCTACTACTCTATATAAGATTTCAGTTTTATTAAATTGATTATTAGCCTTTGGGTATATTATTTTTAAAAAATACATAAAATCTTATTTTTGAGTTAAGAATAATTTATTTTTATTATTACATAATTAATTATGATATTTTAAACTTGACTGAGATACTGAAAAATCTAAAACTTGTTATTTTCACTTAAGTAAATTGTGTTAAATGATCTCTTTGGCATTCTTACGTTTCTATTCTTAATATGATATTATAGCATAAAGTAGACATACTGAGGAAAATTTAGAATTGATTTAATGCCATTTGGATTTATATTCATTTGTTCATGAATTTTACAAGCTTGCGTTTGTCTGTAGGAAATTTATGATGGGATCACTAACCTAAGATTATCTATTCTTGAAATTTATATGCCAAATGAAGTCTTAAATTTTTGAAATTTTGTATACAAATTCTTTTATACCTATATTAGTTTGTAGTAAATTTTCAAGATTGGATTATTTGTATTCCATGAATAATTGAATTTTGATTAAAGTATGTTATTTGCTGAAAATTGATTTCCAGATTCTAATTTACGTATTGAAAAATTGAGTTGCATATGTTTTTGTACTTTTCTTGGTCTAATAATTTATTTACCGATCCTTTATTATATTTACTTCAATTATGGAAAGTTTTATTGAATAATATTATGTTTTTCCAAGTGATTTTAATTTATTCTAAACTATGATTATATGAATATGTAAGAAATATGAAATTACAATGGTAAAAAATGGTTGATTGCATTATCTATGGCTATCATTTGTAAGTGTATGATCTGATATTATAATATGTTAGTAAATTAAAAAGAATAGAGCATAAGATGCAAAGTTCAAGTATCATTGTCTAGGTTGATAAGAACGATTATGATACTTTACATCTAAGTATGAAAAATTGCATGCACTATGATAAGAATATGATATAACAAATGGGTGTTTTAAACATTATATATGATATAATATGTGAGTATTTTACACCTTATGAAAAATCCAACTTTAAGTTCCTTGTGCTCTATGTATGATACCCAACAAAATTAAGTATATTGTGATTTATTTCATAATTTATATGTTAATATGTATAAATTTTGATGTACATGCAATGTAATATATGTTACATGCATTATAAACTTTACATATTTTGATATAAATCATACATATGTTATTTATATATATGACATCGAATGTGACAAACATTGTGGGTGGGTGTAAGAGGCACGGTCAGGCTACCTTGTATCTAATCTCACATTGTCTGGGATAAGAGATAATTCAGATATAATGATCATCACTTTTATAACATCAAGGTCTTTTTAGAGTAGTAGGCTTTAAGGTTCAACATAACTCTCCAATGATAGGATAGGTGACCTTATGTACAACTTTGAACAATACCCAGTGCAATAGCTAAATTGGAGACAATTCCAATAGAGAATGGCAAGTCTACTAGTGGAAAAAGAGCGAGGGGTTACAAATGATATCAGAGTTTGTACCCAGTTAGAAGTGTGCCAATGAAGATGCAAGGCTCCAAGAAAGGTGGATTATGACAACTAATGTGGGCTGATGCAAAAGGCACTAGCAAGCTACTTAGTATCCAATCCAATCCCACATCGCCCTGGTGTATAATAAGGGATGATTCAAATTTAATAATAGTTACCCTCATAACATCAAGGCTTTTCAGAGTGGTTGGCTTTAGGATTTGAAATAACTTTGTAGTTAAGCATGCTCCAATGGGAGGATGGATGACCTCATGATAAGCTTTGAATAAAAATTCATACCAAGTGTGGTGGTTAAATTGAAAACAATATCAACAAAGAATAACAAGTCCACTAATAGAGTCGGGGTTAACATGGAACAAATTATGAACTTAATCACTTAATAAGTAATTATGTTATGATTTATTGGATAACATATATGTTATAACCAATATAGACATTATATGTTTTGTTATGTCTTATGTCTATGATATTGTATTATTTTGAATCAAGTTGCATGCTATGATTAATATATATTGATTCAGTGACTTATGCATTATATAATAAGAATTATGTTGTTTGTTTTGTGTATGCCTGCCTGGTAGGCATATACATGTTTATTTTTTATAGTTTAGAATATTAGTAAGCTTACTGACAATGTAGGGAGTATCATAGCAACACAAAGAGAACTACTTAATAAATTTGTTTAATATAATAAAGTCATTTTTATGTTGAATTTCTAATTAGGTTAAATATTTGATTATTTATGTTTTAAATTGTTTAGCTCACTTGATGATTTAATTTAAGTTTTATTTTAAAAAATTATTTTGCATTTAAGTTATGGGACTCAAATAGCAGTTTTAATTTATTTATGAAAAGTTGCATTTTTCATATGCAAGTAAATGGTAACCATTTCAATTATGCTTCACTTAAGGGGCATGGTTGGGGGTGTGCTATAGATTTTGTATAACTTGACAATGTTAGGACTTATTATACTTAACTATGCTTCAATAGTGTTCGGATGTATATTGATTTAGTATACCTTGACAAAGTCAGGACTTATCATACTTAAGCACAATGTAGAGCTTGTCATGTGAGATTTATTGGCAGTATTGTTTGTTGAGGTTTGTGTGATTAATAGAAGCATTCCATACTCCATTTGTTTTTCTAACATAAACAATATTATATACCCAATTAGGGTGATTTACCTTAAGCATTGGTTACAACAAACTCTTGCTACTTCCCATTTCGAATTAAATATTCAATCTCATCTTTCATGTACAAGCATTTCTTAGTATGTGACCATGGTTGTTATGGAAACCATAAAACTTTCTTTGGTTTTTAGTATTTAAATTTTACATAAGTTTATATTGACTAATGTAGTAAGTTTTGGTCTCTGATTTGCATTAGTACTTCACTACTTGAATATACTCAAAGGCATATATTTGTGGAAATGAACCTTGTGTTGATATGGGGATGCTTTTGGTTACATTAACTTGTCTATTGATTATCATTCTTCTCTCCTTATTTTTTAATTTCTCTTATTTCTATCCTTCTTGATTTAACCAGCTCTTTAGTATTAATGAATTTTTTAGCCTTGTTAAGTAAATCAGAGAAATGTTTCGATAGCTTTTTTCCAATTTCCATAGAAATTTCTTTGTGGTGATGCATCCCATAATGGACATTAATGCTAAATGATTATACTTGCTTAGCTTTAAAATTAAATCTAATAAGATAATCCTTGAGAGACTCATCTTATTTTTGTTTAACTAAGAGAAAATGAGTTATGAGTCTCCTTATGGCCTTGGCCTTGCAATAAGAAATAAAAGCATATCCTAGTTGAGTGAATGACTTAATAGAACTTGACATGAGATTTACCAACGATATTCTAGTCGATCAAGTCAATGTAAGAGGGAATGTTTAGCACATTGCTAGAGCTCCATCCATATGTGGTAAAGGTTAATCTGCAGCATATGAAACTTGTAAGGCATCAATGCTTTTAAAATCTCCTTAGAGAATGAAGATTTAGTCAATTATAGAAGTTTAGATAACTTGGCTCCATTTCTGATTCTGAGGTTGTCTGTTTGCTCCTTTAATTGTCTAATCGACTTCTCTAGCCTTGCTGTTCCCTTACTCTAAGGTCAAAAGTTATCGATCTTCTAAACTAATCATGTCACCTCATACCAAAGCGATGACACAAATCAATCTTGTTTCATTTTCTATGAGAATCCGCCCGTACCCCGTACAGCCGACAACTTGCTGGGGTGCTAACTCGATACGGATGAAGACCGGACCAATCACTAGGGCTCAAGCTAAGAGATTTAAGGGAAACTTGGCTACCTTTATACAAGGAGTAATTAATTCTCAAAAGGGTTTGTCAATACTCGAAGACACACAATACCCATTTTAAGCATCCAAGTGGCGGAGGCCAATACAGACCCGGGTAGCTGTTTTTGTGCAAATATGGACTCCAGATAGCAAGAAATGGTTCCAACACTTCATGGATTCAATACATATTTGTAAGAGGTCATGGAATCACTTCAAGGCAGCTTCAAAGGGAATCAAACAGGTGGTGTGCACATAGGAGGAAGTACGGCCGATTTTATTGTATTTCGCTAAGCTGGCATTTTCTTTTTGATCTAAGAAAGGGCAATGTGTGGGACTCAATGATAATCATATTTGGCATACTAAAAGGCATATGGAAGCTGATTTGGAGTTTAAATTGGTCAAAGATTGATCAAAGATAGCTCAGTCAAAAGATAGTTATTTAGTTTCCTAATTTGATTTTGACTTTTTGTTTTAGGAAATTAGTCTTTTAGTTGGTTTTTATTTATTTATTTATTTGCTGGACAAATAAGTTTAGGAAAGTTATTATTTTATTATTTCCAATTTAAATTAGTTAATTTCTAATTCAAAATAAGGAATTAATTAATCAAAATAGATTTAGGAAAGTAAGTGAAATTTCGACAACACTTGAAGCTTCCTAATGTTGGCTAAAATTCAACCTTTGGTTTTAGGGTTTATTTTGTTCTTTCCTAGCCTATTTAAGGGAATATTTTTTAGGAAGAACACAACTTTAATAATATTTAGAATTTATTTTGTGAGATAGAATTCTCTTTATTTTTCTTGAACACCTAAAACACCATTAGAGAATGAGCGTTTTAGTTTTGACTTATCAATAGGATATCCATCACCTATTGTTGTGTCTTCATTATACCAAGATTTCTAATCACATGTTGGTTAGGGGGTGAGGTCATTCCATTAAAATATGAACTTCATTGAGATAGGGCTAATATAATATGGGTTTAGACGCGTGTCGGCCTAGGTTCGTATAATTTGGTATTAGAGCCAAATTTTGTTTAGGCTTGATCTATCTTATTTGTTTTATTTTATTTTTTTTTTTAATATGCAATTTTACCAACAGGTTAAGGTTGCATCCATCTCTAACGTTCTGCATAAAAAAAAAAAAAAAAAAAATTGTTTCCTAGTTAAGTTAGGTCTCCTTGTTTTACCGTATTTTTGCTTCCTAGTTTATTGGTTGTTTTTTTTTGTATCATTTTTATTAGTAATTTAGTTTATTATTGATTTTTCTTTTCTGTTTTGATCTTAAATATTTGCATTCATATATTCAAAAAAAAAAAAAAAGAAGTGTGTTTGCAGCAACATATATAAATTTACAAAAAAAAATTGCAAATTTGTATTTTGTTGTTGGTGGTCATGGGTTTGGTGGATTTTTGGTGTGGAATTGCTATTTTGGCTGTTGATCTTTGCTACTGAAGTTGTTTTACATTCTGTGATTGAATTAAAAAAAAAAAAAAAACCGTATTAAAAAAAAAACTGCATTTTGTTGAATTTTGAGTTTGATTTGTTTGCTAGAAATTGTTGGAGCTGCTAAGTTGTTGCTTATTTACTCATTATTTGGAGTTGCTGAAACTTTGATTTTGCTGCTGGATATTTGAATTTTGGATGCTAAAACTATTGGATTAAAATTAGTTAAAGGATTTGATACAAAAACTTGAATTACAAAGAACAACAACCAACAACTTGCTTATATTTTTGTTCAATTTGATTCTTGTTGGTGTTTGAATTTATTTTACTAAATTTTCATTCTTGAATTCCTAATTCCTTACCAAATGGTCCAGTTCTTATTTATTCCAAAATTTTCTTTGCTAAATTATCCTATTTTTGCTTAGAAAAGCCGAGAATTAGGTGTTTAAAATTCACTCGGTATTTGATTATTTTAGTTGCTGTTTTATTGATAAGTTTAAATTAGGAACACTTGTGATCTAGTTTCTATTTAAGTGTGTTTAATTAGAACTTTAACTTAATTCTTTGAGTGGAAAAAGGCAAGAGGTGTGAGCTTAAAAGAAGGTAAAAGCCGAAACTAGTGTGCAAATACGAGTGTTAAGACCTTGTTTAAGTGAAACACATAAGGGAGTGAATTTGGTGAGGTCCTATTTTATTTTTGTGTTATTCATATTATGGCAGATTCAAGGGAGAGGACAGGATATCCACCATTGAGAATTAATGAAGAAGAGTCTGTAGGATTCAAAAGTGATTCCCAAGCTACGGGGAGTGGAGATGAGCACACGGACATGAGGGCGGTCTTGAAGCCATTACAGTGGATGAGTGCTCAATTTGATCACATAGATCAAAGGATAGACAGGTTAGAAATATCACAAGAAGGTTTGAATACAAGGTTTGATGCTCATGGAGGCCGAGGTCGAGGTTGAGGAGGCCGAGGGCGACTTAGAGAATAATTCGGGGAAAGCAACTTTGGAGATGACTTGGATGAGGGGTATGATGAAATTTTTGAACCTTAAGGAAGGCCAATCTATGGGACACCATCAAGGAATGAGGATGATGATCTTAGGAACATTAAGGTCAACACTCCACATTTCATTGGAAAAAGTGACCTAGAGGCTTACTTGGAATGGGAGGAGCATGTGGAGATGATATTTGATTGTCATAACTATTCAAAGGCTAAGAAAGTTAAGTTGGCAGCAATGGAGTTTGGACATTATGAACTTCAATGGCAGACCAATGAGCAAAATACCCAACGGAGTGTAGGTGATAAATTTATTACTACTTGGTGACAAATGAAAGGAGCCATGAGGAAGCGATTTGTACCGACTCATTACCATAGGTTACTGCATCAAAGGTTACAATCATTATCACAAGGTAGTAGGTAGGTGGAGGATTATTACAAGGAGATGGAAATGCTTATAATGAGGTTGAGCATGAATGAGGACCGTGAGGCAACAATGGCAAGGTTTTTGGGTAGTTTGAATCGTGAGATAGCAAATCAAGTTGAATTGCAACAATATATGGAATTGGAGGAGATGCTACATGTGGCCATCAAGATTGAAAATCAAATCAAGAGGAGGGGCACTAATACATGGGTTGAAGGAGTTTCAAACAGCAGAAGGCCCAATCCAAGTGTTTGGAGAAGCAATCCCACATATGACAACAAGCCAAAACCGAAACTAGGAAAGGAAAGCATAAATCAGCCAAAAAGGGAGTCTAAAGCCGAATCTGTCCCAGCAAACAAGGATGAAAGTAAATCTCATCCTAAACTTTTTAAAACTTGTGATATTGTGTGTTTTAACTGCTAGGGATGAGGACATATCGCTAGCCAATGGCCAAATAGAAGAATCATGGTAATGAAGGATAATGGCGAGTTGGAGTCCGATAGTGATGAAATTGAAATTAAGTCCGTGCAAGAAGGGGAAGATTTTGAGGCTAAAATGGAGACCCTACATGCACCCCATACGGAATTAAACTTGGTTTCTAGGAGAGTGCTGGCTGTATACAAGGATGAAGACCAACTTTAAAGGGAAAATATCTTCCACACCTGATGTGAAATCCAAGGTAATATTTGTAGTTTGATAATTGATAGTGGAAGTTATACACATGTAATTTGTAACATTGTGGTTGATAAATTAGGCTTAGCAACAATAAAACATCCCAAACCTTATAGATTAAAATGGCTTAATGATAGTGGTGAGATGAAAGTGAATAAACAAGCTAAGGTAAAATTCAACATAGATAAATATGTGGATGTTGTTTTGTGTGATGTTGTGCCTATGCATGCCAGACATATTCTATTAGGTAGACCATGGAAATTTGACAAAGATACTATTCATTATGATGGAGAAAATTCCATTGTTTTTAAGTTTAAGGGAAAGAAGGTCAAGCTGGAAACATTGACTCCCAAGGAAGTATATAGAGATCAATTACAAATACAACAAAGAAGGGAGACCGAAAAGCTCAAGGAGAAAGCTAGTATGGCACCTACGGCTTCACCATCTATCCAAGGAGGTAAGTCCAAGCTTGCTATTCAAGGTAAGCATTCTAAGACTCAAATAGAGTGGAAAAACCATGAGAAAACCGAAAGTGTGGTAAGGAAGGAAGAGAAACCCGAGAGGGAAGAAAAACCTATAAAAGCCTAGAATGAAGGTAGCAAGGTGGAATCCATTAGTGGAAAGGAAAGAGAGAGAAAAGAAAAGAAGAAAAATAATTTTCATCTAAGCTTGAGTGAGGTTAAAAAGACATTTTTGAATGATAAACTATTACAGGTTATGATTTATAAACAGATGCTTATTTAAATGACAAGCTAACCTTGAAGAGCTTGAATTGTCAAGTTCTATCACTTTTCTTTTGCAGAAATTTGTTGATGTTTTCTCAGATGAAATTCCAAATGGATTGCCTCCTATTAGAGGAATTGAAGATCAAATTGACTTTGTCCAAGGGGTTGCTATACCAAATAGACCCGCACATAGAAGTAATCCTGAGGAGACGAAGGAGCTATAATGGTAGGTAAGTAAACTTCTAATAAATGTTACATTTGTGAAAGTATGAGTCCATATACTGTTCCTATTTTGTTAGTACCCAAGAAAGATGGTTCATGGCATATGCGTGTAGATTGTAGAGCTATAAATAATATTACCATTAAATATAGGCATCCAATTTCTAGGTTAGATGACATGTTAGATGAATTGCATGGTGCATGCATTTTTACTAAAATTGATCTTAGGAGTGAGTATCATCAAATTAGAATGAAAGAGGGTAATGAATGGAAAACTGCATTTAAAACTAAGTATGGATTGTATGAGTGGTTAGTAATGCCTTTTAGTTTAACTAATGCATCTAGTACTTTCATGAGATTAATATGCAACCATTCATTGGAAAATTTATTGTTGTTTATTTTGATGATATTCTTGTATATAGTAGGCATTTAGATGAACATGTACAACATCTTAGGCAAGTTTTAAATATTCTTAAGAAGAAAAGGTATTTTACTAACATGAAAAAGTGTAATTTTTGTAAAGATAAGTTGGTTTTCCTAGGATTTGTAGTAAATGCTGTAGGTATAAAAGTTGATCAATCTAAGGTGCAAGCAATCCAAGAGTGGCCGAAACCTACCTCCATTATCCAAGTGAGTAGCTTTCATGGTTTAGCTAGTTTCTATTGATGATTTGTCAAGCATTTGAGCACCATCGCAGCACCTTTGATGAAAGTTGTGAAGAAGAATGTTGGCTTTAAATGGGGGGAAGCACAAGATAAATCTTTTAATTTGTTGAAAGAAAAATTGTCTAATGCGCCTTTACTAGTTTTGCCTAACTTTCATAAAATTTTTGAAATTGAATGTGATGCTTCAGGTGTAGGTATTGAAGCAATCTTGTTGTTTTGGATAGATTTTCTAAGATGGCACATTTTATTGCATGTAATAAAACTGATGATGCATCTAATGTTGCTAACTTATTCTTTAAGGAAATTGTTAGGTTGCATGGTATGCCTAGAAAAATTGTTTCAGATAGGGATGCTAAGTTTTTAAGTTATTTTTGGAAAACTTTGTGGGCTAAGTTAGGAACTAAACTTTTGTTTTCAACTATTTGTCATCCACAAACTGATAGACAAACCGAAGTAGTAAATAGGATTTTGTCTACATTGTTACGGGCTTTAATTAGTAGAAACTTAAGAACATGGGAAGAATGTTTGCCACATGTTAGAATTTGCATATAATAAACCTTTGCATTCAGCCACTAAATATCTACCATTTGAGATTGTTTATGGTTTTAATCCTTTGACTCTATTATATTTAACACCTTTACCTTTAAGTGAATGTGCTAATTTAGATGGAAAACAAAAAGCTGACTTTGTGAAGCAAATTCATGAAAAGGAGGATAGAATAATATGTGAGGAATCCAAACCAAGGCCAAATTAATGTTATTTTTTAACCTGGAGATTAGGTTTGGTGGCACTTAAGGAAGGAGAGGTTTCTTGAACAGTAGAAGTCAAAGCTAATGCCGTAAGTCTTGGAGCGGGTCAATGAAAACACCTACAAGCTTGACTTACCAGGTGAATATGGTGTTAGTGCTACATTTAATGTCACTGAATTGTCTCCTTTTTTTATAGGTGATGACTTTGATTTGAGGTCAAATCCTTTTCAAGAGGAGGGGAATGATGAGAATTTGCCTGTGCCCGTACAATCGACAACTCGCTGGGGTACTGACCTGATACGGATGAAGACCGGGCCAATCACTAGGGCTCAAGTTAAGAGATTTAAGTGCAACTAGATGCCTTTATACAGGGAGTAATTAATTCTCAAAAGGCCTTGTTAATACCCGAAGACACAAGACCCATTTTAAGCATCTAAGTGGTGGAGGCCGATACGGACTCGGGTAGCCGTTTTCGTGTAAATATGGACTCCGGACAGCAAGAAATGGTTCCAACACATCATGGATTCAATAAATATCTCTAAGAAGTCATGGAATCAAGTCAAGGCAGCAAGGCAGCTTCAAAGGCAATCAAATAGGTGGTGTGCGCATAGGAGGAAGTATGGTCGGTTTTACTGTACTTTGTTTTTGGCTTACTGTATTTCGTTGAGTTGGCATTTTCTCTTTGATCCAAGCAATGGCAACATGTGGGACTCAATGATAATACTATTTGGCATCTTACAAGGCACATGGAAGTTGATTTGTAGCTTAAATTGTCAAACATTAGTCAAAGATAGCTTAATAAAAAAGATAGTTATTTAGTTTCCTAATTTGATTTTGACCTTTTCTTTTAGGAAATTAGTCTTTTAGTTGGTTTTTATTTATTTATTTGCTGGACAAATAAGTTTAGGAAAGTTATTATTTTATTATTTCCATTGTAAATTAGTTAATTCCTAATTCAAAATAAGGAATTAATTAATCAAAATAGATTTAGGAAAGTAAATGAAATTTCGGCAACACTTGAAGTATCCTAATATTGGCCGAAATTTAACCTTTGTTTTTAGGGTTTATTATGTTCTTTTCTAGCTTATTTAAGGGCTTTTTTTAGGAAGACCATACCTTTAATAATATTCAGAATTAATTTTGTGAGATAGAATTCTGTTTGTTATTCTTGAACCCCTAAAACACCATTAGAGAGTGCGTGTTTTAGTTTTGACTTATAAATAGAATATCCATCACCTATTGTGGTGTTTTCATTATACCAAGGTTTCTAATCACAGGTTGATTAGGGGTTGAGGTCATTCTATTAAAATATGAACTTAATTGAGATCCAGGCTATTATAATACGGGTTTAGGCGTATGTCGACCTAGGTTTGTATCAATTTTGGCAAAACGTCATTGAATCTTCAAGTTCACCTTATCATTTCATGCAAAGGTGATGGCATAAATAGGACTCATCTCACCTTTCTTTGAGGTAAGAAGTTGTCAAATTTCTAGGTTTACCTCTTATCTTACATCAAAGTGATGACGTAACTCAAAATTGTCTAATGTCTAGTATTCTCTTTTAGGCTCATTAGTCTTTTGTAAATTCTCTTGATCATTGGTCTCCCTTTTGCTGCTACTTAAATTCTTGTAAAACTTACTTTCTTAAGGACAAGGTTGCTGTAGATTTATTTGAATAATCATTTGCTTCAAACATTCAAAGCCATTTTTCATCCTACTTTTTAGATTTGTGTGAAGCGATGACATATTTTTCTTATTTTGTTTTCCTTTTTGTTGCTAATGAGGAAGGAATTGGACCTTTGATCTTCTTTGCTCTGCCTTTACCTTTTTGTTAAACAAGAGGTGGAGATTCATGTATAGGGTTCTTATTAAAACAAATGTTGTTTTAGAAACCCTCCTAAGGCTCATTGGTATCATCATTTCTGTTGTGTAGGGACCTTTTGCTCTCTTTCTAGCACCAAATGTTGATATACAAATCTGACTCGAACAAAACTCCTGTCTCATTGATCTCCAACCCATAAAAAAATATCATAAAAATCTTAGCATATTGGTATGGTATTGGCCAATTACACTCTTGCGCTCAAATCAGTATCGATATATTTGAACAAGAATAGAAAATCAGTTGAGAAATTCATAATACCATACTAGTTGTGTTGATATAATTCAAATTTATAGTGCTTTTAGGATAATTGATAAATCTCATAGATAAAATTTGATTATGTTGAAATTATGTTGTTCAAATTCGGATTTTTGATGAGTAATTGCTGATTAACCATTAAAACCATATTATCTTTAAGATTTAATTCAATATGTTTTTATTTAAAGGTTAGTAAAGATTTATTCTCCCTCATTTAATTAGAATTAAAAATCATGTACTATAAATCTCATCATATATAATCATAAATCATTTGCACAATAATCAAATAATGTTGATGTTGCTATTTTGAATAATGATTTCACATGTAATAATATGCCATGTAAGATATTATTGTCATCTAAGTAGCCAAACTTACCTACAGCAGAAAGCAATTAGTTTATTGTGATTTTACATGTACAGTTGAAATTAATTCTGTTGGATTTTAGTGGTAATAAATCTAACACTTGTCCATCTCGAGGATTGCCTTGTGAGTCGTCATCCAAATTCAGGAGATCAGCGGACAGCGGTTCCGGATGGCTTCAATTTGTTTGGCTGTCTCTTGCCAATTATCGGTTTTAACATGACTCGAGCCTACCACTTTTGCTTTTCCTTCTAAACGAACCGAGCCAAACGGCCACGAAACGACGTTAGTTCTCTGCTCGTTCCCGTTCAAATTACGCATACCAAAAAAATGAAGGTTTGTGAGAGCGAGAGATAGAACAAGAGCTTCGATATTCTTGCAAACTCTCCTGGTATAAGGGTTTGTGATTGTTCGCTCATTGTATCAAATTAATTTGAGGTCTGCTTCTTTGAAAAGTTTTGGATTTTCCAGATAGAGATAGAGGATATGCAAACGGAAGCAAGAGTAGGTGTGGTGGTGGTAGAAGGAGGTCAGAGAGTTCTGGATGCGGGCCATGGAACCGTGGCCGCTGAAAGCGGTGTCCGGAGTCTGGCACAGCAACAGCAGAGGTCGCTGCGTCGGCAATCGCAGATCGGAAATATGTCGCAGCTTCTCGCTGGAGGAGTAGCCGGCGCTCTCAGCAAGACTTGTACCGCACCGCTTGCTCGGCTTACTATTCTCTTTCAGGTTAGGTTTTATACTTTCTGTTTTGATTTTGTTTTCTTGGCGGTTAATCTCTTTTTATATTAGGCAAAAGATTGGTAGTGGGTTTTCCCCTCTGAGTTGGTTTAGAAATTTTTTGTATCCATATGGAATATTGTTGCCTATGGATTAGGTGTTTGATTTGTTTATATATCAAGGAAGTTTCGGTATAAAACGGATTTAAATAAGTATTTTTTTTAATGTTCTTTTTGGGATGTTCATTGCATTTACAATAGAAACTTAGTTTAATATTTTTCCAGCTGCAGTGAGGAAAGAAGGACGGAACCAGGGCAAGTTTTTATTTGTTTGGGTGAAACTTGAAAGTGCTGTTTCTTTTTGTGATCGCGGATATGAAGAGGGAATTCATGACTTACTTTATCAATGATCATATAGTCAACAGCTATGTTTTGAAGTTACAGATTGAACTTGTTGGGTCAGAGTAATCTGTGAATTCAAACTAGGAGATTATTTTATTTTTTATTTTTAAATATATATCCAAGATGACATATATTATATAGCTTAGGATGATAATGACTATATATTGCATGGCTTAGGATTGATGATCGCTTAGTGGTTGGGAGATAAAAATATGTATTAGCACATGGTTATTTGCGAGGCTATTTGTTAGTTGATGGGGTTGTCCTAGAAAAATCTGTATACAGTCATCCTTCCAAAGACCAAGTTATATCCAAGTACGTTGTAAAAATGAAGAACTAGCATCTGGTAGTCTCTTTATGCACCAAAATTTTATAATTAATGTGGTTTGTGGCCTTAGCAAGCTTTGTAGTATTATTATATTTATATTGCACATTAACAGATATGAAACTGTCAAAACTTTTACTTGCTTTTGGTTGCATGCTGATGTACATCTGATCTTTCTATGATATTAGATTTCTTTATTTATATTGGAATCGTGCTGGTTGAATGCTTCTGGACACTGAATTAGAATATTGTTTTGCTTACCCTAAACCTTACTTCATTTACAAGTTGGCAACTCGTTGTGTTTGTGTTCCAATTCTGATTTCTCTTCATTTGTGGTATCTTTTCAGGTGCAAGGTATGCACTCTGATATTGCAACATTGAGAAAGGCTAGCATATGGCATGAGGCTTCACGAATTGTTGGTGAAGAAGGATTCAGAGCTTTCTGGAAAGGAAATTTGGTCACAATAGCTCACCGACTACCTTATTCGTCTGTCAATTTCTATGCATATGAGCACTACAAAAAGGTTGGTACCTTTGTTTTGTAAGTATCTCCATAGAGGTTCACCATTTCTCCTTTAGTTTTATTGTCCATATGGCTTGGTCTTGATTCATTATTTTGTATCTCGTACAGATGCTAAAGATGATTCCAGGACTTGAAGGTCATAGGGAAAATACAGGCACAGACCTCATTGTACATTTCATGGGTGGTGGTTTGGCGGGAATAACAGCTGCATCAACTACATATCCTTTGGATCTTGTGAGGACACGTCTTGCAGCTCAGGTAATATTCTGGCTAGTGGAGGAAGTGTTTCCTTTTTTTTTTTTTTTCTTTTTTTTTAATTGACTTGATTAAATGCACATTCTGTTTTTTTATTTTTTTATTTTTTTTTATTTTTTATTTTTTAGTTGTTTTCTATTTATTTTATTTAATTCTGTTTGAATTTCACCTTCGATTAGACTGTCTATTGCAATTTCTACTGTGTCGAGAATCTCTATGTGATCATGTTACTTGACAAAGAGTTTTCATTAAGGGTTCAATTTGAATAAGTTCTAACATGTGCGTGTATTTTGAAAGTAGCCTCAGCAATAACAGCCCATTATGGAAAAACCTAATTTTCTGTTACTGCCACTAGTTGCTTTGGTGCACTTCATATTTTCCTCTCTTGGTGTCTCATATGAATTTGTAAACTTTATTCTGGCAAATGTGTCCATTGAGTTTGGAGAGAATTCTTGCTTATTAATTTAGAAACCATAGTCAAGTATGGGTGGTTGTAACATTTAAGGGCACAATATAGGCCACACCATATCAATTGCTGTTAACTGTTGGATTCTGGGTTATATATATATATATATATATATATTTCAGTGCTAGTTTATCAATTTATTATTTTTAAAAATTCCAAGGTCTGTTGACCGCAGCACTAGAACTGTGCCCTAAAATTTTGTCCCTATTGTCAGGTTTGATTTTGTAAATGAAATTTATGCATTGTTTTAGGAAAAAAAAGAAACATTGTCAATCCAATTTTGACTGAAAATAAATAGCCGCTATTCACCATTCTGCATGTGCTTTCTGCTTCTTCACTAAAATTTTAATTTTCAACTTGCAGACAAATGTGATTTATTACAGAGGTATTTGGCATGCTTTGCAAACTATTTGCCAAGAGGAGGGTATCTTGGCACTCTATAAGGGACTTGGAGCAACATTATTGATATGCTTCTAGCTGTTTGAAATCTACTTGCATCCTCACAAACTTATATAGATATTTATTTGGTATTTTTCTAACAGCTGTTCCATATTGCAGGGTGTTGGACCCAGTATAGCTATCAGCTTTTCTGTGTATGAGATGTTAAGATCTTTTTGGAAATCACATAGGTAATAAATCAGAAATTGCTTTGGGAACTCTGAGGTTGATATTCCTTTTTTATGATTGCCGTTATGTGGTTCTTTTTTGGCCCTGTGCTGTAATTTTAATATTGTTATATTGCCTCAGGCCCAATGATTCTACTATTGTGGTTAGTCTGGCTTGTGGCAGTCTTTCAGGAATTGCATCCTCAACAGGTGAGTGATCTTAGAGCTGCAAATCCCCTTTTAATTTTTGTATTGTTTCTTGTTATATGTTGAAAAGGACTGGAAAATAGCTTTTGCTTTCCTTGCAACTTCTAAGTATCACAATGTCTTTTCTGCATTCTGGATCATTCATTATCATTTGTTATTTCCTTTTTGGTAATGTTTTCTGTGAGATTTATTTACTTGTTGGACTTCCCCCAAACCATTGAATTAATGCTAGTTAGTTGTTCAATTGCACTCAATATGCTTTTGGTTGAGTTCCATTTTTATAATTAGAGACAATATTTGTTAGAAAGAAGTTAATGGATGTAGCTGTTATGCTTTTGATGCAGACAAAGAGGGTGTGGTGCAGGCTCTGCACCAAGTTAGTTAACCAGACTGACACCTAGAACCAGAGACCAGACTGGAGTGGTTTTTTTATTCTGGCATTTGAGAATTTTAGTAAGGATGTGAAAAAAAATTGCGTTTTTTTGTAGTTCTTCTAACTTCAATTTTACATGAAGATATTGCTTGGATAATCTAAACCTTCCAACATTTGTTCCATGATGTGTCTCCCTAAGCTTGCAGTGAGTTACTTTATTGGGTGGCACTACTTTCAGGTCAACTAATGTTCTCTCAGTGATCAAATGTGAGAGGTGTCCTCATTGAGGTATGCTCTCACTTAGGTACCCTTTCCAATGGCTTCAAGGGTATTGAATTTTTCAAGTCTCACCAGTGCTTATGAGAGTACTCTATGTGGCTGGAAGGGGGCACTAATTTTGATCAAGTTGATTTGGTGTGTCAATAATTTGTGCAACAAGGACAAAAATCTTTCAATCCAAAAAGCACTATTAATTACTGTGCCCTGTACATAATTGTGAGTTGTAACAAAATTCACCTACCTTGTTTTTATCATAGGTGATCTTGGGATTAACCGTGGCTTTGTGATATTGCCTCCACTTTATGGCCTCTTTTTTATCAGCATACTATTCTTAATGAAGGCTGTCTGTGTTCCATTCATTGCTTCGCTACTATTGGTTCATTGTAACAACGTTTTTACTGCTCAAACACCTATATCATCCTCTTTGTTTTACGTATCTCATCTTTCAAGACCATTAAACCCAACTTGGTGAATAAGAAATTGATATCCTTGCTGCGAATAATTAATTGTATGTTTATAGTCCTTCCCTGGTAAAGTCTATACTGGATTATTAATCTTGAAATAAATCTCATTGTGATTTTTGTATGGTGACAGTTGAAATATTTCGTATCTCTAAGATGGAACATGTGTAAATGCATGTTACTTTACGCATGTTTTATATAGAAAGCATGGCATTGCTCTTGATATGCTTATGGTGATATCTAAAAGAATTTGTTTTCTATTTTATGCATATTACATCATTAGAGATTGAAGTCCTACTGGCAGTTACTGGGTACTTCGGGAACTGTTTGTGAGCATGATTTTCCTTTGTGGTGTTTCAGTGGTAGTTTTGTTCAAGTAATAAACAATATCTCTATGCTGCCATTCATTGTGGTTGTTGTATAGTAATTCTTAATATTGGTAGTTTTATAACCTTGACCTTGATAGATAATGGTGCCAAGATTGAATAAAAAGATATATTATTGTTGTGCATGATTCATGTATAAGGTAAAGCGTCATTTCATATTTTCTTCTACTTAATATGCAACAGCATCATCTCATATTTTCTGCTACTTAATATGCAGCAACATTTCCATTGGATCTTGTGAGGAGAAGGAAACAATTGGAAGGAGCAGGTGGTCGAGCCCTTGTCTACACAACTGGCCTTTATGGTACGTTTAGGCACATAATTCAGACAGAAGGTTTCCGGGGCTTGTACAGAGGGATTTTGCCAGAATATTACAAGGTGGTGCCAGGTGTTGGAATTTGCTTTATGACTTATGAAACGCTAAAGATGCTTTTAGCAGATACCACTGCTGGTTTAACATAGCCGCCAACATTTGTTGGAGTTCCTCGGCAACTAGGAAAATGAGGGTTATTGGAACTGTTAATGTAATAACAGAGCTCATTTCTTTTCTTGGATTTTCTCATGGTGGTTAATACAGATGCTGCTGTGAGAGATTCATTTTCCATCTAGAGATTGAGAAATATCCATACACATCTATAGTTTATGCGACATAATTGTCATTTTTCAATTTTACGGAGTGTATTAACTGCTGAGTGCTAGTTTTTAATTATTACGTCAAAAAGTATCATATTGAAATCGCAATTCTACTCTGCTGCATAGAACCAGTGTTTTTATTTAAAAAATAAAAATAAAAAAAGGGAAAGAAGAGATTGGACCTTCATGGTGCTGCAAGCCTGCAACTTCTGCAGCAACTTTCCAATAGATTTATGCTGTATTGTTTATTTTATTTTTAATATTATTCTATTTTATTTTTTTGGTTAGCAGCTTCATTGCCGTATGCCCGGCACAAAGGTTGACAACAAATTTCGTGGGTCGTGCAACCGGCTACTTGGATTAGATTGTTTTCGTGTTTTGTACCAATTGTCTTCAAGTATTTTTGATGAAATTCCAATAATCTTCCAAGTTAAAACTATTAACTACCAACGGATGTATTTTTTCCTTTTTGGTCTAAGAGAGAATATTTCATAAAGAAGGAAAAACGCACATCAGCTTAGATCGCTAAGTAGCAGAGAAAGTATGCGGTAAATTAGAATCTCATCCCAACCCGGAAGAAGAGATTTTATTTTTCGAAGATTTGGCGACCTAGTCCGCTGCTTTATTCGTTTCTCTTGGGATGAAAGCCAACTCCCAACGATCCAAATGATTTAAATATTCTAATATCAACAATCGTACCAAGAATCCATGGGGGTTTAGCTTTGTTTGGTTGGGTGGAAGAGTGGAATGAAAGAGAGGGAGGGATGAAAAAAGGGCAGATAGAGCAAATCAATTGTTTCTTTAGAATGGAAAAGAGAGGATAGAAAGGACTAATCAATTCTTTGGTAAATGAAAAAATTAATAGAAGTATAAATTGTATACATGAATAAAATAATTTAAATTATTATTATTTTTTTTTAACTCTCTACTTATTGAAACTATTATTATTTACCAAATAATTTTTTAAAATTATTATTATTATTTATTTTAATTTTTGTTTTTTGTTTTTTTTTTTTTTTAGTTACCTTCTTTTTTTTTTTTTTTTTTTTTGGATGGGCCAAAGTCTAAACACTATATTATGTGTTAACTTATTTTTATTTATTTATTTATTTTTGGAATAGTACATGGAAGTTCTTTTTTTTTTTTTTTTCCCTTCTTAATAATATTGCCAGAAAAAGTTTTGCTAGTCTTTTAGCAAGTCAACACATGAAAATTTATGACAACTACTAAAAACAAAAATCCGAATAAAAAAAAAACAAAGCTAGAATAAAACAATTATAAAAATAATGTAAATAGAAAGACATTAGTTTTCATTTTTTTTTTTTTTTTTTTTTTAAGTTCAACTTCTTGCAATTCTTTTTATATCATGCTCGGGTCGTGATTGATCTTTTTTTAACTTATTATGCAGTAAGCTATGAAAATCAAAATCTTATAATGCCCAACCAAATATATGTGTGTGTATATATATATATATATATATAAGGGAAACAAAAGGATATATTTATTTTATGACTATGTTTTCGTACAAAGTGGAGCAGGTTTTTTAGGGAGTCCACATCCGCACTAGGAAAATCAAAAAGTAATCCTTCTGGGCAAACTCATCTGCTGCTTCGAGAAAGGCGAATTTTCGTATTAATAATATTATTCAATAACAATAAATGAAAAACAAAAAATGAACTGTCTATCAAACAAGCTCTTAATTTTCCGTTGATCTAAACAAGACGGATGATATATACATAATACACGCATATTCAATTTCCTTTTTTTTTTTTTTTGATTAAATGAATAAAAATAAATAGTAACTAATACTTTTTTTTTTCTTTTTTGGGTTTGAATCATTTTTTTTTTATTTTACAGGAACTTTAAATAAATATTTATTGTCAATCATGTAGTATAGTATATGCTACTTGTATCCTCTATTAATAAAAAGAAAAAAAATTATAGCCAAAAAAGAAAAAAAGAAACGCGAGTCCAGGAAAAAAAAAAAAAAAAAAACCATTGAGTACCAATATATATCTATATTTTGCAAATCAACACATACATATACAACAGGGAAAAAAAAAAAAAAGGAAATAATTAATTTTTTTATTTGGTTATTTTTATGTTAATAATATTCTTCTTAAATAATATAATATTCATGCAAAATTATAATATAATTACATAGTAAATGTTAATATGGTTATTTGATTTCTAAGATGTTTTTTTCCTTTCCATTTTTCCTTACTTATCAAATGTAGGATGGAAATTTATTTTCCATTCTTCTTGTTATACCAAACAAGAGGGATAGGTTGGAATCTTTCCATCCTTCCATTTCTCCATCCCTCTTTCCTCTTTCATCATTTCTATTTTGCATCCCTCCTATGAAATGGAGGCTTAGTTTAAGATTAAATTCCTCCATCCTTGATTCATTGTCTAGATACACACATGCAACAGAGCCAAGCATTCAACATTAATGCTCCTATCATGAGGTAAAACCTAGAACATGCAACTTAGCAACCTTCCCCTATCATCACGAGCTACACCCCCTAAGCCTGCTTCATTTTGGTGACCATTAAAAGCTCCATCAACTTTAACATTCACCTATCAAAAGCCAAACTCTTCCATTCCCTGTTAGCTTCATGATCCTTTTTTTCCATCTTAAAAAGCCCCACCATAGGAAAATCAAATTTGATCACCAAAACTCCACTGCAAATTGTTGGAAAACCACACCGCTTGAGCCTAATCATATCTCCAAAGCATATGTTTCATGGTCTCCAGTTCTTGGTTGCATATGCAACACTATTCCTCAACAAATATTTCTCTAGCTTTAACATTGGATTTTGCAGGTAGAATATTAGAGGTTATACACCTCATGAAGGATCTTACTTGGGTGTGTTTTAAGCTTTCATAAAGAATTCCAAGCATCTTGATTCTATGATTGGTCTTAAGTTTAAATATCACCAAAACACATTTTCTCCTCCATGATACTATGGTGACAAGACCTCACTATAAACCATCCACTCTTATTTCTTAGCCAAACTTGTTTATCCACACCACCCTTGGAACTAATTGGGATGGGTAGAATCTGGTCCATGATAGTAGCTAGAAAAATCTTGTTCAACAAAGGCACATCCCAAGTTTTTCAAATCTGATAGAATAAGCTCACTGACCTTTGATATACCTTTAACTCTATAATCCGATATGTTCCTTCCAAATAGAGATGTTTCTCCCATTCCCCACCCTTTATCTCATATGATTCTTTACAATTTCTTTCCCTTCAAGAATACTTTTCCAACGAATAAACCTATAGCCTCCTATCTTGCCACCATGAAGGAAAATAAACCCCTTCCAGCATCCTTGCTAACAGAACATTCATATTTGTTTCAAGCCTAGATGCTTATTTTGAAATGATAGTGTAATTAAAGACTTCAAGATCTCTAAAACCCATTCCACATTCTTTCTTTGGTTTATTTAGAAAATCCTTCCGATTTATGTGATTCCTCTCTTTCCTTGTTCGTTAGCCCATCAAAACATGTTAATGGTTGACTACATATCATTGAAAAGACCTTTGGAAGATTATATAATAGCCATAGCATTGCTTGGTACAACTTGTGCTATATATTTATTAAAACTTCCTTAACCTTCAGAGTTAAACAACTACCTTACTAGCCTGAGATCTTTGACTTAATATGACTCAAAATGCCATCTATAACTACCTTACTAGCCTGAGATCTTTGAATTAATATGACTCAAAATGCCATCTATCAACTATGTTCGGGAGCAACCCCACTTAGTAAGCAAACCCAGGTATTTGTCTCCACCACCCAGAATTGGGCACCCAATTAAGTTGCTTATATGCTCCCTTTTCTCTCGAAGTTTGTTTCTACTAAACATTAGACCAGACTTTTGGAAATTAACTTCTTAACCACTAGCTTCACAATACTGAGTAATACAATCCAAAGTACATGAGCATTCCTCCATATTTGCTTGAATAACAAAGATATTGTCATTTGTAAAAAACATATGAGAAATCAAAGCACTATTTCATCATTTTTGATAGTGTGCCTGCCACTAAGGTAAATAGATAAGGAGACAGTGGATCTCCCTGCCTTAATCCTCGAGATGGATTGAAAAACTTTTGAGGTTCTCCATTTGTCAACACTCCATCATAAGCCAAACCCAATCTATCGCGAAGCATGTCTTTCGTAAAATAGCATTTAGAAAATCTAATCTCACATATGAGCTTTGCTCATATCAATCTTCAAAGCCACTTCCCATCGCAAGCTTGTCCTCCTATTTCTTAAATAGTGAAAAGCTTCTTGCACTATTACAACATTATCTTAAATTTTCCATCCTTCAATGAATGCACTAAGATAGGTTTAAATCTATTAACAAGGACCTTCAAAAAAACCTTATAACTGAAGTTGCATAGTCTTACAGGTTGAAATTGTACTACCACTTTAAGAAATTGAAATTTAGGAATCAAAGCAATATCCATTTAGTTTATTTCTAATGACAAATGACCTTCTACCATGAATCAACGAATGACTTGAAATATCTCTTCCACAACAAATCCCAATTAGACTAAAAAAAAAATTCCTTGGAAGCCATCTGAGCCTAGAGCTTTCTTAGCTCCCAAGGATAATACTGACTCTTTCACTTGCTCCCTAGTAACTAGGCTTAAGTAATTATTAACTTTATTATCCACAACTAGATAAACATCTCGAAGCACATTTTTATACTTTCTAACTCCAAATGACTTGAATAAGTAGTTAAAGTGACTATTAGTAAGCATTCTAACCTCTCTTTTGGATGAGGTCCAAACTCCATCATTAGACCAAAGCTTCAGGATTTTGTTTTGCATTCATCTTCGAGTGGAAGAAGCAAGAAAGAACATCATGTTTTGATCACCCATTTAAGCCACTAAACTGGCGTTTACCCCTAAATTTTTTTTTTCTTATTTACACAACCATTCAAGCTCTGTAAATAACTCTACGATTTTGTCAACCTCTAAACCAGAATGTGCATTCTTCTTTAACCAAACTATTCAATTCTTTAGTTGCTGCATAATGCCTCTAGGATCCTCTCTCAACTCCAGCACCTAGCTTTCTTGTAAAATTCAGACTGTTTGATGTCATTGCTTCCTCCCTCCATACACATCCACTACATCCTTAAAAACTCTATCCATACATCTACTTTGCTTCAAGATGTAAATTTTTTTTTTTTGCTCTTTGTATATGCTGGATTCAAATATAAAACCAGAGGAAGATAATCAAAAACAAAAACTATAAGGCACTTTCTACTAACGCATTAAAAATCTCAAACAAGAAAGCACATGATACTAGGACTTAATCCAGTCTATCCTTAGTTTTGTAAGGATGTTACTGCTCATTACAAGTGAAAGAACACCCATTATATTCATATATATGAAGCCATTATCATCAATAATCTACTGAAAAATAACTAGTCTGCCTTTACTCTAATTCTACCATCTCATTTCTCTCCATCATGATAAGTTTCATTAAAGTCTCCCATGCTAACCCACACCACACTTGCATCCCCTCATGATGCAATAATCTCATTCCATAATCTTACACAATTTGGAAGTTCTCTACAACCATAAACAAACATGAAACAAAGCTCTTTGCCTTCAATAATATAAAACACATCAAAATTATAGGGAGATTTATTAATAAATAGCATCAAAATATCCCTTTTTCAGAACAAAAATAAAACTTCTTAGTGTCCCACTAGGACAACTAATCGCAATAATCCATACCACTTTTCGTCTATGCTTTTAATCACATGCTTCTTTTCTTTGGTTTCAAACAAAGGGATAGGCTTTTTGAAGATATAAAGATCTTTTATAGTTTGGACTGTCAAAGAAGCCTTTGAACCTTGAGAGTTCCAAAGATGATACTCATTGGGTGGGTGGGGCTGATTCTAGGCAACCTCATCACTCATTGAGTTATCTTCATATTGCGCCTCCATATACATCTCCATAAGATTGGACCATAGACGCATGTTCCTAATTCCCCGTCTTTTTTTTTTTTTTCCTGTCATCAAAAGGGTGAAAACTGAGTATCACTTTTATCACGTGTTCCTTATATTCTTTCCACCCAAGCCTGTCGCTATCTTTTCTCTTTAAATTTGATTTTGATACACGACCATAGTCCTTCCTTGCATAAACTATTAGACTAGAGTCAACTTTTGGTTTCTTAACAATTACATCATCTTCCTCCAAATTAGGATTTACAACTTGGTTTCCTTTGTTATTGAGATTTTTTTGTCCAATCAAAGTAATTCCCATTTCAGTTTCACTTTCAATCACCTCATATATACTTAAAGATTTATAATCAATTTCCCCTTCAATCACCTCATATATTCTCAAAGATTCATAACCACCTAAATTCCTTGTTGATTCTAGCTCTATTTGATGGGAATTGGAACAATCCATGTAAATCCGTTTCGATTGACTATGATTTCCATCAATCAATCCAATTTCCAAATTTCTGAGTCCTTGAAACTCATGATTGATTCACTAGATTTCTAGCTTGATTCATCTAGAGAGACCTAGGGTTCTGCCATTGCTCTTGTCGTCATTCCTCCACTCTAGGTATACTCTTTGCCTTGTCTATTTTCACTATGCCCATAGGCACTAATGCCATACTTAGATGTCCCATAAAAACATCACCCATATCCTCTTGAAGCATTCTTTATTGAACTTACTCTAGTTGCATGAGATGGAAATTCTACTTTAAGTCATCTACCAAATTGACCTTCTATAACGCCAAATGCATATTTTTCCACATGGCTTATCAAACCCTTTTGTATCATGTCCCATTTGGCCACATAAATTACAAAAATTTGGTAGTGAGTCAAATTTGAATGAAATTCAAAAAGGTTTCTTAACTTGTCTCCTTACATAAATAACAGGAATTAAAGGATTTTTAACATCAAATCTAATCCTCACTCAAGCGGGTTGAAAAATATATCCCCCTTCATCACCCAAATCACATCTGTAACACTTCCCCCAAAAAGCTTCCCACCTTTTTAATAACATGACTTGAATACCATTCCAATAGCATTCCAAACATCTAAACCCCTAGGTTTAAATGTTCTAGAACTAGTTCATTTGGAGAAAGCTTTGGTTCCCATCTTTGAAAAAGGAGCACATGTCCATTGGACCACATTCTTCTACCTTTGGCACATCAGCCTCGCAAGCAAACTAAAAACCAATAATAAAAAAAAAAAACATTTTGCAATTCTTTAAATTCAACTCTCTTCATCAGATCCCAACTCTTTTAAAAAACTGAGAACATGGCATTAATATTGATGACCTTATCAGTGCGAAGTCTACCCAATCTACCCAGTATACTATACTGATGGCTGGTATTGACCACATCCTCCACATCCAACCTAGAACACGGTATTAATATTGATGACTTTATCAGTGAGAAGTCTACCTAGTCTACCCAGTATACTATACTGATCGCTGGTATTGACCACATCCGCCACATCCAAGTCCACAAGAAAATGAGTGTTTATGAAGGCTCTTTCATGGATAGCAATCATGAAAGGGAGAAATCAGACAGATAAAGCATGATTAGGATAACAAACCTATAGTAGATCTGTAAGTTGTTAGGGTTTAGCAATGACAAAAAAACTTGCCCATGTTTGGCTAGCACTCATTTCGAAAGGAAAAAGAGGCTAGGGTTGTAAGCATGAAAATAATTATTATGAAATGATTAATTTGACAGTTTGCTGGTTACCAACTAATGTATTAATATTAGTTTTATTTTATTAGCTAGTCTCTATTTGACATGGCTTCTGAAACATTGTTTTTGGCTTTGAAGCTCACAAAAAAGCTTACTTCTCTTAGAACTAAAATTAATCAAGCGTTACTTCTCTTATTTCTCAGAAAGCACAAAGTTGTAAAGAAGCTGAATCATAAATTAACCCAAAAAAGGACTTATTCTACTTATTTATGGCCAAAAAAAAAATTGATGACTAACATTATCGATATATGGTACTCTATGCTTAGACATTGTAGGAGATTTACTCGCATGGAATATATGGTAAAAAGTATTGCATCATTCATCCATCAAAATATTTAAAAAAAAAAAAAAAATGGTATTGAATCACATATTATAATAACTTCTATATTGCATTTGGAACATTACACACCACCACTTTTTGCCTCATCGACAATTTTAAATAAAAAAAAAAAGTTTACAAAAGCAATTTTGCTCAACCACTTCGGCTTTCATAAAAGCATGTAAATGATTGCGTAGGGAAAAATATAAACCCAAAAGAACACCTCCATGGAAAATGGACATAAAAATATGCGTATTATTAAATTTGAAGACAGTTCTGAACTCGTTTCCTCAATGGACCCCCATGAAAATTAGAGGGGTAGCTGCCAAAGCTTTCTCTGAATGAGCTAAACTCTTCTAAGCAAGATAATAAAACTAACGGGCACATAAAAGGGAAGAAGAAGAAGTGAAGGGATATAGACTACTAGAAACATTTATTCTCATTACAAGGGGAAATTTCCAGTAAAATGAATGTGGTCCAGGGTACGACGTAAGCCATATTTATTGACAGCAGTATTAGCTGCTCTGAATCCTCCCCCGTATGCTGGAGAACCATCATTGGCAATTTGGTGCAAGAAAAACTCACCAAGTTTATTTTCCACATTAGATTTTGCACCTTTCTTTGAAGATGATGATGATGATGAGGAAGCTGCTGATGTCGATGGCATGTTTCTAAATCCTGGCATTACTTCTGATTCAAGCCACATGTATGAAAGAACCTGACAGATACCTTCTTCTACCTCGGGATTCAGATTACGGTAGCCTGCATTATTTAAAGGTATATGAAAATAAGTAGAGTTATAGAGATCAGTTGAAGGAGAAAATTTTGATAAGTATGCTACCTTTAAGGCGTAGCCAAGCATGCATCAACTCATGGGCAAGAATAGCACCTGTTAGCAATCTGCATTAAGAAAGGACATTGGAAGAGTGAGAAACCTTTCAAAGAAGATGGAATTTTTAGACAGAGCACCAAAATTTTGTCTCTTAAACTTAGTTCAGCATGCTTTAAAAGGGTTGAGCTTGTGGTCTCCAGTGATTGTTATGTAAACCACTTCGAAAAGAAGGGCTGTACAACTATTATAGCTCACCCAGATGCCAAAAGAAGAAAGGAAAAAACAACAAAATAATAAAGTATGATAGAAACTGAATATGCTAATATAGCCATTTAATATCACCTTGGAAGACCATAGAGAACAAGAATGGCTGTAACTTCACATCTTCGAGTCAGCTTTTGAGGATGGGTTCTCATTCCTATAAGTTGGTGGCCCCCAATTCTTGGTCTTCTGAGAATCTGATTTTGGTAAAGTAGAAAAACCAAGGGAAGCATAAGATACCTTTAGTAAATCTCTGTATGAATTATTTAAGATCTAACAAAGAAAAAAAGCTAAATAGGAATATTTCTGTTCTCATACACTGGTGACAGTCTGCTCCTCAGAAAGGCATAAACCCCTTGTCTCAGGCATGTGATGGAGGCCCTGAAAAGAACCAATCATAGATCAGACTTCTACAAACCAAAAAGCTCATATTTATAAATATGACATAGTGAAAGTTAATTTTACATTCTTCTCTCCAACAATAGCTTCATTAAGGGCTTGTCTTTCAACCAGGAGCATTGGAATTTGCTGATCCAGTTTCATGTTCATCCCTTCAAAAAAATCTCTGATGGCATGGTAAAGAGGTTGACAATCACCGGTATCCATAATAGCAGATTCCATGCACTCCAAGCACAAACTTCGTCCATCTCCTAGGGAAATGTATCTTGCATCCCAAGACTTAAAAGAGGGAAAAAGGAAAAAGAAAAAGCAAAAGGTTAAAGGAGAATAATTCTTAAATCTTAAATTATATTATTGTATTACCTATGATCAATTGCAACAGCTAAGATTACTACCTCCAAGCGCTCGCAACTACAGCAACGAGCTGTCTTGTCCTGTTCATGTGAAGGACAGTATTTTTGAGACCAAAATGGATGGCACCTATACTCAATCAAACCATCTTTATTTGTTGGAATCTGAAAATTTGTGAAATCAAATCATACAATTTGTAAATATATTTATGGAAGAAAAAGAAGAAACGAAACATGGAGGCAGCTTTTAATTCAAGACCACCATAATGATAAATTAAGTGTCAATGATACTTACTTGAATCTGTATGATTGATAACAAAAGGGATAGAGGTTTTAGTATATAAATGAAATTGTTGGGACTTGAAAAAAAAAATTTATCAGTTTCAAGCAGGATATTCAAAAGCCTTGAAAAACCTGTTTCCATATCCCATTGAGGTAGCAAAGTAGATTCAAACCATAGGCACTAGAAGGTTACTTAAAAAAACATATTAATGGCACCAGCATTATAAAATGTTCTTATGAACAATCGACATTAACATTCTGACTCAATCATGAACAAACCATGGCAAGCAACAAGGTTAAGAATAAATTATATAGCAAACATTACTTACAAATCGGAGGCAAACTTCACATTTAGGATGAGCTAGTTCCTTGAAACAAGTCTTATGATACGGGTCCCTTCCTGACAAAGAAAACTTGGTTCAAGAGGAAAAACCAGTAAGAACTAGATGAATCAACATCCTCACTAGGATGATTAATTTATGTGTGACTATGAAAAAACGAAACGTGAATAAATCAGTGAGCAAACAACGCAGAAGGAAATAAGAGCAAAGTCAGTTCAGTTCAATCTTAAATGGAAAGAGAAAAATAACAATAAATTTAAGAGAACAAGAACAAGGAAGTACCTCACTCTCAGTAATTGGCTGACGACATAAACTACAGCAGAAGCACTGTGGATGAAAATAAGAACCCATGCATCCTAGATAATTACCATATATTATTTCATGCTTACAGCCACCACAAATTCTGCAACAACCAGCAAGGAAGTACATTATCACTCAAATTCAAGGATGCAACAGTCATGAGGTTTAAACTTGCATTTGATTCTTCCTCTTTCCTTGATAATATGAATATGTTATAAAAGAGTTCCTTTCGTCCCTCGGTTGAACATGAAATGGTATTTCACCATGCTATGTGAAACCCAGGTGGTCCTCATCAAATCATGAAAAGAACAATAAAAACTTTCTAGATAATTTGTCATACAACCAAAAGCCAAAAGACAATTAAATGAATATAAAATGAACCAATTAAAGACTTAGTAGAACACAAACAAATCATATTTATTAATATATGGATTTGCACGATTTGTGTTAACTCTCATAGAATTCAATTTTCAAAGATAATTAAAGAGTGAGTGTGTGTGTGTGTGTGTGTTATGATCAACTGACACAATCCTTCCAACTCAGATTTAGGTGGTAAACAAGTTGAGCATGACTTTTAATAGACTGGTGAGGTAAGCCCAGGAATTGTTGTGCAAGAAAACTCGTTGACTTATTTTTTGAAATTATCTGGTACAAAAAGACGGTTTAGTAGGCCAGAAACAACAATTTCTAAATTTAGCAACCCCTGATATTTGACATCCACACCCAAAATCTAATTAGTTTTCGATCAGAAGCTGCATTAAACCACAACTGTGCTTAGAAATCTTACTTGTATCCCCATGGGTGAGATTGTGGAGGCACATGTGGAGGATACAAGGGTGGATGCAGGTTATCATGAAGTGACCCAGCAAAATCTTTATCCTTTTCTCTCTGCCATCTATGTCCTGGAAGAGAAAAAAGAAAAGGCAGAGAGAGAGAGAGACAAGGAAACAGAATCTTCAGTTATGATTTTTGTGAATATTACATGCATATATATATATACACACACAAAATTACACATAAACACAAACATAAGTGCTTGCAGATAGAGAGAGAGTAGCATTTGTTTCGACTATGGTTTCTGAATATTAGAAACATACCACTTGGTCTCTTGAAATCTTCAGCCAGAGACAGCGCAATTGCACGGTCTAATTCATTTCTCTCCTTCTCAGTTCTAGAACGATCATCCTGATGAAACTAGAATGACTTAGTAATAATTCAACTTATTGTCAAAGCAATTTAATGTTGTGAAAATCCAGTCATTACAAAAACATGAACATTAGAAATAATAGAGGACATTTGAATTCAGATATAAATCCATGTCTTATACATAAAAGAATTGTTACTCAAAAGGAAAAACATAAGATTTACAGAATGAAGTGAAAATGAAATGGTGAACATGATGAACTAAAATGGTTTCAAAGCCATGTAACTTCCTTAAATCAGAACATATTCGAAGAAAACATGCCAATTTATTCCATAGAGAAATTGAAATTTTGTAATCTGAAATACAGCAGAAGTTGATGCTGTCTTTCAGTTTCATTCCAAATGTTATCACCAATAAATTTGCCTATATGATTATAAACGGGACCACCACACACCCCCCCCCCCCCCCCCCCCCAAAAAAAAAAAAAAAACTCACAAAATCAGTCATGCTTCTGTTAATGCAACATAATGTGCACAAGATAGTGGGGGTGAAGACAACAATAACAATCGTGATGAGAAAATAGGATAACAATAATGAATTTCAAACATAATGTAAGAGACGTAATAAAGAATAAGAAGCTTTAATGATAAATAGAGAGAGATTATTCTAACCACTGATCTAATAGGTGCGCGCCAAACCATGTTTTCGTCACCAATGAACTGCGGATTACGGCTGCCACCGCCACCACTTCCTCCTTCTCCTCCTCTACTAGACCCACCCTTGAAAAGCTTACTCAGCCATTTCATAAAGCGTGATTTCCTCTCTGTGTATGAAGAAACAAAGTTCCCTGCTTACCCCCAATCATTTCAAAACCAATCCAAAAAAAACCCACACAAATTTTTTTTAATAAAGTAGCAAAGTTTAAGCCAATTTTTTCACCAACGAAATCAACAAAATCAACTCAAACATACCAAAAAGAAAAAAATAAAAAAAAAGAAGAAGAGAAAATCGATTTGATGTGGAGCTCAATCAACAACTAAAGAAAAACATAACTTGGAACATGTTGAAACAGGGTCTGCAAGCAAGTTGCTGCAGCGAATTAGTAAAATAGTAGCGGAATTGAAAATAGAAACACATTGAGAAAGGAGAGGGGTTAGTACCGTAAATGCATGGCTGAGAGAGATGGTTGACACCTGAAGGAGCCATGGCGATGGAAACCACTTATTATAGAGGCTTCTTCGCCGGAATTCGTACAAACCCGCAAAAGGAACAGCAAAATTTGAAAAGGACGGCACAGAGAGGGACAGAGCGAGAGAGAGGGAGAGAGCGAGGAGAGAGAGAGAGAGAGAGAGAGAGAGAGAGAGGAATTAAGTGACGTCTTGAAAATAAAGGAGGAGGAGGAGAAGAAGAAGAACAATGCATCAGGCATCGTTAAAATTTTCTTTTTCTTTTGTAGAAAATTTAAAAAAAGAAAAGAAAAAGACAGGAAAGAAGTTAAGAGAGAAAAAAAGGAAGAGAATCTCTGAGAGAGAAAGGAAGTGATTTTAGAGAGAGATTCTTGGCTTGGAAAGCAATGAAGAAGAAAAGTGATTTTAGAGAGAAAGGGTGGGGGTAAGAGGGGAATCTGCTGAGGCGGAGGAATATTAAAGTAACGGTGGACGACAGCCTCTCATTGAGAAAGAAAGATTAAGATGCGCTTCTTGCACTTGCACGCATGTCTCTTCGGACATCCAGTTTGCGCGCCAACAATTGTTGTCTCCCTCGAAACTATTCGGTAATATGTACCCATGTAGATTTTGAGGTGGTATTTACATCCATAAAGAGGTTGCCATATGTCAAATATTCAGAAGTCATTTATACTGTCCAGCCGAGCAAAATAACGCAGTGCTAATGCCAAATAATAAGAAGAAAATTTAGTGGTTTATTTCCGAAACTAAGTAATATTAAAAAATTTATAAAGAAATTATTTGGGCTTTAATATTAATTTTTCAAATTAATATTTTTGATTTAATTGAAATATTATTTTTGGAGATTAATTAATTGGCATTAGTCTTGGAGATAAGCAGTTACATGATTTATATGTGTTTAAATTGAAATTTTGAAAATAGAATTTGCAACAATCCCATATCTACAGCACATAAAGCAGTTTAAACCACCCACTTTGAAGAGATATATATATATATATATAGATCTCTACATATAACTATAAGACTCTAAATTACTTAGTTTATTCTCATTAATATCTATTTTAATTAGTTAATTATTCTTAGTTGAAATTTGATTTTATTTAAGTCCTTTAATCATTAAGCAATTAAATTTTTGTTGATTATTTTATTCCCCAATAATCAATAGTTAGATTTTTTTTTTTTCAAATTAAACTGTTAGAGATTTAAAGTGACACGCTTGTATACAAAGAAAAAAACATATTACTGGAAATTTTCCCAACATATTCAAACTATTAATTTTCCAAATTAATATTTTTGATTTAATTAAAATATTATTTTGAAAATTAATTAATTAGCATTAGTCTCGCGTTGATTGAAGAGTAGAAATTCATGTGATTTGCACATGTATAAATTAAAATTTTGAAGATGGAATTTGCAACAATCACGCATTGGAAGCACATGAATTAACTCAAAGTTTTCTACATATATAAACAGGAGCTTCATTAGTTTTAAGGACATAGATTTATCGAACAGCTACAAAACTATAGATTAATTAATTTATTGTTATTAAAATTTACTTTAATTAGTCAATCATGATTAGTTATTCTCAGCTGAAGTTTTATTTTAAAAATTCTTTAATCATAAAATAATTGAATCTTGTCGATTATTTTGTTCTTCAATAATCAATACAATTGTCTGAGCAGTTTAATTCAATTGACTAATATATTTTTTTTTTTGAATTGTTACAAGTTTGAAGTGACATATTCGCATATTTAGGAGACAACAAATAGTTGGAATTTATCCTAACATATCTTTTTGGCATGTTTGGTGGGGTAAAAAGATTTCAACCGAGGATAATGATATAGACTTGAACAAAATGTCTTTGGAATTTAACATTCATGATAGCAATAAGGAGGAATGAGCCAGCAAGACTTACGACCCAACATATATGTCCACCCAAGAATCAATTCATGAGCTATCCCAAGACTTAGAGGAGGGTTAAAAGAAGATAGAAGTATTCCACGAGGCCTAGCAACGGATGATGGAAGGCATTATGAATTTGTTGCATCAACAATTGTAGAATACCCAAGCCTCGTTGGGTGGCACAAAGTCAATCATTGGCTAGAAAAAACTAATGCAAGCACTTTCGTTTATACTTAAGGGCAACACATTAAGGACTAATGCACCAATCTTTTTGGCTAGGATGAATAGAAATGACGGATGAAAGATCATACCAGAATGATAATTCTAACCTTATATTCCCTTACAAACCAAGAGCCCAATTAACATCGGAGGATATGTTGAGAACCCAGGCCAGAACATCAGAGATGATCAAAAAGAGAAAATTGTATAGGCCCCTTAGGCCATACCTCATGCAGTGTAGGCTTTTCAAGTTGCATTTTTTAGTGTGTAGGCCCAACATATTGCATGTAACAGCAATGGAGGAAAAGTAGACTTCAAGCCTCATGTCTTCTCACCCATTTGTAATGAAGGTTAATGAAGACAAACACTATTAGGCTGACTACCATGGCCCAGCATGGAGACAAAGATAATGTTTGAAATTTGATGAACAAAAGCCATGTATGTACAAGGAGGCCATTGAGACCATCATCTAGGAGATAATTGACTTTACATTCAGAATAGTTGGTAGACCATCATACAGAAACCCTAATCCAAGGCTATTGACCGGATAGAATTCCTAAGGGGATTTAGGTTTATTGAATTCACCTTATTTTTGTGTGCAAGGAATTAGTCAATTATGGAGCATATAGGCCGCTTCACTATCCAGTATGGAGAAGTTGCATTAATGCTTTTTTGAAGCTCTAATTGCAAATTCTTTGATAGGTTCTACTTTCTCTTGGTGCAATAACTTGCAATCAAATTCAATCCATACTTGGTAGGAATTGGAGCAGAAATCCACAAGAAATTTTAAAGGATTGAGTCGAAGTTCTCCATGGCCGACTTGTTAGGTGTGTGTCAGATGGAAGAAGTCGGTGAAAAACTTCATTGTGCGGTTGAAGAGAGCAAGGATTAGATCGTTAAGCTGGCTCAAGGTGGACTAAATTACAAACTCTAAAAAAAGTTCAAAGGAACAAGAGTTTCATGACTTGTTTGAGCTGATCCCTCGGGATTCTTGGTGTGAAAGTATTCTAAAGGAGGAGTATCAGAGGAAGAACTTGTCCTGAGGATCATACTATAGAGACCCCAACACTAAAATTTATTTGATCGACACTGAAGATTAGGAAATTGAGGACGTTGCCTCCAAAATTGATGACACTAAAGTAGCGAACACTAGGATATATGTCTACAAAGCTCTGGGTAAACCAACAAGGAACCAGACCTCAATTTGTCATGGATACAAAGAAGAATCAACTCGATTCGAAGAAGGTCTATAGTTTCGACATCTCAATGGCTGACCAAATTTTTGACCATTTGCTTACTGATAAGGTAATTAAATTACTTAATGGTCATATTTTGCCAACAGCTGAATAGATGAAAAAAAAAAAAAAAAAAACATACTGCAAGTGGCATGGTATGCTGACACAACAGACTGTCCACTATCAGGTGTTTCAAAATGCTTTCCAAGTACTAATTAACAAGGAGACCTTGAAGTTCTTTCAGAAAGGGAAGGATATAATTAAGGTTGATAGCAATCCTTTTCCATCAGCTAAAGTGGACATTTTTTGTCCAACATTTCAGATTTGAACAAACTTAGAGTCAAGGTGGATCTGGGACAAACATCATCTGGTAGAATATGGAAGAAGCACGTCAAGCTTAAAGGGGAATATATGGCTAAAAAGGCCAAATCATTTCCTAAGGTACCTGCTTTGTACCAATTCTTAATGAGGTTTATCATGCAAGCACTCAAAGATAGAGTCCTAAGTCATTGAAGTTTCCAACTAGACCAATTACAAGACCTTTAGGAAAGAGGTTTGAAGAAGAAGTGAATGGTTTTATCTGGGAGTGCTTATCAATTAAGAGTGCAGAGTTTTGCTTAGGAAGAATTAAAATTAGCAACAATATTGAGCATTGGAAGCAGCGGATATGAAGGTATGAAGGAGACCAATGTTGGGGGCAATTTGGTCATTTTTCAAGAGCACGATGACATGGCACTTTGATAACATGGCATCCTTGGACATGTAGCATAACATGTGATATCTAAGTGGCTGTCCAATATGGCTTGAAAAGAAAGAAATTAGCTTATTTCCTCTTTAGGCCCAATTATGTATCTTACTCGATCACCAAGATATTTGTTCTCCAAGTTATCCAAGTTTTACAATTTTAGTCTTATTCTGAAACTAGGAAACTTTTAATTTTTATTATGTTTGTAGTTATTTTTTAGCTGGATAATTAATTGTTAACTAGTTTCCTAATCTTAATTTGTTATGTAATTAGTCACTTTCTTAAGCTATATAGGAATTGACTAGCCAAATTCAAATTAAGAAATGAGTTAGAATTTAGGGTTTTGGAAAACAAGTTTAGTTTCCTAATCTTACTTGCATGTACTTTTGACTATAGAAAGGATTTAATTTCATTAAAACAAGAACTTTTGATCTTTAGCAAATTTGATACTTTTAAAAGTTAAACCTTTTGGTTTTTTAACAATTATCCTTTGAACTTTTATAACTTAGGAATTAAAGTTTAATCCTTGACTTATCAATAGGGTATTTCCACAACCTTTTTGCGGTGTCATTCATTCCACAAAACCTAAATCAAATAGACGATTGAGTATTAGTTTGTATGAATCTAGATTGGATTGCTTAGGCTCGTATCAATTTGGTATCAGAGCATGGTTTCTAATTTTTAGGTTTGATTATCCTTTAATTTTGATTTTTTGTGTTCTTGCTGCAATTTAGCATTAGATTAGATTTCATTCTCATTAGTATATTTCTGCTAGTTTCTTCATTATCATCAAATCTGAAAAAAAAAATTTCTTCTTACGTTAAGTTTTGTTTGAGTTTGAATTTGTTTTGGTTTTCTTAGTATCAATCTTTGTTTGGGTTTGAAATTTTTGGTGTCCTTGTGTCTGTTCACTTAAAAAAAATTGATTATTGTCTCCTAATCTTGATTTTTTGCCGAAATTGCATCAGTCATTCTTTCTGAAGAATTTGGTTGTTATGTGGTCTTTTCTTGTTGAATTCTAGTCATTAACTTTGCATTATCATCATTGTATCCTGATAAAAAAAAAATTTCGTCAAATTGCATTCTAGCCAAAATACATTAGTGGAATCGAATTGAATTAAAACTTTATCCATTGGTGTAATTTGTGAATTGTGTTGAATCACTTAGATTGAGATTGATATATGATGATATTGTTGCTGCTGATTTAGCATAAGGAAAAAAAAAAGTTAAAAGAAAAAAGGTGAAAACCGAATCTATTGTGAACATTATTCTGATCTTGCTGCTGGTTTTGATTAACATATATATTGCAAATTATGTGATTTAGGTTTGGCTAGAAAAAGGAGCATTAAGCCTTATGATTCAAGGAAACAATTAAGGCCGAGTTAAGATATTGTTTTATTAATCTTTGATTCCTGGGTTTAATTGATTCTTTGTTATCTTAAATTGTCTTTTTCTATCTAAATCACTCGTTATTTCTAGATTTGCTCTTGTGGTCATTTTGTTTCAGTTTTTAGGTTAACTTCTTTCATTGGTCGAAACTAGTTTTCTAGTATTTGTGTTTTTTTTTTTTTTTTTGCTTTTTCTTGTTATTCTAATTTAATCAATCTTGTTGATAAGTTAATTGGACCTAACTTTTAGCTTAGTATTGTTTGGGATCTAGTTTGCAAAGAACCAATAGATTTGACTAAAAGAGAAAAAAGGCAAGAGAGTGTGAGATCATTAAAGGGTAAAAGCAAAATTCATGTGCAAACACAAGTGCTCAAACCTTAATGAAGTGAAACACATGAGGGAGTGAAATTGTAACTAATCTTTTTCTAGAATAAATGGCACAAAAATAGATTTTGATCCAAGACTTTTACAAACTCTAATTGGTAACATGGCTGAAAAGCTTAAGGTAGAATTTAAGGCTAAATTGAAGGCGGAAATAAAAAAGTTTATGGGAAAAATTACTAAAGTCAAATCAAGAATGGATGCTTCCGTAGAACAAATAGCCCCACAAGTTGGAAGAAGTAAGGGAAAAGGTATGCAAAAAGATGGACATACTAGTAGAATCGATGGAGATGGTTTTGGAGATGGTTTGGGAGATGAAGACACTGATTCAACTAGTACAAGAAGAGGGAACCATAGGGAAGACAACGGGGGTATCAATTCATTCTATGACAAGATGGATCCCAACACTTACTTTGAGTGAGAGCAAAGAGTTGAGATGGTTTTTAACTGTCACGATTACTTGAAATCTAAGAAGGTCAAGCTAGTGTGGAGTTTTTTGACTATGCTCTAAAGTGGTGGGATAAGGAATGCACTACTAGGAGGAGAGTGGCCAAGCACCAATTTCAACATTGGGAGAGATGAAAACTTTAATGAGAAAGAAGTTTGTACATAGCCATTATTATCATAGTATTTATCAAAAGTTACAGATTTCTTCTTAAGAGTCAAGGAGTGTAGAGGAGTACCACCAAAAGAGAGAGTCTCTAATGTTTAGAGTTGATATGGTGGAGGACCGGGAATCTATAATGGCTCGATTTCTTGTAGGTTTGAACATGAACATTGTTGATTAAGTGGATTTGAACCAATACATGGATCTTGAGCAGATGTTGCATATGATAATCAAAATAGAGCAACAACCCAAAAGAAGGGATACCACACATGTATCTAGTGCACCAAGTCCTTGGAAACCAACAACCAATCCATGAAGCACCAACAAAACCAAACCAGATTCCAAAACAACTTCAAGGCGAAAAATAGAAGCTAAGTCCAAAGGTTCTACGCCATTCCAATCAAGTAAGTTTGATCTAACCCCTTCTCGTAATAGTGATATAATGTGTTTCAAGTGTCAAGACATGAGACATATAGCTAGCAATATCCAAATCGAAGGATAATGGCCAAACAAGATAGTGGAGAAGTAGAGTACAAGGAGGAGGATTCGAGTTACATTGAGATTTACAATGATTATGGAGACCAAGAAGAGCTGCCATATCAAGAAGGATTGAATTTGGAGGTTAGGTGAGCATTGACATTGTATAAAGATGAGGAGGATATAGAACATGAGAACATCTTTCACACTAGATGCAAAGTCCAAGACAAGGTATGTAGTATGATAATTGATGGTGGTAGTTGTGCAAATATTGCTAGTACTTTGCTTGTTGAAAAATTAGGTTTACTTACCCTTAAAAATCCAAATATCTATAGGTTACAATGGTTGAATGATAGTGATGATATAATGGTAACTAAACAAGTTAGGGTTACTTTTATTATCAAGAAATACATTGATGAAGTTTTGTATTATATAATTCCTATGAAGGCTAGACACTTGTCAATAGGCCGTCCTTAGCAATATGATAAGGATGCTTTGCATCATGGTTAAACTAATAAATATAAGTCTAATTTTAAAGGTAAAAAATTTGTACTCGAACCATTATCTCTTAGACAGGTACTAAAATATCAAATAGCCATGCAAAATTCAATAGGGATCCAACTTCTAATAAAAGTATATTGAACCCCTAGATCCTATATAATAGCCAAAAGAATATCCACTGATAGTTTTAAGATCTAACTTCTTAATTTGGGGATTATAAATCCGTATTTCAGCTTTACAGCCCCCTACTCGAAAATGGTGCAAATTAGGATTTCTTCTTGACCACAACTTAAAAGAAGTCTTAGGAACAGATTTACTTGGTATTTGATTCAAAATATAAGCTGTTGTCCTTAAAGCCTCTCCCCACAAATAATCTGACAAACTATAATTTGCCAACATAGATTGCACCATATCCAACAAAGTGCAATTTTTCCTCTCAGTTATGCCATTACTCTGAGGAGTATCAGGTATTGTATATTGCGCATGAATGCTAAACGCAAGCTAATAAATTGCAAATGGCCTAGGTTCCATCCAGTCTCATCATATCTACCATAAAACTCACCACCTCTATCAGACCCCATAGCCTTCAGCTTCTTATTCTTTTGAGACTTCATCTTTACCTTAAACTCCTTAAAGGCAACCAAAGAATCTGACTTCTCACGGATAAGCTCAACATGTCCATAACAAGAAAAATCATCAATGATGATAATAAAATACCTATAACCACCCAAAGTAGTTGGTGTGAAAGGTCCACATATATGAATGTAGATTAATTCCAAAACATCTCCACACCTTGCTATCTTATCTTTTCTAACCTTGGAAGTTAGCTTCCCTTTCACACATTCAACACAGGTTGACAGGTCGGAGAAGTCAAGATTGGGAAATATTCCATCCTTCATTAACCTTTCCATTCTATGACTAAAAATATTTCCCAAATGCTTATGCCATAACATTGACGAATTATTATGAACTCTTGGATGTTTAGAAGCAACAATAGGGGCAACAACAAAATTATAATTGAAACCATTATTAAATAAATCAAGTCTATATAAATTGCAACATAAAGTTCCAAAACCAACAACTTTACCATCCTTATACATTTCAACTTTGTTATTTCCAAACAAAAAACTATAATCTTGACTATCCAAAAGAGAAATAGATAACAAGTTTCTTCTTATTAAAGGTACATAGGGAATTTTTTGTAATTCTAAAACATATCCAATGGCAAGCTTCACTTGATTGTTCCCATGATATCCACCTTCACTCTTGAGCTATCTCCCATATAATCATGCTGCTCAAGATTGGTTGGCCCTCTTTGACTTATCATCTCTTGCAATGAATTAGTAACATGAATTGTTGCTCAAGTATCTAATCACTAAGTATTCATAAGCACATCCATAATAGTAGTCTCAATCATTAAAATATTACCTTTCTTTTCTAGCTTTCCTTTTAAATTCCAACAATCTATCTTCTTGTGTCCAACTTTATTGCAGTAGCCATACCTTTCATTAACATACTCTTTCCTTTCTCCTATCTAATAAGTGCCATCCCTCGGCCCTTTAGGCTTCATATCAGAAATCTTCTTCCTATTAGGCTTAAATGCTTGTCCAGGCTTGAGTCCTTGTTCCTTTTTTTGGAAAAACTTCTTGGACTTATCTATCTGATGTGATTCAGCAACAGATCTCGACATGCTTATCTTAATATCATCCTACTCCTTGACAAGAATGTCAATTCCTCCAAGTTACAACCTTCCTTCTTAGTATTCAAACTAAACTTTATATTATCAAACTGAGATGGAAGGCTTTTCATTATAGAATAGGTCAAGAACTCTTCACCAATGTCCATCTTAAGGTCCCTTAACTTATTATAATAATAAGAAAGTAACATAATATGGTCCCTTACTCCTTTAACTCCATCATATTTAATATTATTCGAAAGGTCAAAATAATGATACTTCTCATTCATATCAAACTTGATAAACTTCTTTCCTATCTCCTCAAGCAGTTCCTTTGCAGTATCAACCTTAGGAATACTAGCATATATAGCTTCATCCGTGTAATTCTCCATCATCATCATGCAGCACTTATCAGAATGCTTCCAATCCTCATAAAGTTTCTTAACCGCTGCACTACTTTCATCAGTTGGTATCTTTGGTAGATCTATCTCCAAAGCTAAATCCAATTTCATAAAGGTCAAATTCATAACTAAAGTTTTTTTCCACTTTTGATAATTTATCCCATTTAACTTTATCATGGTAGTCATTGGCAAAGAATTTGGGGTGCTATTAACTTTGAAAGTAGCAAACATAACAAGGCATTCAAAACATAAAACAATAACTATGTTCCAGCCCCTTAACATAAAGCAAAAAATATCAATATCATTATGGTTCTTGTAACACTAAAGATACCATTTCACTGTCCAAGGACAGTCAACCAAAATAACCACAATCAAATGCATTGAACCGAATCATTGACAGAGTAACTCAGAACTTGTGATTGGCATTCAATCAACTTCTACTACCATTCCAGGCGTTACATAAAGCAACTAAAACTATCGACAGGGTAGCCTAATTACCCGCATAAACCTTGGTTAATAAGTGGGAAAAAAATAACATATTGGCAATTCATGAAATAAATAAATATAAAATATCTTATTCGCTATACCAACATACATTACATTGGTACACATAACATAGGCAAAATAAGCCTCATAACAAGTGAGTATCTAAAATCCTACACTACTATACCAACTAGGCGCAAAGCCTCTTTAGGGAAAGCTAACACAATCCATTTCTCTAAACATAGATATTAATTTAATCCAAGAAATTTGGAATGGCATAAATAAGCAAATAAACAAATAAGCAATAGATAAATAAAAAATAAATAAATAACAATTTTTTTATTATAATATTAAATTATGGATAAATAAAAAAATAAGTTTTTTTTTTCTTTTATTTTTTTGGGGGTTCCTAACGTTAACATGATGACATCAGCACAGATGACATCATCATGCTAATGTCATCATAGAGGCCCACGTTATGCTAACATCATCATGTTGACATTATCGCTCATGCAATGCTAACATCATCGCTAACGTTAGCTCTGTCCCACGATAGGTCATATGACATCACGATGATGTCACACATCACGTCACGCTAACGTCAACATGCTGACGTTAGTGCCAAACAACACGTCATCTATCGTCGTGGTGATGTCAGCCCTAGACAACACATCTTCTGACCCATCTTCCTCACCTAGTCAAGTCAACGGGTTGACCCAGTTTCAGCAAAATGGGTCACCGAATAGATTTTTGACCTAGCTAGAAAGCACCTTTTTTATCGCTATTTCTGCCTATTGCTGTGGCGGTCCAACTGTTTGGCAATGGGCAAGTAGAATCCGACCTCAATTTTTGTGAATTTCAACTCAAAAGTAACGATTTATCATATTGAACATACACGGGTTCAAGAAAAGGGTTTTTTAATGGGTTTTACTAAATTTACTATATTTGTTTGTTTCATATCAAAATTAGGGCTAAAAAAAATATTGATTCCACACAGAAAACATGATTACAGAATACCCAGGTCAAAATTTATCAGAAATAACAGAAATTTTATTTTCGAGATCAAAAGACATATATTTATATATATATATATATATAATTTGACATAACAGATCAGCATAAGATTCTCATGATTCAAAGAAAGGCCATAAAAAAAAAAAAAAACGATATACACAAATCAATACACAGATCAATCAATGGCCAGTATATTTACACAGTCAATATAATCACAAAACACTATGGAATTTATTATGAACATTAACCATGCTTTGATACCAATTGTTAGAATTTATCTTAATTATGTGGATCTAAAATATATATAATAATTCCATTAAAACATAAAATACTAACCTTTAAACACAGCCATTAATAAGTTAAATATTTTAATCTTACAAACTAGAAAACAACGTAATAATATTGCCTATGGACACACTACCCTCAAACTAATTTCTAAAATCCTTGATCTCAAAAAATACGGCATGTTTTTGTTTACTTGCCCTAGACCTTTTATAGTTTGTGCAAGTCATACTAATGTGAATCCGTCCGTACCAGCACAACTGACAACCCGCTAGGTTGCTGACCCGATACGGATAAAGACCGGACTGATCACTAAGGCTCAAGCTAAGAGGTGATGTGATTCCGCCTGAGCCCACTCAACCGACAACCCGCTAGGGTGCTGACCCGATAAGGATAAAGATCGGGTCAATCATAAGAGCTCAAATTAAGAGATTTAAGGATAACCTGGGAGCATTTATACAGGGGGTAGTCAATTCTCAACAAAGCTTGTCCATACTAGAAGATACAAAGCCTATTCTAAGCATCCAAGTGGTGGAAGCCGATACGGACCTAGGTAGCAGTTTTGGTGCAAATATGGACAACGAGCAACATGAAATGGTTCCAACTCTTTATGAATTCAATACATATGTCTAATAGGATATGGAATTAAGTCAAGGCAGCTTCAAAGGCATTCAAAAAGGGGTTGTACGGATAGCTTCAAATTTGGCCTGTTTTTTTTACTGTATTTTGTGCTGGCTTTACTGTATTTTGCTGAGTTGGCTTTTTCTTCATCTTCCAAGCATGGGCAACGTGTGGGACTTCATATTGAGCTTATTTGGCATCCTAAAAAGCATATTGAAGCTGATTTAGAGTTCAAATTGGTCAAAGATTGGTCAAAGTCAACTTAGTCAAAAAGTTAGTATTTTAGTTTCCTAATTTGTTTTTACTTTTTGTTTTAGGAAACTTCCATTACTTTTTAGTTTTTATTTATTTATTTTCTAGAAAAATAAGTTTAGGAAAGTTATTAATTTATTATTTATATTGTAAATTAATTAATTCCTAATTCAAAATAAAGGAATTAATTAATCAAATTTAGTTTAGGAAACTTAGTTTAGGAAGTATTAGAATTCGGCCAAGTTTCTTAATTCCTATAGGTGGCCGGTTTTCCCTTTGTTTTTAGGGTTTTATTTCATGATTTTGTAGCCTATTTAAAGGCTTATTTTTCAATAAGAATGAAGCTTGAATTTTATACAGAAAATTATTTATGAGATTGAATTCTATTTGTTCTTTTGAACACCTAAAACACCATTAGTGAATGAGTGTTTTAGTTTGACTTATCAATAGGCCTTCCATCACCTATTGTGGAGTCTTCATTATATACCAAGGTTTCTAATCACAGGTTGGTTAGGGGTCAAGGTGACCATTAGAACTTGAACATAATTAGATCCGGGCTAATATAATACAGGTTTAGGAGCAGGTCGTCCTAGGTTCGTATCAAGAGGTTTAGGAAATAATTTTCTGCCTTTATCTAGGGGGTAATTCATTTTCAAGAGCACTTGTCCATACTCAAAGATCCAAGACCTATTTTGGGCATACATGTGGTGGAAGCCGATACGGATCCGAGTAGTGGTTTTGGTGCATTTATGGAGTTCGGACAATAAGAAATGGTTCCAAATCTTTATGAATTCAATAAATATCACTAAGAAGTCATGGAAACAAGTCAAGAAGGAAGTAAAACCAACTTGTACAGACAGCTTCAAAATTTGGTCGAAAATTGCTGTATTGCTTGCTGACTTTACTGTATTTTTCTGAGTTGGCTTTTTCTCTTTCCTCCAAGCAAGGGCAACGTGTGGGACTCTATAATAATCCTATTTGACATCCTAAAAAGCATATAGAAGCTGATTTAAAGCTCAAATTGGTCAAAGATTGGTCAAAGTCAACTTGATCAAAAAGCTAGTATTTTAGGTTCCTAATTTAATTCTACTTTTTGTTGTAGGAAATTACCATTACTTTTTTATTTTTATTTATTTATTTGCTGGACAAATAAGTTTATGAAATTTATTATTTTATTATTTTCATCGTAAATTAATTAATTCCTAATTTAAAATAAAGGAATTAATTAATCCAAATTATATTAGGAAAGGAGGAGACTTTCGACCATATTAAGATTCTTCATTGCATTGCTGGTTTTTCCTTTTTGTTTTAGGGTTTTATTTTTTTTCTATTAGCCTATAAAAGGGCTTGTTTTTGAGGAAGACCACACCATTAATAATATCCAGAATTTATTTTGTGAGATTGAATTTCTCTTTGTTCTTTTGAACACCTAAAACACCATTAGAGAGTGAGTGTTTTAGTTTGACTTATCAATAGGATTTCCATCACCTATTGTTGCATCTTCACTATATACCAAGGTTTCTAATCACAAGTTGGTTAGGGGTCAAGGTGACCATTAGAACTTGAACATAATTAGATCCGGACTAATATAGTACAGATTTAGGAGCAGGTCATCCTAGGTTCGTATCATTTAGTATCAGAGCCGAATTTTGTTTAGGTTTGATCTATCTTTATTTGCTTTATTTTTTTTTATGTTAATCTACAATTTTAGCATTAGGTTAAGGTTGCTTCTATCACCATACACGTTCTGCATATTACAAAAATAAAATAAAAATTCATTCCTAGTTGAATTAGGATTTCCTAGTTTTACCATATTTTTGTTTCCTAGTTGTTGGTTGTCTTTTATCATTGTTCCTGTTAATTTGGTTTTTAGTGATTTTTCTTTACTGTTTGTCTTAAATATTTGCATTCGTATATTAAAAAAAAAAATGAACAGATATAAAAAAAAAAAAAGCTGCACATTTTTATTCTTATTGTTGGAGGCCACAGGTTTGGTGAGTTTTTGCTGTTGGAATTTCAAATTTTGGTGCTGATTCTTGTTACTGCAGTTGTTTTATGTTCTGTGAGTGAAAAAAAAAGGAAGAAGAAAAGCCGAATTAAAAAAAATAAAATTTCAATTTGTTAGAGTTTGATTTGTTTGCTGGAAATTATTGGAGCTGTTATTTTGTTGATTATTTCAATATTTGGTGTTACTAGAGAATTATTTTTGTTGCTGGATATTTGAATTTTGGGTGTTTAAATTATTTGGGTTAAAATTAGTTAAAGGACTTGATACAAAAAACTTGAATTACAAGAACAACAACCAACACTATTCTATATTTTTGTTCGATTTGATTCTTGTTCGTTTTTTAAATTCATTTTCCTAAATATTATTCTTGAATCCTTAATCTCTTACCATCTGGTCAAGTTCTTGCTAATTCCAAAATTTTCCTTATTATTTTGCTTTATTTGTCTAGAAAGTCGAAAACTAGGATTTGTTAAATTCATCAGTATTGCTTGCTTTTTGCTCCTATGTTTGTTGATAAAATTAATTAAAAGATACTTGTAATCTAATTTCTGTTTTATGAGTATTTTAATTAGAACTTTGAGATAATTCATTGAGTGGGAAAAGGCAAGAGTGTGTGAGCTTAAAAGAGGGTAAAAGCCGAAACTTGTGTGAAAACACGAGTTTTGAGACCTTGTTTGAGTGAAAGACGTGAGGGAGTGATTTTTGGTGAGAATTTATTTTGTTTTGCATTATTTATACCAATATGGCAGAGTCAAGGATGAGAAGAGGAGATCCACATTTAAGAATTAATGAAGAAGAGTCTGTAGGATTCCATGGTGGTTCCCGAGCTACCGGGAATGGTGAGCAAATGGACATGAAGGCTATATTAGAGCAATTGGAGTAGATGAATGCCCAATTTGATAACATAGATCAAAGGATGGACAGGATAGAAACATCACAAGGAGGACTAAATATAAGATTAGATGCTCATGGAGGTCGAGGAGGCCGAGGGCAACCAAAAGAGGAATTTGGGGGAAGTAACTTTGGAGATGACTTGGATGAGGGGTTTGATGAAATTTTTGAACCTCAAGAAAGGCCAATTCGTGGGAGACCAGCAAGGAATGAAGATGATGATCTAGGGAATATCAAGGTAAACATTCCACCTTTCATGGGAAAAAGTGATCCAAAGGCATATTTAGAATGGGAGGAGAGAATAGAGATGATTTTTGGTTGTCATAATTATTCGGAGGCCAAGAAGGTGAAGTTGGTAGCAATGGACTTTGGTCATTATGCACTCCAATGGTGGATCAATGAGCAAAACACCCGAAAGAGAGTTGGTGATGACTTGATCACTACATGGCGACAAATGAAAGGAGCCATGAGGAAGCGATTCGTACCATCATACTATCATAGGTTGCTGCATCAAAGGCTTCAATTTTTATCTCAAGGAAGTAGGTCCATGGAGGATTACTACAAGGAGATGGAGATGCTTATGATGGGGCTAATCATGAATGACGATAGAGAAGCAAGGTTTCTTGGTGGTTTGAATAGTGAAATAGCCAATCAACTAGAATTACAACAATATGTGGAATTGAAGGAGATGTTGCATGTGGCTATTAAATTAGAGCATCAATTCAAGAGGAAGGGTGTAAGCTCACGGTTGGGGGGAGTTTCAAATATTGGAAGATCAAATCCAAGTGGCTGGAGAAACAATCCTACCTTTGAGAACAAGCCAAAACCGAAAGTTGGAGAAGAAAGTTCAAATCGGCCAAGGAAAGAGTCTAGAATCGAATCTGTCCAAGCACACAAAAGTGAAGGTAAATCTGATCCTAAACCTTCTAAAACTTATAAAATTGTGTGGTTTAAGTGCCAAGGACAAGGACACATAGCTAGCCAATTCCCGAATAGAAGAATCATGGTGCTGAAAGGTAATGGTAAACTAGAATCCGAAAGTGAAGAAAGTGATGCTGAAATCGAATTGGATGATGAAGAACTTGGAGGGGATGAGCATGAGGAACCCAAAACACTCCAACCTTCAAGCGCTGACTTGAGCTTAGTTGTAAGGAGGGTCCTTACTGTATACAAATACGAGGATCAAATTCAAAGAGCAAACATTTTCCACACCCCATGCGAAATTCAAGGTAACATATGTAGTATGATTACAGATAGTGGAAGTTATGCAAATGTAATTAGTCGCATGGTAGTTAATAAATTAGGCTTAACAACTATTAAACATCCAGAACCATATAGATTACAATGGCTTAATGATAGTGGGGAGATGAAAGTGAATAAACAAGTCAAAGTAAAATTTAACATAGATAAATATGTGGATGTTGTGTTGTATGATGTTGTGCTTATGCATGCTGGTCATATATTGTTGGGGAGGCCATGGCAATTTGATAAATATGCCATACATTATGGGAGAGAGAACTCTATTGTTTTTAAGCTTAAAGGCAAGAAGGTTAAGCTGGAGCCATTGAACCTAAAGGAGATTTTTAGGGACCAATTACAAATGCAACAAAGGAGGGAGGCCAAGAAGCTCAAGGAGGAAGCTAGTATGGCACCTACGGCTTCACCATCCATCCAAGAAGGTAAGTCTAAGTTTTCTGTCCAAGGTAAATCCTCTAAAACCCCGGTTGAGTGGAAAAATTTAAACAAAGCCGAGAGTGAAGCAAAATTCAATGAATCCATGAGTGAGAAAGGAAAAGAAAGAAAAGAAAGGAAAAATAAAAATTTGTATTTGAGTTTTGGGGATGTTAATAAAGTTATCTTGAGTAAGAATCCATTGCTGGTCATGAATCATAAAGATGCTTATTTAAAAATGTTTTTGTTTAGAACTTTATCTGCCTTGTTGAGAGCTTTACTTTGTGGAAATTTGAAAATTTGGAAGAGATTATTTGCTAACTTTAAAAAGTGTAATTTTTTCCATAATAAGCATGTATTTTTAGATTTTGGTGTGTTAGTGTTTGATCCAAGAGATTGGATTTGGTTTCACTTAAGAAAGGAAAGGTTTCCGAAGCAATAAAAGTTAAAGCTTATGCCTCAAGGGGATGTACTTTTTCAAATTTTAGAGCGAATCAATGAAAATGCCGACAAACTTTACATACTAGGTAAGTACAATGTAGTGCTACATTTAATGTTGCTGAATTATCTCCTTTTTATACAGGTGATGATCTTGATTTGAGGACAAACCCTTTTCAAGAGGAAGGGAATGATGCGAATCCGTCCGTGCCCACACAACCGATAACCCGCTGAGTTGCTGACCCGATACAGATGAAGATAAGACCGATCACTAGGGCTCAAGCTAAGAGGTTTAGGGACAAATTTACTGCCTTTATCCAGGGGGTAATTCATTTTCAAGAGCACTTGTCCATACTCGAAGATCGAAGATATGTTTTGGGCATACAATTGGTGGAAGTCGATACGAAACCGGGTAGCAGTTTTGGTGCATTTATGGAGTCTGGGCAGTAAGAAATGGTTCCATATCTTTATGGATTCAATAAATATCAGTCAGAGGTCATGGAAATAAGTCAAGGCAGAAGTAAAACCAACTTGTACGGACAGCTTCAAAATTTGGCCGAAAACTATTGTATTGCGTGCTGGTTTTACTGTATTTTTATTTTTTTGAGTTGGCTTTTTCTCTTTCCTCCAAGCAAGGGCAACGTGTGGGACTCCATAATAATCCTATTTGAAATCCTACAAAGCATATAGTATCTGATTTGGAGCTCAAATTGGTTAAAGATTGATCAAAGTCAACTTAGTCAAAAAGCTATTTTAGTTTCCTAATTTGATTCTACTTTTTGTTTTAGGAAATTACCATTATTCTTTGATTTTTATTTATTTATTTGCTGGACAAATAAGTTTAGGAAAGTTATTATTTTATTATTTTCATTGTAAATTAATTAATTCCTAATTCAAAATAAAAGAATGATTAATCCAAATTAGATTAGGAAAGGAGAAGACTTTTGGCCATATTAGGATTCTTCATTGCATTGCCGGTTTTTCCTTTTTGTTTTAGGATTTTATTTTGTTTTCTCTTAGCCTATAAAAGGCTTGTTTTTGAGGATGAACACCCCATTACTAATATCCAGAATTTATTTTGTGAGATTGAATTTCTCTTTGTTCTTTTGAACACCTAAAACACCATTAGAGAGTGAGTGTTTTAGTTTGACTTATCAATAGGATTTCCATCACCTATTATGGCGTATTTATTATATACCAAGGTTTCTAATCACAGGTTGGTTAGGGGTCAAGGTGACCATTAGAACTTGAACATAATTAGATCCGGGCTAATATAATACAGGTTTAGGAGCAGGTCGTCCTAGGTTCCTATCACATACTTACCCATTAGTTTTAACACACACAAAATAAATAATTTAATAATAAATATAATAATAGAAAAATATGGGTAAGTCAATGGGCTTATAAAGAGAGTTTGTTCACCAGCCCAATGGACCAACCGAAGTCTTATAGAGAGTGCATGACTGAGGGCCCTACTACTAAATAATAAACAATACAATCCCATTAATGGTATAAATGGGTCCTGCAAATGAGTAATCAATTAAGTTCACAAATATTTATTTATCTAACATTAACTTGTGGAATTGTTGTAGGAGAAAAAAAAAAATCCAATCTGCATGATCAATTTATACTTGATTGATTAAGGGCGAGCATATAAAAGAAACTAGATAGCATGGACAAACGGTTAAAGGATGAGTGCTTGAGAATGGTAATAATTTAAGTAGTGGCACATGGAATTTAATATCTACAAATAAAAAGAGTTTAGTACAATATATGTAGGTATATGAATTGGTTTTGCTGGCAGCATAGATAAATGAAAGCGAAACAGATTTAGAGATGAAAGCTTGCCTATAAAATGTGTATCCAATGTTTGAATTCTAGAAGGTGCAAAATTGGCTTGGGCAGAAGATTAATTTGGAGGTCAGTACAGATTTCATGGAGGAGGTGCCCTGGTTAGAAAGAATAGAATATGTATATATATTTACATGTATATATATTACATTAGTGTTGGTTTGGTGATTTATGATTTCGATGCAAAAGAAGAATCCAAAATTGCAATATATTTGTTTTAGGCAAGTAAGAGATATTTGGAAATTTTAGTCTTGGCATTGATTTCTTTGGGCAAGATAGAAATGTCAATTTTGAATAATTGATTCTAAAGATGTGTAAGATTCGGCAATGATGTTCATAGCAATTTAAGGATATGGTAGGGAGTAGATTTGGAAAGAATAATTGCTGCAAGGGCAAGGATCTAGTTTGAGAAAAGGAAATGATCTTGGCAAGTAGTTCCTAAAAAATATATAGCCATTGGCCTAAGTTTTTTCAAACTATTAATTCTAAAAAGGATTAAAGTATAAATCAAATTGCCAAGTGCAATATATTGCTTTGAAAATGAGAAGTCATGTGATTTGAACATGCATAAATATAAATTTTGAAGATGGAATTTGTAACAATCCAATATCAGAAGTGGATGATGTAACATAAAGTTTTCTATGTATATGAATTAAAGCTCCATTGCATTTGAGGATACACACATAGATCTCTCTACATATAATTGCAAAACTCTAGACTACTTGTTTATTCTCATTGGAATTTACTTTAATTATTCAATTATTCCTAGTTGTTCTTAGTTAAAATTTTATTTTATTTAAAGTTCTTTAATCATTAAGGCAATTGAACCTTTGTCGATTATTTTATTCTCCAATAATCAAGATAATCGTTTGTGTGGTTTCATTCAATTGGTGCATATATTTCTTTTTTTAAGTTGTTATAAGTTTAAAGTGGCACATCAACATACCTAGTAGACAACAAAATGTTGAAAAATTTTCCAACATATTCCAACAAAAGCAAACAAACAAACAAAATTATTAAATTATTTTGAAACCCTAAACCATAATTCTCACCTTCTTCATCTTGAATTTTATTAAACTAATGCTAGATTCACAATCTAATCTATAGAGTTTGATGAGAATCCGCTCGAGCCTGCACAATCTACAACCTAACTAGGGTATTGACCCGATACGAATGAAGACTGGGCCAATCACTAGAGATCAAGCCAAGATATTTAAGAAAAACCTGGAAAAATTTATATAGGGAGTAGTTCATTCTCAAAAGAACTTGTCCATACCCGAAGTTACAAAGTTTATTCTAAGCATCCGAGTGGTGGAAGCCGATATGAACCCGAATAGCTGTTTTCGTGCAAATTTGGACCCCGAGCAGCAAGGAATGGTTCCAACACTTCATGAATTCAATGAATATCATTAAGAGGACATGGAATCCAGCCAAGGAAGAATCAAAAGTATCTAAAAAGGACTTGTACGGATAGCATCTCAATTTAGCCAAAAATGTACTGTTTAGTCGTTGACTTTGACTTTCTTCTTGTTTGACTTATTCCAATCAAGGGACAACGTGTGGGAATCATTATTAATCATATTTGGTCTACATGGCATATGGAAGCTAATTTGGGCAACGTGGTCAAAGATACCTTAATAGTCAAACTAGTCAACTAGTTTCCTAATTTGATTTTGACTTTTTGTTTGAGGAAATGAGTTTTTTATTTGATTTCTATTTATTTATATGCTGGACAAATCAACTTTAAAAAGTTATTATTTTATTATTTTCATTGTAAATCAATTAATTCCTAATTCAAAATGAAGAAATTAATTAATCCAAATTAGATTAGGAAAGGAGGTGAATTTCGGCCAAGCTAGGTTTCCTATTCTTTGGTGGCCAATTTTACCTAGATAATTAAGGTTTTATTTTGTAACTTTTTAGCCTATTTAAGGACTTATTTTATCAATAATATTCAGTACATTATTCATATAGAAATTATTTTGTGAGAAAGAATTCTCTTTGTTCTCTTTGAACACCTAAAACACTATTAGAGAGTGAGTGTTGAAGTTTTGACTTATCAATAGGACATCCATAACCTATTGTGGCGTCTTCACTATATCAAGGTTTGTAATCACAGGTTGGTTAGTGGTTAAGGTCATTCTATTAAAATCTAAACTTAATTGAGATCCGGACTAATATAATATGAGTTTAGGTGAAAGTCGACCTAGGTTCGTATCAGAGTTGTTTGCCAAATATACACATATGATTATTGAATTGATTAAAATATTAGTATTACCTAATATGGATAAGCCAACTCTTGAAGGAATAAATGTAACTGAATATAAAACTATCAAGTAATAATATTTGTACACTTGATAAATAATTTAACAAACTAGATGTACCTTTAATATAATTCTTTTTATATATTCTATAGATTTTTACAGAACAAGTATTTACTAGCTAAATTACTGAAGGTTGATAAAGGTAAACTAAACAAGCATACTCATTCAATTTATTTATATTTTTTTCCTTTTAAAATATTATTTATTGGATCAAGCTATAGTTCGATTGTTGGATTAAAAGGCCCAATAAGAAAATCTTGGATTTATTATTATTATTATTATTATTTAAATTTTAAGTTACAACCTTTACATATGCTGTAGGTCCACTACAGGAACCACAATGATAGGAGACACAATTAATGCATCATGCAAAATAAAAGCTAATGCTTCATAAAGCATTACATGAAAAGCATCGGCTATTTTTTTTTTTTTTGACAATATTAATTAATGTTATGTTTGATTTATATGAAGCAATATGAAACAAAATAAGTAAAGTTGTTCATTTAATTTATTTATGTTTCATTTAAAAAAAAACTATTGTTTGAATTAATAATTTTTTTTATATTAAAATTTTTAAATTTAATACTTTGAAAGCTAGTTAGTCTTGGTTAATAAAAATATGATTTATTTATTTATTTTCAAAATGTTTCGCTGATGCTTCTCATGGGAAAAATGTCACCTACTGTTTGAATTTCTTACTTTTTATTTTTTGACACATTAAATATACCATTTGGAATATGAATGAAATATACTAAAATATTACAAATGCTTAACAATATACATGAAAATGAATAAAATATTAATCAAATTACAATTTCTTTAAAATTTTAAAATTATTTGTATTTTCCACCTACCTTTTCATTCATAATCGTTTGGCATCCGAAAATTGGCTTTAATATTTTAACAAAAAATATTTAGGCATGTTTATCGATCCCCTTTCTTTTCAACAACTACACCAAGGACAAGCCTTAATAGATGTTAGCCTTGGAAGCAATCTAAGAAGGAGTTGAAGAGTCGGTTTTTTGGGTTTTAACCTTTCATTTATCATTGCCATTGTCCCTGCCGTAACTAGCTGGTTTCTTCTTCTTTTGTCGCCGTCAGTTAGGTGGGTTCTTCTTTCTTTGTCACTGTTGATGATCTGTCATGGGTTTGTCTTTTGTCACCATCGCTGTTTGCTATCTTCTTCCTTCATCACCATTGGTTAGGTAAGTTTCTTTTTCCTTTGTTGCCATTGTTTAGGTGTGTGATACAAACCTAGGTCGACTCGGGCCTAAACCCGTATTATATTAGCTCGGATCTCAATTAAGTTCAAGTTCTTATGGGAAAACCTTAACCCCTAACCAACCTATGATTAGAAACTTGGTATAATGAAAACACCACAATAGGTGATGGATATCCTATTGATCAGTCAAAACTAAAACACTCACTCTCTAATGGTGTGTTAGGTGTTCAAGAAGAATAAAGAGAATTCTATCTCACAAAATAAATTCTGAATATTATTAAGGGTGTAGTCTTCCTAAAAAATAAGCCCTTAAATAGGCAAGAGTCATAAACTAATAAACCCTAAAAATTTAGGTTAAAACCAGCCACCAAAGAGAAAAGGAAACAAGTCGGCCGAAATTCACCTACTTTCCTAAACTAATTTTGATTAATTAATTCCTTTATTTTGAATTAGAAATTAACTAATTTACAATGAAAATAATAAAATAATAACTTTCCTAAGTTGATTTTTTCAGAAAATAAATAAATAGAAACAAATATAAGACTAAATTCCTAAAACAAAAAGTCAAAATCAAGCTAGGAAACTAGTTGACTAGTTTGACTAGTAAGGTATCTTTGATCAATTTTCAGCTTGTTTGAGCTCCAAATCAGCTTCCATATGCCATGTAGGATGTCAAATATGATTAATAATGATTCCCACACATTTCCCCTTAATTGGAATAAGTCAAACTTGCTTGAACAAGAAGAAAAGTCAAAGTCAGCGGCTAAACAATACATTTTTGGCCAAATTGAGATGTTGTCCGTACAAGCTGGTTTTAGATTCTTTTGATTCTACCTTGAAATGATTCCATGGCCTCTTGGTGATATCCATTGAATCTAAGAAGTGTTGGATCCATTCACTGCGGCCAGGGGTCCATATTTGCACTAAAACAGCTACCCCGGGTCCGTAACGACTTCCACCACTTGGATGCTTAAAACAGGCTTTGTATCTTCGACTATTGACAAGTCCTTTTGAGAATTAATCAGTCCCTGTATAAAAGCAGCCAGGTTTCTCTTAAATCTCTTGGGTTGAGCTTTAGTGATGGGCCGATCTTCATCCATATCAGGTCAGCACCCTAGCAGGTTGTCGGTTGTACGGGCACGGACGGATTCTCATCAGTGTGTTCGCTCTTTTTTATTGTCGTTGGTGTTCTGTGGCGGGTTTGGGTTTTTGTTTCATTTTAAATGTCGTTTAGCTAGGTTTTTTCTTTTTCTCATCGTTTGGGGGTTGTGGTGGATTTGAGTTTTTCTTCTATTTTAAATGTTGGCCGTGGTGGGCTCATCGATTGCTATCATTGCTGAGTTGCTGTGTTTGTTTGCTGGGTTGCCATTTGCTTGGTTGCTATATTACTGATTTGCTATTTGCTGTATTTCACGGGTTGCTGTTTGCTGTTTGGGTGTGTTTATTGCTGGATTGATATTTTGTTTGTGATTTTGCTTGAGATTGGGGTTTTTGTCATGATTTTGGTTAGAATTGGTTCTGTTTTTTATTTTGCATTGGATTTGGGTTTTGATTTTGGTGTCTCCTTCTGCTTGGAATTGGTGGCTTTGAAAAAGATATGCATAATTTTATTTCATTGGCTGATAATATGAAATTGATTCATTAAATGAGTTTGAATTGGATAAAAATATTCATTATTGTTTTATTATATGTTTATAATTTTAAATTAAAGTTATAGCCATTAGAATATGCGATGGAAATTTGAGTCATAACATTGACGATTTATATAAAAGAAGAGGACCTACATATTTAAATTTGCATAGAAACGACAACAGTTTATTTGTATACAATGGCTCACAATCCATTTGTTATACAGTTGCCAAGTGTGTTGAAAATGGTAATGAGGATGAATGTGAGAATGGCTATGGTAATATATATTTAAATTATTTTACGCTTAATTAAGTTGTACTTATTAAATTTATTAAATTATTACATTTGTTCTAGTTGTTTTAATTAATATTTTGGGCAATTGCTTTTTGATATAGATTTATGGATTCATTTGATGAACACGCCTTCCCGGATAATGATGACGATAAATCATTGTTAGGCTTAAAATATTAATGATTTTCTAACATATTTATAGCTTAATATTTGATAGTTTGTGTTAATTTATTATGGAAAGATACTTATTATGTATTTTTCTTAATCTAGGTGAAGGAGAAAGAATTACAAGAAAGCAACCATAAAAATGGATTCCTCAGGTCAAATTATGATGGAAAGCAAGATTTGAGCTCAAATGGACCAAGCATTGAAAAGATTCCAAGAAGATTTCTTGAAGATTTCATAAAGATTCTATTAGGAATTTCATGATGGAAGTGGATGTCATATGAATTATCACGATCTGATAATTTCAAATATCACATTATTTTTGGATTACAAGGTGCGAGCAAAAAGATATCATCATTTGAAATTTTGAATTTATAAAATGAAAATTCTAATTAGATCTTCACCATTGATTAAGATAGGGAATCAAGGCAATCCAAGGGCCAAAATTAGGATAAGTGATAATAATTGATTCATTTTTCATTAATGAGGCACATGTCATGTCACATGCTTCATTGAGAGTAAATTAGACTAATTGACTATTTTATTTAGAAGGAATTAGAGAAAAGGAAAGTAGTGGAGAGCAAATAATATCAAGTTTCTTTTTTACGCATGAAATTCGTCCAATCCTCTTGATGGTTTAAAAATTGTATCTTGCAAGACTCCCACATTGAAAATAAAAAGAGAAAAAGGTTCACAAGATCCTATATATATAGCCCCTACTTCATTGAAGGAAAAAATAGAAGTTTAGAGAGTTAATTAAAAGCTTTTAAGAGACTTGAATGGAAGCAAACCAAATTTTAGGAGTTTCTCTTAAGTTCACTTAAGGGTTATAAGGTTTTAAAGTCTTAGAGTTTTGGGAGATCAATTGGAGAGCTCGAAGAAGGCACAGACGTGGGCTTACTTGGGGAAGAAGGCCAGGGCTTGGAGAGCTTTTAGAGAATTTCTTCACTAGTTTTTATTCTCTTCTCTTATCTCTTTAATTGTGAACTTTATTATTTTTTTTATATAATAATTATGGTTGTTAACCCTAATTTATTAACTACCATTACTAATTACATTAGCACAACTTTCACTATCAATTATCATACTACATATGTTACTTTAAATTTCACATCGAATGTGGAAGATGTTCTAGCTTTGAATTTGATCCTCATCTTTGTACACGGTTAGAACCCTTCTTGCCACCAAGCTCAATTTAGCCCTTGAAGCCTTGAGTGTTTTAGATTCCTCATGTTCTTCATCTCCAATTTCTTTATCAACAAATTCGTCCACTCCCTTAGATTCCAAGTCTCCATTACCTTTCAGCACCATGATTCTCCTGTTCGGGCATTGATTGGCAATGTGTCCTCGTCCCTAGCACTTAAAATAAACAATGTCACGAGTTCTAGAAGGTTTAGGATCAGTTTTACCTTCAATTCTTGATGCTTAGACAGATTTGGTTTTGGCTTCCCTTTTTGGTCGAGTAGAATTTTCTTCACCATGCTTTGGTTTTGGCCTTGTGTCATATGTGGGATTGCTTCTTCAAACACTTAGATTAGATCTCCCACTGTTTGATACTCCTCTAAATCATGAGCTTATTCCCTCCTATTGATTTGTTTCTCAAGGTTAATATCCACATGCAACATTTCTTCTAATTCCACATATTATTGTAATTCTACTTGATTGGCTATCTCGCGATTCAACCCACCTAGAAGCCATGCCATGGTTGCCTCTTGATCTTCATTCATGCTAAACCTAATCATGAGCATCTCCATCTCCTTGTAGTAGTTCTCTACGGGTCTACTTCCTTAAGTTAATGATTGGAGTCTTTGATGCAGCAACCTATGATAGTGAGTCATTACAAATCTCTTCCTCATGACTCCTTTCATTTGGCGCCAAGTATTAATCAATTCATCTCCAACTCTTCTTCGAGTAATTTGCTCATTTGTTCACTATTGGAGTGTATAATGACCAAATTATAAAGTTGCCAATTTAACCTTCTTAGCCTCCGAATAGTTATGACAATAAAAAATCATCACCATTCGCTTCTCCCGCTCGAGGTAAGCTTCCGGATCACTCTTTCCCATAAATGGTGGGATGTTGACCTTAATATTTTGAAGATCATCATCTTCTTCTCTAGTTTGTCTCCCACTGATTGGCGTTCCTTTAAGTGCAAAAACATCATCAATTTCGTCTTCAAGATTATCTCCCAAATTACCATCCTTGAATTCTTCTCTAGGTTGTCCACAGCCTCCTCAACCTCAACCTTGGCCTCCATGTGCATCCAACCTTGTATTTGGCCCACCTCGAGAATTTTTCACTCTGTCCGATCTTTGATCTAGGTGATCAAAACAAGCATTCATTCTATGGAGTTGTTCCAAGATCGCCATCATGTCAGTAGGTTCACCTCCACTTCTTGTTGCTTGAGGATCTCCCTTGAGCCTAATGGATTCCTCTTTATTAATTCTAAATGAACCATCTTCTCTTCTCATCCTTGAATCTGCCAAGTTAGTATAAATAACACAAAAATTCTCACCAAAATCACTCCTTCACGTGTTTCACTCAATCAAGGTCTCCACACTCGTATTTGCACACTAGTTTAAGCTTTTAATCCTCTTTTAAGCTCACACTCTCTTCCCTTTTTTCACTCATAAGAATATCTCAAAGTCCTAATCAAAACACACATAAAATAGCAACTAGATTGCAAGTATGCCTTAATTTAACTTATCAACAAAACAGCAAATAAAACAAACAAATACCGAGTGAATTGACAAAACCTAGTCTTAGCCTATTTAACCAAAAATAAGGAAAATTTAACAAGGCAATTTTGGGTTTATCAAGAAACAAACCAAAATAATAAGAACCTAAAATTTCAAGGATGAAATTTGGAAAAGAAATTCAAACAATGAACAAGAAGCAATTCGAACAAAATATGGAATAGTTGTTGGTTGTAGTTTTTGTAATTTAAGTCCTTATCTCAATTCCTTTAACCAATTTTAATCCAAAAAATTTTAGCACTTAAAATTCAAATATCCAACAACAAATATTGAATTCCATTAACTCCAAGTATCATAAATTCACTTTTCCAACTCAAACAAATTTAAATTCCAAACTTCAACCAAAACCAGCCTTTTACATTTTTTTTAATTATTCAGCTTTTTTTTTTCACTCATAGAATATAAACAAAACTTTAGCAGCAAGAATCAACACCATAAATTGTAATTCCAACACAAAAAATTCCAACCGACCTGAGACCAAATTTCAACCAAAATAAATTGCAAAAATTTGTAGATTTTATGCAATATATTCTCAATTTTTTTTTTGAATATATGAATGCAACTAATTAAGATTAAAACAGCAAAAAAAAAAAAATCAACAATAAACCAAATTAACAAGAACAATGATGAAAAACAACCAACAAACTTGGAAGCAAAAAACAGTAAAATAAGGAAACCTAATTTGACTAGGAATAACGATTTTGAAATATATATTTTTTTTATGCAGAACTTGTGTGAACTAAGAACAATCTTAACCTATTGTTAAAATTGTAGAATAACACAAAAATAAATAAAACAAATAAGATAGATCAAACCTGAATAAAATCTTGGCTCTGATACTAAAATGACATGAATCTAGTTTGACTTACGCCTAAACCTGTATTATATTAGCCCAGATCAAAACACTAAGCTCAAGTTCTTATGGTCACCACAACCCCTAATTAACCTATGATTAAACCTTGGTATATCGCAGACGACACAATAGGTGATGGATGTCCTATTGATAAGTCAAACTAAAACACTCATTCTCTAATGGTGTTTTAGGTGGTCAAAGAAAACAAAGACAATTCTTTCTCACAAATTATTTTCTATAAAAATTCTAAGCTACCTACTCATTGAAAAATAAGCCTTTAAATATGTTTGAAAATACAAAATAAAGCCCTAAATATTTAGGTCAAATTTGGCCACCATAGTGGTTTTGCTTAATGTGGTCGAATTCCACCTCATTTTCTAATCTAATTTGGATTAATTAACTCCTTTATTTTGAATTAAGAATTAATTAATTTACAATCAAAATAATAAAATTAACTCTCCTGCAAATAAACAAAGAAAAACCAAAATAAAAGATAGTTTCCTAAAACAAAAAGTCAAGCTCAAATTAGGAAAGTAGTTGACTAGATTACAATTAAGCTATCTTTATCCAATTTCAAGCTTGTTTAAGCTCTAAATCAGCTCCAATATACTATGTAGGATGCCAAATAGAATTAATATTGGTTCCCATATGTTACTCTTGATTGAAACAAATAGAAAATTCTTACTCATCAAATTACAACAAAGCTAATGGCAAAAAGGTGCATTTTTGGCCAAAAAGAAGGTTTATACGCACAAGCCTCTTTTTTCAAGCTTTGCTTCTACCTTGACATGATTCCATGGCCTCTTAGTGATATCAACTGAGTTTAAGAAGTGTTGAACCCATTCTTTACTGCCCGGAGTCCATAAAGGCACCAAAACAGCTACCCAGGTCCATATCCGCCTCCACCACTTGGATGCTTAAAACAGGCTTTGAATCTTTGGGTATTAACAAACCCTTTGGAGAATTGATAAATCCTTGTATGAAGCAAGCTATGTTGTCCTTAAATCTTTTGACTTGTGCCCTAGTGATTGGCCCGGTCTTCAACTGTATAGGATCCGCACCATAGCGGGTTGTCGGTGGGTACAGGCAAATTCTTATCAAATGCTTATAATTTAGATCTTCCAAGTGAGTATAACATTACTGCTACTTTTAATGTATCTAACTTAACCCCTTTCAACGCAGGTGATGATTTGAGAACAATTCATCATCAAGAGGAAGGGAATGATGAGGATCATTATAGTAGCACTCAAAGATGAAGTCCTGAGCTATTAGAGTTACCAACTAGACCAATTACTAGAACTAGTACAAAGAGGTTTGAAGTAGCATTGACTGGCTTATCTAGGAGGTGTTATCATCAATATTGCAAGAGTTTTACTAAGGAAGAATCAAAATTGGCCACAATGTTAAGCAGTGAAGGCTGTGGATATGAAAGCTTGAAAGAAGATAATGTTAGGGGCATTTTGGTAATTTTTCAAGAGCATGATGATATGGCACCTTGATGACATGGCATCTTTGGACATGTGACATGACATATGGCATCTAAGTGGCTGTCCAACATGGCTTGAAAAGAAATATATCAGCTTGTTTCCATTATAGGCCAATTATGTGTCTTACTTTATCACCAAATTTTACAATTTTAGTTTACTTTGATTTTAGGAAGGCTTTAATTTTTTGTTATATTTTTAATTTTTTTGTTGTTGATATATTAACTAGTTTTCTGATCTTTAACTATCTTGTAATTAGTCACTTTCCTATACAATAAAAGAGTTGACTAGTTAAATTTAAATTAAGAAATAAGTTAGAATTTAGGGTTTTGAGTTATGAACGTATTTTGAACCAAGTTCTTTTTGTTTTTGCATGTATTTTGGCCTATAAAAAGGCTTCAATTTCATTAATGCAATAAGTTTTGATCTTTAGCAAAATTTAATACTTATGAGAGTTAAACCTTTTTGTTCTCTAACAACTATCCTTTCAACTTTTCTAACTTGAGAATTAAAGTTCAATCCTTGACTTATCAATGGGATAATTCAACAGCCCTTTTGTGTCGTGATTCATTCCATAAGAAACTGAATCAATTAGACAATCGAGTATTGGATTGTACGAAGCTAGGTTGGATTGCTTAGGCTCGTATCAATTATTCTCTTGGTTCTCTAAAAACTATTAAACTTATCAAGCTTTGCTGATGGCATTCAAACCCTAAACTTGTCAATAGATTTTTCATTCCCCATTATGGGGTCATGCCTATACCAAAGTTCTTATTGTCACTTGAATCCTCTTCCTCAGACTTTACTTCTACACTCTCTTGTATGACCATTATCCTGTGATTTGGACATTGGCTAGTTATATATCCCCTGCCTTGACACTTGAAACATATTATATCATGATTATGAGAAGGGGTTAGATCGAACTTACTTGATTAAAGTGCCTTAGCGTCTATTTTCAACCTTGAAGTTTTTTTAAAATCTAGTTTGGCTTTGTTGATGCTCCACAGATTGGTTGTTGATTTCTAAAGGTTTGGTGTAGTAGATACACGTGTAATACCCCTCCTCTTGAGCTGTTGCTCTATTTTGATTGTCATATGCAACATCTCCTCAAGATCCATGTATTGGTGCAAATCCACTTGGTCAATAATGTTCTTATTCAAACTCATAAGAAATCGAGCCATTATAGATTCTCTCCCTGTGTGGAAATCAATGCTTGGCCAATTCTCCTCATAGTAGTGCATTCCTTATCCCTCCATTTTAAAGCAGAGTTAAGAAACTCCACACTAGCTAGCTTGACCTTCATAGATTCTAAGTAATTATGACAGTAAAAAACCATCTTAATTTTTTGCTTCCATTCATGGTAAGCATTGGGATCCATCCTACCATGGAATGAAGGTATTTTAAGCTTAATACCCCCATTTTCTTCTCCACGGTTTGACCATCTTTTACTAGTTGCAAAGATAGATATTTGGTGGTGCATGACTTGGTAGCAAGTTATGTTCAAGGCATGAGCATATGGCAAGCTAAAGACGTGCAAGTGCATGTGTGCAAAGGGCAAGTGTAGCAGAACCTTAGGTAGCACAGTGCAAACGGACAATGAAAGTGGGCATGAGTTTATTTCATTGCATATGTTGGCACACCAATGCCAACGGATAGTGCATGTGTAGGTACTTATTGGCTCATTGTTGCTTTAGGCTAGCATAAAGTGTGTAGCGAGTGGCTAAGTGGTGTACAACATGTGCTTGTTATTGGTCATATATATGCACACACAAGCTTGATGGTTTGAGTCCCTTGGTGTTGGTTTGATATTGGCTTGAGTTGATAGCTCTAGTGTGGGCTATGTGTGATACGTGGCTGCAGTAGTTAGCATGTTGGTGGATAGTTATGGACAATTATGGCTTGTTATGGTGTGGCACATTCATGAGATGGCTATGTGATTATGAGGCAATCTAGTGAGCATGCATGAAGAAAAGCACTTGATGATGTAGTTGCTGAAGATGTGGAATGACTTTGATGAAGGTTACAATTGACTTGTCATTGCCCCATGCTTTGGTGGCATGTGTTCAAAGACCCAAGAGACTTGTCATAATATATGGAACATGCTCGTTGGTGTCAACATGTATCCTAGGAGTTGGGGGTGTACTGCATGGTTTTTAAAATACTCGCAAGTGCACAAATCATGTAATAAAGTACTTTAGAGCAAACCAGACTTTTGAATCAAAAAGAATAATATATTATTAATTCAAATTAAATTGCATTATTGCATTATTAAATTGAACACTGAAATTGATTTAAATGAGCTAGTAAAATAAAACTAAATGAAATAATGCAAGAGAATTAAAATTGCAATATTTTAGGAAAACAAGTTTCAAGTGAATTAAGAGCAATGATGATGAACTAAGAACTATGGTCTAGTCACTAGCTAATCCAATCGATTAAAGATTATACAAGAATAGTATATGATATAAGTATTTGATAATTCAATCAATCTTGACCTATTAACATCAAAAATTGATTTCTTAAGTAATTGAATGTAAATACACTAGGAGATTACCAGTTTTCTCAAACTATTGATAAGATCCCTAAGTAAGTCCCTAAAGTTATTCATTTCCTTTAAGAACATAATTAAGTAATATCAGCACACTTACTAGGGGGCACAAGCATGTAAATTATTCATTGAACTACTATTTTGGCCTAGATTTCTCTAAAATTATGTAGCTTAATTCATGCATGGAGAAGATAAATCATAAAGCATTAAGAACTTATTGAACTATTTAAAGAACATAAATATTAAAAATACCATTAAAATAATAAATCTTATTTAATAAAAGTAAGTCTTCATAACTAGGTCTAAATTTTATATACCTAACTATGAAATTAGTTAACAAGTGGGGACCAAAAGAATGTACAAACACATAGAATGAATTATAGCGTCTCTTTCTTCTTTTATTGGCATGAACTAGCCTCCAAGAGGGTAAATTGGTAAATTAATTCATAATTCCACATGTGCTTGAAATTCATTTTAAAATTTAAATTAGACTTGACCTTAATTTTGATTATTGAATCTTCGAGATACATGATGATTTCAGCAAACAATATGCTGCCATATGGGTGAATTATAACCCTTGACTTAATCAATGGTGAGAGTTGAATTAGAATCTCTATGCTTTTTGTAAGTTTCCTTTTATTGATTCCAAATTTCAAAAGATGATATTGTTTTGCACATGATCAGGAATTAGAAAGCAGTGCGATATTTAAAATCATGAGATCTTATGGATTTATATAATATCTACTTTCATTATGAAATTCTCAATGGAATTTTTATGAAATTAAAAAAAAAATAGAAAAGAATCTTTTTGCAATGTTCCTAATGCTTCATTTATTTGAGTTCATCTTCTAGTTCCAACCATTTTTGTACCCATAGAAATTCCTTTTCATTATCCTACATTTAGAAAAGCACAATAATTCAGTAATTTTTCATAATAATTAAGCATAAACTAACAAACAATAAAATAATAAATAACATCAAATCATAAATATTTTATGTCTAACAATGGTTTTGGCTATACATTGTTGGAGTTTAAATTAAGACACCAAAAAGTGCATGCGCGGTGACGTTTGCTGTACTCTTGGTCAGATTCCTTGCTCTTGTGAGTAAAAGAAAAGGTTGAGGAAACACACTTTTGTTGGCTATGTATGTTCTTGTTATTACAATTGACATTGTATGTGCTTGTTATGTGCAAACCTCTGTGCGTACTCTGTTGAATTGGCTGACTATGGAGGGCATCCTTAGGCTGTGTAAGGAACACCAATTTTAGCCTTAAGTTTAACCCTGTAATAGTGGCTTGAATTTAAAACCCAGAAACTAGAGGGTATCATAGTGCAATCAAACAATCACTTTTTCAAGTTTGATTGGTTTAACCCAACTAAACAACAGTTTAGCAAATCTAATAGTTATGTTTAAAGACCTTAGTATATTATTATTTTCATTTTTTGAAATTTGTATAATATTATTAGGTGGACTTATAAGAAACTTACTATATAATAATACAATGATACTTACCAAATTTGTTTACTAATTTTTACATACTAAATAAGGTGGCTGTTGTAGTTTTGTATGTATATTACACTCACATTCTAATGGCTTAATATTTTGGAAATAATAGTAATTCAATATGATCATATTGATCTACAAGTGAGAATAAATGTTAACATAGCTATACATATATTAAAATCCATCGTTTTAGATTACATAAATTTGTTACCATTAACAAATTGCCATCTCATTTGGTAACCAAATTTAGTGGTCGCATTATTATTCATAATTTTATATATGTATTTTGTTATCCAGTAATAACAAAAGTTACGCGATTTTAGATACTAATTTTGTTTCCAAGTCTCATTGGGCTATTAACATTATTGTCATACTACATATTTGAGATACATTTTTTAAGGGGTTACAATTATTTTAAATTAAAAGGAAGGGAAATTTCATACAGGCCTCATCAAATTCAAAATATAAAAATGTATTTTTAATGATTTTATCATCAAATATAACTATTTACTTTGCCAAAAAAAAAAAAATTAATCAAGAAATATTAATAGAGTAGGTTTAGTAAAAATAAATTAACATGAGATAAAGGAAACATAGTGGATCTCACAATTCATTAATTTCCTTACTTAAAAAAAAAAAAAAAAAAACAATACTGATTTTCAAACACAACCAAAGCATTTTGTCCCCAAAAAATACAAAAATAATAAAATAAAGTAACCAACCTAAGCATGTCTCATATTCTAAATTCTATTACTTTTGGGTTGTCAATGACTATAGACAATTGCTTCCTTTCGATCCTCTATAGAATCTGATACTTTATATTGTCAAAAAAAATTCTTTTTGTTTAAATTTCAACGTGACATTGACATTAACAAAAGAAATACCCAACTCAAAAACAGTTCATCACAGACACAAGAATCCACTTTTCTCACTTTGTAGCTCATATGTAGATTCTAGGTTGGAATTTCCTCACTTGTACTAGCATTTTATAAATTTTTGTTTATACTGGAAAAGAAAATGTGATATGTGATATGGTGTTATACATTTTTTCTTAATTTGTACTTCAATGTCATTTATTTAATAATTAAAGTTCATGTCATATCACTTGCTAAGTGTATATTAATATTTGACGAAAGAGCCTATTTCATCTACAAGTTTATTTTAAATACAATTTAATTTTTCTAGTTTAAAAAATATCATCAATTTTCTTTTTTAAGTTCTAAACTATTATTATTTTTTTTAATTATTTTCATTTATACCTTTTAAAATAATATAATTTATAACTCATTAAAGGTGCTAATTGTAATTTTTAAAAGTTGAAGAATTAAATTGTAATTAATATAAACAAGAATGATTAATCCAAATGTAATATTCCCTTTATATAAAGATAAGTTCTATGTTTTAACAAAAGATAAACTTTTTGTTTTTTTTTTAAATTTTGAAGAGGAAATTAAGTCCATTTGTATCCTAAGTAGTAATTCGTGAATTTCTTCAATTTTCTCGTCAACACATACACCATTGTTTGAGGAACCCTTTTTTTGTGGTAATTACATACGAGCATATTTTTATTATAAATATAAAGTAATATTAGAGCTATTAAATAAATAGTTTATTTACAACTATGCTTCAAGATTTTTTAGAAATTATATCTAAACCTATGAAATTACCTGCTAGGCCCCTGTGCGAAACTTTGTGCCATTACCCCTTTTCACCATTTCCCGTTTAATTTTGCCGTTTTCTTGACTATCACTCAAGTGACTTCCCCTCACCTCAAACAAGGTTACTTCAATCTTTTAACTTCCATCTATCTCTCTCTCTCTCTCTCTCTCTCTCTCTCTCTTTCTCTCTCTCTCTCGCGCGCGCGCGCGCCCCAATTACAATCTGCGACAGAGGCCATCAATTCTAATACCCAGAAAACTCTGACAAACGTATAAATCAAACCACTCAAATCCTCTTATAAATCAAACCCAGAAAACACAATCGAAGAAATTAAACGTATAAATCAAACCACCTCGAAAGCAGATAAAAATTTTGCCTTACACTCAAACCCTCTTATAAGCTCACTCGGAGAAATCCCCATAGACTGAATCATTAAGCTCATGAGAAAAAATAAAAGAAAAAAAATGGGAAGTGTCAGACTGGCTCTCACACTACCAAAAACATAGAAACAGCCAAAAAATAAAAACATATATATATATATATATATATAGCTCATACCGTCATCAAGGTTTGAAGAAGAAAAGAAAAAAAAAAATTTGATCTGCATCACGGAAAAATTCCTCTTCGGGGACAAGTTCAATATCTGGATATTTTGAATTGTAGTATTCTCAAGCTTTTATTTCTTTGAGATAATGTTTGTCTTTTTTTGTTTTTTTTTCATACATTGGATAAGTCCACCAGTGTCTTTGCACGTTCCATCTATGCTTTCCATTATCTTCACCACTTTTTTTGTGCAATTGCTCATTATGATTAGCCTTTGTTTTTCTCTTCTTCTAGGTAAATTCTTTGAACCTTTTTCTTCTTCTGTTTGTGATCTAAAGCTAGAAACTTTTTTTTTTTTTTTTTTTGGTACGTTTTGAGAAAGTTTGGATTTGGGGTTTGATTTAGTCGGGGAAAATGGAAGACAAAAAGAGGACCAAGACAAAAAATTGGAGTAGGAGGAACATTATTGAAAATTTAAGGTTAAAATATCATTTGGTTTCTAGTTTCAATCTGATTAGGGTTACTTATTTCTCTGATTAATTTCTTGGAAATAACAATGGGGCTCGATGTAATTCATTCATAATTTTGAATTTCTGATGGATTTTAATATTTAATTGGTGTTGCATATTGAATTGGTGATAAGCAATAATAGCATCATTAGCTTCTCCTGTTTGCAACAGATCGTCCAAAGAGTTTCCTTTGTGTTTGTGAACCCAATCTGTGGGAGTAAAACCTCCTCTCCAGGATGCTGACGCTCAAATATTTACATTGCAAGGTTTGGATTTTTTTTTTGTTTTTTCATTAAACATGTATTCTGTATATAGCTCATTCCTCAATTTAAGAATGGATCCATTTTGTTGCAGAATGTTTATTTTTTGAATCTAATATGAGAAATTTAAGACCAGCTTTATTTATTTTTTGCTTCAAGATATGGATCCATTTGTTTTAAAATTTATCGTGATTTTCACTTGTTCGAAACATCTAGAGAGAGAGCATGAGCGTGGTGTGAGCGTGGGGAGAGAGCGATGGAGGGCAACAGACAAAAATAGCCTTATCAATAATCCTATTTCAACTGATGGGAAGACATGTGCGTGGCACATGGGCACAAAAACAACAAATTCAAACGACAACTTACGGAAGGGGACAATGGCTCAATGTTTCGTAGTTCTAGAATGTATAACTAGTGATGAAAATATACGTATCGATAGAAATTTTAAAAATATAATTTTATAAAAATATTGATAAAATTATGAAAATTGTAAATATTTAATTTAAAATATAAATTTTTACATATAAAGTAATTAATATAATATAAAAATTAAAATACAATAATAAAAAAATAGTCTATAAATATTAAATATTAAAAATACAATGATAATCAACATCACTGAAAATGTATTTTATATTTTCTAAACAAAAATAATACTAGTTGCCAACCATAAAAAAAGACTAAATTGCACATAAGAGTAGCCTCTTCTCTTCATCCTCTTCAACTACAGCCACCTCAACTACAGCCACCTACACTGTCCATGATCAAATTAACCCTCCTTTCCAATCCAAGTCCACCTAAATCCGCATCCATTCCTTCGAAACCCTAATCCCAAATTCCCAATCACCATCCACCTCCCATTACAAGCCCAGTCCATCGCACCCACCAAGATCCAATCCACTTACAGGACCACCTAATCGGAACCCTCTACACAAAGATATCAACGGCCACTTCAGAAGCCGATGAACTTCAAATTTGATACGAACCTAGGTCAATCCGCGTCTAAATCCGTATTATATTAGCCAAGATCTCAATTAAGTTTAAGTTCTTATGGGAAAACTTTAACCCCTAACAAACCTGTAATTAGAAACCTTGGTATATTGAAGACGCCACAATAAGTGATGAAAATCCTATTGATAAGTCAAACAAAAACACTTACTCACTAATAGTGTTTTAGGTGTTCAAATAAAACAAAGAGAATCCTTTTCTCACAAATAAAATTTTGAATAATATTAAAGGTGCATTCTCATTCAAAAATAACCCTTAAATAGGTTTAAGTCACAAAGTAATAAATGCTAGAAACCTAAGACAAAACTGGCCATGCATGCTAGATTTCTAATGTGGCAGAATTTTGTATTCCTTTCCTAATCTAATTTTGATTAATTAATTCCTTTATTTTGAAGTAGGAATTAATTAATTTACAACTGAAATAATAAAATAATAACTTTCCAAAGTTGATTTGTCCAGGAAATAAATAAATCAAAATAAAAAAAAAGACTAATTTCCTAAAACAAAAAGTTAAAATCAAACTAGGAAACTAGTTGACTATCTTTCAAAATTAAGCTGTCTTTGACCAATCAATAACCAATTTACACTCTAAGTCAGCTCCCATGTGCATGTAGGATGCCAGATAGAATTATCATTGAGTTCCACATGTTGCCTTTTATTGGAACAAAGAGAAAATGCTAACTCAACAAAATACAGTAAAGCTAGTAACAAAATCCAACAAAACCGGACAACTTTCCCCTATGCCCACAAGCCCTTTTTGATTGCTTTTGATGCTGCCTTGGCTTGATTCCATGACCTCTTATTGATATTCATTGATTCCATAAAGTGTTGGAACCACTTCTTGCTGCCCAAAGTCCTTATTTGCACTAAAACAGCTACCCAGGTCCGTATTAGCCTCCACCACTTGAATGCTTAAAATAGGCTTTGTATCTTTGGGTATTGACAAGCCCTTTTGAGAACTGATAACGTCCTATATAAAGGCAGCCAAGTTGTCCTTAAATCTCTTAGCTTGAGCTCTAGTGATTAACTAGGTCTTCATTTGTATTGGATCAGCACCCTAGCAGGTAGCCGGTTATGCAGGCACAGGCAGATTCTCATCATTCCGCTCCTTTTGAAAACGATTTGCCCTCAAATCAAAATCATCACCTAAAGTTAAAGGAGATAAATCAGCAAAATTAAATGCAGTACTAACATTATACTTACCCGGTAAGTCAAGCTTGTAGGTGTTTTCATTGACCCATTCCAAAACTTAAAATGGTCCATCCTCATGAAGCATAAGCTTCGACTTTCTTTGTTTGGGAACCTCTCCTTTAAATGTAACAAAATAACAAAAAATCTTAGAAATACCAATTTATATTAAATCACACCTTTTATAGTTAGTAGATAATCTCTCCCAAAGTTTCAAATTTCTACAAAGTAAAGCTTTCAACGATGCAGATAAAGTTCTCTACAACAAAAGCATCTTTAAATAAGCATCTTTATAAATCATGACCAGCAATGGTTTCTTATTCAAAATTGCTTTATTAACATTACCAAAGCTAAGATAAAAATTTTTCTTTTTCTTTTCTTTTCTTTCTTTCTTTTTCTTTCCCACTCACAGATTCACCTTTTCCACTCTCACTCTCGGGTTTTGCTCTCTTTTTCTCTCTCTCATGGATTTCTCTTTTTCTTTCCCCTCAAGTTTGAGTTTAGGACACTTACCTGGTTGGTCATGTTCGGCTTTGCCCCTTTAGATAGGTGGTGGAGTCGTGGGTGCCATGCTTGCTTTCTCCTTGAGCTTTTTGTCCTCCTTCCTTTGTTGTATTTGAAGTTGGTCTCTAAATACCTCCTTAGGAGTCAATGGTTCCAGCTTGACCTTTTACCTTTAAATCTAAAAACAATAGTATTCTCTTGACCATAATGTATAGTATCTTTATCAAATTGCCATGGTCTACCTAATAAAATATGTTTGGCATGCATAGGCACAACATCATACAAAACAACATCCACATATTTATCAATGCTGAATTTTACTTTGGCTTGTTTGTTTACTTTCATTTCATCACTATCATTAAGCTATTGTAATGTTTAATTGTTGCTACATTACTAATTACATTTGCACAACTTCCACTATCAATTATCATACTACAAATCTTACCTTGGATTTCATAATGAGTGTGGAAGATGTTCTCTCTTTTTATTTGATCCTTATCTTTGTACACGGTCAAGACTTTCCTACTCACTAAGCTCAATTCGGCATTTGAAGCATTTAAGGTCTCGACTGCATCTTCATGTTCTGATACGAACCTAGGACGACATGTGCCTAAATCCGGATTATATTAGTTCGGATCTAATTATATTCAAGTTCTAATGGTCACCTTAACCCCTAACCAACCTATGATTAGAAACTTTGGTGTATCGAAGACACCACAACAAGTGATGGGTTTCTTATTGATAAGTCAAATTAAAACACTCACCTACTAATGATGGTTTAGGTGTTCAAAAGAACAAAGAGAAATTCAATCTCACAAAATAAATTCTGAATATTATTAATGGTGTGTTCTCCCTAAAAAACAAGCCATTTTATAGACTAAAAGAAAACTAAAATAAAACCCTAAAAGCTAAAGGAAAAATTGGCCAACAGGATTAGGAAACTAAGCATGGCCGAATTTTCTCTCTCCTTTCCGAAACTAATTTGCATTAATTAGTTCCTTTATTTGAATTAGGAATTAATTAATTTACAATGAAAATAATAAAATAATAACTTTCCTAAACCTATTCGTCTAGCAAATAAATAAATAAAAACCAAAAAGTATAGATAATTTCCTAAAACAAAAAGTAGAAACACAAATTAGGAAACTAAAATACTATCTTTTTTACTAAGTTGACTTTGACCAATCTTTGACCAATTTAGGCTCCAAATCAAATTCCATATGCTTTATAAGATGCCAAATAGGCTGATCATGAAGTTCCATACGTTGCCCTTTCTTGGAGAAAAGAGAAAAACCCAACTCAACAATATATAGTAAAGCGGGAAATACAAAAAAAATTGGCCAAATTGTCATGTTGAGCACACAGCCCCTTTTTGGATGCCTTTGAAACTGCCTTGACTTGATTCCATGACTTCTTAGACATATGTATTGAATCTATGAAGCATTGGAACCATTTCATGCTGCCTAGACTCCATAACTGCACCAAAACCGCTACCCAAGTCCGTATCAGCTTCCACTATGATGAGAATCCTCCCCGTGCCCGTGTAATCGACAATCTGCAGGGGTTCTGACCCGATACGGATGAAGACTGGGCCGATCACTAAGGCTCAAACTAAAAGATTTAAGGACAACCTGGTTGCCTTTATACAGGGAGTAATCCATTCTCAAAAGGGCTTGTCCATACCCAAAGATACAAGATCCGTTTTAAGCATCCAAATAGTGGAAGTCGATATGGACCCGGGTAGTTGTTTTTGTGCAAATTTGGACTCTGAGCAGGAAGGAATGGTTCCAATACTTCATGAACTCAATGGATATCATTAAGAGGACATGGAATCCAGTCAAGACAGAATCAAAAGCATCTAAAAAGGACTTGTACAGACAGCATCCCAATTTGGCTGAAAATGTGCTGTTTACCCGCTAGCTATGACTTTTCTTCTCGTTTGACTTATTCCAATCAAGGGGCAATGTTTGGGAATCATTATTAATCATATTTTGCATCATAAATGGCATATGGAAGCTGATATTGAGCCCAAACAAGCTAGAGATTGGTCAAAGATACCTTAGTAGTTAAACCAGTCAACTAGTTTCCTAATTTGATTTTAATTTTTTGTTTTAGGAAATTAGTCTTTTATTTGGTTTCTATTTATTTATTTGCTGGAGAAATCAACTTAGGAAAGTTATTATTTTTTATTTTCATTTTAAATTAATTAATTCCTAATTTAAAATAAATGAATTAATTAATCCAAATTAGATTAGGAAAGGAGGTGAATTTCAGTCAAGCTAGGTTTACTATTCTTTGGTGGCCGGTTTTACCTAGATAATTAGGGTTTTATTTTGTAACTTTTTAGCCTAGGTCATCCAAGGTTCGTATCACTAGGAGAGTACTTTCTGTATACAAGGATGAGGATCAAGTTCAAAGGGAAAACATCTTCCACACCCGATGTGAAATCCAAGGTAAGATTTGTGGTATGATTATTGATAGTGGAAGTTGTACAAATGTAATTAGTAACATTGTAGTTGATAAATTAGTCTTAACAACTATTAAACATCTAGAACCATATAGATTACAATGTCTTAATGATAGTGGAGAAATGAAAGTAAATAAACAAGCTAAAGTAAAATTCAGCATAGATAAATATGTGGATGTTGTATTGTGTGATGTTCTTCCAATGCATACGTGACATAATCTATTAGTTAGACCATGGCAATTTGATAAAGATGCTATTCATTATGGTTGAGAGAATTGTATTATTTGTATATTTAAAGGTAAAAAGGTAAAGCTGGAACTTTTGACTTCCAAGGAATTGTATAGAGATCAACTATAAATACAACAAATGAGGGAGGCCGAAAAGCTAAAGGAGAAAGCTAGTATGGCACCTACGGCTTCACCATCCATTCAAGAGGGTAAGTCCAAGTTTTTTGTTCAAGGTAAGCATTCTAAGACTCAAATTGAGTGGAAAAACCAAGAGAAGGCCGAGAGTGGAGTGAGAGAGAAAGAGAAACCCGACAGTGAGAGGGAGGTTGAAAAAGCCGACAATGGGGGCCAAACTGAGAAAGAAAGAAAAAAAAAAAGAAAAGAGAGGAAAAATAAAATTTTTATTTGAGTTTTGATGATGTTAATAAAGCAATTTTGAATAAGAAATCATTGTTGGTTATGATTTATAAAGATGTGATACGAACCTAGGATGACCTATGCCTAAACCCGTATTATATTAGCTTGGATCTAATTATGTTCAAGTTCTAATGGTCATCTTGACCCTTAACTAACCTGTGATTAGAAACCTTGGTATAAGGAAGATGCCACAATAGGTGATGGATATCCTATTGATAAGGCAAAACTAAAACACTCATTCACTAATGGTGTTTTAGGTGTTCAAAAGAACAAAGAGAAATTCAATCTCACAAAATAAATTTTGAATATTATTAATGGTGTGTTCTTCCTCAAAAATAAGCCATTTTATAGGATAAGAAAAAATAAAAATAAACCCTAATTACAATAGGTAAAACCGGCCATGCAATTAAGATTCCTAATATGGCCGAAAGTCTTTTCCTTTCCTAATCTAATTTTGATTAATTAATTCCTTTATTTTGAATTAGGAATTAATTAATTTACAATGAAAATAATAAAATAATAAATTTCATAAACTTATTTGTCCAGAAAATAAATAGATAAAAACAGAAAAGTAAAGGTAATTTCTCCTAAAACAAAAAATAGAAATCATATTACGAAACTAAAATACTATCTTTTGACTAAGTTGACTTTGACCAATATTTGACCCATTTAAGCTCCAAATCAGCTTCCATATGCTTTTTAGGATGCCAAATATTATGTTCATGAAGTCCCACACCTTGCCCTTGCTTGGAGGAAAAAGAAAAATCCAACTCAGAAAAATACAGTAAAGCCAGCAAGCAATACAGCAATTTTTGACGAAATTTTAAAGCTGTCCGTACAAGTCCATACAACTTGGTCTTACTTCTGCCTTGACTTGTTTCCATGACCTCTTAGTGATATTAGTTGAATCCATGAAGCATTGGATCCATTTCATACTGCCTGAAGTCCATAAATGCACCAAAACTGCTACTCGGGTCCGTATCAGCTTTCTTCAATTGTATGCTCAAAACAGGCCTTGTATCTTCGGGTATGGACAAGCCCTTTTGAGAATGAATTACTCACTGGATAAAGAAAGCAATTTTTTCCTTAAATCTCTTAGTTTGAGCCCTAGTGATCGGCCTGGTCTTCATCCGTATCGGGTCAGCACCCCAGCGGGTTGTCAGTTTTGGACTCCGTTTTTGTCTTGCTTCAAAGGTGGGATTACTTCTCCAAGCACTTGGATTTGACCTCCCACTGCTTGAAACTCCTCCAAACCATGAGCTTGTACCCCTCCTCTTAAATTGATGCTCAAGTTTAATAGCCACATGCAACATCTCCTCCAATTCCATATATTGTTGCAATTCTAGTTCATTAGTTATCTCATGATTCAAACCACCTAAAAACCCTGCCATGGTTGCTTCTTTATCTTCATTCATGCTTAATCTCATCATAAGCATCTTCATCTCCTTATAATAATCCTCCACAGACCTAGTCCCTTAAGATAAAGATTGAAGTCTTTGTTGCAGCAACCTATGATAGTGTGATGGTACAAATCACTTCCTCATAGCTCCTTTCATTTGTCACCATGTAGTAATCAATTTATCACCTACTTTCCTTTGGGTATTTTTCTCATTGGTCCACCATTGGAGTGCATAATGTCCAAATTCCATTGCTGCCAACTTAACTTTCGTAGCCTCCGAGTAGTTATTACAATAAAAAATCATCTCCATTTGTTCTTCCCATTCCAAATAAGCTTCCGGGTCACTTTTTCCCATGAAAGGTGGAATGTTTACCTTGATATTCCCAAGATCATCATCTTCATTCCTTGCTGGTCTCCCACGGTTTTGTCTTCCTTGAAATACAAAATTTTCATCAAACTCCTCCTCCAAGTCGTCTTCAAAGTTACCTTCCCAAAATTCCTCTCTAAGTCGCCCTCGGCCTCCTCGACCTCAACTTTGACCTCATGAGCATCAAATCATGTATTCAGCATTCCTTGGGATGTCTCTAATCTGTCCATCCTTTAATTTATATGGTCAAATTGAGTATTCATCCGCTATAATTGCTCTAAGATAGCCCTCATGTCCATTTGCTTCCCATTCCCCATAGGTCGGAAATCCCCTTTAAATCCTACGGACTCTTCTTCATTAATTCTTAGTGGTGGATCTCCCCTTCTCGACCTTGAATCTTCCATGTTAGTATGAATAACACAAAAATAAAATAGAACCTCATCGAAATCAGTCCCTTATGTGTTTCACTCAATCAAGGTCCTGACACTCGTGTTTTAACACTAATTTTGGCTTTTACCCTCTTTGGAGCTCACACACTCTTGCCTTTTCTCTCTTAATGAATTATCTCAAAGTTTTAATTAAAACATCCACAAAACAGCAATTAGATCACAAGTATATTTTAATTAAACTTATCAACAAAACAGCAGCAAAAAGCAAGTAATACCGAATGAATTTAAAATACCTAAACTTCGACTTTTCAAGGCAAAAATAAGGCAAATTACAAGAACATTTTTTGAATCAATAAGAACTAGACTAGATGGTAAGAAATTAAGAATCCAAGAATAAAATTTTAGAGAAAGAAATTCAAACTCAAACAAGAATCAATTGGAACAAAAATAAGGAATAGTTGTTGGTTGTTGTCCTTTGTAATTCAAGTTTTCGTATCAAATCCTTTAGCTAGTTTTAATCCAATATTTTTAGCACCCAAAATTCAAATATCCAGTAGCAAAAATAAATCTCCAGCAACTCCAAATATTGAATAAATAGTCAAAAATTCAGTAGTTCAAAGAAATTTTCAGCAAACACCAAATTCAACAAACCATTTTTTTTTTATTCGACCTTTTTTTTTTTCTTTTACTCACATAATGTAAAACAACTCCAGTAGCAAAGATCAACACCAAAAATAGCAATTCCACACAAAAAATCCAGTAAACCCATGACCTCCAATAGCAAAATACAAATTTGCAATTTTTTTTGTAAATCTATATATGTTGCCGGAAACACACTTTTTTTTTTTTTAATATATGAATGCAAATATTAAAGATCAAAACAGCAAAGAAAAATAAAAAATAAACTAAATTTCCAAGAACAATAATGAAAACCAACCAACAAACTAGGAAACAAAAAATACGGTAAAACTAGGAAAGCCTAATTTAACTAGGAATGAGTTTTTTTTTTTTTTTTTTTAAGATGCTGAACATGTATGAGATGGATGCAACCTTAACCTAATGCTAAAATTGTAGAATAACACCAAAAAAAAAATAATAAAGCAAATAAAGATAGATTAAACCTAAAAAAACTTTGACTCTGATACCAAATGATACAAACATAGGACGAACCTGTGCCGAAACCTGTATTATATTAGCCCGGATCAAATTATATTCAAGTTCTAGTGGTCACCTTAACCCCTAAAGAATCTATTATTAGAAACCTTGGTATAGTGAAACGCCACAATAGGTGATGGATATCATATTGATAAGTCAAACTAAAACACTCATTCACTAATGGTGTTTTAAATGTTCAAAGAGAACAAAGAGAATTCAATCTCACAAATAATTTTTTGTATGAATAATGTCCTGAATATTATTGATGAAACAAGCCCTTAAATAGGCTAAAAAGTTACAAAATAAAGCCATAATTATCGAGGTAAAATCACCACCAAAGAATAGGAAACCTAGCTTGACCTAAATTCACCTATTTTCCTAATCTAATTTGAATTAATTAATTCCTATATTTTAAATTAGGAATTAATTAATTTACAATGAAAATAATAAAATAATAACTTTTGTAAGTTGATTTTTCCAGCAAATAATTAAATAGATACCAAATAAAAGACTAATTTCCTAAAACAAAAAGTTAAAATCAAATTAGGAAACTAGTTGACTAGTTTAACTACTAAGGTATCTTTGACCAATCTCCAGCTTCTTTGGGATCAAAATCAGCTTTCCATATGCCATGTAGGATGCCAAATATGATTGATAATGATTCCCACATGTTGTCCCTTGATTGGAATAAGTCAAATAAGAAAAAAAGTCAAAGTAGTGGCTAAACAGCACATTTTCGACCAAATTGGGATGCGGTCCGTACAAATCCTTTTTAGATGCTTTTGATTCTACCTTGGCTGGATTCCATGTCCTCTTAATGATATTCATTGAGTTAATGAAGTGTTAGAACCATTCCTTGCTGCCTAGAGTTCAAATTTGCACGAAAATAGCTACCCAGCTCCATATCGATTTCCACCACTTGGATGCTTAAAACGCATCTTGTATCTTCGGGTATGGATAAGCCCTTTTGAGAATGGATTACTCCCTGTATAAAGGTAGTCAGGTTTTCCTTAAATCTCTTAGCTTGAGCCCTAGTGATCGGCCTGGTCTTCATATGTATCGGGTCAGCACCCCAGCGGGTTGTCGGTTGTGCGGGCACAGGAGGATTCTCATCACCTAGAAACCAAGTTTAATTTGGCATTGGATGCATGCAAGGTTTCGGCTTCATCCTCAAAGTCTTCCTCTTGTTCGGTTTCACACTCACTTTCTTCACTTTCTTATTCTAGCTCACCATTACCATGATTCTTCTATTCAGGCATTGGCTAGTGAGCTCACCATTACCATGAGCTCACCATTACCTCATCATAAGCATCTCTGTCTCGTTGTAATAATCCTCCACGGACCTACTTCATTGAGATAAAGATTGAAGCCTTTGATGCAGCAGCCTATGATAGTGCAATGGTACGAATCGCTTCCTCATGGCTCCTTTCATTTGTCGCCATGTAGTGATCAATTCATCATCTACTCTCCTCCGGGCATTTTGCTCATTAGTCCACCATTGGAGTGCATAATGGCCAAACTCCATTGCTGCCAATTTAACCTTCTTGGCCTCCTCGACCTCGACCTTGGCTTCCATGGAATTCATGCCTCAAATTCAATCTTGTTAGAGAATCATGGCAACTTGTTAGCCATAAACAAGCTAAACCCAATGATACGAACCTAGGACGACCTACTCCTAAACCCGTATTATATTAGCCCGGATCTCAATTAAGTTCAAGTTCTAATGGAATGGACCTCAACCCCTAACCAACCTGTGGTTAGAAACCTTGGTATAATTTAGACGCCACAATAGGGGATGGAAAACCTATTGATAAGTCAATCTAAAACAACCAATTCTCTAATGGTGTTTTAGGTGTTCTCAAAGAACAAAAGGATAATTAATCTCACAAGTATTTTCTTTATCAAATTAAAGTTGTAGTCATATTGAAAAATAAGCCTTTAAATAGGCTACAAAGCCATGAAATAAAACCCTAAAAATAAAGAAAACTGGCCACCACACATAAAGAAACCTAGTTGGCCGAAACTATACTTCCTTTCCTAATCTAAGTTTGATTAATTAATTCCTTTATATTAAATTAGGAATTAATTAATTTACAATGGAAAGAATAAAATAAAAACATTCCTAAAGTTATTTTTCCAGAAAATAAATAAATAAAAGCCAAAAAGTAATGGTAGTTTCCTAAAACAAAAAGTAAAAACAAATTAGGAAACTAAAAATGCTAGCCTTTTTGATCGAGTTGACTTTGATCAATCTTTGACCTCTTTGAGCTCCAAATCAGCTTCTAGATGCTTTGTAGATGCCAAATAAGCTGACTATGAAGGTCCACACGTTGCCCATGCTTGGAAAAATAAGAAAAGGCTAATACAGTAAAACACAGTAAAGCCAGTAAGCAATACAGCAAATTCGGCCAAATTGTTGAAGCTGTCCGTACAAGCCCTTTTTGATTGCATTTGAGGCTACTTTAACTTGATTCCATGACCTCTTAGGCATATGTATTGAACCGTTAAAGCATTGGAACCATTTCATGCTTCTCGGACTCCAAAAATGTACCAAAACCGTCACCCGGGTCCGTACCAGCCTCCAGCGCTTGTATCAGAAAAACAGGTCTTGGTTCTTTGGTCATGATCATCCCTTCTTGATTATGATTTATCCTTTAAATAAGCACAGCAAGGTTATCCTTAAACTTCTTGGCTTGTGCTCTAGTGATTGGTCCCACCTTCATTTGTGACAGGTCGCACCCAATGGGTTGTCGGTTGTACGGGTTCAGGCGGATTCACATCATTCCCCTCCTCTTGAAAAGGATTTGTCCTCAAATCAAAATAAGCACCTACATAAAAAGGAGATAAATTAGCAACATTGAAGGTGGCACTAACATTATACTCACCTGGTAGATCAAGTTTGTAGGCATTGTCGTTTATCCTCTCCAAAACTTGAAAAGGTCCATCACCCCTCGGCATGAGTTTTGATTTCCTTTGTTTAGGAAATCTTTCTTTCCTTAAATGTAACCAAACCAATTCTCCTGGGTCAAACTCTATTACAACAAGATCTAGAAATACATGCTCATTATGGTAAAAATTACACTTTTTAAAGTTAGCAAACAATATTTCCCATATTTTCAAATTTCTAGTACGTAAAGCTCCCAACAATGCGGATAAAGTTCTATGCAATAAAGACATCTTTAAATAAGTATCTTTAAAATTCATGACCAGCAATGATTTCTTATTCATAATTACTTTATTAACATCACCTTCTTTCATTCTAATTTGATGATAACCACTCCTAAGATCAAATTTAGTAAACATGCAAGCACCATGCAACTCATCAAGCATATCATCTAATCTAGGAATGGGATATCTATATTTAATGGTGATGTTATTTATAGCCCTACAATCAACACACATTTTCTAAGAACCATCCTTTTTAGGTACCAATAAAACAGGTACAGCACATGGACTTAAACTCTCACGAATGTATCCTTTATTAAGCAAATCACTTACCTGTTTTTGCAGCTTCTTTGTTTCTTCGGGATCGCTCCTATAAGCTGGTCTATTTGGTATGGTAGCCCCTGGAACAAAGTCAATTTGATGTTCTATCCCTTGAATAGGTGGTAGTCCACTTGGAATCTCATTTGGGAAGACATCTCCAAATTCCTTCAAAAGAGAAATCATTGAACTTGGCAATTTAAGTTCTTCAAAGTTAATTTGACCATTAAAATAATTTTCTTTATAAATCATGACCAGAAAAGGTTTCTTACACTCAATAACCTTATTAATATCCCTTAAACTCAAATAAAAGTTGCTACTTAACCGTTCTTTTCTTTCTTTTTCTTTTTTCCCCTTCGATTGGCGCAAACCTTCGAATTTCTCTCCCTTCTCCAAGCTCTTGGGTTTGCCACCTTCTTTCCCCTCTCTTTTAGTTTTTCCTTGATCTTTCCACTCAATATGAGTCTTAGAAACCTTACCTTGATCAACAACCTCATTCTTACCTTCTTGAAAGGATGGTGAAGTCGTTGGTGCCATACTTACTTTTTCCTTGAGCTTTTCGGCTTCTCTCCTTTGTTGCATTTGTAATTGGTCTTTAATGGTTCCAGCTTGACCTTCTTCCCTTTAAACCTGAAAACAATACTATTTTCTCGACCAAAATGAGTAGCATCTTTATCAAATTGCCATGGCCTACCTAATAGTATATGTCCAGCAATCATGGGTACAATATCACATATGACTACATCCTCATATCTACCTATACTAAATTTTACTTTGGCTTGTTTGTTGACTTTCATCTCACCACTATCATTAAGCCATTGTAATCTATATGGTTCAGGATGTTTTATTGTTTTTAAGCCCAATTTATCAACGACAAGGTTACTCATTACATTAGTACAACTCCCACTATCTATAATCATGCTACAAATTTTACCTTGTATTTCACAACGAGTGTGGAAGATGTTCTCTCGTTGAATTTGTTCTTCATCCTTGTAAATAACAAGTACCCTCCTTGAGACCAAATTTAGCTTAACATTTGATGTGTTTAATGGTTCGGCCTCATCATCAAGTCCTTCATCTTCTTGTTCAATTTCAGCCTCACTAGCCTCACTTTCGGATTCCACCTCTCCATTACCCCTAATTACTATTATCCTTCTATTTGGGCATTGGCTGGCTATATGTCCTCTTCCTTGGCACTTGAAACAAATAATTTCTCTTGACTTTTGAGGTTTAGGTTCAAATTTTACCTCACCTTTAATGGCTTGGACAGATTCGGCTTTAAGTTCTCTTCTTGGCCGGTTAGTAGCTTCTTCACCAAGCTTCGGCTTCAGCTTGCTTTCATAAGTAGAATTGTTTTTCCAGCCACTTGAACTTGTCCTTCCACTGCTAGAAACTCCTTCGAACCATGTGCTAACACCCCTCCTCTTGAATTGGTTCTCAAGCTTAATTGCTACATGCAACATCTCCTCCAATTCCAAGTATTATTGTAATTCACGCTGGTTGGCAATGTCACGGTTTAACCCTTCAAGATATCTTGCCATTGTTGCCTCCCTATCCTCATCATTAACATCTCCATCTCTTTGTAATAATCCTCCACAGACCTACTTCCTTGAGACAAAGATTGAAGCCTTTGATGCAGCAACCTATGGTAATGGGATGGCACAAACCGTTTCCTCATGGCTCCTTTCATTTGACGCCATGTCGAGATTAAATCATCACCAACTCTCCTTTGGGTATTTTGCTCATTGGTCCACCATTGGAGAGCATAATGTCCAAACTCCATTGCTACCAACTTCACATTCTTACCTTCTAAATAGTTGTGGTAGTTAAAAATCATCTCCATTTTTTCTTCCCACTCCAAATAAGCTTCCGGATCACTTTTTCCCATAAAAGGTGGGATGTTAACCTTGATATTTCCCAAATCATCATCTGTATCTTCCCTCCTATATCTTCCATGGCCAGCTCTATCTTGGACAGCAAAAGTTTCATCCATACCCTCATCAAATTCCTCTCTCGATCTCTCGCGACCTCCTCGTCCTCGGCCTCGCCCTCCATGGAATTCTTGCTATTTCTTGTATTCAGAATTCCTTATGAGGCTTCTAGTCTTCCCACTCTTTGATTCACATGCTCAACTTGAGCACTAACCCGCTGTATTGACTCCAAAACAGCTCTCATGTCCATTGGTCTCCACTCCCGGTAGCTCGGGCATCGCCATGGAATGTTACGGACTCCTCCTCATTGATCCTCAAGGGTGGCTCTCCTCTCCTCATTCTTGATTCTATCATGTTAGTATAATAATGCAATAGAAATAAAATAGGACCTTACAATTTCACTCCCTTACGTGTTTCACTCAAATGAGGACTCGACACTCGTGTTTGTACACTTGTTTCAGCTTTTACCCTCTTTTAAGCTCACACACTCTTGCCTTTTTCCACTCAATGAGTTATCTCAAAGTTCTAATTAAAACATCCACAAAACAGCAATTAGATCACTAGTATGTTTTAATTAAACTTATCAACAAAACAGTAGTGAAAAGGAGGCAATACCAAAAGGATCCAACAAATCCTAATTTTTCGCCTTTCTAGACAAGAAAACACAAAATAATGGGAAAACGTTGGAATTTTTGAAAACTGCACCAGATGGTAGTGGATTATGAGTTCAAGAATAAAATTCCAGAAAAAGAAATTCAACTACGAACAAGAATCAAATTGAACAAAAATATAGAATAGTTGTTGGTTGTTATTCTTTGTAATTCAAGTTTTGTATCAAATCTTTTAACTGATTTTAATCCAAATAATTTAAGCACCCAAAATCCAAATATCCAGCAGCAAAATTAATTTCCCCAGCAACTCAAATATTGAATAAATAATCACAAACCAGCAGCTCCAACAAATTTCCAGCAAACAAATCAAACTCCAACAAATCGAAATAAATATATATATATATATATATTTTATTTCGCTTGTTCTTTTTTTTTTTCTTCTTTTCACTCACAGACCATAAAACAACTGCAGTAGCAAAGATCAATACGAAAAATTGCAATTCCTTGCCAAAAATCCACCAAACTGTGGCCTCCAACAAAAACAAAAGTGCAGTTTATTTTTTTATTTTTTAAATATCTGTTCGAATTTTCTTTTTTTTTTTTTTTTTTTGAATATATGAATGCAAATATTGAAGACTAAAACAGCAAAGAAAAATAAAAAAAAACCAAAATTAACAAGAACAATGATGAAAAACAACCAACAAACTAGGAAACAAAAATACGATAAAACTAGGAAACCTAGTTCAACTAGGAATGATTTTTTTGTTTTTTTTGTTTTAAGATGCAGAAAGTGTATGGGATGGATGCAACCTTAACCTAATGCTAAAATTGTATAATAACACAAAAAAAAAATAAAGCAAATAAAGATAGATCAAACCTGAACAAAATTTAGCTCTGATACCAAATGATACAAACCTAGGACGACCTACTCCTAAACCTGTATTATAGTAGCCCGGATCTCAATTAAGTTCAAGTTCTAATGGAATGGACCTCAACCCCTAACCAACTTGTGGTTAGAAACCTTGGTATAATGTAGATGCCACAATAGGGGATGGAAAACCTATTGATAAGTCAAGCTAAAACAACCAATTCTCTAATGGTGTTTTAGGTGTTCTCAAAGAACAAAGGGATAATTAATCTCACAAGTATTTTCTTTATCAAATTAAAGTTGTATTCATATTGAAAAATAAGCCTTTAAATAGGCTACAAATCCACGAAATAAAACCCTAAAAATAAAGAAAACCGGTCACCACACATAAAGAAACCTAGTTGGTCGAAACTATACTTCCTTTCCTAATCTAAGTTTGATTAATTAATTCCTTTATATTAAATTAGGAATTAATTAATTTACAATGGAAAGAATAAAATAAAAACCTTCCTAAATTTATTTTTCCAGAAATTAATAAATAAAAGCCAAAAAGTAATGGTAGTTTCCTAAAACAAAATGTAAAAACAAATTAGGAAACTAAAAATGCTAGCCTTTTTGATTGAGTTGACTTTGATCAATCTTTGACCTCTTTGAGCTCCAAATCAGCTTCTAGATACTTTTTAGATGCCAAATAAGCTGAATATGAAGGTCCACACGTTGCCCATGCTTGGAAAAATAAGAAAAGGCTAATACAGTAAAACCAGCAAGCAATACAGCAAATTCGGCCAAATTGTTGAAGCTGTCCGTAAAGCCCTTTTTGATTGCATTTGAGGCTGCTTTAACTTGATTCCATGACCTATTAGGCATATGTATTGAACCATTAAAGCATTGGAACCATTTCATGCTTCCCGGACTCCAAAAATGTACCAAAACCGTCACCCGGGTCCGTACCAGCCTCCAGCGCTTGTATTAGAAAAACAGGTCTTGGTTCTTTGGTCATGATCATCCCTTCTTGATTATGATTTATCCTTTGAATAAGCACAGCAAGGTTATCCTTAAACTTCTTGGCTTGTAATCTAGTGATTGGTGCCACCTTCATCCGTGACGGATCGGCACCCCAGCTGGTTGTCAATTGTACGGGTTCGGGCGGATTCACATCACCCGAGACCCAGCCTAATGCCTTGGCTGAGAAACAACTTCCTTAGTTTGGTTTGTATTTCATTTTAGTAGTTAAGGAAATCATTTTTTGTTGTTTTCTAAGCTTGTTAAGTTGGTGCACAAAGACACCAAAATGTGTTAGTTAATATGTATTAGCTAAATTAGAGAATTAGGAAGCTTAGGAAAATGAAGCACCTTGATGACTTGGAAAGCACCTTGGTGACTAAGATGGTGACATGGAAGCTACTTAGTGACATGGAACCAAACCATTCAGCCTCTCTCTTATCCAATGCATGGAAGGACATGTGTCATCATGCATGAGGACTACTTCAACATGAAGTACCTAATGAGGCAGCAACACTTGTCAACAAACCATGAGGTATGTGGCAAAGTTACTTTACACATGTGTTTTGCTTCTCCATGAAGGACTTGTTTTGTATTGGTATTTAGGACCAGCAATGGTGTGCTTTCACACCTATTTTGTATGCTATAAGTATTTATTACATCTCAATGAATATTGCATTGAATTTTGGAGAAAAATACCTTAGTTTCCATTTTGAAACCGAGAGAATCAAAACCGACCAAAACTGGAAAATTTTCCAGCAGCTTAACCAAAGCAAGCTGAGAACACCTACATCTCCAAATCAATTTCCAAACATAAAACCTTGTTCTCTTTAGCTTAACCTTGCCCTTATCCTTTCAAGTCCACCATGAGATGTTTCTATTCTTTCCATCCTTTGATTTATGTGGTCAAATTAAGCATTCATCCGCTGCAATTGTTCTAAGATAGTCCTCATGTCCATTTGCTTACCACTCTCCGTAGCTCAGGAATCACCATGGAATCCTACGGATTCTTCTTCACTAATTCTTAGTTGTGGATCTTCTCTCCTCATCCTTGAATCTGCCATGTTAGTATAAATAATGCAAACTAAAATAAATTCTCACTAAAAATCACTCTCTCACGTGTTTCACTTAATCAAGGTCTCAACACTCGTGTTTTCACACTAGTTTTGGCTCTTACCCTCTTTGGAGCTCACACACTCTTGCCTTTCTCCTCTCAATGAATTATCTCGAAGTTCTAAATAAAACACCCACAAAACAGCAATTAGATCACAAGTATGTTTTAATTTAACTTATCAACAAAACAGTAGCAAAAGCAAGCAATACCGAATGAATTGGCGAAACCTAGTTTTCGGCTTTTCTAGGCAAAATAAGGCAAACTAACAAGAAAATTTTGGAGTCAATAAGAACTGGACTAGATGGTAAGAAATTAAAGATTCAAGAATAAAATCTTAGAAAAAGAATTTCAAACACGAACAAGAATCAAATCAAACAAAAATATAAGATAGTTCTTGCAATTCCAGTTTTGTATCAATTCCTTTAACTAATTTTAATCCAAATCATTTAAGCACCCAAAATTCAAATATCCAGCAACAAAAATAATTCTCCAGAAACTCAAAATATTGAATAAATATTCAACAAAAGACCAGCTCCAAGAAATTTCCAGCAACAAGTTTCAACACCAAATTCAACAAACCAAATTTTTTTTTATTAGGCCTTTTCTTCCTTTTTTTTTTTTTTTTACTTTTTTACTCACATAACATAAGAAAACTGCAGTAGCAAGAATCAATATCAAAATTGCAATTCCAACACCAAACAATCACCAACCCCGTGACCTCCCAAACAAAATACAAATTGTGCATTTTTATATATATATATATCTATTCAACTTTTACTTTTTTTTATTTATTTAATTTTTTTTTTACTATATGAATGCAAATATTTAAGACTAAAAAAGCAAATAAAAATCAATAAAAACTAAAATTAACAAGAACAATGATGAAAAACAACCAACACACTAAGAAGCAAAAAAAAAAAAAAAAAAAAGGGTAAAACAAGGAAACCTAATTTAACTAGAAATGAGTTTTTTTTTTTTTTTTTTTTTTTTTTTTTTTTAAAGATGCAGAACGTCTATGATGATAGAAGCAACATTAACCTAATGCTAAAATTTTAGAATAACACAAAAACAAATAAAGCAAATAAGGTAGATCAAACCTGAATAAAATTCGACTCTAATACCAAATGATATGAACCTAGGATGACCTGCGCCTAAACCCGTATTATATTAGCCCGAATCTAATTATGTTCAAGTTTTAATGGTCACATTAACCTCAAACCAACCTGTGATTAGAAAACTTGGTATATCAAAGAGGCCATAATAGGTGATGGGTTTCCTATTGATAAGTCAAACTAAAACACTCACTCATTAATGGTGTTTTAGGTGTTCGAAAGAGTAAAGAGAAATTTAATCTCACAAAATAAATTCTGAATATTATTAATGGTGTGTTCTCCCATAAAACAAGCCCTTTTATAGGCTAAAATAAGACAAAATAAAACCCTAAAAGCTAAAGGAAAAACCGGCCAATAGGATTAGGAAACTAAGCATGGCCAAATTTTCTCTCTCCTTTCCTAAACTAATTTGGATTAATTAATTTCTTTATTTGAATTAGGAATTAATTAATTTACAATGAAAATAATAAAATAATAACTTTCCTAAAATTATTTTTCAAGCAAATAAATAAATAAAAACAAAAAAAGTGAAGGTAATTTCCTAAAACAAAAAGTAGAAACTAAATTAGGAAACTAAAATACTATCTTTTTGACTAAGTTGACTTTGACTAATCTTTGACCAATTTAGGCTCCAAATTAGATTCCATATGCTTTGTAGGATGGCAACTAGGCTGATCATGAAGTCCAACACATTGCCCTTGTTTGGAGAAAATAGAAAAAGCCAACTTAGCAATGTACAGTAAAGCCAGCGAAAAATACAGCAAAAACAGGCCAAATTGTCATGTTGTGTACACAGCCCCTTTTTGGACGCCTTTGAAGCTGACTTGACTTGATTCCATGACCTCTTACACATACGTATTGAATCCATAAGCATTGGAACCATTTTATGCTGCTCGTACTTCATAAATGAACCAAAACTGCTACTTGAGTCTGTATCGACTTCCACCACTTATATGCTCAAAACAGGTCTTGGATCTTCATGTATGGACAAGCCCTCTTGAGATTGAAGTACTCCTTGGATAAAGGCAGCAAGGTTGTTCCTAAACCTCTTAGCTTGAGCTCTAGTGATTGACCCGGTCTTCATCCGTATCGGGCATTGGCTAGCAATGTGTCCTCATCCCTGGCACTTAAAACACACCATATCATGAGTTCTAGAAGGTTTAGGGTCAGATTTACCTTCATTCCTTGTTGCTTGGACAGATTTAGTTTTAGCTTCTTTCCTTTTTGGCTGATTGGTACTTTCATCACCTAGCTTCGGTTTTGGCTTGTTGTCATATATGGGATTACTTCTCCAAACAATTGGATTTGACCTCCCGCTGTTTGATATCCCTCTAAACTGTGTACTTGAGCCCCTCCTCTTGAATTAATTCTCAAGTTTGATAGCCATATGCAACATCTCTTCCAATTCCACATATTGTTGTAATTCCAATTGATTGGCTATCTCTTGATTCAATCCACCTAGAAACCGTGCCATGATTGCCTCTCTTTCTTTATTCATGCTCAATCTCATCATGACCATCTCCATCTCCTTGTAATAATCCTCCATGGACCTACTACCTTGTGATAATGATTGGAGTCTTTGATGCAGCAACCTATGGTAATGAGTCGGTACAAATCGCTTACTCATGGCCCCTTTCATTTGTCACAAAGTAATAATCAATTCATCACCTACTCTTCTTCAGGTATTTTGCTCATTTGTCCACCACTGGAATGCATAATATCTTAATTCCATTGCTGCCACTTTTACCTGCTTAGTTGTTGAATAGTTATGGTAGTCGAATATCATCTCCACTCGCTCCTCCCACTCTAAGTAAGCCTCCAGATTACTTTTTACCCAAGAAAGGTGGTATGTTGACCTTAATATTTCCAAGATCATCATCCTCATTCCTTGCTGGTCTCCCATGGATTAGCCTTCCTTGGTAGGCAAAAATATCATCTACTCCCTTTTCAAAATTATCTCAGAAGTTACCTTCCTCGAATTCTTCTCTAGGTCGACCATGGCCTTTTTGACCTCGACCTCGGCCACCATGTGCATCTAACCTTGGATTTGGCCTACATTGTGATGATTCTAACCTGTCCATCCTTTAATCTAGGTGATAAAAGCGAGCATTCATCAGCTGTAATTGCTCCATGACCGCTATCATGTCCATGTGCTCACCTCCACTCCTTGAAGCTCAGGAATCACCCTTGAATCCTATGAATTCCTCTTCATTAATTCTTAACGGTGCATCTCCTCTTCTCACCCTTGAATCTACCATGTTAGTATGAATAACACAAAAATAAAATAGAACCTCACCAAAATCACTCCCTTACGTGTTTCACTTCAACAAGGTCTCAACACTCATGTTTGCACACTAGTTTCGGCTTTTACCCTCTTTTAAGCTCTAGCACTCTTGCTTTTTTCCACTCAAAGAATTAACTTAAAGTTCTAATTAAAACATGCTTAAACAGCAACTAGATCACAAGTGTACCTTAATTTAAACTTATCAATAAAACAGTAACTAAATCAAACAAATACCGAGCGGAATTAAAATACCTATTCTCGGCTTTTCCAAACAAAAACAAGGTAAATCAACAAGCAAAATTTGGGAATGAATTAAAGGCTGTCCAGAATATTAATGAAGCAATAATTCAAGGAATAAATATAGAGAAATAAATTCAAACATGAACAAGAATTAAATGAACAAAAATATAGGATAGTTTGTGGTTGTTGTTCTTTGTAATTTAAGTTTTTGCATAAAATCCTTTAATTAATTTTAATCCAAATAATTTAGCACTTAAGAATACAAATTTCCAGCCACAATTCCAAATTTCAGCAATTCCAAATTTCACAATTTTCCAGCAAATAAATTTCCAACTCCAAATTCAACAAGCCGACCTTTTATGCAATTTTTTTTTTTAATACAGCTTTTTGGCTCTCTCCTTTTTTTTTTGCTTTTTTTTGTGTCTGTTTTTTTTTTTTAATCATATAATATAAAATCAAACCAGTAGAAAATCAACAAATAATTAAGATAAAAAAACAGAAAATAAAAATCAACAATGAACTAAGATACTAAGAACAAATATGAAAATAACCAACAAACTAGGAAGCAAAAATACGGTAAGACAAGGAAACCCAATTTAACTAGGAATGAGATATATATATTTTTTTAATATGCAGAATATGTATGATGATAGAAGCAACCTTAAACTAATGGAAAAATTGCAGATTAACACAAAACAAAACAAAACTAATAAGATAGATCAAACCTGAAAAAAATCTAGGCTTTGATACAATATAATACCAACCTAGGTCGAGCCACGCTTGAACCTGAAAAAAAGAGAATTCTTTTCTCACAAATAATTTTCTGAATCCAAAGACTCAAATATAATATTAAAGAAGCATTCTCATTGAAAAATAACACTTAAATAGGTTTAAGTCACAAAGTAATAAACCCTAGAAAACTAAGACAAAACCGGCCATGCATGCTAGATTCCTAATATAGCTGAATTTTGTATTCCTTTCCTAATCTAATTTTGATTAATTAATTCTTTTATTTTGAATTAGGAATTAGTTAATTTAAAACTGAAATAATAAAACAATAACTTTCCTCAGTTGATTTGTCCAGAAAATAAATAAATAGAAACAAAATAAAAGACTAATTTTTAAAACAAAATGTCAAAATCAAATTAGGAAACTAGTTGACTATCTTTCAAACTAAGCTGTCTTTGACCAGCCAATGACCAATTTTAGCTCTAGATCAGCTCCCATGTGCCATGTCAGATGCCAAATAGGATTATCACTGAGTTCCACACGTTGCCTTTGATTGGAACAAAGAGAAAATGCCAACTCATCAAAATACAGTAAAGCCTGCAACAAAATCCAGCAAAATCGGCCAACTTTTCCCCTATGCGCACAAGCCCTTTTTGATTGCTTTTAATTCTACATTGTCTTGATTCCATGACCTCTTATTGATATGCATTGATTCCATAAAGTGTTGGAACCATTTCTTGCTGCCCGGAGTCCTTATTTGCACTAAAACAGCTACCTGGGTCCGTATCGACCTCCACCATTTGTATGCTTAAAACAGGCTTTGTATCTTCGGGTATGGGCAAGCTCTTTTGAGAATTGATAACTTCCTGTATAAAGGCAGCCAAGTTGTACTTAAATCTTTTAGCTTGAGCTCTAGTGATTAGTCCGGTCTTCATCCGTATTGGATCAGCACCCCAGCAGGTAGTCGGTTGTGCAGGAACGAGCAGATTCTCATCAAAATCTCTCTTTCTCTCTCTCTTCCCCCTCCCCAGGCTTTTCCTTTGAACCTCTAAAGCTGCCATACCCATTTCCTAATGCACAAACCCCACTATTGTTCAAACGGAAACAACAGCAACTATCAGCGACATTTTTTTCCCTCGTTGACATTCGATATTAGCGTTGATATTTCATTCTTGTTGCCGACTTTTTCTTCACTGGGTATAAGTGCCAATTTCATATGTTATGGAGTTGTTTATAACAAATGTCAAAAGTTGGGGAGCATTACTATGAGTAAGTATAAATCAATCCACAAAGAAATTTAAGTGTTTGTTAAAAGAAAAAAAAAAGTTTCCAAGTGTCATGTGTAAATATTTTATTTATTAACATATTAATTTAATTCAACACTACATAAACAAACTCTTGAATGGATAAACATAATTAAATATAAACCAATCAAATATTGACAAATGATGCTTAGCATAAACATCGATGAGCTTAATTGATATCTCTGGCATTATGAAGATAATATATACACCTTGTATCTGGGAAAAAAGGGAAAAAATTGAAATGGTTTGGTGAGAATTGGTTAGTGGCATTGGCTCCATTTAAATTTAGGAAGTGAAATAATATGCAATAAATTATGATTTGATGACGTTTTTATCATTGTTTAGAAAATATATAGTGGTCTAAAGTATAATTATTCAAACTATAAAGTACTAAAGCACAACTTTTCATTGGAATTATTGGCAAATACAACAATTGATTGCACTTTGGTATTTTATAACTTCTAGAGTTTTGCAATTTAGGCAATTTAGGCAATCATTTTTTCAACTCAAGAATTTAAATCATTGATCTTTTAATTTGTTAGAATTTGAGCCCTATTTGGCTTTTGACTATAGGGTTTAACTGTTGTCTCTTATGTATGTATTCAACTGTATAAATTTTAAAACTATAGGCTATTAAAATGCAAAAATATTAAAACTATTTTAAAATTATAATCTTTGGTAACCTTTATCTTTCTAAAAAAGGGGGTGCAAGCCACTTAACTGTACTAAATAGTATAAAATTCTAAATTAGAATATATTAAAAATGTAAATTATTAAAACTAGTTTAAAAGTTTTGCAACCCAGTGTCTTCTAGATCAAAATCTAATACAGTTTAATTCAATCACATGAGGTGACCATGATGGCTTATCAGTTAAAAGTTAAGAAGTCCTAAATTGTAAAATGCCAAAAGTCGGGTATTAATTTTTAACTAACGCCAAAAAAAAAAAAAAATTTGATAAATTGTAGTTAAGATTTGATAAATGGAGAAACATGCTAAATGTATTGATCAGCCTCCATTTTACAATGTAAATGCACAACACTTTAGGTTTTCTTTTTATCAATTTGCTAAATCAAGATTAATACTTTTCATATGGGATCTGAACAAAAATAAGTAGGAAAAAATATAAGAAAAATAGCCCATTTCTTCTATAGCTAGTTAGCAAGGTTTATATTTATATATGTTGTTGTTTAAATTGTCTGTGAATGTGTGCGTCTATATGTATGTATATTATATAAAGTTAATCTGCTATTAGGACATCCTAATGATTTTCCAATTGGATCTTTATTATTATTCACTTGACTAGTCCAACGGCATCAATTAACAAATGTTTTGTTAGATTATATAAGTTTGGTGAAAGAAAAAAAAAAAAAACTTAGAAAGGTAAAGTGAACCCAGTTTAGGATCAATAAATTCCAACCATATTTTAGTTCTTTAAGGAATCGAATAGCTAAAAAATGAGATCTTGATAAGAAAAATATCCAAATGTCTTAATAGAAGATTGTATATATATATATATATAATTGTAAATAACTTTTAGTGTTCAGCTATGAAGAAAAGATAAATCATACATACATTTTTTTTATTAGAAGGCAAAAACCCAACTACTACAGGGGAATTTACAGGAAGACATTTTTCCCTTACAATCAAAGGAAACTAAGTAACAAATCCCTTTAAGAGGCTTATCTAAAAAATGAAACTTGAGCTTAAAGTAGCTCATATTGGCAAAACTATTAGTAACAAAGTTGCACTCCTAAGAGGCATGATTAATCCAAAACCCAGGATTATGATTCAGAATCTCCTTACCTAAAATAAGGATGACTACTATGAATAGCATCTTTTACCTAAGTAATAGTTATCATTGAATCCAACTCTACAATAACTTTCTTGAAATTCACATCACCAACCATCGTCAACCCACACAATTATCATTCAATTTTTTTGGGCATGTTTGAGATCTGGATAAGATTAAAACGAGATGCGAACCTAGGTAGACTCACGCCAAAACCGTATTATATTAGCCCAAATCTCAATTAAGTTCAAGTTCTTATGGGAAAACTTTAACCACTAACCAACTAGTGATTAGAAACCTAGGTATAATGAAGATGCCACAATAGGTTATGGAAGTCCTATTGATAAGTCAAAACTAAAACACTCATCCTCTAATGGTGTTTTAGGTGTTCAAAGACAACAAAGAGAATTCTATCTCACAATTAATTTTCTAAAAATTACTAAATTTCTGTTCTTCCTGAAAATAAGCCCTTAAATAGAAACCAAATAAAAGGCTAATTTCCTAAAACAAAAAGTCAAAATCAAATTAGGAAACTATTTGACTATCCTTTTAACTAAGCTAGCTTTGACCAATGTAAGCTCCAAATCAAATTCTATATGCCTTGTAGGATGCCAAATAGGATTATTGTTGAGTCCCACATGATGCCATTGATTGGAACAAAGAGAAAATTCCAACTCAGCAAAATACAGTAAAGCCAGCAAATAATATAGCAAAACCGGCCAACTTTCTCTCCCATCCGCACAAGCCCTTTTTTATTGCTTTTAAAGCTATCTTGACTTGATTCCATGACCTTTTAGAGATATATATTGAGTCCATAAGTGTTGGGACCATTTCTTGTTGCCCGGAATCCATATTTGCACGAAAAGATATACCTGGGTCTGTATCGTCCTCCACTATTCAGATGCTTAAAACAGGCTTTGTATCTTTAAGTATGGACAAGCCCTTTTGAGAATTGATAACTCCCTAAATGAAGGCAGCCAAGTTTTCCTTAAATCTCTCAGCTTGAGCCCTAGTGATCGGCCCGGTCTTCATCCGTATCGGGTCAGCACCCCAGCGGGTTGTCGGTTGTGCGAGTTCAGGCGGATTCTCATCATTCCTCTCCTCTTGAAAAGGATTTTCCCTCAAATCAAAATCATCACCTGCAGAAAAATAAGATAAGTCAACAACATTAAGTGTGGCACTAACATTATACTCACCTGGCAAATTAAGTTTGTAAGCATTGTCCTTTATTCGCTCTAAAACTTGAAAAGGTCCATCTTAACGCGGCATAAGCTTGGGCTTCCTTTGTTCAGGAAACCTCTCATTTCTTAAGTGCAACTAAACTTAGTCTCTAGATTCAAAGACAACTTGTTTTCAGCCTTGATTAGCATTCTTTGAATATTCCTCAGTCCTCCTCTCAATATTTGCCTCAGTTTTTTCATGAATTTGCTTCATAAAATCAGTTTTTTTTTTTTTTGTCCCATCTAGATTAGCATGTCCATTTAAAGGTAAAGTTGTTAAATCTAATGGAGTCAAAGAATTAAAACCATAAACAATTTCAAATGGTGCATATTTAGTAGCTGAATGCAAAGATCTATTATAAGCAAATTCAACATGTGACAAACATTCTTCCCATTCTTAAGTTTCTACTAATTAAAGCCTGTAACAACACAGACAAAGTCCTATTTACTACTTCGGTTTGTCCATCAGCTTGTATATGACAAGCAGTTGAAAATAGAAGTTTAATTCCTAACTTAGCCCACAATGTTTGCCAAAAATAACACAAAAACTTAGCATCCCTATCCGAAACAATTGTTATAGGCATACCATGTAATCTTACAATTTCCTTAAAGAACAAATTAGCAACATTAGATGCATCATTAGTTTTATTACATGCAACAAAATGTGCCATCTTAGAAAATCTATCCACAACAACAAATATTGAATCCTTACCTATCCTTGACCTAAGTAAACCAAGAATAAAATCAATAGACAAATCCAACCAAGGAAAAGAAGGAATCGGCAATGGGAGATAGAAACCATGCGGCTTCAACTTGGATTTGGCTTTCTGGCACTTTAAGTATCTTTCACATATTTTCTCCACATATCTCCTCATGTTAGGCCAATAAAAGTCTTTAAAACACCAAAGTGATCCATTAAACCATCACCGTGACCTCCCTCACTAACAATTCCCTAATGCTACAATTAGGCACACAAAGTTTTCTTTTCCTGAATAAATACCTCTCAAAGATGTAAAATTTATTAAAACCATGTTTTGAATAGATCCTAAATATTTATCCAAAGTCACTATCATGCTCATAAATTTCTTTTAATTGTTCAAATCCAAGTAATCTAGCATCTAAGATAGAAAATGGTACATACCTTCAGGATAATGCATCGGCAACCACATTTTCCTTACATTTTTTGTAGCAGATGACATAAGGAAATGTTTCAATGAACTCAATCCACTTAGCATGCGTTCGGTGAAGCTTCCCATGGCCTTTAATTTGCTTCAAAGATATATGATCTGTATGAATTACAAAATCCTTTGGCATTAAATAGTGCTGCCACGTTTCCAAAGCTCTCACCAAAGCATACATCTTTTTGTCGTAGGTCGGGTAGTTTAGTGCAGCTCCATTTAATTTTTCACTAAAAAAGGCTATGGGTCTTCTTTCTTGCATTAAGATCGCTCCAATACCTACACCCGAAGCATCACATTCAATTTCAAAAATTTTATCAAAATTCGGCAAAACTAGTAAAGGTGCATTAGATAATTTTCCTTTCAACAAATTAAAATATTTTTCTTGTGCTTCCCCCCATTTAAAGCCAACATTATTCTTCGCAACTTCGGTCAACGGTGTTACAATGGTGTTAAAATCCTTGACAAATCTTTGGTAAAAACTAGTCAAACCATAAAAACTCCTCTTTGGGTAATGGAGGTAGGTTTCGGCCACTTTTAGATTGCCTTTATCTTGGATTGATCAACTTTAATTCCTGTAGCACTTACAACAAATCCTACAAAAACCAACTTATCTTAACAAAAATCACACTTTTTCATGTTAGCAAACAACCTTTCCTTCCTAAGAATATTTAAAACTTGCCCAGGATGTTCTACAGGCTCATTTAGAAACCTACTATATACTAGAATATGATCAAAATAAACAACAAATTTTCCAATGAATGGCCACATAACATGATTCATTAATCTCATGAAAGTGCTATATGCATTAGTTAAACCAAAAGGCATTACTAATCACTCATACAATCCATACTTAGTTTTAAATGCAGTTTTCCATTTATCACCCTCTTTCATTCTAATTTGATGATATTCACTCCTAAGATCTATTTTAGTGGATATGCATGCACCATGTAATTCATCTAACGTATCATCTAACCTAGGAATTGGATGCCTATATTTAATGGTAATAATATTTATAGCTCTACAATCTACACACATATGCCATGAACCATCTTTCTTAAGTACTAATAAAACAGGGACAACACATGGACTCATACTCTAACGAATGCAACCTTTGTCAATTCAAGTTCTTCGGGATTAGCTTGATCATTTAAAAATACTTCTTTATAAATCATGACAACAATGGTATCTTACTCTAGATGGCTTTATTAACATCCCTAAAACTAAGATAATTTTTTTTCCTCCCTTTCCTTTCTTTTCCTTTCTCTCTCTCGGATATGGCTTTCTTTCCTTCACTCTCGGGTTTCTCACTATGTCTCTTGGTTTTCTCAAGCTTCTCCTCACTCTTGGGTTTCTCTCTTTCTTTCCCACTTAATTTGAATTTAGGACAGTTACCTGGTTGTTCATGCAGGTCCTTGTTCCTTTAAATAATTGTTGAAGCCATGGATGCCATATTTGCCTTTTCTTTAAGCTTTTCGACCTCCCTCCTTTGTTTCATTTGAATTTGATTTCTAAACACTTCCTTTGGAGTTAATGGCTCCAGATTAACCTTTTTTCCTTTTAAACTTGAATACAATGGAATTCTCTCTCCCATAATATATGGCATCCTTATCAAATTGCCATGGTCTACCCAACATAATATGACCCGCATCCATAGGAACAACATCCACATATTTATCAATGCTGAATTTTACTTTGGCTTGTTTATTTACTTTCATCTTACCACTATCATTTAGCCATTGTAATCTATATGGTTCTAGATGTTTAACGGTTACTGATCCCAATTTATCAACTATCAAGTTACTAATTACATTTGCACAACTTCCACTATCAACTATTATACTATAAATGTTACCTTGAATTTCGCATCGGGTGTGGAAGATGTTCTCTCTTTGAATTTGGTCCTCATATTTGTGCACGGTTATGACCCTCCTTGCCATCAAACTCAATTTATTCGTAGATGCTTTGAGTGTTTTGGATTCATCAAGCCCTTCATCTCCAACTTCTTCCTCATCAAATTCGGCTTCTCCTTCACTTTCTTCACTTTCGGACTCTAGTTCACCATTACCTTTCAGCACAATGATCCTCTTATTCAGGCATTGGCTAGAAATATGTCCTCATCCCTGGAACTTAAAACACATAATTTCATGAATGCTAGAAGGTTTTGGATCAGATTTACCATCACTTTTGTGTGCTTAGACAAATTCGATTTTGGACTCCTTTTTTGGTTATGTAGTACTTTCTTCTCCAAGTTTTGGCTTTTGTCTTGCTTCAAATGTGGGATTGCTTCTCCAAGCACTTGGATTTAATCTCCAGCTATTTGAAACTCCTCCAAGCCATGTACTTTTTCCCCTCCTCTTAAATTGATTCTCAAGTTTGACAGCCACATGCAACATCTCTTCCAATTCCACACATTGTTGCAATTCCAATTGGTTAGCTATTCCACATGCAATTCCACACATTGTTGCTTCTCTTTCTTCATTCATGCTCAGTATCATCATGAACATCTCCTTTCCTTGTAATAATCTTCAACAGACCTATTTCCTTGAGATGAAGATTGTAACCTTTGATGTAGCAACCTATGGTAATGAGTCGGTACAAATCGCTTCCTCATGGCTCCTTTCATTTGTCGCCAAGTAGTAATTAATTCATCACCTACTCTCCTTCGGTTATTTTGCTCATTAGTCCACCATTGGGGTGCATAATGTCCAAACTCCATTTCTGTTACTTTTACCTTCTTAGTCTCTGAATAGTTGTGACAGTTGAAGATTATCTCCATACCTCCTCCCACTCTAAGTATGCCTTTGGATAACTTTTTCTCATGAAAGGTGGTATGTTGACCTTAATATTCCCTAGATGATCATCCTCCGCCCTTGCTGGTCTCTCACAGTTTTGCCTTCCTTGGAGGGCATAGATGTCTTCAAAATTCTCCTCCAAATTATCTCCATAATTTCCTCCATCAAAATCCTCCCTATGGCATCCATGACCTCCTTGAGCTCGACCTCGGCCATCATGGAATTCTTGCCTCAAATTCGGCCCACCTTGTGATGTTTCCAACCTGTCCATCCTTTAATCTAGGTGATTAAAGTGAGAACTCAGCTGTCATAATTGCTCTAAGACCGCCATCATGTCCGTGTGCTCACCTCCACTTCCCTAAGCTCGGGAATCACCCTTGAATCCTATAGATTCCTTTTCATTAATTCTTAATGGTTGATCTCATCTTCTCACCCTTGAATATACCATGTTAGCATGAACGACACAAAAGCAAAATAGAACCTCACCAAATGCACTCCCTTACATGTTTCATTCAAATAAGGTCTCAACACTCGTGTTTGCACACTAATTTTGGCTTTTGACCCTCTTTTAAGTTCACACACTCTTGCCTTTTTCCACTTAAAGAATTAACTCAAGGCTCTAATTAAAACACCCACTAAACAGTAATTTGATCATAAGTATGTTTTAATTAAACTTATCAACAAAAAAGTAGCAAAAAGCAAGCAATACGGAGTGAATTTTTAAACACCTAATTCTTGGCTTTTCTAAGCAAAAATAAGGCAATTTAAAAAGAAATTTCATAATCAATAAGAAGCCGTTATGGACACGGGTAGCTGTTTTAATGTAAATATGGACTCCAGACAGCAATGAATGGATCCAACACTTCTTGGATTCAATGGATATCATAAAGAGGCCATGGAATCATGTAAAGGTAGAATCAAAAGCATCTAGAACCAGCTTGTACGAACAACATCTCAATTTGGCCGAAAATATGCTGTTTAACTGGTGACTATGACTTTTCTTCTTGTTCAAGCAAGTTTGACTTATTGCAATCAAGAGGCAATGTATGGGAATCATTACTAATCATATTTGGCATCCTACATGGCATATGGAAGCTGATTTAGAGCCCAAACAAGCTGAAAATTGGTCAAAGATACCTTAGTAGCCAAACTAGTAAACTAATTTCCTAATTTGATTTTGGCTTTTTGTTTTAGGAAATTAGTTTTAATTGAGATCCGGGCTAATATAATACAGGTTTAGGCGCGAGTTAACCTAGGTTCGTATCACCAGATGATAAGAAATCAAGAATTCAAGAATAAAATTTTGAGAAAAAATTCAAACACGAACAAGAATCAAATTGAACAAAAATATAAGATAGTTGTTGGCTGTTGTTCTTTGTAATTCAAGTTTTTTATCAAATCCTTTAACTAATTTTAATCCAAATAATTTTAGCACCCAAAATTCAAACATCCAGCAGCAAAATTGAATTCCCAACAACTCCAAATATTGAATAAACAAGCAACAACTCAACAGTACCAACAAATTTTCAGCAAGCAAATTCAAACTCTAAATTCAACAAAAACCGGCCTTCTAAATTTTTTTTTTTATATTCATCTTTTTTTTTAACTTATAAAATATAATCTCAACTGTAGTAGCAATAATTAACAACTAAATTGCAATTCCAACACCAAATAACTACCCAACCTGACACCCACAATGCAAAGTTTGCAAAATTTTTGAATTTTGTATTTGTTGCCGCAAACAAACTTCTTTTATCCTTTTTTTTGTTTTTTTTTTTGAATATATGAATGCAAGTATTTAAGATAAAAAATGGCAAAGAAAAATCAACAATAAACTAAATTACTAAGAACAAATATGAAAGACAACCAAAAAACTAGGAAACAAAAAATACAGTAAACCAAAGAACCTAATTTCGGCTATGAATGAAATTTTTTTTTTTAATGTACAGAATGTGTATGATGATAGAAGCAACCTTAACCTAATTCTAAAATTTAAGATTAACACAAAAAAAAGTTACAGCAAATAAGATAGATCAAACTTGAACAAAATTTGGCTTTGATACCAAATGATACGAACCTAGGTCGACTCGCACCTAAACCTGTATTATATTAGCCCGGATCTCAATTAAGCTCAAGTTCTCATTGGAAAAGCTCAACCTCTAACCAACCTATGATTAGAAATCTTGTTATAATAAAGATATCATAATAGGTTATGGAAGTTCTATTGATAAATCAAAACTAAAGCACTCATTAACTAATGATGTTTTAGGTGTTCAAAGAGAACAAAGATAATTCTATCTCACAATTAATTTTCTAAAAATTATTAAAGGTCTACTCTTCCTCAAAAATAAGCCATTAAATAGGCTAGAGTCACAAAACAATAAAACCCTAAAAACCTAGGACAAAATCGGCCATGTAGATTTGGAAACAAGCTTGGTCGAATTTTCTCTGCTTCTCTAATATAATTTTGATTAATTAATTTCTTTATTTTGAATTAGAAATTAATTAACTTACAATGAAAATAATAAAATAATAAATTTCCTAAGTTGATTTTTCCAGCAAGTAAATAAATAGAAACCAAATAAAAGACTAATTTCCTAAAATAAAAAGTCAAAATCAAATCAGGAAATTACTTGACTATCTTTTTAACTAAGCTGGCTTTGACCAATCTTTAACCAATTTAAACTCAAAATAAGCTTCCATATGCCTCTTAGGATGCCAAATAGGATTATAGTTGAGTCCCACACGTTTCCCTTGATTGGAACAAAGAGAAAATGCCAACTCAGCAAATAATATAGTAAAACTGGCCAACTTTCTGTACCATGCGCACAAGCCCTTTTTGATTGCCTTTGAAGCTGTCTTGACTTGATTCCATGACCTCTTAGAGATATATATTGAATCCATGAAGTGTTGAAACCATTTCTTGCTGCTTGGAGTCCATATTTGCACGAAAACAGCTACCCGGGTCCGTATCAGCCTCCACCACTCGAATGCTTAAAACATGCTTGAGCTCTAGTAATCGGCCCAGTCTTCATCAGTATTGAGTCAGCATCCCGGTGGATTATCGGTCATGCAGGTTCGGGTGGATTCTCATCAAAAGGGGGGTTGAATAGGCTTTTCAAATGAGTAAGGCTTCTACAAATCTATAGTTATATAGTTCAATAATTAATAACTCAATAGGAAATACATAACGAATAAAGTAAACAAATGAGGACACTATCCTCTTGTAACAAAGTAAGTAAAACTAACATGCAGAAAGACAAAAAAAATCAGGCATAGTTTTTATTTTTATTTTTATTTTGTGGAAACCCTATATCAAAAAAATTACGGGTGCCAATAACTATCTCTAATTTAAAAATCCATTATATTAGAAATCAATCATATTATCACATAGACAGCCCTAATCTAAGTGTAAGAAATGTTGTCGACGTTCCTAGCCACCAAAATAGTAAGTGATTGGCTTCTTAACACTGGATGCAATGGCCTTAAGCCTAGACCATGTCACTGCTGCTCTTCATAAGGACACGTGTGGCCATGTTTTGGGCCTCCCTCAAAAAGGCTATTCTCTTCCAATCATGTTGAACAAACCCTAAATTACCAATCAAAGTGATAAGGCAAAGTGTTTTGGGGTGTTTAAGATAGGCCGGAAACCTAAGAATCTCTCTTTTAGTAAGAAAATGTAGATATGAGAGACTCATTGTGAAACAATCAATTAAAAATAAAACAAAAAAAGAGAGAATGAGTCCATCATAGAGAAAAAGTGATTTAGAGATGTAATCTATGCTCCAAAGAAGGAGACAATGCTGAAATATCTATATCTGAAAACCTAGAATTCTTTTTTAACTATTCTCCTTAATTCAAACTTGAGAAAGGATAGAGCCTTAATGTATATGGGGACCTTATTTAGACAATATAAGGGACATGTTCAAATAAGGTGTTTAAAATCCAACAAAAAACAAACATGTGGCAATGCCTTGTTTGAATAGGATGTAAACCCTATTTGAACACGGTAGATCCACCACTAAAAATTGACATGTGGTAAGACCATATTCGTACAAACCTCGTTTGAACACGGTAGATTCACCACTTGTGAAATGATATGTGGTAGACCTTGTTTGAATAACAACCAAAAATTGGTCAAACTAAGTATTTTCACTTTTATTAATTTGGTAAAAACCTTATCAATAAAAAGTATAAAAGCTAGTAAAAATATAAAGATTGGTTAAAAACAGAAATAGTGTGTGCCTAACCACCTATATATATATATATATAAGGTCATTAAGTAATTTACCTGACCTAATTGGGATTTGGTCTTCATGCTTTGATAATGATTAAGATAGACACTTTATAACTTAGTGTTTTGACTCATGAAAATTTGCCAACATACAAAACTGATTCAACAATCTCTTCCTTTGGTATTTCACATGTCAAAACATTGGTTTTACACATTGACTCAAATAAAATAAATATATAACATGAATTAGAAATACAATTCCACCCAGCTACGTAAGTGCACCCCAGCATTTGAAAGCCTACACTTAAGTGCCTCTAAATCTAAGACTTTAAAAATTGAGGAGTTTTGTAAGAATGAAATTATCATATACTTCAAATAATAAACGAGTGAAATGCACATTTCATATAACAAACAAGTGAAATGCATGTGTGGTTAAAAAATATAAAAGTACATAGTCATATAAGAAACAAAATGCACACAAATAAAACAAAGGTAAGCTCTTTCTAAGTTAAAGCAAATAAAACACTTAAGAAAACTTAACTGATAAGTGAGTAACGTACACATTCCTTTCAACCTAAATACGATATAGAAAAGTAAAGCACAACCTAACAATGACAAATGCCAATTAAATCTCCCACTTATTTTTTTCAAGGAAATGACAAAAGGAAGAGCACGTATAAAACAAATAGACAAAAAATGAAGGACACAGATAAGATAAAGCAGAAAGAAAAGAAATCCATAGCTAAAAATAACATAAAAAAAATGTCTAACGGTACATAAATTGAAAAAATAAACCCAAATCTCACATACAACTAGCAATCCTTAAAAAGAAAAGAAAATAAAATAAGTCATTGCAGAGCAAAGCCTGTAGACAACATTTGCAAATAAAGGAGGAAGCTCAAAAGCAGGGATATATTGATCATGAGCCTTAGCACTAGAAAGGGACTGGTGGAGCCTAGTACTGCCGATAGGTCTAGTGTGCACATTGCTGCTATCTTTTCTCCAAATTGTTCTGGTCCTATCACCTCTACTGATCAAGATAGCTCAGACAAATGCCAAAGAAGTGCACACCAGCATACATACTTTTTAAAACATTATGAAGCAGATCATTAAGGGAGCCCATCCTAGCAATTGTAGGGCCTAAACATTGGTCCAAGTGATTGCGGATCTAATTGATACAATGATCTAGGTGACTAGCTGGGGACTCCAAAAGATGATCCAAGTGAGTAGAAAGATGTTAAAAGAGACCATCTAGAGTACCCTAAGGAGATTATGTTGGAGGAAGCATAGCAGGTTGCTCTATATCCTTACCATCTAGGTAGCCATCAATCTACTTAGCATCAATAACTCATACTCTTCTAAATGGTATGACCATCTACAAGAGAAATGGCAATCTCATTGATGTGTAAAATTAACTCGCAAGTGCACGAATCATTTTCAAGTAATAAAGTGGAAAAATAGGAACCCAAGTGATTAAGAATTAAGTACTAAATATAATTAGGTTTTGGTAATATTTGAACTAACGATTAAGATGAAAATTGAAAATTAAATAAACTAAAATAAACAAAAGCAATCAATTAAAATTAGATCAATTTCAAGTAAGAGAGTGAAATTAATAATTATGAATACTAGGGCATTTGATTTCACCACTAAATAATCCAATTTAAATATATGAATTTAAATTACCTGGTAATTTTGTTAACCATACTTAATCACAATGTCAATAAAAAGTAGTTTTCACCCACAATTGATAATATTCATGTAACCTAATTTATTCATTCCTGCTGATGTGTAAAATCAACTCGCAAGTGCACGAATCGTTTTCAAGTAATAAAGTGGAAAAATAGGGTTGTCGTACCCAAGGGATTAAGTATTAAGTACCAAAGATAATTAGGTTTTGATAATATTTGAACTAAAATTTAAGATGGCAATTGAAAACTAAATAAACTAAATTAAACAAAAGCAATCAATTAAAATTAGATCAATTTCAAGTAAGAGAGAGAATAATTATGAATACTAGGGCATTTGATTTCACCACTAACTATTCCAATTTAGTTACTTAAATATGTGAATTTAATTAACTAGTAATTTTGTTAACCATACTTAATCACAAAATTAATCAAAAGTAGTTTCCACTCACAATTGATAATATTCACATAACCTAATTTATTCCTTCCGGCCTATAAATTAAATCATGCAAATTCATCAAGCATAGATTAAGCAAATAATATGGCATGTGACATAACTATTTTCCAATCAATTATGCATTCATGTAAATCATTGGAGATCCATAATATTATCCTTTTCCAAGCTCAAATATTATTAAAATCATTCATTCCTTCCGGCCTATGAAAGCATTAAGTATACCAATGATTTATTAACAAAACATATTGCTAATTAAATAAAACTCAACATATATTAAAATAATTAAACCTTCACAGTTAGGGCTGCATCATAGCCCTAGCTATGAAAATTAGTTCATGGTAAAATTAATTTCAACATCCATAACATCCATAATTAAAAATAATAAGATTCACAATTAAAGAGAAAGGAAAAGAGAATAAAAACTATTGAAGAAATTCTCCTCCAAGAGCTCTCAAAGTCGTAGCCTTCTTCTCCAAGCAAGCCCACGTCTCTCTGCCTCCTCCAAACTCTCCAATTGATCTTCTAAAACTCTAAAACTTTAAAACCCTAGAACCCTTAAGAGAATCTTAGAAACTCCCAAAATTTGGTTTGTTTCTATTTAAGCCTCTTAAAAGCTCTTAAATAACTCTTTACTTGTATATCTTCCTTCAATGTGGTGGGGGCTATATATATAGGACCTTGGGAATCTTTTTCTCTCTTTATTTTCAATGTGGGAGTCTTGGAAGATACCTTTTTTAGGCCATGAAAAGGGTTGGACGAATTTCATATGTAAAAAGGAAACTGTATATTACTTGCTCTCTACTACTTTCCTTTTATCTAATTCCTCCTAAAAAAATAGTTAATTAGTCTAATTTACCCTTAATGAAGCATGTGACATGACATGTGCCTCATTAATGATAAATTAACCAATTATTGCGACTTGTTTTAATCTTGACACTCAAATTGCCTAGATTCCCTCTTTTGATCAATGGTGGAGATTTAACTAGAATATTCCTTTTTATAAATTCCAAACTTTAAATGATGATAACTCTTTGCTCGCACCTCGAAATCCAAAAATAACGAGACATTTGAAATCCTCAGATCGTGATGATTCATATGACATCCACTTCCATCATGAAATTCCCGATAGAATCTTTATGGAATCTTCAAGGTATCTTTTTGGAATCTTTTTAATGCTTAGTTCGTTCGAGCTCAAATCTTGCTTCCCACCATAATTCGACCCAAAGAATCCATTTTTATGGTTGTTTTCTTAAAATTCTTCCTCTTTTACCTAGATTAAGAAAAATACATAATTAAGTATCTTTCCATAACAAATTAACACAAACTAACAAATATTAAGCTATAAATATGGCATAAAATCATCAATATTTTAGACCTAACACCTGCCTATAAATTAAATATGCAAATTCATTAAGCATAGATTAAGCAAATAATAAGACATGAGATATAACTATTTTCCAATCAATTATGCATTCATGTAAATCATTGTAGATCCATAATATTATCCTTTTCCAAGCTCAAATATTATTAAAATCATTCATCCCTTCCGGCCTAAGAAAGCATTAAGCATACCACTGATTTATTGAGAAAACATATTACTAATTAAATAAAATTCAATATATATTAAAGTAATTAAACCTTTATAGTTAGGGCTACATCATAGCCCTAGCTATGAAAATTAGTTCATGGCAAAAGTATATTCAATATCCATAATTATTAAAAATAATAAGGTTCACAATTAAAGAGACAGGAAAAGAAAATAAAAACTAGTGAAAAAATCCTCCAAAAGCTCTCTAAGTTGTGGCCATCTTCTCCAAGTAAACCCATGTCTCAACTTTCTCCAAGCTCTCCAATTGATCTTCCAAAAATTTAAAACCCTAAAATCTTAAAACCGTTAAATAACTATTTAAACTTGTGTATATTCCTTCAATAAGGCGGAGGCTATATATAGAGGATCATGAGGAGCTTTTCTCTCTTTGTTTTAAATGTGGGACTCTTGCAAGATACTTTTTTTAAGCCATCAAGAAAGTTAGACAAATTTCATGTGTAGAAAGAAAACTTGATATTACTTGCTCTCCATTACTTTCCTTTTCTCTAATTCCTTCTAGAAATATTGTTAATTAGTCTAATTTACCCTTAATGAAATATGTGACATGACATATGTCTCATTAATGATAAATCAATCAATTATTGCCATTTGTCCTAATCTTGGTCCTTAAATTGCATTGATTCCCTTTCTTGATCAATGGTCTAGATTTAATAAGAATTTTCTTTTCACAAATTGCAAACTTCAACTAATTTTTTACTCATACCTCTAAATTAAAAATAATGTGATATTAGAAATCACCAGATTATTAGGATTCATATGACATCTGATGAGAATCTGCTCAAGCCCACACAACCGACAACTCGGTGCTGACCCGATACGGATGAAGACCGGGCCGATCACTAGAGCTCAAACCAAGAGGTTTAAAGACAACCTGAGAGAATTTATACAGAGAGTAGTTAATTCTAAAAAAAAAGCTTGTCCATACCCAAAGATACAAAGCCTGTTCTAAGCATCAGAGTGGTGGAAGCCAATACGAACCCGGGTAGCTATTTTCGTGCAAATTTGGACTCCAGATGGTAAGGAATGGTTTCAACACTTCATGAACTCAATGAATATCATTAAGAGGACATGGAATCCATCCAATATAGAATCAAAAGCATCTAAAAAGGACTTGTATGGGCAGCATCTCAATTTGGCCGAAAATATGTTGCTTAGCCGCTAGCTTTGACTTTTCTTCTTGTTTGACTTATTCCAATCAAGGGGCAACGTGTGGGAATCATTATTAATCATATTTGGCATCCTACATGGCATATGGAACCTGATTTGGAACCCAAACAATTGGAGATTGTTCAAAGAGATCTTAGTAGTCAAACTAGTCAACTAATTTCCTAATTTGATTTTCACTTTTTGTTTTAGGAAATTAGTCTTTTATTTGGTTTCTATTTATTTATTTGGTAGAAAAATCAACTGAGGAAAGTTATTATTTTATTATTTTCATTGTAAATTAATTAATTCCTAATTCAAAATAAAGGAATTAATTAATCCAAATTAGATTAGGAAAGGAGGTGAATTTTGCTCTAGCTAGGATTTCTATTCTTTGGTGGCCGGTTTTACCTAGATAATTAGGGTTTTATTTTGTAAATTTTTAGCGTATTTAAAGGCTTACTTTATCAAAAATATTTAGCACATTATTCATATAAAAAATTATTTGTGAGATTGAATTCTCTTTGTTCTCTTTGAACACCTAAAACACCATTAGTGAATGGGCGTTTTAGTTTTGACTTATCGATAGGATATCTATCACCTATCGTGGTGTCTTCACCATACAAAAGGTTCATTAGGGGTCAAGGTGACCATTAGAACTTGAACATAATTAGATCTGGGCAAATATAATACAGGTTTAGGCACAGATCATCCTAGGTTCGTATCATTTGGTATCAGAGCCGAATTTTGTTCAGGTTTGATCTATCTTTATTTGCTTGCTCTGTTTTTATGTTAATCTGCAATTTTAGCATTAGGTTAAGGTTGCTTCTATCATCATACATGTTCTACATTAAAAAAAAGAAAAAAAAAACTCTTTTCTAGTTAAATTAGGATTTCCTCGTTTTACCGTATTTTTTGCTTCCTAGTTGTTGGTTGTTTTTCATCATTGTCCTTGTTAATTTTGATTTTTGTTGATTTTTATTTGCTGTTTTAGTCTTAAATATTTTCATTCATATATTCAAAAAAAAAAAAAAAAGAGAAAGAAAAACCGTACAAATATATATATAGATAAAACTACACAATTTGTATTTTGTTTGGGAGGTCACGGGTTTGGTGTTAGAATTGCAATTTTGGTGTTAATTCTTGCTAATGCAGTTGTCTTATGCTCTGTGAGTTAAAAAAAAAGATAAATAAATAAATAAAAAGAAGAAGAAGAAAAATCCAAGTAAAAAAAAAATTCGGTTTATTGAATTTAGTGTTGAAATTTGTTATTGGAAATTTCTTGGAGCTGCTGTTTTGTTGATTATCTATTCAATAATTGGAGTTGGTGGAGAGTATTTTTGTTCCTGGATATTTGAATTTTGGATGCTTAATTTATTTGGATTAGAATTAGTTAAACGAATTGATACAAAACTAGAATTACAAGAACAACAGCCAACACTACTCTTTAATTTTGTTCGAATTGATTCCTGTTCGTGTTTGAAATTCTTTTTCTAAAATTTTATTCTTGAATCTTTAATTTCTTACCATCTTATCCAGCTCTTATGGAATCCAAAATTTTCTTGTAATTTGCTTTATTTTGCCTAGAAAAGTCGAAGTTTAGGTATTTTAAATTCATTTAGTATTACTTGCTTTTTGCTATTGTTTTGTTGATAAGTTTAGTTAAAACATACTTGTGATCTAATTGCTATTTTGTGGGTGTTTTGATTAGAATTTTAAGATAATTCATTGAGACAAAAAAGGCGAGAGTGTGTGAGCTCCAAAAAGGGTAAAAGCCGAAACTAGTGTGAAAACACGAGTGTCGAAACCTTGATTGAGTGAAACACGTGAGGGAGTGATTTTTGATGAGAATTTATTTTATTTTGCATTATTTATGCTAACATGGCAGATTCAAGGTTGAGAATGGGAGATCCAGCATTAAGGATTAATGAAGAAGAGTTCGTAGGATTCAAAGATGATTTCTAAGCTACGGGGAAAGGGGAGTAAATGGACATGTGAGTTGTTTTACAGCAATTGCAGCTGATGAATACTCAATTTAACCATATAAGCCAAAGGATGGAAAAATTAGAAACATGCCAAGGAATGCCGAATACAAGGCTTGATGCTCATAGAGGTCGAGGTCGAGGTCGAGAAGGCCGAGGGTGACATAGAGAGGAATTTTGGGAAGGTAACTTTGAAGATGACTTGGAGGAGGAGTTTGATGAAAATTTTGCATTCCAAGGACGGCAAAATCATGGGAGACCAGAAAGGAATGAAGATGATGATCTTGGAAATATCAAGATAAACATTCCACCTTTCATGGGAAAAAATGACCCGGAAGCTTATTTAGAATGGGAGGAGCGAATGGAGATGATTTTTTACTGTCACAACTATTCGGAGGCCAAGAAAGTTAAATTGGCAGCAATAAAATTCAGACACTATGCTTTCCAATGGTGGGCTAATGATCAAAACACCCGAAGAATAATCGATGATGACTTGATTACTACATGGTGACAAATGAAAGGAGCCATGAGGAAGCGATTTGTACCATTACACTATCATAGGTTACTACATCAAAGACTTCAATCTTTATCTCAAGGAAATAGGTCCGTGGAGGATTATTATGAGGATATGGAGATGATTATGATGAGGTTAAGCATGAATGAAGATAGAAAAGCAACCATGAGGATTTTAGGTGGTTTGAATCATGAGATAGCCAATCAACTAGAATTGCAACAATATGTGGAATTGGAGGAGATATTGCATGTGGCTATTAAACTTGAGCATCAATTCAATAGGAGGGTGTAAGCTCATGGTTTGGAGGAGTATCAAACATCAAGAGGTCAAATCCAAGTGCTTGGAGAAGTAATCCCACCTTTGAAGCAAGACAAAAGCCGAAACTTGGAGAAGAAAGCACCACTAGGCCAAAAAGGGAGTCCAAAATCGAATCTGTCCAAGCACACAAATATGAACCTAAACTTTCTAAAACTCATGAAATTGTGCGTTTTAAGTGCCAAGGATAAGGACACATTACCAATCAATGCCCGAATAGAAAAATCATGATGCTAAAAGGTAATGGTGAACTAGAATCCGAAAGTGAGGAAAGTGAGGGAGAGGCCAAATTGGATGATGAAGAACTTCGAGGGGATTAGCATAAGGAATCCAAAACACTCCAATCTTCAAGGGTTGACTTGAGGTTAGTTGCAAAGAGGGTCCTTACTGTATACAAAGATGAGGATCAAATTCAAAGAGAAAACATCTTCCACACCCGATGCGAAATTCAAGGTAACATATGTAAATATGATTATAGATATTGGAAGTTATGCAAACGTAATTAGTAGCATGGTAGTTGATAAATTAGGCTTAAAAACTATTAAGCATCCAGAACCATATAGATTACAATGGGTTAGTGATAGTGGAGAGATGAAAGTAAATAAACAAACCAAAGTAAAATTCATCATAGATAAATATGTGGATGTTGTGTTGTGTGATGTTGTGCCAATGCATGCTGGTCATATATTGTTGGGGAGGCCATGGCAATTTAATAAATATGCCATATATTATGGGAGAGAGAACTCCATTTTTTTTAAGTTTAAAGGCAAGAAGGTTAAGCTGGAACCATTGACCCCGAATGAGGTTTTTACAGACCAATTATAAATGCAACAAATGAGGGAAGCCGAGAGGTTCAAAGAGAAGGCTAGAATGGTACCAACGGTTTCACCATCCATTCAAGAGGGAAAAAGTGAGCTTGCTATCCAAGGTAAGTCCTCCAACAGTCAGGTTGAGTGGAAAAATTATAATAAACCTAGGTGTGAGGAATTTGGTGCAAAAGCCGAGAGTGATGTAAAATCCATTGAATCCATGACTGAGAAAGGAAAAGAAAGAAAAGAGAGGAAAAATAAAAAAAAAATTATCAAAGTTTTTGGGATGCTAATAAAGCCATCTTATGTAAGAAACCATTGCTGGTCATGAATTATAAAGATGCTTATTTAAAAAAGCTATTGTTGTATAGAACTTTATCTGCCTTGTTGAGAGCTTTACTTTGTGGAAATTTTAAAATTAGGAAGAGATTAGTTGCTAACTTTAAAAAGTGTAATTTTTACCATAATAAGTATGTATTTCTAGATTTTGTTGTGATGGTGTTTGACCTAGGAGATTTGGTTTAGTTGCACTTACGAAAGGAGAGGTTTCCAAAACAAAAAAAAGTCAAAGCTTATGCCGCGTGTGTAACACCCGTATAAAAAATACACATATTTTAACAAGTTTGACCAAGTGAACAATATGTGGATCCAAGTTGAATTTTTCAATGGTCAATATTTTTAGTTTGACTGAGGTACCATTGTGTAGATCTCGTCGATATGAGTTCATAGACTGGTGGCATGCCAAATTCTAAGTTATGGATAAAAAGTTATGGCTTTGAGAAATTTTAAGTATAAGTTTTATATCAGTGTCCAAACCAGTCCCAAGTTTTTGTCTGTTACTGACCCAAGGCTATATATAAGCCTTGATAAATGAGCCAAATAGGAAACCAAAGCCCAAAATATCCATTTCATCTCCAAAACCCGAGAAATTCTCCCCCCAGACCTGTGGGTTCGAACAAGGTCGTTTCGATGCGTTTAACGTCAAACTAGGCCATCGTTGTTTTTATCAATTCTGGCCAACCATCACTTACACGTTCCAGCCGAAGAGGAAGTCCACATGGAGGCGAGGCGAAAGGCAACCCAGATCTGGCCGGCAAAGGCGGCAACGGCCAACGAGGTGGGTGGCCGGATTTTCATGTTTTTCTACTTTTTCAGGCAACTCATGGACCTTTTCTACCATTTTTGGACCCTCTAAACTCATTTCCGTGGTTCTCTTGTCCACGAGGGATTCGGATGAAGATTCAACCAAGTTTTCTGGCCATCGAAAGAACCTTTGGATGGGTTTCTTGTCTCTTGGGATTTTTGTTTATATAAAGTTTGTGAATTTTGGAGGTCGTTTGATAATTTTTCTATTTTTGGGTCAATTAGTTAATTTTCGGATAAATTCGAATTGGGTTTGGAAAAAATTGATCAAATTGGTTAAAATTGGAGTTGGATTAGTGAAATTGGATATTATTAGGATCTATGTGGAGGTTCAATTTCAAAAGATTAAGCTTTGAGTGAAAATCCCCAATTTATAGTTGTACAAATCAATTTAAGACATTTGGGTCATACACGTGTCATTGGTTTAGTTTTTTGGAGTCTGTGGAATATTTTATTATATTACAAACACTCGTGTTGAGTCTGGAGGCCATACTGCAGGGGAGCAGGAGTGAGCATCTGCAATACTGTGAGTAGTTATAATTTTTAAAATATTTTTGATATATAGAATAATATATATATATATGTGGTTTAGATATTTTATTTATATACCAATTAATTAATATGTTTGTTTTCTACATATATAAATATCTACCTTCACCTATATGTGTTATCATTTTATGTGGATTTTAATAAGATTTTTAATGGTTTCTAACTTTGATGAGTTCATAGTGAACTTGTGAATTATATTAATTATATATTCTGGTATTTGAATTGAGATTTTAAATCATTTTAGAAAATTATTGATTTGAGAAAGCAGATTGTAAACTTTATGATTTTAAGCATGTTCAACTATTTCAAAATTTTATATGCTTAAAATTGGTTTATGGTGAATATATTTTACTGTGGTATTTTTTATTTTAGTAGAACATGATGATTTAAAATTTTGAAATATTTAAATAAGCAAATAAATTTGGAAATTAAATAAGGACTTATGATACAGTATTGTTCGGAAAAGTATTTGAGATATTACAAGATTGTTTTTAAGGATACTGTATCAGTTATTTTTTAATTGATATACCATATAGTACCAGAGTTTCGGATCAATATTATATTACAACGAGCTAGGTTTGCCACAATGCCGTGAGGTTGGTCTCATCCAACGGTTTATTATTGCCACGAACCATGAGGTCGGGTTTATCCGACGATTTATTATCATTACCACGGTGCCATAAGGTTGATCTCATCCAACGGTTTATTATTGCCATGCACCTTGAGGTCGGGTTTATCCGACGATTTATTATTGCCACGGTGCCGTGAGGTTGGTTTCATCCAACAATTTATTATTGCTACGGGCCATGAAGTTGGGTATGTCCCGACAGTTTATTATTTCCATGACACGTTTTGTATATTGAGGGTCGTGAGGTGGGTGTATCCCATAGTTTACAGATTGGTATATCGTATGGTACATTGTATATGTTTGAGTATATTGTTGGTTTTCAAATATTATGGTTATTACTGTGCTTAATATTTATTTTGTCGAACTGCATTTATAATATGTTATGCTCTATATTTATATCTTATTTAAGACATTTTATATTTTCGAACATCGGTTTTATAATATTAAATTGGGGAACAAGTTTGGGTTTTGTAAAATGATTTTTCAATGAGGAGCTTTTCAAACGAGTGGAACGAGAGGTCTTGCAAGAAAGTTTTTTTTTTTTTTAGAAATAAATTATTATTTTTCTATTATATTATGCCACTCATTGAGATTTCTTTATCTCACGTTTTATTGTTTTAAATTCATTCCCCTAGGCCCAGGCAGCTAGTGGCAATCTATCTCGCGCACAGCTTATCGCTTTATTTCTTCCATGACAGCAGCCGTATTTATCCTTTCTTTATTTATCTTTATTTACTAGAGTTATTTATTACTTATTTGTACTCCTAAACTTCGTTGACACTCTTAGAATGCTCTAATTTTAAATATGAGACTTAGTAAAGACCATGGTATTTATGTGTGTAGTTATGGCCTATGATATAATAAGCCGGATGTGGACTTTTATGCAGTTGTGGTTTTATATTTATATATATTGAGGTAATATTGATAATGTTTGTGATCAATTATCCATATTTTAAGTGAGATTCCATTGGATGTCCTCTAGGAATTTTCCATTGGGACTTCACTAGGGGGGAGGGTTCCCGAGGTGGGTCATATTAGAGTGTGGATGGACCTTTTCAAGTTTTGGAGCAAATTAACGAGAATAACTACAAACTTGATTTAATAGGTAAGTACAATGTTAGTACCACATTTAATGTTGCTGATTTATCTCCTTTTGCTACAGGTGATGATCTTGATTTGAGGGCAAATCCTTTTCAAGAGGAGAGGAATGATGAGATCTGCCCGAGCTCGCACAACTGACAACTAGCTGAGGTGCTGGCCTGATATGAATGAACATCGAGCTAATCACTAGAACTCAAACCAAGAGGTTTAAGGATAACCTGGGAGCATTTATAAAGGGAGTAGTTAATTCTCAAACAAAGCTTGTCCATACCTGAAGATACAAAGCCTGTTCTAAGCATCCAAATGGTTGAAGCCGATACGGACCCCGGGTAGCTATTTTCGTGCAAATTTGGACTCCGAGCAGCAAGGAATGGTTCCAATACTTCATGAAGTCAATGAATATCATTAAGAGGACATGAAATCTAGCCAATGTATAATCAAAAGCATCTAAAAAGGACTTGTATGGATAGCATCTCAATTTGGCCAAAAATGTGTTCTTTAGCCGCTAGCTTTGACTTTTCTTCTTTTTGACTTATTCCAATCATGGGGCAACGTGTGGGAATTATTATTAATCATATTTGGCATCCTACATGGCATATGGAAGCTGATTTGGAGCCCAAATAAGCTGGAGATTGGTCAAAGATATCTTAGTAGTCAGACTAGTCAACTACTTTCCTAATTTGATTTTGACTTTTTGTTTTAGGAAACTAGTCTTTTATTTGGTTTCTATTTATTTACTTTCTGGACAAATCAACTTAGGAAAGTTATTATTTTATTATTTTCATTGTAAATTAATTAATTCCTAATTCAAAATAAAAGAATTAATTAATCCAAATTAGAATAGGAAATGAGGTGAATTTCGGCCAAATTAGGTTTCCTATTCTTTGGTGGCCGGTTTTACGAAGATCATTAGGGTTTTATTTTATAACTTTTTAGCTCACTCAAGGCTTTTTTTATCAATAATATTCAGCAATTATTCATACAAAAAAATTATTTGTGAGATTGAAATATCTTTGCTCTCTTTGAACACCTAAAACACCATTAGTGAATGAGTGTTCTAATTTTGACTTATCAATAGGATATCCATCACCTATTGTGGCATCTTCATAATACCAAGGTTTCTAATCACAGGTTGGTTAGGGGTTAAGGTGACCATTAGAGCTTAAACATAATTAGATATGGGTTAATATAATATAGGTTTAGGCACAGGTTGTCCTAGGTTCGTATCAACATCCACTTCCAGCATGAAATTCCCGACGGAATCTTCATAAAATCTTTAAAGAATCTTTTTGGAATCCTTTTAATGCTTGGTCCGTTTGAGATCAAATCTTGGTTCCCATCATAATTCAATCGAAGAAATCCATTTTTATGGTTGTTTTCTTGAAATTCTTCCTCCTTCACCTAGATTAAGAAAAATGCATAATTACGTATCTTTCCATAGTCAATTAACACAAACTAACAAATATTAAGTTATAAATATGGCATAAAATCATCAATATTTTAAGCATAACACTCATACTAAAGATTATTGGGTTGTGAATCTAATAAAAAGCTAATATCCCATGCACAAAAATGGAAAAATAAAGGCTAGAGCCTACCAATGAGTGAAGTCAAATGTAGCCCTATAAATTTATAAACAAGGTTCTAATGGCTCATTAGAAGTGATGGTGTACAAAATATTGGCTCGTTTAGTCGCAATGTATTTTGTGTTTTTGATGGGATAAACATTATAGCAAATAAAAATATTAAGGATACTTAACCACTAAAATTGTCAGAACCTATCCAGGATCCCTTATCGGAATCATAGATAAGCTGATCTCAAGGACACCCTACTAGACTGTCCTACGGAAAATTTGGCAGCATTTCCCTTACAGGTTGAGCATGCCCTAGAAATTCCTTACACAAAAACACATTGCTATATAATACCATCTTATTCCTTCCACCTTCCTACAAGAGATTCCAAAAATTTTCAGGACCTCTATGAAAATAGTATAGGGATATAGACGTGAGTAATAATTTTAATAAAACATAAATACTTTTATAATTCGTGTCCACCCACTTAGTACAATACTATATTTCTATATTGCTTTACGAACATACTAAATGCATAAATGTAAATAAAAGGGTGACAAAACAACAACAATAATATTAATATTAATAACAATAATACAACTTCATTGGGGGCTACCATACTTGCTCGAAGGCTACTACACTAGCTCCAAAGCCATCATACTTGCCTAAATACTATGATATTTAACCGAAGGTTGTAATACTTGCCCAAAGACTGCAATACTTACCCAAGGGCTATTGTATAATAATAAATGTTAATAACAATAACAATAAAATAGTCATAACAAATAATAATAATAAATACAATAATAATTAGCAATAGTGATGATAATAATTATAAAAAATAACCACAATTAATAACAACAAATAATAAAAACAATAAATAATAATAATAATAATAATAATAATTAACAACAATATCAATGGTAAATAATAACAATGATAAAAATAATAACAATAATAATAATAACAGTGATAACACTCACAACAATTACTACTACCAATACGGTCTGGAGGGGTTGCTCATAATAACCATCTGACCCCATGGACTCGCAGGTAACAGAGTTATGAAGCTAAGCAAATAGGATCTTTGCCCTTGTATGATGTGGTATATACAAATATAACATAATATATATATATACACGTATGTAAGAAAAAGATACTTGATGCACCATATGATATACAAGGGGTGACCGATCGCATCCGACATCCCGAGCACTAACTAACAGGAGGTTAAAGAGAGAAACTTGAAATCAGTTACCTTGGCGTACCATGCGTCGATTGCTAATAATTGACCATGGCTAAATAATTGCCTTCGATCGAGGGGAGGGTGGCTGATGCTCATTATCCACTATACTTGTCATACCTAAGGCCCATAGCTCCCACAGGATGGCCATACACATATAAGAAGAAATCCGTAATAACAGCCATCTTGCAGCCAAATGAGAAGATGCTTGGTGCTCATTCTGCATTATACCTGTCTACATTCTCTCATCACAGCTCATAAAAGACGGTCGTGAATATAACTTGCGAACTGATCCATAACATAATCAACAACTATCCTGCGGCGAAGGAGGGGGGTGTCTGATGTTCACTGTGCAAATATACTTGCCAACTCCTTAGTCTATTGCATGCACATGATAACTATAATATAATAACTAACCATCTTGTGCCAAAAAGGAGGTGGCTAATCTTCACAGTGCAAATATACTTGCCAACCCTCAAGTTCATCTCCCACATGATAGCCATAACAAATAACCATCCATCGGATGGCCATACATACTTGTGCGTTAATCAATAATGTAGTACAAAGCATCAATACTATCTGGTGAATCTAAAAACTATAAAATTTTTGTAACATTATAAATACCAAAATTTAAAATATAACCAGATTCATATACTTTTTTAAATCCATTAAATTTTATATTTCTTTTAAACCATCACAATAAATCTAACAATTTAAATAATTCAATTTTTAACAAAATAAAGCCAAATCCATAAATATTTAAATTCTCAATTACATTGTTATGCAAAATAATTTCTTTAAAACCATAGATATAAAATTAATGCATCAAATATATTTAAATCACATAAAATTCATAGAGTAAAATTAAATAACAATTTCCTTAGATTTTTAAAACATGCATACTATTTATCATAATTTTTAAATAACACAAAATGTATATATATAGACACCTTTATTTGAAGTAGTGCATAGTTAATAGCTAAAATCAAATACAATAGTTTAAACACTTTGGCATAATCAAATAAAATAATTGTAATAACATATTAAATTTAAATTTAGTAGATAACTACAACTAAACATAACAAATATATCCATAAGCATCCATGGGAGAACATGTACACATTTATCGTAAATATACACATATAAGTGCGCATACACACCTGTATGCATTGATGTGTAAAATCAACTCGCAAGTGCACAAATCGTTTTCAAGTAATAAAGTGGACAAATAGGTTGTTGTACCCAAGGGATTAAGTATTAAGTACCAAAGATAATTAGGTTTTGAAAATATTTAAACTAAAATTTAAGATGACAATTGAAAACTAAATAAACTAAATTAAACAAAAGCAATCAATTAAAATTAGATCAATTTCAAGTAAGAGAGAGAATTGAATAATTATGAATACTAGGGCATTTGATTTCACCACTAACTATTCCAATTTAATTACTTAAATATGTGAATTTAATTAACTAGTAATTTTGTTAACCACACTTAATCACAAAATTAATCAAAAGTAGTTTCCACTCACAATTGATAATATTCACATAACCTAATTTATTCCTTCCAGCCTATAAATTAAATCATGCAAATTCATCAAGCATAGATTAAGCAAATAATATGGCATGTGACATAACTATTTTCCAATCAATTATGCATTCATGTAAATCATTGGAGATCCATAATATTATCCTTTTCCAAGCTCAAATATTATTAAAATCATTCATTCCTTCCGGCCTATGAAAGCATTAAGTATACCAATGATTTATTAACAAAACATATTACTAATTAAATAAAACTCAAAATATATTAAAATAATTAAACCTTCATAGTTAGGACTACATCATAGCCCTAGCTATGAAAATTAGTTCATGGTAAAAATAATTTCAACATCCATAATTATTAAAAATAACAAGATTCACAATTAAAGAGAAAGGAAAAGAGAATAAAAACTATTGAAGAAATTCTCCTCCAAGAGCTCTCAAAGTCGTAGCCTTCTTCTCCAAGCAAGCCCACGTCTCTCTGCCTCCTCCAAGCTCTCCAATTGATCTTCTAAAACTCTAAAATTTTAAAACCCTAGGACCCTTAAGAGAATCTTAGAAACTCCCAAAATTTGGTTTGTTTCTATTTAAGCCTCCTAAAAGCTCTTAAATAACTCTCTAAATTTGTATATCTTCCTTCAATGTGGTAGGGGCTATATATATAGGACCTTTGGAATCTTTTTCTCTCTTTATTTTCAATGTGGGAGTCTTGGAAGATACCTTTTTTAGGCCATGAAAAGGGTTGGACGAATTTCATGTGCAAAAGGAAACTGGATATTACTTGCTCTCTACTACTTTCCTTTTATCTAATTCCTCCTAAAAAAATAGTTAATTAGTCTAATTTACCCTTAATGAAGCATGTGACATGACATGTGCCTCATTAATGATAAATTAACCAATTATTGCCACTTGTTTTTATCTTGGCCCTCAAATTGCCTTGATTCTCTCTTTTGATCAATGGTGGAGATTTAACTAGAATATTATTTTTTATAAATTCTAAACTTTAAATGATGATAACTCTTTGCTCGCACCTCGAAATCCAAAAATAACGAGACATTTGAAATCCTCAGATCGTGATGATTCATATGACATCCACTTCCATCATGAAATTCCTGATAGAATCTTTATGGAATCTTCAAGGCATCTTTTTGGAATCTTTTTAATGCTTAGTCCATTCGAGCTCAAATCTTGCTTCCCACCATAATTCGACCCAAGGAATCCATTTTTATAGTTGTTTTCGTAAAATTCTTCCTCTTTTACCTAGATTAAGAAAAATACATAATTAAATATCTTTCCATAACAAATTAACACAAACTAACAAATATTAAGCTATAAATATGGCATAAAATCATCAATATTTTAGACCTAACATGCATATATATATATACATATTTACACATATCTAATTACGCCCCCCCACCCACACCCCCCCCCCCCCCCCAACACACACACACATATATATAAATTTACACAATATACAATCTTTCAGCAAGTACCTATATATTCACATAAATATACACAACAATTATATATGCATATACATATATATATATATATATATTTATATATTCACACACATATATTCATATACATATACATATTCTTTCAGCAAATATATAAATGTATACACATATTCATATATTCACAAAATATATGAATACTAACAGTGTCCACACACGCTTATACATAGATATATATATATATATATATGTACAAAATGTATGTATTTACAAACATAAAAATACATAAGTGTACATAAACATGTATATATATACAATCTAATTCAATTTTTGAAATTTTCACATTTGATATAAAAATTTATTCAAAAATGGTAATTTTCAAATACACCACCATAATTTGCAAAAAAGGCATTAATGGAAAGCTAAGAGATGAGAACATGTTACTAACCTCCATTTAGCTCAACTCGAGCGGCGGTGGCCAAAAAATGGATGGAAAGTTTCAGCCAAATTGCCTACCATTGTATCTATGAACGGCTTGGAATTTGGACGAATGGAGACCATTTTTAGGTTAAGGGGTTGAAAACTAGGGAGGAAAGATGAACTCAGGGCTGGAAACCGATGAAAAACTGGCAAATGAGAGATCACCAGCAGCCACCTTTGGACAGTCGACTCCGATATGTCTGCTGGCCAAACAATTGAAAATTCAACCATAGTTATGGCTCAGCGGTGGATTCTTATGCCCATCGACATTTGTCATCATCCAATGGCTGGGATTTGGCTAATCGGCCAATCAACGGAGGAAGAGGGAAAAAGAAAGAAGAGAGAGAGGAAGAGAAAGAGAGAAAGAGAGAGGGGGTCATTTTTTCATGCAGTGGGGTAAGAAAAGAAAAGAAAAAGAAAAAGAAAAATGTAATATAATCTAATATTTTATTAAGGATGACATGAGGCACTTTCTTATCGTGACATGTGGCACCTTACTGAACGTGACACATGGCAAAAATAAAAAGCTCCTTTAAATATTCCACTACCTAGTAAAATCAGTCTTGGAAAAAATAGATACAAAATTTACAGACCCATAACTTTTCAACCGCAGGTCCAAATTATGCGTGCCATCAGTCTACAAATTCATATCGATGAACAACATCACATATTACATGAGTCAACATCAAAAGCCATATAGATAAAAAGCCAACTTGGTGATACAACCTAGGTCAACTTGTTCCTAAACTTGTATTATATTAGCCCGGATCACAATTAAATTCAGGTTCTAATAGTCACCTTAACCCCTAATCCACTTGTGATTAGAAACCTTGGTATATGGTGAAGATGCCACAATAGGTGATGGATGTCCTATTGATAAGTCAAACTAAAACCCTTGATTTCTATTAAGTATTTTAGGTGTTCAAAGAGATCAAAGAGAATTCTTTCTCACAAATATTTTTCTCTACGAATAATGTACTGAATTTTATTGATAAAATAAGTCTTTAAATAGGCTAAGATTCACAAAACAGAGCCCTTAAACACTACATTAAAATTGGTCATAGAGATTAGGAAACAATTCTATTGACTGAGTTTCAATCCTTTCCTAACCTAATTTGGATTGATTGATTCCTTTATTTGAAATAGGAATTAATTAATTTTACAATTTAAGTAATAAAATATCAACTTTCCTAAACTAATTTTTCTAGAAAATAAATAAATAAAAACCATTATAAAGACTATTTCCTAAAACAAAAGTCAAATGTTCAAATTAGACAACTAGTTGATTAGTTGACAACTAAGCTCTCTTTATCCAATCTCCAACTAGTTTAGGCTCCAAATCAGCCCCCATATGCCATGTAGGATGCCAAATGGGATTAATAATGATTCCCATATGTTGCCCCTTGATTGTAGTAAGTCAAACTTGCTTGAACAATAAAAGAAATAAAAGCCAGCACCAAAATGAGCATTTTCAGCCAACAAGAAGAGTCATGCGCACAAGTGGGATTTAAATGCTTTTGCTTCTGCCTTGACATAATTCCATGGTCTCTTGGTGATATCAATTGATTTCATAAAGTGTTCAATCCATTCATTGCTGCCTGGGGTCCAAAAATTAACTAAAACAGCTTGCAAGGTCCATTTCCGCCTTCTTAACTTGGATTCACAAGACAGGGCTTGGATTTTTGGATAATGTCATGTCCTCTTGAGATTGAATCACTCCTTGTATGAATCTAACCAGATTGTCTTTGAATTTCCTAGCTTGTGCCCTAGTGATTGGTACCAAATTCATTTGTAAAAGGTCAGCACCGCAACGGGTAATCGGCTGTATGGATATGGGTGGATTCTCACAATTCCCCTCCTCTTGAAAAGGATTTGCCCTCCAATTAATGTCATCACCAACCCTCTCCAAAACTTGGAAAGGTCCATCCCCTCACTGCATAAGCTTTAACTTTCATTGTTCTGGGAACCTCTCCTTTCTTGAGTGCGACAAACCCAATCTCCTAGGTCAAACACTATCACAACAAATCCTAGAAATACAAACTCAATTCGGCAAAAATCATAATTTTCAATGTTAGCAAATAACATTTCATTCCTAAGAACTTCTAAAACTAACCTAAAATGTTCTACATGATCGTCTAAATTTCTACTATATACAAGAATACCATCAAAATAAACAATCATAAATTTTCCAATGAATGGACGCATAACATGATTCATTAACCTCATAAAAGTGCTAGGTGCATTAGTTACACCAAAAGGAATTACTAACCACTCATATAAACCATATTTAGTTTTAAATGCGATTTTCTATTCATCGCCCTCTTTCATCCTAATTTAATGATACCCACTCCTAAGGTAAATTTTTGTAAACATGCATGTACCATGTAATTCATCAAGTATATCATCTAACCTTAGAATTGGATGCCTATATTTAATAGTTATATTATTAATACCCCTACAATGAACTCACATGCACCATCATCCATCTTTCTTAGGTACTAATAAAACAAGAATAGCACATGGACTCATGCTCTCACAAATATAATCCTTGTCTAAAAACTCACTTACATGCCTTTGTAGCTCCTTTGTCTCCCTGAGATTACTCCTATATGCAGGCCTATTAGGAATTGCAGGTCCCAGTACAAAGTCAATTTGATGTTTAATCCCTTGAATAGGTGATAAACCATTAGGAATCTCCTCCGGAAAGACATTTTCAAAATCTTGTAAAAAAGAAGAAATAGAACTTGGCAATATAAGCTTTTCGGGATTAGCTTGATGATTTAAATAAGCATCTCTATAAATCATAACCTGCAATGGTTTATTATTCAAAATTGCCTTTTCAACCTCACCTAAACTAAGAAAAAAAAATTTCTTTTTCTTTTCTTTCCTCTCTTTTTCCTTCCCACTCTCAGCCACCACTATTTTTCCGTCACTCTCAGCTTTTTCATTGTTTTTTCCTTCACCTTTGAATTTATAAGACTTACCTTGAACATTCATCTTAGTCTTGCCCACATCAAGTTCGACTTCTCCTTCACTCTCTTCACTTTCAAATTCTAACTCCCCATTGCCTTTCAACATCATTATTCTTCAATTCGGACATTGATTGGCAATATGTCCTTGACCTTGGCATTTAAAACAAACAATGTTATGAGTTCTAGAACGTTTAGAATCAATATTACCACTCAATTTAGCTACTGGTGGATGTTTGACCAGATTGTCTTTCGTTGGCCAGTTGGAACTCTCTTATCCATGTTTCGGCTTTAGCCTTGTTTCATAGGTGGGCTTGCTTCTCCAAACACTTGAATTAGTCCTCCCACTATTGGAAACACCTCTAAACTGTTAGCTTGTACCCTTTCACATGAATTGGTTTTCAATCCAGATAGCTACTTATAGCATCTCTTCCAATTCTACATATTGTTGTAGCTCCACTTCGTTGGCTATCTCACGATTTAATCCTCCTAGAAACTGTGCCATGATTGTCTCACGATCCTCATTCATACTCAATCTCATCACGAGTATTTCCATCTATTTGTAGTAGTCTTCCACAGTCCTACTTCCTTGAGCTAATGATTGGAGTCTTTGATGAAGCAACCTATGATAGTGAGTCGGCACAAATCTCTTCCTCATGGCTCCTTTCATTTGTTGCCAAGTAGTAATCAATTCATTACCAACTTTCCTTTGGGTACTTTGCTCATTATTCCACCATTGGAGTGCATAATGACCAAATTCCAAAGCGGTCAACTTCACCTTCTTTGCCTCGGAATAGTTATGGTAGTAAAAAATCATCTCCATACACTCCTCCCATTCAAGGTAAGCCTTCGGATCACTCTTACCCAAAAATGGTGGTATGTTGATTTTAATGTTTCTAAGGTCATCATCTTCATTTAGAACCTGCTTCCCATGGTTTTGCCTTCCTTGGAGAGCAAAAATATCATCAAATTCCTCTTCAAGATTCTCTCCAAAATTATCGTCCTCGAATTCGTCCCTAGGCCGTCCACAACCTCCTTATTCTCGTCCCCATCCTCGGCCTCCATGAAAGGCCATCCTTGGATTCGGCTCACCTTGTGATGTTTCTAACCTATCCATCCTTTGATCTAGGTGATCAAAGTGAGCATTCATCCGCTGTGATTGCCAAGACAGCCATCATGTCTGTTGGTTCACCTCCACTTCCGGTAGCTCTAAAATCTCCCTTAAATCCCATGGATTCCTCTTCAATATTCCTTAATGAATCACCTCCTCTTCTCATTCTTAAATCTGTCATGTTAGTATAAATAATACAAAAATTCTCACCAAAATCACTCCCTCACATGTTTCACTTAAACAAGGTCTCAACACTCATGTTTGCACGCCAGTTTCGGCTTTTACCCTCTTTTATGCTCACACTCTTTTGTATTTTTCCACTCAAAGAATTATATAAAAGTTCTAATTAAATCACACAAAAAACAGCAACTAGATCACAAGTATGTCTTAATTAAACTTATCAATAAAACAGCAACAAAAATTAAACAAATCCTGAGTGAATTGATAAAACCTAGTCTCAGCCTAACTTACCAAATAAGGTAAATGACCAAGCAATTTTCACAATTAATAAGGAGTAGACCAAAATATTAAGAAATAAAAATTCAAGGATAAAATTTAGGAAAGAGATTCAAACAACAAACAAGAGCAATTTTGAACAAAATATGGAATAGTTGTTGTTGTAGTTCTCGTAATTTTAATTATTTTTGTTTCAAATTCCTTACCAATTTTAATCCAAACAATTTTAGCACTCAAATTTCAAATTTTCAGCGACCAATATTGAATGAAACAGTAGCAACTCCAACAATTCTCAAGCAAACAATATTCAAGCCTTTCAAACTTTAAAACCTGCCTTTTGTGAAGTAATTTTCTTTTTTATTCGGCTTTTCTTCTTCTTTTTTTTTTTAATTACTCACAGAATATAAACACAACTGTAGTACTAAGAATCACACCAAAAATTGCTATACCAACATTGAAAATTCCACCAAACCTGAAACCAACTTTCAACACAACCAAATTGCAAAACTTTTTTTTTTAATATATGAATACAACTAATTAAGATATAAACAGCAACGAAAAATCAACAATAAACCAAATTACTAAGAACTAAAATGGAAGACAACCAACAAAATAGAAAGCAAAAATTTGGATAAAACAAAGAACAAATTCAGCTATAAAGAAATTTTATTTTTTTTAATATTTTGAATGTGATAGATAGGAAACAACCTTAACCTAATGTTAAAATTTCAGAATAACACAAAACAAAATAAAGAAAATAAGATATATCAAACCCAAATAAAATTCAACTCTGATACCAAATGATACAAACCTAGGTCGGCTGGCTGCTAAACCCATATTATATTAGCCCGGATCACAATTAAGTTCAGGTTCTAATGGTCACCTTAACCCCTAATCAACTTGTCATTAGAAACCTTGGTATATGATGAAGACACTACAATAGGTGATCGATGTCCCATTGAAAAGTCAAACTAAAATATTTGATTTCTATTAAGTGTTTTAGGTGTTCAAAGAGAACAAAGAGAATTCTTTCTCACAAATATTTTTTTCGTATGAATAATGTACTAAATTTTATTGAGAAAATAAGCCTTTAAATACCTAAGGTTCACAAAACAAAACCCTAAAACACTAGGTTAAAACTGGCCATAGAGATAAGGAAACAATGGTGTTGGCTGAATTTCAATCCTTTCCTAATCGAATTTGGATTAATTAATTCCTTTATTTGAAATAGGAATTAATTAATTTTAGAATTTAAATAATGAAATATCAACTTTCCTAAACTAATTTGTCCAAAAAATAAATAAATAAAAACCATTATAAAGACTATTTCCTAAAACAAAAGTTAAACGTTCAAATTAGGAAACTAGTTGACTAGCTGAAAATAAGCTGTCTTGATCCAATATCTAGCTAGTTTAGGCTCCTAATCAGCTCCCATATGCCATGTAGGATGCCAAATAGGATTAATAATGATTCTCATATGTTGCCCCTTCATTGGAATAAGTCAAACTTGCTTGAACAACAAAAGAAGTCAAAGCCAGCACCAAAATGAACATTTTTCGCCAACAAGAGGAGTCATGTGCACAAATGGGATTTAAATGCTTTTGGTTCTACCCTGACATAATTTCATGGCCTTTTGGTGATATCAATTTAGTTCATAAAGTGTTGATTCCATTCCTTTCTTCTCGGCGTCGGAAAATGTACCAAAACAAACGTAGCGAAGGTACATATAATAGCATAAAATATGCTAATACGCAATCCCCGAAAATCAGCTTTCATAGGTACATTGCTACCAATACGGTCTAGGGTGGTTGCCTATAATGGCGATCTCACCCTCTGAACTCGTAGGTAGCAGAGTTATGAAGCTAAGTCATTCATGGGCATAATCTGATCGTTGGCCCCATATAGTGTGGTACATACAAACATAACATAATATATATATATATATATATATGTACGTATATATGGAAAAGACACTTGATACACCATCTGACATACCAGTGGTAATAGATAGTATTCAGCATCCTGAACACTGTGAAGAAGATCATCATGGTAGCACTTAAAGATGGAGTCCTAAGCCATTGGAATGGCCCACTAGACTACTTACTAGGGCTCGTACGAAGAGGTTTAAAGTAGCATTGAATGGTCTTATCTAGGACATGCTTATCAATCAAGAATGCAAGAGTTTTGCTGAGTAAGAATCAAAATTGGCAACAATATTGAGCATTGAAAGCTACAGATATGAAAGCTTCAAGGGAGATAATGTTAAGGGCAATTTGGTAATTGCTCAAGAGCATGATGATTTGGTACTTTGATGACATGGCATCTTTGGACATGTGGCATCAAAGTGGCTATCTAACATGGCTTGAAAAGAAAGAAATCAGCTTGTTTTCTTTTTGAGCAAACTATGTGTCTTACTTGATTACCAAGTTACTTGATCACCAAGTTACTCGATCACCCAGTTTTACAATTTTTGTCTTATTTTGATTTTAGGAAACCTTTCATTTTTATTATGTTTTTAATTATTTTTGATTAGAAAATTAACTAGTTTCCTAATCTTTAATTGTAATATAATTAGTCACTTTCCTAAACTATAAAAGAGTTGACTAATTAAATTTAAATTAGGAAATAATTTAGAATTTAGGGTTTTGAGTTTAGGAAGGTATTTTAGATGAATTTCTTATTATTTTTGCATATAAAACGGCTTCAATTTCATTAATACAATAAGCTTTTATCTTTAGCAAAGTTTAATAGTTGTGAGAGTTAAACTTTTTGGTTCTCCAACAATTATCCTTTGAATTTTTCTAACATGAGAATTAAAGTTTAATCCTTAACAATAGGATAAATTTGCAACCCTTTTATGGCATCATTCATTCCACAAGAACATGAATCAATTACATGATCGAGTATTAGTTTGCACAAATCTAGGTTGGATTGCTTAGGTGCATACCTAACAGGCAGGTCAAAGAGAGAAACTTGCAATCGGTCACCTTGGTGTCTCAGGGCACCGATTGCTAATAATTGGCCATGGGTAAACAATTGCCATTCGATCGAAAGGAAGGTGGCTGATGCTCACTATGCACTATACTTGTCATATCTCGAGTCCGTACATCCAACAAGATGGCCATATATATATACACATTAATCCATAATGACAACCATCCTGTGGCCGGGGGAGATGACTGGTGCTCACTCTGCATTATACCTGCATATCCTTTCTCACCACAGCTCATAAGGGACGACCATGAATATAACTTGTGCTCTGATCCATAACATAATTAACAACCATCCTGTAACCAAGGAGAGGGGCGACCAGTACTCACTATGCAAATATATTTGTCAACCCTTAGGTCCATGGCATCCATAGGATAACTATAATACAATAAACAACCACCTTGCCGTCAAAAAGAGGGGTAGCTGATGCTCATAACCCAGATATAGTTGTCAATCCTTAAGTACATGGCTCCCATAGGATAGCCATAATAAATAATCATCAATCAGATGGCCATACATAGTCGTGCATTAATAAACAGTACAGTGCAGAATGCCAATACTGTATGGTTCATCTAAAACATATAAAAATTTTATAATATTATATATATCTTTCAAGAAGTACCTATATATTCACATAAATATACACAAACAAGTATATATACATTTATACAGGGAAAAAATCATTAAACTCCTCAGGTTTCAAATTTATCATTAAACACCTCAATCATCAATTCATTTATATTTTTTTTAAAAAAAAAAGAAGAGGTAAAAAGTGATTTTGACAAAGAGTGACATCAGTTACCTTGATTTGCAGGTTCAGCATCCTTCTCAATAAAAATAAATTTTATCAACCTAAACATATCCATCTTTGTGGCTTCCATGATGAAGAAGAGAAACAATTGATGAAGGAGCTTAAAACCTTGAGCAGAAACCTTCAGAAATTCATACAAATTTCAGGTTTGTCTACATTTGTTGCTTCCCTTTTTATGGTTTTTTTATTTTGAATATATATGGGGCTTTTAAAGGATTTATTTTAGGGCTCTTAAATTAGTACTTAATGAAAACCCTTTATTGAAGAAATTTGAGTTTTTCAAATTCTTACAAAGATGGACTATTCGAAACATATTGTTGAAGGAGAAATTTTTGAGATTTTTTTTCTTTCTTGGTTTATAATTTCTTCCATTTGATTGTGCTGTCATTGCTCGCAATTTTGTTAGTTCTTTTAATTTATTTTTTTCTTCTCTTCTTTCTTTCTACATATTAAATGCACTTTGTTTTGCATTAGGATTGGAGACACTTAAAACAAATGATATATATATATATATATTGCTATGAAAAAAATGTGATAAAATTTTGTAGACATAATGAAGTACCATAATATCCATAATGTAAATTTTTATTTTAGGAAATGGTGCCTTGAATTTTCATATTTGAGCTTTTTTTTAACATATTTAAGCTTTATATTTTCCCTTCTTAATTGACTTATTTTTCTTTTAAGGTAAAATGATGTTTTGTAATTGTTCATGCTTTTGGTGAGATATACAAAATAGAAGATGTAGACCCTGATGATTTTAGCTAGGTTCGTCTATTATATGATTCTAATTTAATATCTGCTGGAGAGAGGATTATAATTGAGGATTATTTCAAGTTAAGGGTTGACATTTCCGAAGCTAAAGGTTGGAAGTTTTTAAATTCAAATAACGATTTAATGGATTTATTTGAATTATTTGGAGAGAAAGGACAGAGGGAGATCCATGTACACATTGAATTAAATATATCTAATAACCAAATCTTCTCTCAAACACAATCAACTCCAACCTCTAGCAGTTTAACCCAACCGAATTCAACCCTTCCCTTTACTAGTCTAAATCATTGAAATCAAGAACAATTGAAAAGTAGTGTAGAATTTGATGAGGAAGTTGAGTGGGAACAAGAATTTGAATATGAGGTGCATGTACTTGAGAATGGTAATATTGACTTAAAAGTAAGTGGTCAAGAAAGTGATGACACCTTATCTAGTTATGAATTTGTTGATAGTGGCAGCCTAGGCAGTGATACAGATGAAGAGACATCCATTTCTAGGATGGCTAGATATATGATGGGGAGGGAGGTTATAGAATCTACAAGGAAGATAGAGTTTCAAGAAGGTCAAATTTTTGAAGATGCTTATCATTTTTGGAAAGTATTGAAAGAATATGTGATCCAGGAAGGATTTACATTAGTTAGAGAGAAAAATTAAAAGACAAGAGTAAGTGCTAAATGTGGTACCTATAATTGTCCTTGGAGAATTTATGCCTCTCAATTGCCAGATGGTGTGACATTTAAAGTCAAGATATGTAAAGAACAACATACTTGCATAAGGAAAACAAAAAATGCTGAGGTAACTTCTAAGTGGATTGCAAGTAAACTTGAATCATTGATTCAATCAAATCCTGATGTTAAGATAAGAGTATTAGAGAATGAGTTAAGAACAACCTATGGGGTTAAATGTGATAAGAAGAAAATATAAAGGGCAAAGAAGAAGGCTCTTGATAGGATGGGAGGGGACCATGTTGGGAGTTACAAAAAACTATACAAATATGCATACATATTGATGATACAAAATCCTTGGACTATGGCACTGATAAAGGCTGCTAGACTAACCATCATTGACAATCCACAATTTCAAAGGTTTTTCCTTACTTTTCTTGCGCAAAAGCAATGATTTTTAACTGGATGTAGGCCCTTTATTGGCCTTGACGGATGCCATTTAAAAGGACCTTTCGATGGAATTTTATTATCTGCTATGGCATTATATGCAAACTGTGGGATATTTCCAATTGCAAAATGTGTATGTGAGGGGGAAAGCACAGAGACATGGGGTTGGTTTTTAAATTTGTTGAATGAATATGTTGGGGAAGCTAAAATTAGGATTATTTCATTTATGTCTGATAGACAAAAAGGAGTATTAGCAAGTCTGCAGCAAATTTTCCCTCAACATAAAACTAGATTTTGTGTAAGGCATATTTATGCCAATTTTAGAGGAAAATTTTCAAGTTTAAAGCTTATGAGTTTGTTTTGGGTAGTAGCAAAGGATGCATATAAATGGTTAATGGAAATCCCTTTTTGCCACTGGTGTAGACATGGTTTTGATGAAAGTGTTAAAAATGACCATATCATAAATGATATGAACGAGAGTTTCAATAGTTAGCTTGGTGAGAGTAGACAGAAGCCAATACTTACACTTATTGAAGATATAAGGAGGAAAATTATGAAAAGGTTGCAGAAAAGGCATGAAAAGGCAATGAGCTGGCCAACCATTATTCCTCCAAATATTCAAAAAAGGCATGTGAAGACTCAAAAGGAAGGGAGGTATATTAGACTCATATGGGCCATGAATGTGAAGTTATGGATGAAGCAACTCAAACATGAGTTTATGTAGTTCATTTGCAATAAAAAATATGTCAATGCAGGGCATGGCAAATTAGTGGAGTCCCATGCAAGCATGCTGTGGCATGCATTACCTATAAAACATTGGATTTTAAGCAATATATTGATCCCATGTTAACTAGAGAAGCTTATATTGAAACATAAAAGTCAATGAGACATCCAATCCCTAATGAATTAATGTGGCCAAAGGTTGAGTGTGATGAGTTGCCACTTCCAATTAGAAGAATCATGCTAGGAAGACCAAAAATTACTAGGAAAATAGCAGCAGTTGAGGGGGAGAAAAAGAAAAGGTCATTCAACCTCAAATGTGGACTTTGCAATGGATTTAGTCGCAACAAAAGATCTTGTAAGGTGGCTAGCAATCAGTTAAAGGTAAAATTAATTTTATTGCTGGTTTTGCATTATAAATTTATGGTATTTCTTTTCTTTTTTTTTTTAACTTAGTTTTTTTTTTTTTTTTTTTAGTTCAATAGGAAGCAATTCGATATGAACATTCCATTTCTCAACCACGTATAAAATTTTCTTTATTTTCTTATTAACCTTTTTATTTTTTGTTGGAATTATTAACTTGCTTTTATGATATGCAACTAACATGTTCATGAATAAGTCAAACTAACCAAGAACAAGGTCAATGATATGGGAGGAAATTCATTTCTTATGCTTTTCTGTTTTGATGGCTGTTATTGAAGTTTTTTATAGCTATTAGTGAAATATTTTGTATAAAGATCTATTCCTTTTGTAATTTTTGATCACAAGTATGGAGACTATAGCTTTGTTGGCATACATGGAAGGATATCTTTTTATTACACTTTAAATGTTTGGATTATGAGTCTTTCTTGTATTGTCTTTATCAAATGAAAGATTTGAACCTTTGATTGTAAGAGATGATTATATCTAAATGCATATATTTCACATTTTGAATGTAACAATGAATGAAATATTTAATTAGTGATTTAAGCTTTGAATTTTTTTTAGTAAGTATTTTATATGTAATATTTCATTTCATGTTCATAATTAATAAAATAAATATAAATATTAAAATTTTCAAAATTGGTAGAATAATTTTTTTAAAAATATATGTATCTACATATATAAGGCAATATATATCATAATTTGTGCCACATATTAGTAAAAAGATTGTAACACAATGGTAAAATTACAAAATATTAAATTAATATTAATTTTAATCTATTTAAGGGTAAAATAGACTTTTACAATTTAAATAAATTAAAATATAAAATTTGTTAACAGATGTTAATATCTAGGGAGGTGAATGATGAATTAAATAACTTTAGGAATGTGAATGATGTTTTATTAAACCTTGACAAGGTCAATAAAATTTTCCCTTTTATATATTCACACACATATATTCATTTACATATGAACTTTCTTTCTACAAATATATAAATGTATATACATATTTATATATTCACAATATATATATGAATCTAATACACATCAGTAGTATACATAAATGCTTATACATATTCATATATATATATATATACAACATGTATGTACTTACAAACATACATATACATAAGTGTTGAGGAGGATCATCATGGAAAAATTCAAAGATGGAGTCCTAAGCCATTAGAGTTGCCAACTAGACCAATTACGAGAGCTCATGCAAAAAGGTTTAAAGAAGCATTGAATGGCCTTATCCGGGAGGTGCTTATCAATTAAGAATGCAAGAGTTTTGTTAAGGAAGAATAAAAATTAGCAACAATATTGAGTATTGAAGGCTTCGGATATGAAAGCTTGAAGAAAACAATGTTAGGGGCAATTTGGTAATTTCTCAATAGCATGATGATGTGGCACTTTGATGACATGGCACCTTTGGACATGTGGCATCTAGGTGGTTGTCCAACATGGCTTGATATCCTGAAGCTTACCTTGAGTGGGAGCAAAGAGTTAAGATGGTTTTTGACTGTCATGATTACTCGAAATCTAAGAACGTTAAGCTAGCAAGTGTGGAGTGTCTTGATAATGCTCTAAAGTGGTGGGATAAGGAATGCACTACAAGGAGGAGAGCTGGCCAAGCACATATTTTTGCATGGGGAGAGATGAAAACTTGAATGAGAAAGAGGTTTGTACGTGGCTATTTTTATCGTAGTATTTATCAAAAGTTACAATATTGCTCTAAGGGTTCAAGGAGTGTAGAGGATTACCACCAAGAGATGGAGTCTCTAACGCTTAAAGTTAATATGGTGGAAGATGAAGAATATACAATGGCTTGTTTTCTTGTGGTTTGAACAAGAACATTACTAACCAAATGGATTTGTACCAATATTTGGGTCTTGAGAAGATGTTGCATATGGCAATCAAAATAAAGCAACAACTCAAGAGGTGGGGTACCACATGTGTATCTAGTGCACCAAACCCTTAAAAATCAACAACCAATTCGTAAAGCACCAGCAAAGCCAAACAAGATTTAAAAACAACTTCAAGGCCAAAAATAGAAGCTAAGGCTGAAAGTTCTAAGCCACTCCAATTAAGTAACTCCGATCAAACCCCCTCTCGTAATCTTGATATAATGTGTTTCAAGTGTTAAGGTATGGGACGTATAGCTAGCCAATATCTAAATCGTAGGACAATGGTCATATAAGAGAGTGGAGAAGTAGAGTTCGAGGAGGAGGATTCAAGTGACAATGAGACACCACCTTCAGAAGATTGCAATGATTACAGAGATGAGGAACAGCTGCCATATTATGAAGGATTGAATTAGGTGGCAAGATAAGCATTGGCATTATACAAAGATGAGAAGGATATACAATGTGAAAACATCTTTCACACTAGACGCAAAAGCCAAGACAAGGTATGTAGTGTGACAATTGATGGTGGTAGTTGTGCAAATGTTGTCAATACTTTGCTTGTTGAAAAACTAGGCTTACCTACATTTAAACATCCAAAACCCTATAGGTTACAATGGTTGAATAATAGTGGTGATGTAAAGGTGACTAAACAAGTTAGAGTTATTTTTACTCTCAAGAAATACATTAATCAAGTTTTGTGTGATGTAGTTCTTATGGAGGCTGGACACTTGTTATTAGGCCGTCCTTGGCAATATGACAAGGATGCTTTGCATCATGGTCATACTAACAAGTATGAGTTTAATTTTAAAAGTAAAAAAGTTTACTTGCACCATTATCTCCTAGATAGGTACTGAAATATCAAATAGTAATACAAAAGTCAATAAGGAAGCAAAGTATAAGAGAGGCCGAGTTGCAATCCAAGAAACAGAGTGTTAAAACCCATAGGAGAAAGTGAGTGGAAAGAAAAATAAAAACAAGAGGGAAAGAGGGAAAAGAAAATAACGGAATTTTATGCAAAACAGAGTGAAATAAAGAAAGCTTTCTTAAGCAAGAAGTCAATATTTGTAATGATGTATAAAGAATGTTATTTGAATTATTTGGCTAACCCTGAGGATCCTGTTTTGCCTAGTTCTATTATATCTCTTTTGCTAGAATATGAAGATGTATTTCCAAAGGAGATTCCTAAAGGATTACCTCCATTTAAAGGAATTGAACATTAAATAGATTTCATTCTTCGAGCGTCAATTCGCAACAAGCTTGCATATAGAACCAATTCAGAGGATTAAAGGAATTACAATGTCAGGTAAGTGGACTTCTTGATAAAGGCTATGTTAGAGAAAGTATGAGCCCTTATGTTGTGCCTATGTTATTAGTGCCTAAAAAAGATGGAACATGGAGAATATGTATTGATTGTAGGGCCATTAATAACAAAACTATTAAGTATAGCCATGCAATACCTAGGTTAGATGATATGCTTGATAAAATGCATGGTGCTTGTGTTTTCTCTAAAATTGATCTTAAAAATGGATATCATCAAATTTGCATGAAAAATGGTGATGAATGGAAAACAGCTTTTAAAACTAAACATGGATTGTATGAATGGTTAGTTATGCCTTTTGGTTTAACTAATGCACCTAGTACATTTATGCATCTTATGAATCATATTTTATCAGCATATTTAGGAAAATTTGTTGTTGTGTATTTTGATGACATCTTAATATATAGTCAAAATTTAGAGGAGTATGTTGAGCATCTTAGGGCTGTTTGTGATGTTCTAATAAAAGAAAAATTGTATGCCAATCTTAAAAAGTGTACTTTTTGAACTAGTGAACTTGTGTTTTTTGGTTTTGGTGTTAGTGTAAAAGGCATCAAAGTTAAAAATGAAAAGGTAAGGGCAATCAGGGAATGGTCAACCCCTACATCTATAACCAATGTTAGAAGTTTTCATGGTCTTGCTAGTTTTTATAACATGTTTGTGGAGGATTTCAGTACCATTGCATCACCACTTACATAAGTGATCAAAAAAAGTGTAGACTTTAAATGGGGAGAGGAGCAAGAGAAGTTTTTTAATTTGTTGAAAGATAAACTTACTAATGCACCTTTGCTTTCTTTTACCTAACTTTGCTCAAACATTTGAAATTGACTGTGATGTATCAGGTATTGGTATAACAGCTGTTCTTATGTAAGAAGATAGACCCATTGCCTACTTCAATGAGAAATTGAGTGGAGCTGCATTGAATTATCTTATATATGATAAGGAGCTATATTCATTAGTTAGAACATTGCAAACATGGTAGCATTACCTTTGGCCAAAAGAATTTGTATTGCACACTGACCATAAGTCTTTAAAGCATTTGAAGGGTCAAACTAAACTCAATAGGCTCATGGACATTGGATTGAATTCATTGAGACCTTTCCATATGTGATTAAGTACAAATCATGTAAACATAATGCTGTGGCTGATGCATTATCAAGAAGGTACAATTTACTTTCCACTTTGCATATTAAATTGTTTAGGTTTAAACATATTAAAAGTCTTTATGCAAATGATGATGAGTTGCTGATATTTATTTGCAGTGTCAAAGGCATGTTGAAGGTACGTTTTATCTTTTTGCAGGTCTCATCTTTGGGGAAGATAAATTATGCATTCCTAACTCTAGTTTTTGTGAATTATTGGTTAGAGAATCTTATCGTGGTGTTTTAATAGGAAATTTTGCTGTAGCTAAGATATTGGCTATATTGCATGAACAATTTTATTGGTCGTCCATGAGAAAGGATGTAGAGAAAATTTGTGACAATTGTATTAAGTATAAACGAGCTAAATCAAAGTTGAACCCTCATGGATTATGCACACCATTACCTATTCCTAGTCATCATTGGATATCTTTATGGACTTTGTGTTAGGACTACCTAGAACAAAGAGTGGTAAGAATTATATTTTTGTTGTGGTTGATGGGTTTTCTAAAATGACACATTTTATTACTTATCATAAAACAGATGATGTATCTCATATTGCTAAGTTGTCTTTCCAAGAAATTGTTAGATTACATAGTATGCCTAGGACAATAGTTCCTGATAAAGAGGAAGACAGAGCAATATGCAAAACATGGCAACAAAGGAAGAAATAAGGTTGTCTTTAAGCTTGGAGATTGAGTATGGTTGCACCTTAGGAAGGAGAGGTTTCTTGAGCAAAGGAAATCAAAACTTATGCATTCCAAGTATTGTAGAAGAATGGAGACAATGCTTATAAGCTAGATCTTCCAGGTGAGTGTAATGTTAGTGCTACTTTTAATGCATATGACTTATGCTGTTTTGATGTAGATGACGATTTGAGAACAAATCATCTTCAAGAAGAGGAGAATAATGAGGATCATCATGGGAGCACTCAAGGATGGAGTCCTAAGCTATTGGAGTTGCCAACTGGACTAATTACTAGAGCTCGTGTAAAAAGGTTTAAAGAAGCACTAAATTGTCTTATCCAGGAGGTGGTTATCAATAAAAAATGCAAGAGTTTTGCTAAGGAAGAATCAAAATTAGCAAAAATATCAAGTATTGAAGGCTACGGATATGAAAGCTTGAAGGAAAACAATGTTAGGTGCAATTTGGTAATTTCTCAATAGAATGATGATGTGGCACTTTGATGATACGGCATCTGATACGAACCTAGGATAACCTGCTCCTAAACTCGTATTATATTAGCCCGTATCTAATTATGTTCACGTTCTAATGGTCACCTTGACCCCTGACCAACTTGTGATTAGAAACATTGGTATATAATGAAGACGCCACAATAGGTGATTGAAGGCCTATTGATAAGTCAAACTAAAATTCTCATTCACTAATAGTGTTTTAGGTGTTCAAGAGAATAAAGAGAATTCAATCTCACAAATAATTATCTATAGAAAATTTAAGCTTGATTCTCATTGAAAATAAGCCTTTAAATAGGCTAAGATTACAAAGCAAAAGCCCTAAAAAATTAATTCAAAACCAGACACAAAGTGTTGAGAAAAATAAAGTAGAAAAAAGGAAAGTGTCTAATTTTTCTTAGTTTCCTAAGCTAATTTGAATTAATTAATTTATTTATTTTGAATTAGAAATTAATTAATTACAATTGAAATACTAAAATAATAACTTTCCTAAATTTATTTGCCCAACAAATTAATAAATAAAAATAAAAATAAAAATAAAAGACTAATTTCCTAAAACAGAAAGTCAAAATCAAATTCGAAAACTAGTTGCGTAGTTTGACTACTAAGGTCTCTTTGACCAATCTCCAATTTGTTTGGGCTCCAAATCAGTTTCCATATTCTTTGAGCTTTTCGGCTTCCCTCCTTTGTTGTAATTGAAGTTGGTCTCCAAATACCTCATTGGAAGTCAATGGTTCCAGCCTGATCTTTTTCCCTTTAAATTCAAATATAATGGGATTCTTTATCCCAAAATGTATGGCATCCTTATCAAATTTCCATGGTTTACTCAACAAAATATGATCCGCATACATAGGAACAACATCATACAATACAACATCCACATATTTATCAATGCTGAATTTTACTTTGCCTTGTTTATTTTCTTTCATCTCACCATTATCATTAAACCATTGCAATCTATATAGCTCTGGATGTTTAATGGTTGCTAACCCCAATTTATCAACTACCAAATTACTAATTTCATTTGCACAACTTCCACAACTTCATTGCATGGCCGATTTTACCTATTGTAATTAAAGTTTATTTTGTTATCTTTTAGCCTATATAAAGGCTTGTTTTTTAGGAAGAACACACCATTAATAATATTCAGAGTTTATTTTGTGAGATTGAATTTCTTTTTGTTCTTTTGAACACCTAAAACACCATTAGAGAGTGAGTGTTTTAGTTTGACTTATCAATAGGAAATCCATCACCTATTGTGGCGTCTTCGATATACCAAGATTTCTAATTAAAGGTTGGTTAGGGGTTAAGGTGACCATTAGAACTTGAACATAATTAGATCCGGACTAATATAATATGGGTTTAGATGCAAGTCATCCTAGGTTCGTATCATTTGGTATCAGAGGTGAATTTTATTCATGTTTGATCTATCTTATTTGCTTTATTTGATTTTGTGTTATTCTGCAATTTTAGCATTAGGTTAAGGTTGCTTCTATCATTATACATGTTCTGTATATTTTTTCCCAAAAAAAAAAAAAACTCATTCCTAGTCAAATTAGGTTTTCCTTGTTTTACCGTATTTTTTCTTTCCTAGTTTGTTGGTTGTTTTTCATCATTGTTCTTGTTAATTTGGTTTTTTTTATTTTTTTTCTTTGCTGTTTTAGTCTTAAATATTTGCATTCATATATTCAAAAAAAAAAAAAAGAGTGTGTTTGCGGCAACATATAAAAAAAAACAAATTGCACAATTCGTATTTTGTTTAGGAGGTCACGGGTTTGGTGACTGTTTGGTGTTGGAATTGTAATTTTGGAGTTGATTCTTGCTACTGCAGTTGTCTTATGTTCTATGAGTAAAAAAAAAAAAAAAAAAAAACAGAGAAGAAGAAAAAGCTGAATAGAAAAAAAAAATTCGATTTATTGAATTTGTTGTTGGAAATTTCTTAGAGCTGCTGTTTTGTTAATTATTTATTCAATGTTTGGAGTTGCTGGAAAATTATTTTTGTTGCTGGATATTTGAATTGTGGGTGCATAAATTATTTGGATTTAAATTAGTTAAAGTAATTGACACAAAATAGAATTATAAGAATAACAACCAACACTATTCTATAATTTTGTTCATGTTTAAAATTCTTTTTCTAAACTTTTGTTCTTGAATCCTTGATTTCTTACCATCTGGTACAGTTCTTATTGATTCTGAAATTTTCCTTGTTAATTTGCCTTATTTTGCCTAGAAAAGCTGAAAAATAGGTTTCGCAATTCATTCGGTATTGGTTGCCTTTGCTACTATTTTGTTGATAAGTTAAACTAAAACATACTTATAATCTAATTGCTGTTTTCTAAGTGTTTTAATTAAAACTTTGAGATAATTCTTTGAGTGGAAAAAGAGAAGAGTGTGTGAGGTTAAAAGCCGAAAGTAGTGTGAAAACACGAGTGTCGAGACCTTGATTGAGTGAAACACATGAGGGAGTGATTTTTGGTGAGAATTTATTTTATTTCGCATTATTTATACTAACATGGCAGATTCAAAGTTGAGAAGAGGAGATCCACCACTAAGAATTAATGAAGAAGAATTCGTAGGATTCCATGGTGATTCCCGAGCTACAAGGAGTGGTGAGCAAACAGACATGATTGCTACTTTGGAACAATTACAGTGGATGAATGCTCAATTTGACCACATAAATCAAAGGATGGATAGAATAAAGACATCTTATGGTGGATCGAATTTGAGGCAAGAGTTCCATGGAGGTCGAGGTAGGGGTCGAGGAGGAAGTGGATGACCTAGAGAGGAGTTTGAAAAGGGAAATTTTGGAGATGATTTTGAGGAAGGAATGGATGAAACACTTGCTGTCCAAGAGAGGCTAGGGCATGGGAGACATAGGAGAGAGAAGGTAGATGATGATCTTGGCAACATCAAGGTAAATATACCACCTTTCATAGGGAAAAATTACCCGGAGGCTTACTTAGAATGGGAAGAACGAATGGAGATGATCTTTGATTGCCATAACTATTCAGAAGCTAAGAAGGTGAAATTGGCAGTAATGGAGTTTGGACATTATGCACTCCAATGGTGGACTAATGAGCAAAATACCCGAAGGAGAGTAGGTGATGAATTGATCACTAGGCGGCGACAAATGAAAGGAGCCATGAGGAAGCGATTTGTACCATTACATTATCATAGGTTGCTGCATCGAAAGCTTCAATCTTTATCTCAAGGAAACAGGTTCGTGGAAGATTACTACAAGGAGATGGAGATGCTTGTGATGAGGTTGAGCATGAATGAAGATAGAGAAGCAACCATTGTAACGTTCCTTGGTGGTTTGAATCGTGAGACAGCCAATCAACTAGAATTGCAACAATATGTGAAATTGGAGGAGATGTTGCATGTGACTATTAAATTAAAGCATTAATTCAAGAGGAGGGGTGAAAAGGCTCATGTTTTAGGGGCGTTTCCAACAGCAGAAGATCAAATCCAAGTGCTTGGAGAAGCAATCCCACCTTTGAAGCAAGATAAAAATCGAAGCTAGGTGAAGAGAGCTCCAATCGACCAAGGAAGGATGTAAAAGCCAAATCTGTCCCAACACCAAAGAATGAGATAAAATCTTATCCTAATCCTTTAAGATCTAGAGAAATTGTTTATTTTAAGTGCTAGGGATGAGGAAACATCGCTAGCTAATGGTCGAATAGAAGAATCATGGTGTTAAAGGGTAATGGTGAGCTAGAATTGGAAAGTGAAGAAAGTGAGTGTGAAACAGAACAAGGAAAGGAAGAACTTGAAGATGAAACCTAGACACTACATGCATCCAATGCCAAATTAAACTTGGTTTCTTGGAGAGTACTTGCTGTATACAAGGATGAGAATCAAGTTCAAAGGGAAAGCATCTTCCACACCTGCTAATTTATCAACCATAATATTACTAATTACATTTGTACAACTTCCACTATCAATTATCATACTACAAATCTTATCTTGGATTCCACATCGGATGTGGAATCCAAGATAAGATTTGTAGTATGATAATTGATAGCGGAAGTTGTGCAAATGTAATTAGTAATATTATGGTTGGTAAATTAGGCTTAATAATTATTAAACATCCCGAACCATATAGATTACAATGGCTTAATGATAGTGGTGAAATGAAAGTGAATAAACAAGCCAAGGTAAATATTTAGCATAGATAAATATATGGATGTTGTTTTATGTGATGCTGTGCCTATGCATGCCAGACATATTCTATTAAGTAGACCACGGCAATTTGATAAAGATGCTACTCATTATGGTTGAGAAAATTATATTGCTTTTAGATTTAAAGGTAAGAAGGTCAAGCTGGAGCCATTGACTCCCAAGGAAGTATATAGAGACCAATTGCAAATACAACAAAGGAAGAAGGCCGAAAAACTCAAGGAGAAAGCTAGTATGGCACCAACGGCTTCACCATCTATCCAAGAAGGTAAGTCCTTGCTTGCTGTCTAAGGTAAGCATCCTAAAACACAAACTGAGTGGAAAAACCATGAGAAAGCTGAAAGTGGAGTGAGAAAATAGAGAAATCGAAGAGAGAGGATAGAGGTGTGGTTGCCGAGAGAGAGAAAGGAAAAATAAAATTTTTTATTTGAGTTTTGGTGATGTTAATAAAGTTATCTTAAGTAAGAAACCATTGCTGGTCTTGATTTATAAAGATAATTATTTTAATGATCAAGCTAACTTTGAAGAACTTGAATTGCCAAGTTCAATTCTTTCTTTTTTACAAGATTTTGGAGATATCTTTCCAGATGAAATTCCAAATAGATTACCACCTATTAAAGGGATTGAACATCAAATTGACTTTGTTCCAAGGGCTTCCATACCAAATAGACCTGCATATAGAAGTAATCCCGAAGAAATAAAGGAGCTACATAGGCAGGTAAGTGAGTTACTTGATAAAGGTTACATTGGTGAGAGAATGAGTGCATGTGCTGCTCCTATTTTATTAGTGCCTAAAAAATATGGTTCTTGGAGAATGTGTGTTGATTGTAAGGCTGTAAATAATATCACCATCAAATATAGACATCCAATTCCTAGATTAGATGATATGCTTAATAAATTGCATGGTGTTTGCATGTTTAATCTTAGGAGTGGATACCATCAAATTAGGATGAAAGAAAGTGATGAATGGAAGACCGCATTTAAGACTAAATATGGGCTGTATGAATGGTTGGTCATGCCTTTTGGTTTATAATACTTTCATGAGGCTTACTAATCATTTTATGTGTCCATTTATTGGTAAATTTATGGTTGTGTACTATGATGATATTTTAGTGTATAGTCGAAACTTAGATGAGCATGTAGAAAATTGTAGACAAGTTTTAAATATTCTTAGGTAAGAAAGGTTGTTTACTAACATGAAAAAGTGTGACTTTTGCAAAGATGAGCTTAGTTTTCTAGGATTTGTAGTAACTGCTGTAGGAATCAAAGTTGATCAATCTAAAGTTCAAGCAATCAAGGAGTGGCCGACACTAACCTCTATCACCCAAGTGAGGAGCTTTCATGGTTTGGCTAGCTTCTATAGAAGATTTTTCAAGGACTCTAGTACTATCGCAACACCTTTGAATGAAGTTGTAAAAAAGAATGTTGGCTTTAAATGGGGGAAGTACAAGAAAAATCTTTTAATTTGTTGAAAGAAAATTAATGTAATGCACCTTTACTAGTTTGGCCAAATTTTTCTAAGAATTTTGAATTGAATGTGATGCTTCAAGTGTAGGTATTGGAGCTTCATTAATGCAATAAGGAAATCCCATAGCCTACTTTAGTGAGAAATTAAATGGAGCTACATTAAACTACCCGACATATGACAAGGAGATGTATGCGTTGGTGGGGGTTTTGGAAACGTGGCAGCACTATCTCATGCCAAAAGAATTTGTGATTCATATGGATCATGAATCTTTGAAGCACATTAAAGGTCAAGAAAAGCTCAAGCGAAGGCATGCCAACTGGATTGAATTCATTGAGACCTTTCCATATATGATCCGCTACAAAAAAGGTAAGGAAGATGTGGTTGCCGATGCATTTTTCGGAAGGTATGTACTATTTTCTACCTTAGATGCTAGATTGCTTGGATTTGAACAATTAAGGGAACTTTATGAGCGTGATAGTGGTTTTGGAGAAATATTTAGAACCTGTTTGAAACATGGATTTAATAAATTCTACATATTTTAGGGGTATTTGTTTAGGGAAAACAAACTTTGTGTGCCTAATTGTAGTATTAAGGACTTACTAGTTCGGGAAGGTCATGGAGGTGGTTTAATAGGACATTTTGGTGTTTTTAAAACTTTATCCTTGCTGCAAGAACATTTTTATTGGCGTAAAATTAAGAGGGATATTGAGAAAATATGTGAAAGATGCTTGAAATGCAAAAAGACCAAGTCCACATTGAAACCACACAGTTGTACCATCCATTACCAATTCCTTCCTATCCTTGGGTAGATTTGTCTATAGATTTTATTCTTGGTTTTCCTAGGTCAATGGTAGGTAAGGATTCAATATTTCTTGTTGCAGATAGATTTTGTAAGATGGAACATTTTATTGCATGTAATAAAACAGACGGACGATGCATTTAATATTGCCAATTTATTTTTGAAAGAAATTGTGAGATTGAATGGAATGCCTAGGACTATTATTTTAGATAGGGATGCAAAGTTCTTAAACCTGTATTATATTAGCTCGGATTTAATTATGTTCGAGTTTTAATGGTCAGCTTAACCCTTAACCAACCTATAATTAGAAACCTTGGTATATCAAAAATGCCACAATAGGTGATGGATTTCCTATTGATAAGTCAAACTAAAACACTCACTATCTAATGGTGTTTTAGGTAATCAAAAGAACAAAGAGGAATTCAATCTCACAAAATAAATTATGAATATTATTAATGGTGTGTGCTTCCTAAAACACAAGCCCTTATATATGCTAAGAGAAAAAAAAAAACCCCTAATTACAATAGGGAAAACATCCATGCAATGAAGATTCTTATTATGGCCGGAAGTTTCCTCCTTTCCTAATTTAATTTGGATTAATTAATTCCTTTATTTTGAATAAGGAAATAATTGATTTACAATAAAAATAATAAAATAATAACTTTCCTAAACTTATTTTTCCATCAAATAAATAAATAAAAGCAAAAAGTAAAGGAAATTTCCTAAAACAAAAAGTAGAAACAAAATTAGAAAACTAAAATACTATCTTTTGACTAAGTTGAATTTGACCAATTTAATCTCCAAATCAGCTTCCATATGCTTTGTAGGATGCCAAATAGGATTTTCATGGAGTCCCACCCGTTGCCCTTGCTTCGAGAAAGGAGAAAAAGCCAACTCAGCAAATTACAATTAAACTAGCAAGAAAAATAGTTAAACTGGCCAAATTTCCATGTTGTGCGCACAGCCTCTTTTTGGATGCCTTTTAAGCTTCCTTGAATTGATTCCATGACCTCTTGGACATATGTATTGAATCCATAAAGCATTGGAACCTTTTCATGCTACCTGGACTCCATAAATGCACCAAAATCATTACTCGGGTCCGTATCGGCTTCCACCACTTGTATGCTCAGAACAGGTTTTGGATATTCGAGTATGGACAAGCCCTCTTGAGAATGAATTACTCCTTGGATAAAGGTAGCAAGGTTATCCCTAAACCTCTTATCTTGAGCCCTAGTGACCTGCTACCTTGTGATAAAGATTGGAGTCTTTGATGTAGAAACCTATGGTAATGAGTTGGTACAAATCACTTCCTCATGGCTCCTTTCATTTGTCGCCAAGTAGTAATCAATTCATCACCTACTCTCCTTTGGGTATTTTATTCATTTGTCCACCATTGGAATGCATAATGTCCAAATTCCATTGCTGCCACTTTTACCTTCTTAGTCTCCCAATAGTTGTGACAATTGAAGATCATCTCCATACGCTCCTGTCACTCTAAGTATACCTCTGGATCACTTTTTCCCATGAAACGTTATATGTTGACCTTAACATTTCTAAGATAATGATCCTCTTCCCTTTCTGGTCTCCCACGGTTTTACCTTCCTTGGTAAGCAAAAATTTCATCAAATTCCTCCTCTAAATTATCTCCAACATTACCTTCCCCGAATTCCTCTCTAGGTCATCCTCAACCTCCATGGAATTCTTACCTCAAATTTGGTACACCTTGTGAAGCATCTAACATGTGCATCCTTTGATCTAGGTGATCAAACTGAGTATTCATCCGCTGTAATTGCTCCAAGACCGCCATCACGTCCGTATGCTCATCTCCCATCCCCTTAGCTTAGGAATCACCTTTGAATCCTACGAACTTCTCTTCATTAATTCTCAATGAGTAATCTCCTACTCCTCTTCTTATCCTTGAATCTGCCATGTTAGTAAATATATTGCAAAAATAAAATAAATCCTCACCAAATTCATTCCCTCATGTGTTTCACTCAAATAAGGTCTCGACACTCGTGTTTGCATACTAGTTTCGGCTTTTACACTCTTTTAAGCTCACACTCTCTTGCCTTTTTCCACTGAAGGAATTATCTCAAATTTCTAATTAAAACACCCACTAAACAAAAATTAGATCACAAATATGTTTTAATTAAACTCATCAACAAAACAGTAACAAAAAACAAGCAATACCAAGTGAATTAATAAAACCTAGATCTCGGCTTTCCTAAGCAAAAACAAGGTAAATCAACAAGCAAATTTTTGGAATGAAATAAAATCTGTCCAGAATATAAATGAACTAATAATTCAAGGATAAAATATAAAGAAATAAATTCAAACACGAACAAGAATCAAATCAAACAAAAATATAAGATAGTTGTTGGTTGTTGTTCTTTGTAATTCAAGTTTTTGTAACAAATCCTTTAACTAATTTTAATCCAATAGTGTTAGCACCCAAAATTCAAATACACATGAATAAGAATGAATTTTCAGAAACTCCAAATATTAAATAAATAAGCAACAATTCAGTAGTTCCAATAAATTTCCAATAAACAAATTCAAACTCCAACTTTAACCACATCGGCCTTTTTTTTTTTTATTCATCTTTTCTTATTCTTTTTTTCTTTAACTCACAAAATATAATCTCAACTGCAGTAAGAATTAAATATTAAATTGCAATTCCAACACCAAATAACAACCAAAGCCGAGACCACACAATGCAAAGTTTGCAAAATTTGTGAATTTTTGTATTTGTTGATTCAAACACACTTTTTTTTTTAATATATGGATGCAAATATTTAAGATCAAAAGAGAAAATAAAATCAACAATAAACTAAATTACCAAGAACAAAGATGAAAAACAACAAACAAACTAGAAAGCAAAAATACGGTAAAACAAAGAAACCTAATTTTGGCTATAAAGAATTTTTTTTTTTTAAAGATGCAGAATGTGTATAATGATTGAAGAAACCTTAACCTAATGCTAAAATTGCATATTAAGACAAAAATAAAGAAAACAAATAAGATAGATTAAATCTGAACAAAATCTTGGCTCTGATACCAAATGATACAGATCTAGGTCGACTCGCGCCTAAACCCGTATTATATTAGCCTGGATCCCAATTAAATTCAAGTTCTTATGGAAAAAAACCTTAACCTCTAACCAACCTATGATTAGAAACCTTGGTATAATGAAGAGGCCATAATAGGTTGTGGAAGCCCTATTGATAAGTCAAATCTAAAACACTCACTCTCTAATGGTGTTTTGGGTATTCAAAGAGAACTAGGAGAATTCAATCTCACAATTAATTTTCTGAATAATATTGAAGGTGTGTTCGTCCCCAAAAATAAGCCCTTAAATAGGCTATTGTCACAAAACAATAAACCCTAAAAATTTAGGTTAAAAACTGGCCACCATAGAGAAAATGAAACATGTTGGCCAAAATCCACCTACTTTCCTAAACTAATTTGGTTTAATTAATTTCTTTATTTTGAATTAGGAATTAATTAATTTACAATGAAAATTAAAAATAATAACTTTCCTAATTTGATTTTTCCAGCAAAAAAAAAAATAGAAACCAAATATAAGACTAATTTCCTAAAACAAAAAGTCAAAATCAAATTAGGAAACTAGTTGACTAGTTTGACTACTAAAGTATCTTTGATCAATTTTCAGCTTATTTGAATACCAAATCAGCTTTTATATGCCATTCAGGATGCCAAATATGATTAATAATGATTCCCACACATTGCCTCTTTATTGGAATAAGTCAAGCTTGCTTGAACAAGAAGAAAAGTCAAAGACAGCGGCTAAACAACACATTTTCGGCCAAATTGAGATGTTGTCCGTACAAGCTGGTTTTAGATGCTTTTGATTCTGAATTCCATAGTCTCTTAGTGATATCCATTTAATCAAAGAAGTGTTGGAGCCATTCGTTGCTGCCCGAAGTCTATATTTGCACTAAAACAGCTACCTGGGTCCATAACAGCTTCCACCACTTGGATGCTTAAAACATGCTTTGTATCTTTGGGTATTGACAAGCCCTTATGAGAATTAATTACTCCCTGTATAAAAGCAGCCATGATTTCCTTAAATCTCTTGGCCTGAGCTCTAGTAATTGGCCCGGTTTTCATTCGTATCGGGTCAGCACCCCAACGGGTTGTCGGTTGTGTAGGCATGAACGGATTCTCATCAGATTTGGTGAAATGAATTTAAAAGAGGAACTTTTCAAAGAGAGAAATGAAAGGCCTTGAGAGAAAGGTTTTCATAAATAAAAAATTATTTTCTTCTTGTACTATGCCACTCACTTAGATATAAGTATTTCACATTTTATTTGTTCTTAGGTTACAAGTAATCAGTGGATAGACTACCTTTTACATCACTTGACTGTTCAATGTTTACATAGCAATAGCAGTATTCACCTTTCTCTTCATTATTTTTATCCTTTTCAACCTAGATTTATTGATATTATTTGTATAACCTATATTTATAATTACTCTTAGAATACTCTTATCTAAAGTATGGATACAATAGAGACCTTAGTATGTATATGTAGTAATCTATAGTATGACAAGTTGTATATGTCGATCGTAGGTGAGATCTTGCATGCTATTATGACTCTATATTTATATATAGAGTTATTATTTTATATTATATGCATTGGTTACCTATAGTTTGGATGAGATTCTATTGAGCTTTCCCAAATGATTGCTCAATGGGACTTCACTATACGAGACCACCAAGGGATTTCTAGAAGGATTTCTAGGGCAAGTCCTGTCAAAGTTGCTCTATAAAATTGTATATTAAAGAATTCAGTGGAGTTTGAGATTATCGATTTATGAAGTATGGAATGAGTTGGCTATTAAATTGAGTTAAATGTGTGTTGAATTTAAAATGTTTCCACATTGGGATTGTACACTAAGCTTTTAATTTATTAGTTTGAAAGTTGAATAGAATTATGCAAAGCGACAATTTGGAGAAAAAAGAAAAGGAAACTAATTTTGTCAAGACATTTAAGACCCTATGAGAAGCAAAGTTAAGCAACCTTGCCAACCATTCTCAATGGTTCAAATGCGAAGGAAGAAGATGGAAAATCAACCTTTTGTATAACCAAATAGTTGAGGAACATCTCACCCCAAAGTAGGCTTTCTCTCTCCTTATGCTTTTATATTTCTTTGAACTTTGGACACAATGTTCTATTTAAGTTTAAAGTGAGCAAATATGTTTTTTGGTTGATGATTTGTTAAAACTTTGATTATCTTTATGTTATGTTTTTGCTGCCTCTTGTGTCATAGAAGCTTTTGAAGTTTTCAATTGTTGAAATGAGTTATTTTTAGTAGAAGTTCCAAATATATATATATATATATATATATATATATATATATTTTATTTTTTTTTGGTTTAGTTTTTATTTTTTTTTATGTTTTTATAGATATTGTGATTGGCCAATGATAAAAGCATGAGATGATATTTGTGATTTTTTTGATAATGAATTGGTATTTTGTTGATTTAACTATAGGAAATACATTCTCATATTGTTACTTTCATAAAATTTGAGCACATACCAAGTCTACATGTAAATTGCAAAAAAACTTGTTTTAGTTAGGGCACGTTATTTAAGTTTGAGCCATTTAAATTGCACTTAGTTGATAATTAGAGACTTTTTCTTGGTAAACCTGAATTGCTTTGCCAATATGATTCTTAAATGTTTATTTTATCCTACCTTGATGTCTGAAAAAGCTTTATATTAAAGTCTTATGAATATATGCTTGTGAAATATTTTGAAGGATGGAGTTTGAATTAAGTTTAGGTTTATAGGAGGTATATTTTTTGCATCTTTTGTGGTCCTGGGCTTGGGTGAAATGTATGAAACTGGTTTAGTGTTGGGAGATGTTTATTTATGTGGTGCTTCAACAAAGAAAGTCTCGTCTAAAAATTACAATTACCTATATAGGAACGGGGTAGAAAAAGGAAAAAGAAAATGAATTGTCCACAACCGTCCTCGAAACAAAAATAAAATACAAAAAAAAGAGAGAGAAAGAGAGAGAGAGAGAGAAAAAAAGAAAAAGAAATTGAAAGAAATAAGTTTAGGACTGTAACATTCTAAAAAGAGAGAGAGAGAGAGAGAAAGAGAAAGAGTTTTTATGTTTTTCAATAAGTTCTTGGATTTGTTATAAGAAAAGTACATATGAATTCCATAAGGAAATTATAAAGTGTTTTTCTATGAAAGAATTAAAACCATTAGCTTTTGAGATCTTAAGAGGAAGAATAAAAATCGTTGTGAGAAAGAATGGTGAGAATTCGTCCATACTCATATAACCGATTACCTATTAGGGTCCTGATCATGTACAAATGAAGACAGATCCAATCACGAGGGCACAAGCTAAGAGATTCAAGGACAAAATAGTTAGATTCATAAAAGGTGTGATTCAAACTCAAGAGGGTATGACAATACTCAAAGATCCAAAGCCTATCTTATGCATCCAAGTTTATGAAGGCGGATATGGACCCGGCACGCTGTTTTGGAGCAATCATGGGTTTTGGGCAGCAAGGGATTAGTTTGTTAATCTATGAATAAGATTTAGATCACTATGAGGCCATGGAATCATATCAAGACTGAAGCTAAGCTACTCAAATGAGGCATGTGCGCATAAGGCTTCACTTTGGCCGAAAATGCACCATTTTGGCGCTGAGATTGATGTTTCCTATTGTTCAAGCATGTTTTTCTTATTCCAATCAAGGGCAACATATGGGAACCATTATTAATCCTATTTGGCATCCTACATGGCATATTGGAGCTGATTTTAAGCCTAAACTAGCTGATGATTAGACAAAGATAGCTTAGTTGTAAAACTAGTCAACTAGTTTCCTAATCTAAAATTTGACTTTTGTTTTAGGAAATTAGTCTATTATTTTGATTTTTATTTATTTATTTGTGCGAAAATTTATTTTAGGAAGGTTGATAATTTATTATTTCAATTGTAGATTAATTAATTTCTATTTCAAAATTAAGGAATTAACTAATCCAAATTAAATTAGGAAAGGAGATGAATTTCAGCCACATCATGTTTCCTAAACCTATGGCCGGTTTTCCTAATGTGATTTAGGGTTTTTGCTTTGTAAACCTTAACCTATTTAAGGACTTATTTTTCAATGAGATGGCAGATTATTCATAAATTTATTTATGAAAAAGAATTCTCTTTGTTCTCTTTGAACACCTAAAACACTTAATAGAAATCAAGTGTTTTAGTGTACTTATCCATAGGAAATCCATCACCTGTTGTGGTGTCTTCATCATATACCAAGGTTATAATCACAAGTTGATTAGGGGTTAAAGTGACCATTAGAACTTGAACTTGATTGTGATCCGGACTAATATAATATGGGTTTAGAAGCCAGTCGACTCAGGTTCGTATAATAAAATAAATGGAAAATGAGTTTGAGAAGATTAATGATGGATTTTTAATTTCAAGTATTCTTCTAGTATTTATATTCCTATCCTTTTCTTTATATGAGCCTCTCTACCTTTTAACCTTATCATTATAAGCCAAGAAAGACATATTGATTCAAGACATTGCATATAGCCTACATTAATGGAAATCATTAGGTGATGTGAGCATATGAAGTTCAAATTCGTAAAATTTTAAGGCCTTGCCTAGTGCTGAGTTCATTCAAGAGCATAACATTGAGTGTATTTATTTACGACACACACACACACACACATACACACACACTTGGAAGCAATAATCGTCTCATCTTTAAGTTTTTAATAAAGTATTTTTAATTTGGATCTTAAGTTCTAGTGCTTAAATGTTTGCTTTAATAGTTTAGTTGCTTTTGTCGTTAAGTAAGTAGTGTTTTGCTTTACGACAAGAAAATAGTTAAGCTTAGGGTTGTGGTTAGTAAGCAATGTTACTAATTAATGTAGCCTATTTTAGCTTAATTGTTTGATTGATTCCTCAAGTTTGTGGTTATTTTGTATATGTTTTGTTCTCCTTTTGTAGAAAAAGATTTAATTATGGTTTTTAAAGACTACTTGCTAAACATTGAAGTTTTGAAGTTTTGGATTGATTTCTTGAGAGCTAAGCTAAAGGAATAAAGATAAAGCTCTTTTAGTGTGCCTCACTTGTTATAAGATGGAGAAAATGCCACAATTGAGTCTTCAAAAGGAAAAAATTCAGCAATCATGGCATGCCTACTTACTCCAATCTTTGTACATACCGACTTTGTTAAGGAAATACGAGAAAAATAGCATTCCTACCCACTCTTTGTAATGCCCACACTAATATTATCTTGTTTCACACATGAAAAACCTTTTATGGACACTATTTATCTTACTTGAAGACCAAGGCTTGGTCTTTAATGATGCATGTGACTTGAAACTACCTATTTTGGATATAGTCTTGTTATGAAGATTAAAGGTTGGGGATTAAGCTATCTAGGATCTGGATTAGAGGAAGCTCTTGAGAAATGACTACATATATTTCCTAAAGAGGCAAGACTAAAAAACCAATAAAAAGGAGACAATAAAGAGGCTAGAAATTGAAGAGAGCACTTATAGAAGTTACAGTTTAGACAAAGCTTTGTGGAGAGGAAGAACACATCCAAAGAGAAAAGCCATTGAGTAGCTTGGAGGAGCCATCATCTTTTAGTTTTCTCTAATCTTTCTACCCTCTATTAATTTGTGTAGAGACTTCTTGGATTTTGTATGAATTAGTTCGTCATTATTATAATTAGGCCTTTGTCTAAATCTTTGAATATGTGCTAGATTTTTCATCTGAGCCTTGGTGCAGCTTATATTTGGATTGTGATGATATATTTGTGTTTAGTAATGATATAATTTATATCCAATTATTTGTATTGTTTTTTTTTATTATTATTAATTAATGAACATACCTAATCAAACTGAGAATTTGGTTGGAAATTTTTAAATTGAAGAATTAGTTTTTTGGTAAGCTTAATTTGATAGATTGAGATGAGGTAATACAATCTACGAGCTATTGTGAGCTTGACAAAACCTAGTTAGGTCTTAGGCAACCTTGATATAGCATTAATTGAGTTCGTGAAACTAATTTAGCTTGAGTAATCAAAATGGACATAGTTGCATGGTACAGTTAGAAAGAACTTTCAATTTGAGAAAATTGTCTATATCTCTTACTTACCATCAAAAAAGGAAATAAGTGAATTTAGAAACCCATTTGTTGATAGTTGGTTTAGAATTGGTCATTAATTACCAAATTAGGTATCATATGATAGATCTAAGTGAAATTAAGGTCCTAGACTTTTAATTTATAAATTTCCTTATAGTCTTTCCAATTTTCTCTATTATATTAAGTTAATATTTATTATTTACCTTAATTTCCATATACATTTGATTTCTTAAATAAAGTTGGGTCATTATTATTATAGTACTTGGCCTCATTATGCAAGTCTATACAATCTCCGTGGAAACAATACTTTACTCACTATCCTTATTATCTGAGCAATCCATACACTTACGAAAATCAAAGCAATCAAGTTTTCGGATTAATTGGCTAGGAATTTAAGTTATGATGATCATCAATCACCTATCTAGGATTTAATGACTAAGATAAACATTTTACAAATTAGTTGTTTTTGTCTCATAAAAATTTACCAACATACAAAAATCAACCCAACAATAATGCAAAACAAAAACTAATCTTAACATGCTTATTCATGCTCAAAGAAATCATTTCAAAATATTGAAATCCACCCCCCAACTTGAGATGATCATTGTCCTCAATGTTAAAATATAAAAATTTAAGGAATTTAAAAGATAAAAGGTAAGAATACTCCCCCACATTGAAGACTAGCAAGCTTGAGTTTTGAAAATCCATGAAAACACTGTGAAAAGCCATACTTAATCATCAAAATTGAGTAAAGATGAAAACCATCCCCTAGGTATGGCAAGCATGGGTCCAAATTGGATTTGGTACTCTAATGTGTCCTATTTCATTTGCAAAAATCAATCTTTAATTTCATTGTGGTCTTCCTCAAGTTTCTTACAAGGCAAGCTAACTAGTTTTATAGCCTTGAAACATGAATGAACAATCACGTCAAATAAATTTAATTTCAAACAAAAACAAATTAAAAACTCACAAAATAAACTAGATTTATAAATTTTTCAATATATAAAGGAAACATGCAAGTTAAATAAAAGAGCAAAGGTTAGAAAACATTCCCTTTGAAACTAAAAAACACCATGAAAAGTTTTAAGACCTTGGAACAAAAATAAGGGGTGACAAGAACCATAGGGCTACAGCAAGTAGAGGGTTATGACCTTTGATTCCTCACATATTGATCAAGCTCTTGAAAATTTTACCAGTCATTCAAAGGTTGTTTGCTATTTTTTCTTAATAAATGAATCAAGAGAATAGCTAAAAGATGTCATTTAACAGGAGTTTATGCCCAATGCCAAGTTACATGATGAACAAGTCATCTTATTTTCCATTTTTAAAGGGCAGTGGAACTTTTTAGATGTTATTTTGTATTTTATAAAATAGGTAAACGAAAGGAAAGTCCTAAGTTTATAATAAAGGATTAGAAAAATTGGCATATATATTTCCTTGACCACCCATCATTCACACCAATTTCTCTCTATGCATCATTGAAGCTTTTTGATCATCCATTTCTCCATTGAAGCAATTTAAATCAAACTTTGGAATATCAAGAAAAAGCAATTTTAAAGGACACAAAATCATCAAAATTGTCAAGTAATCAAGTTAAGGCCATTGGGATTTTTATGTTTGCTTTCAAATTCTTCTACAATTTTTTTATTTTATTTTGTGTGAATCCATTGATGTTTATGATTGTGGATAGGTTTTCTAGATTATTTATGAACTAAATTTCATAACCAACGCTACAATTTAGTCTTAAGTGTGATTTCTTATTTTAATGAAGTAAACCTTTTTGTTTTGGTATTTGGTTAATAATCCATTGTTGTTTTTTAATGCTTTCATGAAAAGGTAATTGATTTAGCAATTTTTTTTTATAGGAATATGGAAAATAATATTTTTGCAATAGATTACATAATGAATAGGAATATTATGATGCCATGCCTTTGATGCCATGAAAGAGCTTAATCTCACTATTATTGGATTTGCATGTTCTAGGACATAACTAGCCTAAATTAGGAATAATTAGGTTGCCTTATGTGAATTAAATCAATTGTTTAAGAAATTATTTTTTGATTACTTTTTAGATTTGCATGCATTAGAATGAATATAAATAGGTAGTGGTAAATCCAAATCCCTATACTTCATAAACATTGTTTTTCTTCTGAATCAATTAAATCGTTTTCTTAGTTTTTAAATGCTGTAATTTTAATTGTTTTTTAATTTTATTTGCTACTACGACAAGAGTGCTCTTTATTTTAGTTATTCTAATAATTAAATAAAGAATTATCCTTACTCCCTATAGGTTTGATATCCTCATTTTACTTTAATACAATATTGCTTGATTCATATACTTACAAGTTGAGAAATATATCCATAGCACATATCCTCTAAGCAAGTTCTATCTTTCTCTTTTCTATTCCCTCTTTTTTAAGGCAATCCTTTTCCTTTCTTGTATGGTGGCAAATTCATTTGCAAATAAATACAGCAAGTTCATCAACTTTTATAATGTCAATGTCTTTGCTCCCTTTAATGGCCATCACCTTACCTTAGAATTTCCTTGGTAAAGATCTTATGTAAAACCTCGTACCACAGTGTACCAGAATTTTTTTTTTGCATTTTGATCAATCTTGACCGGGGTTCACTAAGCGTGTCCCACAATTGACTTTTTCACACAAATAGAATTTCACTTTGACCAAGGCACCATTGCAAAGAATGTGTCATCACTACTTCATAGGCTATTAGCATGTCAAAATCGGAATTAAGATTAGAAAGTTATGGTCAAAATAAGGTAAGGTCCACATTAATTGAGTGAGGGCCAAGTTGTCTTTTTATTTGTATGAATTATGCCTTTGACTTATGTATTATTGTATAGTGCTCATCGATACAAGTCTGTAAATTAGTGGATGCTTAATTTGGACCTATGGTTCAAAAGTTACGGATCCGTAAAACTGTAATTATTTTTTCAAGACTGACTTTACTTGGTATTTTTGGACAACACGTGTAAAATATGGAATTAATGACATCAATTGACATGTGCCATATGTACTCATGGGAGGCATCAAGGATGGCCTTTATTGGGCCACTTGGACCTTTAAAAAAGGAAAGAGAGAGAGAGAGAGATAAAGAGGGTAGAGAGAGAGAGAGAGAAAGAGAGAGAAGATAGAGGGAGAGAAGGTAGCCATTTTTCCCTGTCAAACCACCCACTTCTGGCCACCCTTGAATCTCAAACACCACCCCACCGAAAGCCCACCTGACAATACACCGGCTTGCGAAATTTGATTAAAAGTAGGTCAATGGCATGCTGAGAACAGAGCCATTTCTCAAGTGGTGGCAGAAGCAACTTTCATGACCAATTTCATCCTTTTTTGACCACCACTCTTCCCTACTATCACCAATGTAACACCATATCCCAAAGTACACTGGAATTTTTTACGCTTTGACCGAGTTTTACCTAGTTGACTAATGGGGTCCATGGTTGATTTTCTAATGTGGGTGGAATTTTTTGTTGAAAGAGGCATGACGATGAAGTATTCATTGACCTGAGTTCATTGATTAGTAGCATGTTGAAAATGGAGCTGTGATTCGAAAGTTATAGATGAAACAAGTTGCAGTACAGACTATCTAAACAATGCTGAGTTAATTTTTTATTTTTGTAAAAATTTAGTTTTGACTTGCGTATTATTATAAAGTACTCATGGATGTAAGTTCATAGATTAGTGGTGATATCAACCTAGGTCGATTCGTGCCTAGACCCGTATTATATTAGCTTGGATCGAAAAACTAAGTTCAAGTTCTTATGGTCACCTTAACCCCTAATCAACCTATGACTAGAAACCTTGGTATATGATGAAATCGCCATAATAGGTGCTTGATTTCATATTGATAAATCAAACTAAAACACTCACTCTGTAATGGTGTTTTAGGTGTTCAAAGAGAACTAAGAGAATTTTATCTCACAAATAAATTTCTGAATACTATGTAAGCTGATTTCTCCTTGAAAATAAGTCTTTGACTAGGCTTTGAAGAAACAAAATGAAATCCTAAAAGAATATTCAAAACTACGATAGAGATTATGAAACCAAGCTTGGCCAATTGTCACCTTCCTTTCCTAAACTAATTTGTAGTAATTAATTCCTTTATTTTGAATTAGGAATTAATTAATTTACAATCAAAATAATAAAATTATAACTTTCCTAAGTTGATTTTTCCAGCAAATAAACAAATAAAAATAAAAATAAAAGATAGTTTCCTAAAACAAAAAGTCAAATTCAAATTAGGAAACTAGTTAACTAGTTTGACACCTAAGCTATCTTTGACCAATTTTCTGCTTGTAAAGGCTCCAAATCAGCTCCCATATGCATTTAGGAAGCCAACTAGGATTATTTATGATTCCCATATGTTTCCCTTGATTGGAACAAAGAGAAAATGCCAAATCAGCAAATACAGTAAAGTCAGCGACAAATACAGCAATTTCGGCCAAAAATCCTTTCCATGTGCAAATGACCTTCTTAGTTGCTTTTTCGTCTACCTTGACTTGATTCCATGACCTCATAGTGATATGAATTAAGCTCATGAAGTGTTGAACCCATTCCTTGCTGCCTGAAGTCCATAAATGTACTAAAATAGCTACTCGAGTCCATATCGACCTCCTCCACTTGGATGCTTAAAATAGGCTTTGAATCTTTGGATATTGACAAACCCTTTTGAGAATTGATAACTCCTTGTATAACTCTAGCTATTTTATCCTTAAATCTCTTAGCTTGAGCCCTAGTGATTGGCCCGGTCTTCAACTGTATAGGATCTGGACTCCAACGAGTTGTCAGTTGAATGAGTATGGGTTGATTCTCATCAAGTGGCATGTTTAATTTTGTTTTATGGTTGAAAAGTTACAGACTATTGAAGTTTGATAAATTTTTCCATGACTACTTTTACCAGGTACAAATCTCTATGTATGTGGAAAACATGTGCACAGTGCTCATTGATACTATGCCACGTGTCAAAAAACTAGCCAATCCCATGAGGGAGTAAATCAACCATACGTCATTCACTATGATTCGGTCACCATCATTCTGCACACACCAGCCAATATCTTTGGCCCTTTCAAGACTGGCTAGCGGGCCAAGTTAGATGGCCAGCAGGCCTACGACGCACTAGGATTGACGAGATTTCCAAAGGCAGTGCCACCCGCTTTGCTGGCCGTTTTCTCCCAATCCAGCCACCTCTTGTTCTCACTACCCATACTACTATCCCATCCTCTGGCTGTCTTTCCTGCCAAGCTTGACTGCTAGTGGTCATTGAACGTGCCGATGTCGAAGATGTTTTTTGGCGATGGTGATGGCTCGTCGGTTTCTTTGATTCTAGCGAGTTTTCGACATGTCCACCACCCTTTCCCGCTTGTTTTGACCTCCCTAAACCTAAATATAAGGTCCATTTCATCTGAATCTCACTAGATTAGGAGATCCAGGAATAGTTGGTAGCCAAGCTTCTAGTCCTCGTATCGTGCGCTTCTTTTTGGTATTTTGTACCCAACCTAAATTTGCATATTTTGGACAAAGTTTGTGTTAGCTTCCCCGGATAGACCATGTATATTATACCCAATTAAAATATTATTTTAATTAGTATTTGTTTTGATGATATTTTAGGCATCTGTATGAATTGTGGAACCAATCGTGTAAAGGATCTCAAGTGATCCACGTGTTTTAGGTGAGTTATCCATTTTCCTAAATTTAATTTAGGCTATTATAATTATGTATTTATCTTGTTTAAATTTTTGGAAATTTTATGCCAAGGTTTAAATTAAATAATTTTGTGCAGTTTATGTGATTTTATATATAATTAATGCATTAATTTATTTTATGGATTTGTTAAATTTATTGTGCATAACAAAGCATATATATTTATGTGTATTTAATTATGTGTGAAATTTATGTGATTTAATATTAGCTTTGCATAAATTAATTTTAAGGATTTAAGGAAAATAATCGTGTTAAATTTATTTGTTTATTTAAGCAATTGTGAAATTTAATTTCTTGTACTAAAAATTGAATTGTTTAAATTATTAGATTTATGATGATGGTTTAAAAGAAAATATGAAATTTTATGGGTTTAGAAAAATGTTCTAAACCCTGATGGTATAATTCTATGAAAATTTTGGTATTTATGATATTCCAAATTTTATAGTTTTAGATGCACTATACAGTACTAGTATTTTGTACTATATTTATGATTAGGGCGCGTGAATTTATTAGTTATCCTGTGGGAGCTATGGGTGAAAGGATTGGCAAGTATTTTGTATAGTAAGCATTAGCCACCCCTTTGGCCGTAAAATGACAGGTTATTAGCATCAGCACCTTGGGACGTGAAGGTGACCGTTTGTAGGTTTCTCCTTTTAACCTTCCTGTGAGAGTAGTACTAAGGACATCAAATTCTGCTTGACACCACTTGGTCTATAGTGTGGTGTGTTATGTTTATTCCTAATTTGAGTTTTCAAAATTAATTTTAAAAATCTATTTTTATCATGTTTTAATTATTTAAAATTATGTTTTTAAATTATTTAAATTGCTTTTTTAACAAAATTATTTAGATTGTTGAATTTAAATTTTATAACATTACATTATTCATATTTCCTATTTTACTTTATTTTATTCCATACCAAATTTCCATACAACATTTTAATTTTATTTTATTATATGTTGACTTAAATTACTAATTGTTTATAAAATTATTTATAATATTATTTTAACTATATCTTTTTTACTAACTTGATTTTTGAGGAATATAAAAAATATGGGTTTTGTGGAGATATTTTTAAAAAGGTGAACTTTTTCACCGAAGTGAAATTGTGAGGGCTTTTAGAGAAAATTCTTAATTTTTATCCATTTATTTATTTATTTAATTATTCATTTATTTATTATTTATTTATGTATTCTTAATTGTCTTTATTTTATAATTTTTTTTTCATAGTTAGGTGCCACTTACTGGGATGATTAGCATCTCATTACTTTTCTATTTTAAATCCATTTTCCTAGGCCTAGATGTTAGAAGGCATTGACCGTTCAAAGGCGAGTCCGACGCTTCTGTCCACTATTATATTCCAAGAAGAGTGTTCCATTTCTTTTCTTTTCCTTTTTTAGTTCCTGTAATTTTCTTTCATAATTTCTTATATTTGTATTAAATTTTATCTTTGAATTACACCTAGTATGCTCTGCATGTTGTATTGGATTATTGTTATTTATTTATTTATTGTTGTGCCACCTTCTGTATTGTTTTATTATTGAAGTGCTACCTCTTATGAAAAATATTTGCAGTAAGATGTGAGGAATAAGGTGGTGATCTATTAAAATATGTTTTCTATGCAAGGAATTTTGCGACAAGTCCAACCCTCAGAGGAGATACTTCCGAATTTTCCGTAGAAATGTCCAATAGGGTTTCTTCTAATCGGGGCTTGTCTAGGGTTCTGATAAGAAATCTTTGGTAGATCTTGACACCCAACATCCTCTTACCCATTCAAAACCAATAAATCCCTAAATTTTCATGGTTGTTGGACCACTATCAATTTAGGTTCAAAGACTTTTTTCGGTGACAGCAGCAACTCATCGATCCCCCTTTTTCGGTGACTTTGAAACTAATCCACAACCCTTTTCACCATTTTTTACCCTCCTAACCCAAATTTGAGATTCTTTTGGCTAAATTCAAGTCAATTTGTAAGATCCAAAAGTATTGAGTGGCTAAGTCTTTCCGGCAAGATCCCAGCCACCACCAACCAAATCTTTGATATAGGTTGCTAGTTTTGTTTGAGGTTTGCATTTAACCTTCAGATAAATTATATGTAAAATATCTGATAAAAAATGATATTTTAATGGGTGTTGTATTTTTATAAATATTTTAGGCACCTGTGTGATCTGAGAAATGGATCCCATAGAGGATTTAGTGTGATTCTAATTTTTAGTCAAGTGGTACATTTTATAAAATTTACTTTTGATAAATATTGTGTTATTTAAAAAAAAAGAAATTGATATTTATATATGTTTCATGAATGTAATTTCATATATATATTTGTAAAACAAAAATTGTTGGTTTACTATTATAAAATAAATTTTTAAGGAAAATTATGCTTTCGTGAAGGATGTGATTTTTTTAAATATTTTCAATCAATCACATAAATTATATGAGTTTGATGTATTATGGCATCCCCATAAAATTTACAAAAATGGAATTGAGGTAAAATTCATACGTCTATATTATTTTTAGATGCACCATACAAAACTAGTGTTCTGTACTATTTTTATTATGATTAGCACACAAATATTATTTAGCCATCCTATCAGAGCTAAATGATAGAGGGTGGTAGGTATTTTACACCATGAGCATTAGTCGCCTTCTTCATAGTCATAGGATAGCAGGTTGTTAGCCTTGATGCCTTGGGATACCAAGGTCTCCGATTGCAAGTATATCTTCCTATCTTTCTTTTTGTCAGGAGGTATTTGGCATGCCAAGCGGCACCTAGCTTCACTCAGCATATAGTGTATAGCTATACACCTGATATATGCTTTTAAAAATCTTTTCAATGTATTTATTTAATTTATGGTTTTAAATTGTTTAACTAATCATTTATTAATTTATTTAATTGTTTTAAAAATAATATTTATGATATTATATTTTTTGCATCCTAATTTTACTTATTTATTTTTAAAAAGACTATTTTTGGGGATATTTATTTAAATAATATTATGCTTTATCTTAATTTTAACTTAATTTTATTTTATTTCCCACAATTATATTTAAATATTTGGGGATACAAAATTATGGGTTTTGTGAAAACGATTTTTAAACAAGGGAGCTTTTTAAATTGAGTAAACTAATGTGAGTTTTAAGAGAAAAATTATTCCTCTAAGCTTTTTATTTTAATTTCTTAATTTTTCCCAATTATTTTTGTTTGTATTAATAAAATTGCCTATTGTTAAATTTTTTTATACTTATCTAATAATTATTTCTTATTTTTTATATAATCATTATATTTACTATTAATATTATTGTTAAAACTAGATGGATACCACTCACTAGACTGATTAACATTTCTTTTATTTTTTCAAACACATTCCCTCAAGTCAAGTAGTTAGCAGACTGTCAGCCAGGTTGCGTGCCGTTATGACATCATCCTTCCATTGTTGTATTCAAGTAAAATTTTTCTTTCTATCTCTATTATTATTATTATTATTGCCATTGTTATTTCTCATGTTCCTATAATATTCGTGCTTCTTTAAATGATCTAAGACTGCTCTAATACTAAATTGTAGACTTGGTGTTTTTGTATAAAATTATTTTGGTATGTTAATTAATTATTTAACTCTGAGTTCTTTTATTTTTGGAGTGCTTCAATCTTGTGGAAATGTTGTAGTAAGGGGGAAGAATAAAGTGGTTGTATATTTTGGAGCATACTGATACGAATCTAGATCAACTTCCTCTTAAACCCATATTACATTAGCCCAGATCACAATTAAGTTCAAGTTTTAATGGTCACCTTAATCCCTAATCAACTTGCAATTATAAACCTTAGTATGATGAAAACGCCACAATAGGTAATGAATGTCCTATTGATAAGTCAAACTAATACACTCAATTTTTATTCAATGGTTTAGGTGTTCAAAGAGAACAAAAAGAATTCTTCTCACAAATAATTTTCTGTATGAATGATATACTTCATATTAGTGAGAAAATAAGCCTTTAAATAGGTTTGAAGCCACAAAACAAAAACCCTAGAAACAAGAAGTAAAATTTGGCCAACATAGAATAGGAATAGGTAAGTGCTAAATTTTCTATGTTTCCTAAACTAATTTGGATTAATTAATTCCTTAATTTTGAAATAGGAATTAATTAATTTACAATCAAAATAATAAAATACCAACCTTCCTAAATTAATTTGTCCAGCAAATAAATAAGCAAAAACCAAAATAAAAGACTTTTTCCTAAAATAAAAAGTCAAATTTCAGATTAGGAAACTAGTTGACTAGTTTGCCAACAAAGCTATTTTAGTCCAATCACTAGCTAGTTTAGGCTCCAAATCAGCTCCAATATGTCATATAAGATGCCAAATAGGATTAGAACTGGTTCCCACACGTTGTCCTTGATTGGAATAAGCAAAACTTGCTTGAAATGCAAATAGAACCCTTCCCAGCACCAAACCAATCAAAACTGGCCAAGTTGAAGGCTTATGCGCAAATGTGGCTTTTGAACGGCTTTGCTTCTACCTTGGCATGACTTTAAGTGCTTAATCACGTTCATGACCCAACAAATTAATCCCTTGCTACCCAAAGTCCATAAATGCACAAAAACAGCTTTCCGAGTCCATTTCGGCCTTCATAATCTGGATGCATAGAACGGGCTTTGGATCTTCGAGTATTATCATACCTTCTTGAGATTTAATAACACCCTAAATTAATTTAACCAGATTGTCTTTAAATCTATTAGCTTGTGCCCTAGTAATTGGCCCCATCTTGAATTGCATAGGATCATCACCCCAGCGAGTCGTAGGTTGTACGAGTACAGGTGGATTCTCATCATGTATTTTCTATGCTCAAAAATTTTGGAGAAAGTACAATCTTTCAGAAGGTGTTGCTGGGTTTCTATAGAATTTCAATGAGGTTTTCCCTCATCAGTTCTTGCCTAAGGTTTCAGTAGGAAATTTTGGGAATGTCCTAACAGCTTTAGTATTAGATCTCTAGGTTCTCGTATTCTTAGGGGATTGTACATTGTTACGCATCCCATCATTCAATTGTTTTCTTTATGAAATATTGCTTAAAATGCTTTTTCTATATCTTTGTTTTGTTCCTCTAGAATTTACTATGATGCCTAAGTGAAATAGATGTGACACTCAAGGGGACTTGGCATAAAGTTCTGGCAGTGGGTTGACCTTTTGAAATCTTGTCTAACAATTAACTCAAGTGCTAGGTAATACTAATGCTACAGGGTACAATATGGACTAGGCAAAGTGCTTGGGAGCCGTAAACTTTGGTGGAACTAAAGGCCTAGCAACAGCTATAGCATGGTTGGCTGACATGGAGAAAATCTTAGAAGAACAGACTCAATATCTTCATGAGGACCAAGGTAGGATAGCAAGTTATATGCTAGAGAGAGATGCTAGGAAATGGTGGAGGATTGAGAAAATGAGGAGATTTCATACTTAGGGGCAATTTAAGAATGTTTTCACCATGGATTATTGCCTTCCTGCTTTTCTTGAGTCAAGGAGGAGAGAACTCGAAAGGCTGTGCCAATGAAATATAACAATCTCCGAGTATAAAAGGAAGTTCTGGCAGTTGTTTGAGTTTGCACTAATTGATTTTGGATCAAGAAATCAAGAAAACAAGGTTCTTAGATGGCTTAAATGGGAATATAGCATTGAATATTTTTGGGGCTATGCATCCAACCTATATGTGAGAGATGCCATGCTTAAAGGAGAATGGTAGATTTTAATGCACAGATCAAGGTGCAGGTCATTCAAAGGTACCTATTTTGGAGCCTCCACCAAGGGTCACCTAAGAGGAGCCATAGCTCAAGATCCTTTTATAGTGTAGAACAAGGCAATCGTGAACCAAGTTCCCTACTGAGGTAGTCTAATGTGGAGAGATCATCATTTTCCACATGCAGCATGATGTTCGATAAGGAATGGTACCAGCATTTACTAGAGGTTTAAACTTGGAGAAATTTTTAGACCAGCATAGTGGGCTTATGTCGGATGGCATATGCTTTGAATGCGGCAATCAGGCCATATGTAAAAGGACTGCCCCTATCTACATGGTCGTACTAGAGTAGTGGGATCGGGCCCACAAGCTCAATAGGCAGTGGTTACAAGGGGTAGAGTTCACAAGCAAGCCGAGGTGTATGTGGTTCATCTGGATCAGCACAGCAATGTACAAGACCCAGTAGAGACAATGGATGAAGACCACAACTAACAGATCTAGGCTGGGTGTTTGCTATGATGTAGCGAAAAGCCTTAGCCACACCCAACATGGTAACAGGTACTTCGAATAGTTTTGATAACGATGCACTTGTTCTTGTTGACTTAGGGGCCCCACATTCCTTTATCTTACGAGAGCTTATTGCTCAATTTGGGGTAACCTCAATTCTATTAGGGTGTCATTTAAAAATCGCTACCCTGTAGGAGAGTCATTGTGGCTTAATCAAATGCTTATAGGATGTTAAATGATGGAAGTAGACAAAATTCTATTAGATCTTTATGCATTAGGTGTAATCCTTGGCATAAATTGGCTTATTGCAAATGATGTCTCTATGGATTGTTATAAAAAGGAAGTGACATTAAAGTGTCAGGTCTTCCCAGTGGTGGTGCTCTACTTAAAGTACTAGAAACCCTTATCAAGTCTAATCTCTACTATTATTCTAACCTAATAAAAAAAAAATTATGGTTTCAAAGTCTACCATCAAGGCTTAGGTTGTGTTTTAATGCAAAATGAAAGGTTGGTTGCTTATGCTTCAAAAAAATTGAAAAAGCATGAGTTGAATTACCTTACTCATGATTTGGAGCTTGCTGTAGTAGTATTTGCCTTGAAAACTTTGTGGCATTACATATATTGTGCCAGGTGCCAAATATACACTGAACATAAAAGCCTTAAGTATATTTTTACAAAGAATGATTTGAATATAAGGCAAAGGAAGTTGATGGAGTTATTAAAATATTATGACCATGTAATCGATTATCACTCAAACATGGCTAGTATAGTGGCCGATGATTTAAGTAGGAAGGCTACTGGATCCCTAGTTATATGCAGTCTATTTGACTTCCTTTACTAGTTGAATTGAAGAAGATGGGAGTTGAAATGTGCATGCATCTTTCTAGGGTACTTCTAGTAAGTTTTTAAATGTGGCAAGTTTCATTCAATAACATTTTTGAAGTTCAAATGGAAGGCCCCAAGTTAAAAATAACCAAAAGCTTATATTTCTCTGTAAGAATAGATGAAGCCTTAGTGTATAAGGGTTGGCTTTGTACTTCTGATATAAAGGAACCAAAAGGAGAGATTTTGGAGGAAGTGCATAATTCAATATACAAGATGCATCCAGGATGTACTAAGACGTATCAGACATTTACAAAGTACTACCAGTGGATTGGTATGAAGAGACAAGTTGTAGAGTTTGTATCGAAATGCTTGGTCTGTCAACAAGTGAAGGCTAAAAGAAAAAGCATTTAGGACATCTCCAATCCTTACCAATTCCATATGGAAGTGAGAGCATATCACTATGGATTTTGTGTTTAAACTCCCTCTTATTGCAAAAAGGTATAATGGTATATGGGTGATCGTCGACCAACTTACTAAATTAATATATTTTTAGAATGGTTTTTTCTAAAAATGTTGGCTGAGTTATTTGTGAAATGTATAGTGAGTCTGTACAAGGTACCAATGAGCATCACATTAGACAAAGATCCGCATTTCACCTCGAGGGTGTGGTAATATTTGGTGAATGTAGTAGGATCAAAGCTAAATTTTAGCACTGCTTCCATCTGCGGATAGATGCGCATTGTCAAACAACAATTTAGACCTTGAAGGACATGCTAATTCCTTGCATCATGTAGTTTAAAGCAAGATAGGATGAGCACTTATCATAAGTAAAATTTATCCATAGCAACAGTTAAAAATCGAGCATCTAAATGTCTTAGTATAAGGCACTATATGGAAGCAATGTAGGAACCCACTATGTTGGCTAAGGTGGATGAAGAAAAGCTTATTAAATCTGAAGATTTGGTTAGGTCTAATTACACTTGTAGATCGACCATGCACAAGATGAAAATCATCCGAGAAAGACTAAAGGTAGCAGAAGATCGACAAAAAATTTATGCAGTTGTGCAAAGGAAGGATCTTGAATTCGAAGTCGGTGATTGGGTATTTATGAAATTATCCTTATGGAAAGGAGTTTTAAAGTTTGGTAAACAAGGGAAACTAAACCCTTCGTAATAGATCCATATAGATGATAAGGAGGATTAGCCCAAAAGCATACAAGTCGGCTTTGTCAAAAAAGTTGGTATGGTGTATAATGTATTCCATGTCTCTATGCAACAAAGTACATTTCCAATCTATTGCATGTACTAGAGGCATCCAACATCAAGCTAAAAGAAGATCTATCTTACATGGAGCAATTAGTGCATCGCAACAAAACCATCCCTTTAGCAAAGGTTCTTTGGAAAACCTATTTGGTTGAGGAGTGAGGTGGGAATCCAACGAGCAAATGCGAGCCGAAAACCTTTACCTATTTCAGTAAAGTATGAAATTTTACAAATGAAATTAATGTAAGGGGTTTATAATAACACCCCTTACCAAAGTGTACCATAAATATTGTTCACATTTTAACTAAGTTTGACAGGAAATGACCAGGTTAATCGAGCAAGTCCCACAAGTCTTCCAGATGGAATTTTGCTTTGACCAAGGCAACACTGAGAGGCACATGTCATCATGAGTTTGTAGACTAGTAACATGCAAAATCAGAGTTGGGATAAAAAATTTATGGTCAGAAAAAGGTAAAGACTAAACTGATCGAGCGAGGTTGAGGTTAACCTTTTATTTGTATGAATTATGGTTTTTACTTATGTACCATTGTATAGTACTCATTGATAAAAGTCTATAGATTAGCAACACGCTTAATTTGAGCCTACAGTTGAAAAGTTATGGATGTATAAATTTGCAATTATTTTTCTAGAACTGACTTTATCGGGTATTTTGGACACCACATCTAAAATGTAAGATTAAAACATCAACTGACACATGCCACATGTCAACATGGGAATCACTTTTGTGAGTGCATAGTGGCACATTGGAGGGCTTTATTGGGCCACTTTGACCCATGAGAGAGGAGAGAAAGAGAGAGGGGAAAGAGAGAGAAGAGAAGGGACAACCACTTTCCCAGGCCAAACCACCCACCTCCAGCCACTATTCAACCTCACATGCCACTTCACTAGAGAGCCCACTCGACCATGCACTGGCCTACAAAATTTCACAACGAGTAAGCCGGCAATGCATAGGGATAGAATCATTTCTCTAGTGGTAATAGCAACATATTTCTTGGCCAATTTCATCCCTTTCCGACCTCCACTCTTCCTCACCACCCAAACCACCCTCATACCCACTTAAAAACTGATAAACCCTCAACTTTTCACGACTGATGGACCACTAACACACATAGATTGGAGACTTTTTTCTGCAACAATGATGGCTTGCCAATCCCCCCTTTTTGGGCAAGTTTCAGGCCGATCCACCACCATGTTTCACCATTTTTTACCTTCCTAAACCCAAATTTATGGCCTCTTTTAGCTCAATTAGAGCTAGTTTATGAGATTAAAGAGTATTAAATGATTGAGTCTTTCCAATGAGAACCCCACCATTGCCTAGCCGAATCTTTAACAGGTAAGATTTCATTCATAACCCTTGTACTCTAAGCTTCATTTCGATACATAGGTTGCTAGTTTTGACTGTGATTTATGTTTAATCCCACTAGTAAATTGTGTGTAAATACTCTATGAAATAATATTTTAATGGCTGTTGTTATTTTTGTTGATATTTTAGACAGCAATATGAACCAAAGAATGAATCCTGTGGAGGATTTGGTGTGATTCTCATTTTTAAATGACTGGCAAATTTTCTGAAATTTCTTTTTAGGTTTAAATTACATAAAATGCCATATGAATTTTGATGTCATTTAAATAAAAAAAAAGGAAGTTGGTATTTATATGTGTTTCATGAATGTATTTTCATATATGTTTTTGCAAAACAAAAATTGTTGGTTGAGTGCTATAAAATAAATTTTTCATGGAAAATTATGCTTTTGTAAGGATTGTGATTTTTACAAATACAATTTAATTAATTAAATAAATTATATGAGTTGATGTATTATGACGTCCTGGTAAAATTTACAAAAATGGAATTGTGGTGAATTTCGTATGTCTGTATTGTTTTTAGATCCATGATGTAGTATTAATGTTGCGTACTATGTTTATTTTTTATTAGCATGTAGGTATTATTTATCCATCCTATGGGAGTTAATGAGAGAGGGTTGGCAAGTTAGTCGCCCTCCCCTTAGCCATAGGATGGTAGGTTGTTAAATTAATGTCTTAGAACGCCAAGGGGTCCGATTGTAGGTGTCTTTTCCCACCTCTTTTTTAGTAAGTAGGTATTTAGAATGCCAAGTGCCACCTGGCATCACTCAGTATAAAGTGACATGCTTCAAGTATAAACCTAATATATGCTTGAAATATGTTTTCGATATATTTATTTAATTTATGATTTTAAATTAATTAATTAATCATTTATTAATTTATTAATTGTTTAAAATATAATATTTATTCTATTATATTATTTGTTTTCTTAATTTTACTTTTTTATTTTTAAAAATAAGACTTTTGGGGATATTTATTTAAATAATATTATGTTTCATTTTATTTAGATTTAATTTTATGTTATTTTACTTTATTTTATTTCATTCTCACAATGATATTTAAAAATTTGAGGATACAAAATCATGGATTTTGTGAAAATGATTTTTAATCAAGGGAATTTTTCAAATTGAGTGAATTAGTGAAGGTTTTGATAGAAAAATTATTCCTCTAAATTTTTATTTTAATTTCTTAAATTTTCCCAATTATTATTGTTGTTATTAATAATGTTGCTATTATTAAGGTCATGCAATTATTGTTGTAATTGGAACGGCACTAATGACTAGGGCAAACTTAGAGTTCTTGATTGTTTGATTGGTTTTTTCATCATGATCGATCTCTTTGCAATGTTTTCTAAAATTCTCGATGCTCCATCAACTTCTAAATTGATTAATGGTTTGTCTTCTTACATGGTTGTGTCATCTGCTCCTGCAACTGATGCAATTTAGATGACCTCAATTTCACGGGATGCTCATTCTTCTATTCCAACAAAGTCATTATTGACTCCTCATGTTTCTACTGCAAAACCCACTGCTAATTTTTTATTGAAGGATGTTTTGTCTGCATCTTAATGTTCTGAAGTCCCTAAAGGCCTCATGTTCATTTACCACTGTCGATAAGAATCCGCCTAAGCCTGCACAACTGACAACCCACTTGGGTGCTGACCCGAAACAGATGAAGATTGGACCGATTACTAGGGCTTAAGATAATAGATTTAAGGACAACCTGGCTGCTTTTATCCAGGGGGTAATTAATTCTCAAAAGGACTTGTCAATACCTGAAGATACAAGACCCGTTTTAAGCATATGGACTCCGGGCAACAAGAAATTGTTCCAACACTTCATGGATTCAATGAATATCATTAAGAGGACATGGAACCTAGCCAAGGAGGAATAAAAAGCATCTAAAATGGGCTTGCACAGACGGCAAGTCAATTTGGCCGAAAATGTGTTGTTTAGCCATTGGCTTTTACTGTTCTTCTTGTTCAACCAAGTTTGACCCATTCCAATCAAAAGGCAACTTGTGGGAATCATTATTTAATCATATTTGGCATTCTATATGGCATATGGAGGCTGATTTGGAGCCTAAAAAAGCTGAAAATTGGTCAAAATTAGCTTACTTAGAAAGATAGTCAATTTGTTTCCTAATTTGATTTTAACTTTTTGTTTTAGAAAATTAGTCTTTTATTTGGTATCTATTTATTGATTTGCTGAAAAATCAACTTAGAAAAGTTATTATTTTATTAGTTTCATTGTAAATTAATTAATTCCTATTTCAAAATTAAAAAATGAATTAATCCAAATTATATTAGGAAAGGAGGTGATTTTCGGCCATCATTAGGTTTCCTATTCTATGTGGCCAATTTTACCTAGTTAATTAGGGTTTTATTTTGTAGCTTTTTAGCCTAATTAAGGGCTCATTTTATCAATAATATTCAGTACATTATTCATATAGAAAATTAATTTGTGAGATTGAATTTCTCTTTATTCTCTTTGAACACTTAAAACACCGTTAGAAAGTGAGTGTTTTAGTTTTGACTTATCAATACGATATCCATCACCTATTGTGGCGTCTTCATTATACCAAGGTGTCTAATCATAGGTTGGTTAGGTGTTGAGGTCAATCCATTAAAATCTAAATTTAATTAAGATTTGGGCTAATATAATATGAGTTTATGCACGTGTCTACCTAGGTTCGTATCATTTGGTATCACAACCAAATTTTGTTCAGGTTTGATCTCTCTTTATTTGCTCTATTTGTTTTGTGTTAATCTACAATTTTAGCATTAGGTTAAGGTTACTTCTATCATCATACACGTTCTGCATATACAAAAAAAAAAAAAAAAGAAAAAAAAAATCATTCCTAGTTAAATTAGGTTTTCCTAGTATTACCGTATTTTTTGTTTCCTAGTTTGTTGATTGTTATTCATCATTGTTCTTGGTGATTTAGTTTATTGTTGATTTTTCTTTACTGTTTTGATCTTAAATATTTGCATTCGTATATTAAAACAGAAAAGCAAAAAAATAAAAAAAAGAAGTGTGTTTCTGGCAACATATCTAGATTTACAAAAAAAAAAAATTGCAAATTTGTATTTTGTTAATCTATCATGTTAGTATGAATATCACAAAAATAGAGTAGTACCTCATCAAATTCACTCTCTTACGTGTTTCACTCAATCAAGGTCTCGACACTCGTGTTTGCACACTAGTTTTGGCTTTTACCCTTTTTTAAGTTCACACTCTCTTGCCTTTTTCCACTCAAAGAATTATCTTAAAGTTCAAATTAAAGCACCCATGAAACAACAATTAGATCACAAGTATGTTTTAATTAGACTTATCAACAAAACAGTAGCAAAAAGCAAGCAATACTGAGTGAATTGTAAACACCTAATTCTAGGTTTTTCTAAACAAAAATAGGGCAAATTAACAAAGGAAATTTCGAAACGAATAAGAACTGGACCAGAGGGTAAGAAATTAAGAATCCAAGAATAAAATTTAGAGAAAGAAATTCAAACACGAAAAAGACTCAAATTGAACAAAACATAGAAAGTTGTTGGCTGTTGTTCTTTGTAATTCAAATTTTCGTATCAAATCCCTTCACTAATTTTAATCCAATATTTTTTGCACCAAAAATTCAAATATCTAGCAGCAAAAATAAATCTCCAGAAACTCCTCATCAAAAATTCAAATATCCAGCAGTAAAAATAAATCTCCAACAACTCCAAATATTAAATAAATAGTCAACAATTCAGCAGTTAAAAGAAATTTCTAGCAAACACCAAATTCAACAAACTGATTTTTCTTTTTCGGCATTTCTTCTTCTTTTTTTTGTTTTTTTCACTCACAGAATGTAAAACAACTCCAGTAGCAAAGATCAACACCAAAAATAGCAATTCCACACCAAAAATCCACCAAGAGGTGATCGATTCAAGGGTTAGAAGAGGAGATCCACCTTTGAGAATTAATGAAGAGGAGTCTATAGGATTTAAAGGCGATTCAGTAGCTACGGGGATTGGTGAGCAAATGGACATGAGAGCTATCTTAGAGCAATTACAGCGGATGAATGCTGAATTTGACCATATAAATGAAAGGATGGATAGATTAGAAACATTCCAAGGAATGCCGAATACAAGGTTTGATGTTCATGGAGACTAAGGTCAAGGTCGAGGAGGCCGAAGGTGACCTAAAGAGGAATTTTGTGAATGTAATTTTGAAGATGACTTGGACAAGGAGTTTGATGAAAATTTTGCACTCCAATGAAGGTAAAACTGTGGGAGACCAGCAAGGAATGAAGATGATGATCTTGGGAATATCAAGGTAAACATTCCACTTTTCATGGGAAAAAATGGCCCGGAAGCATATTTGGAATGGGAGGAGTGTATGGAGATGATTTTTTATCATCACAACAATTCGAAGGCTAAGAAAGTTAAATTGGCAGCAATGGAGTTTGGAAATTATGCACTCCAATAATGGACCAGTGAACAAAATACCTGAAGGAGAGTAGGTGATGAATTGATTACTACTTGATGACAAATGAAAGGAGCCATAAGGAAGCGATTTGTACCGACTAACTACCAGAAGTTGCTGCATCAAAGACTTCAATCTTTATCTCGAAGAAATAGGTTTGTGGAGGATTATTACAAGGAGATGGAGATGCTTATGATGAGGATAAGCATGAATGGAGATAGGGAAGCAACCACGGCAAGGTTTCTTGGTGGATTGAATCGTGAGATAGCTAACCAATTGGAATTACAACAATATGTGGAATTGGAGGAGATGTTGTATGTGACTAGTAAACTTGAGCATCAATTCAAGAGGTACAAGCTCAAGGTTTGGAGAGGTTTCAGCAGCGAGTGGAAAAATTCAACTAGTTGGAAAAGCAACCCCACGTTCGAGCCAAGGCTAAAATTGAATCAAGACGAAGGAAGTGCCATTCGGCCAAGGAAAGACAACCAAGCCGAACTTGTTCAAGCACACAAATCTGAAGGTAAATCTGATCCTAAACCTTCAAGGACTCAAGTATTGTTTGTTTTAAGTGCTAGGGTCGAGGACATATTACCAACCAATGCCCAAACTGAAGAATAATGGTGTTGAAGGACAATGGCGAGTTGGAATCTGATAATGATGATGCTGAAATTGAGACCGAGCATGAAAAGGAAGAAATTTAAGATGAAGCCAAAACCCTAAAGGCTTCAAATTCTGAATTGAGCTTGGTGGCAAGGAGAATGTTGAGTGTATACAAAGATGAGAATCAAGTTCAAAGAGAAAACATCTTCCATACCTGATGTGAAATTCAAGGTAATGTATGTAGTATGATAATTGATAGTGGAAGTTGTGCTAATATAATTAGTAATGTAATAGTTGATGAATTAGGATTAGCACCATTAAACATCCTAAAACATATAGATTACAATGGCTTAATGATAGTGGTGTGATGAAAATAAATAAACAAACCAAAGTAAAATTCAGCATTGATAAATATATGGATGTTGTATCGTGTGATGTTGTTCCTTTGCATGCGGGTCATATTTTATTGGATAGAACATGGCAGTTTGATAAGGATGCCATACATTATGGGAAAAAGAATTCCATTGTATTAAAATTTAAAGGGAAAAAAGTTAAGCTGGAGCCATTAACTTCAAAGGAAGTATTTAGAAATCAACTTCAAATGCAACAAAGGAGGGAGGCCGAAAAGCTTAAAGAAAGGACTAGTATGGCATCCACGGCAACAACACCAATCCAAGGAGGCAAGGCTGAACAAAAGCAACCAAGTAAGTGTTCTAAACTCAAACTTGAGGGGAAAGAAAGAGAGAAAGCCAAGAGAGAGAAAGAGAGAGAAAAACCCGAGAGTAAGAATGGAAAAAGTGGTTCCATAAGTCGGAAAGAAAAAGAAAGAAAGGAAAAGAAAAATAAAAATTTTTATCTTAGGTTTGGTGATGTTAATAAAGCAATTTTGAATAAAAAACCATTACCGGTTATGATTTATAAAGATACTTATTTAAAAATGCTTTTGTTGTATTGAACTTTATCTGTATTATTGAGAGCTTTACTTAGTGGAAATTTGAAAATTTGGAAAAGATTATTTGCTAACTTTAAAAAGTGCAATTTTTACCATAATGAGCATATATTTGTAGACTTTTTTGTGTTAGTGTTTCACCCAGGAGATTTGGTTTGGTTGCACTTAAGGAAGGAGAGGATTCCCAAACAAAGGAAGTCCAAGCTTATGCTTCATGGAGATGGACCTTTTCAAGTTTTGGAGCGGATTCATGAAAATGCCTGATTTACCGGTGAGTATAATGTTAGTACTACATTTAATGTTGGTGGCTTATCTTCTTTGGCCGTAGGTGATGATTTTGATTTGAGGGCAAATCCTTTTCAAGAGGAGGGGAATGATAAGAATCCGCTCGAGCCCGCATAATTGACAATTCGCTAAGGTGCTAATCCGATACGGATGAAGATCGGGCCAATCACTAGGGCTCAAGATAATAGATTTAAGGACAACCTGGCTGATTTTATCCAGGGAGTAATTAATTCTCAAAGGGGCTTGTCAATACCCGAAGATACAAGACCCATTTTAAGCATACAAGTGGCGAAGATCGATACGGACCCAAGTAGCTATTTTCGTGCAAATATAGACTCCGCACAGCAAGAAATGGTCCTAGCACTTCATTGATTCAATGAATATCATTAAGAGGACATGGAATCCAGCCAAGGTAGAATAAAAATCATCTAAAATGGACTTGTATGGATAGCAAATCAATTTGGCCGAAAATGTGTTGTTTAGCCGCTAGCTTTGACTGTTTTTCTTGTTCAAGCAATTTTGACCCATTACAATCAAGGAAAAATGTGTAGGAATCATTATTAATCATATTTGGCATCCTAAATGGCATATGGAAGCTGATTTGGAGCCCAAACAAGATGGAGAGCGGTCAAAGTTAGCTTACTTAGAAAGATAGTCAATTTGTTTCCTAATTTGATTTTAACTTTTTGTTTTAAGAAATTAGTCTCTTATTTGGTTTCTATTTATTTATTTGTTGGACAAATCAACTTAGGAAAGTTATTATTTTATTATTTTCATTGTAAATTAATTAATTCCTATTTCAAAATTAAGGAATTAATTAATCCAAATTAGATTAGGAAAGATTTAATTAGGGTTTTATTTGTAAATTTTTTAGCCTATTTAAACCTATTGTGGCGTCTTCATTATACCAAGATTTCAGATCACAGGTTGGTTAGGGGTTGAAGTCCATCCATTAAAATCTGAACTTAATTGAGATCCGAGCTAATATAACACAGGTTTAGGCGCATGTCGACCTAGGTTCATATCAACTGTTAATGAGGATAATCATGGGAGCACTCAAAGATGGAGTCCTGAGCCATTGGAGTTGCCAACTGGACCAATTACTAGAGCTCGTGCAAAGAGATTTGAACTAGCATTGAATGGTCTTATCCGTTGAATGGTCTTATCCGAGAAGTGTTTATCAATCAAGAATGCAAGAGTTTTGCTAAGGAATAATCAAAATTAGCAACAATATTGAGCATTGAAGGCTATGGATATGAAAACTTGAAGAAAAACAATATTAAGGGCAATTTGGTAATTTTTCAATAGCATGATGATGTGGAACTTTGATGACATGGCATCTTTGGACATGTGGCATTTAAGTGGCTGTCCAACATGGCTTGAAAAGAAAGAAATCGACTTGTTTCCTTTTTAGGCCAATTAGGTGTCTTACTTTACTTGATCACCAAATTACTTAATCATCAAGTTTTATTATTTTAGTCTTATTTTGATTTTAGGAAACCTTTAATTTTATTAGGTTTTTAATTATTTTTGGTTGGAAAATTAACTAATTTCCTAATCTTAAGTTGCTATGTAATTAGTCACTTTCCTAAACTATAACGGAGTTGAGTAGTCAATTTTAAATTACGAAATAAGTTAGAATTTAAGGTTTTGAGTTTAGGAAGGTATTTTAGATATTTTTTATTATTATTTCATGTATTTTAGCCTATAAAAAGGCTTCAAGTTCATTAATACAACAACTTTTAATCTTTAACAAAATTTAATAATTGTGAGAGTTAAACCTTTTGATTCTCTAACAACTATCCTTTGAACTTTTCTAACTTAAAAATTAAAGTTCAATCCTTTTGTGGTGTCATTCATTCCATAAGAACCTGAATCAGTTAGATGATCGTGCTTTAGTTTGTACGAATCTAGGTTAGATTAATTAGGCTCATCAATTTGGTATCAGAGCACAGTTTCTAATTTTCAGGTTGATTATCTTTTCATTTTTATTTTTGTGTTTTTGCTGTAATTTAGCATTAGGTTAGATTGCATTCTAGTATATTTGTGTTAGTTCTTCATTATGATCAACATCTAAAAAATAAAAATAAAAAAATCCAAAAAATTTCAACCAAAAAAATCTTGTTGCATTAGATTTTGTTTAAGTCCAATTCTTATTTAGGTTTTATCGAGTATCAAACTTTGTTTGGGTCTAAAACTTTTTGGTTTCCTTATTGTTTTCTAGTCTTGAATTTTGGCCGAAATTGCATCAATTGTTCTCTTTGAAGAATTTGGTTTTTGTGTGATCTTTTCTTACTAAATTCTAGTCATTAATTGTGCATTATTATGATATTATCTTGATAAAAAAAAAATTGCATCAAATTGCATCCTAGCCAAAATACATTAGTGGAAACGAATTGAATCAAGCTTCATCCATTGGTGTAGTTTGTGAGGTGGGTTGAAATATTTGGATTGAGATAGATATTTGGTGATATTGTTGCTATTGAATTACTTGATATTTGGTGATACTTCGTGATACATGGAAAAAAAAAAAGGTTAAGAAAAAAATAAAGTCAAAGTCAAAGTTTATTGTGAAGATTGCTGAGATCTTGTTGTTGGTTTTGGTAAAGATATATATATATATATATATTGTAAATTGAGTGATTTAGGTTTGGCTAGAAAAAGGAGCACTAAGCTTTAAGATTCAGAGAAACAATTAAGGCCGATTCAAGGTGTTATTTTTTTACTCTTTGATTCTTTGGTTTACTTGATTCTTTGTCATCTTAAATTGTCTTTTTGCAATCCAAATGATGTGTTACTTCTAGATTTGATATTGTGCTCAATTTGTTTCAATTCTTTGGTCAATTTCTTTCATTGGCTAAAACTAGTTGTTCTATTATTTATTCTTGCTTGCTTCTTGTTTTTCTAAGTTAGTTAATCTTTTTTGGTAAGTTAATTGGACTTAATTTTTATATTAGTATTGTTTGGGATTTAGTTGCAAATAACCAATAGATTTAACTAAAAGAGAAAAAAAGCAAGAGAGTGTGAGCTCATTAGAGGGTAAAAGCCAAATTAGTGTGCCAGCACGAGTGTTGAGACCTTAATTGAGTGAAACACGTGAGGGAGTGAAATTGTGAGGATCTCTTATATTATTGTGCTTTTATTGCTAATCTTTTTCTAGAATAAATGACACAAAAAATAGATTTTGATCCAAGACTTTACAAGTTCTAATTGGTGACATGACTGAGAAGCTCAAGGCAGAAATAAAGGAGCTTAGGGGAGAAATTAATGAAGTCAAATCAATGATGGATGCTTCCATACAACAAAAAACCTCATAAGTTAAAAGAAATAGGGGAAAAGGTGTGCAAAAATATGAACATACTAGTAGAATCGATGGGGATGGATCGGGAGAAAAAGAGGTTGATTCAACTAGCACAAGAAGGAGAAACCGTGGGCAAGACAATGGTCACCCCGAATCCGAAGGTTACGTGGCGCTATCACTTTTGAACGATTAGGATTGCTGATTGCTGGTGGTATCAAGCTTAAAATATCTTCATTGCATGGTAAGATGGATCCTGAAGCTGACCTTGAATGGAAGCAAAGAGTTGAGATGGTTTTTAACTGTCATGATTACTCGGAATCTAAGAAGGTTAAGCTGGTAAGTGTGAAGTTCTTGATTATGCTTTAAAGTGGTGGGATAAGGAATGCACTACTAGGAGGAGAGCTAGCTGAGCACCAATTTCTACATAGGAATAGATGAAAACTTTAATGAGAAAGAGATTTGTACCTAACTATTTTTATCATAATATTTATCAAAAGTTACAATCTTGTTCTCAGGGTTCAAGGAGTGTGGAGGAGTACCACCAAGATATGGAGTCTCTAATGCTTAGAGTTAATATGGTGGAAGATGAGGAATCTATAATGGCTCATTTTCTTGTGGGTTTGAACAAGAACATTGCTGACCAAGTGGATTTACATCAACATATGGATCTTGAGGAGATGTTGCATATGGAGATCAAAATAGAGCAACAACTAAAAAGCCCACACGTGTATCTAGTGCACCAAACCCTTGGAAATCAACAACCAATCTGTGGAGCACCAATAAAGCCAAACGAGATTTCAAAACAACTTCAAAACCAAAAATGGAAGCAAAGGCCAAAAGTTCTAAGCCACTCCAATCAAGTAAGTGTGATCCAACCCTTTCTCGTAATCGTGATATAATGTGTTTAAAGTGTCAAGACAGAGGACACATAGCTAGCCAATGTCCAAATTGAAGGACAATAATCATACAAGAAATTGGAGAAGTAGAGTCTGAAGAGGAGGATTCAACCGACAATGAAATGCCACCTTTGGAAGATTGCATTGATTATGGAGATGAGGAAGAGCTACCATATCATTAAGGATTGAATTTGGTGGTGAGACAAGCATTGGAATTGTACAAAAATGAGGAGGATATACAACATGAGAACATCTTCCACTCTAGATGCAAAATCCAAGACAAGGTATGTAGTGTGATAATTGATGGTGGTAGTTGTACAAATGTTGCTAGTACTTTGTTTATTGAAAAAACTAGGTTTACCTACATTTAAATATCCAGAACTCTATAGGTTACAATGGTTGAATGAAAGTGGTGATGTAAAGGTGACTAAACAAGTTAGGGTTACTTTTACTATCAAGAAAGACATTGATGATGTTTTGTGTGATGTAGTTCCTATGGAAGCTGGACACTTGTTATTAGGCCGTCCTTGGCAATATGACAAGGATACTTTGCATCATGGTCGAACTAACAAGTATGAGTTTAATTCTAAAGGTAAAAGAGTTGTACTTGCACCATTATCTCCTAAACAGGTACTGGAAGATCAAATAGCCTTACAAAAGTCAATGGGAAAGCAAAATACAAGAGAGGCCGAGTTGCATTCCAAGAAATTGAGTGTCAAACTCATAGGAGAAAGTGAGAGGAAAGAAAAAGAAAAACAAGAGGGAAAGAGGGAAAAGCAAAGAAAGGCATTTTATGTAAAACCAAGTGAAATAAAGAAAGCTTTCTTAAACAAAAAGCCAATGTTTGTAATGATGTATAAAGAATGTTATTTAAATTATTTAGATAACCCTAATGATCATGTTTTGCCTAGTTCTATTATATCTCTTTTGCAAGAATATGAAGATGTATTTCTAGAAGAGATTCCTAAAGGATTACCTTCATTAAGAGGAATTGAACGTCAAATATATATCATTCCTGGAGCTTCAATTCCCAACAAACCTGCAGATAGGACCAATCCAGAGGAAAGAAAGGAATTACAATGTCAGGGAAGTGAACTTCTTTATAAAGGCTATGTTAGAGAAAGTATGAGCCCTTGTGCTATGCCTGTGTTATTGGTGTCTAAAAAAGATGGAACATGGAGAATTTATGTTGATTATAGGGCCATTAATAACATAAAGATTAAGTGTAGACATCCAATACCTACGTTAGATGATATGCTTGATGAATTGCATGGTCTTGTGTTTCCTCTAAAATTGATCTTAAAAGTGGATATCATCAAATTCGCATGAAAAAGGATGATGAATGGAAAACAACCTTTAAAACTAAACATATATTATATGAATGACTAGTTATGCCTTTTGGTTTAACTAATGCACCTAGTATATTTATGCGTCTTATGAATCATGTTTTAAAAGCATATTTAGGAAAATTTGTTGTTGTGCATTTTGATGACATCTTAATATATAGTCAAAATTTAGAGGAGCACGTTGAGCATCTTAGGACTGTTTGTGATGTTCTAAGAAAAGAAATTGTATGCAAATCTTAATAAGTGTACTTTTTGCACTAGTGAACTTGTGTTTTTAGGTTTTATTGTTATTGCATAAGGCATCAATGTTGATAATGAAAATGTAAGGGCAATTAGGGAATAGCCGACCCCTACACCTATAACCAATGTTAGAAGTTTTCATGGTCTTGCTAGTTTTTACAGGAGGTTCATGAAGGACTTCAGTACCATTGCAGCACCACTTACAGAAGTGGTCAAAAAAAGTGTAGGCTTTAAATGGGGAAAAGAGCAAGAGAAGTGTTTTAATTTATTGAAAGATAAACTTACTAATACGCTTTTGTTTTTTTTTTTTGCCTAACTTTGCTAAAACATTTGAAATTGAGTGTGATACATTAGGTATTGGTATGGGAGCTATTTTTATGTAAGAAGGTAGACCCGTTGCCTACTTCAATGACAAATTGAATGGAGCCACATTGAATTATTCGACATATGATAAGGAGCTCTACTCATTAGTTAGAGCATTAAAAACATGACAGCATTACCTTTAGCCAAAAGAATTTATATTGTACACTGATCATAAGTCTTTAAAGCATTTGAAAGGTCAAACTAAACTTAGTCGGCATCATGGACATTGGATTGAATTCATTGAGACCTTTCTATATGTGATCAAGTATAAATCAGGTAAAGATAATGTAGTCGCTAATGCATTATCAAGAAGGTATACTTTACTTTCCACTTTGCATACTAAATTGTTATGGTTTGAACATATTAAAAGTCTTTATGCATGTGATAATAAGTTTGCTGATATTTATTTACAATGTAAAAGGCATGTTGAAGGAAAGTTTTATCTTTCTGAAGGTTTCATCTTTAAGGAAGATAAATTATGCATTCCTAACTGTAGTTTGCGTGAATTATTGGTTAGACAATCTCATAGTGGTGGTTTAATGGACATTTTGGTGTAGATAAGACATGAGCAATATTGCATGAACATCTTTATTGGCCGTGGATGAGAAAGGATGTAGAGAAAATTTATGACAAGTGTATTAAGTGTAAACAAGCTAAATCAAAGTTGAACCCTCATGGATTATACACGCCATTACCTATTCCTAGTCATCCTTGGATTGATATCTCTATGGACTTTGTGTTAGGACTACCTAGAACAAGGAATGGTAGGGATTCTATTTTTGTTGTAGTTGATAGGTTATCTAAATTGGCACATGAATTTTTTATTATTTTTGCATGTATTTTAGCCTATGAAAAGGCTTCAAGTTCATTAATTCAATAACTTTTGATCTTTAGCAAAATTTAATGCTTGTAAGAGTTAAATTTTTTGGTTCTCTAACAACTATCCTTTGAACTTTTCTAATTTGAGTATTCAAGTTCAATCCTTGACTTATCAATAGGATAATTCCGCAACCCTTTTATGGCATCATTCATTCCATAAGAACCTGAATCAATTAGATGATCACGCTTTAGTTCGTATGAATCTAGGTTGGATTGCTTAGGCTCATATTAACTGTGGTTACCTCTTATCAAGTTTCATATTTGCATGTCTACTAATCTATGTACTATTCCTATTCGTAAAGGGTACCAAGTCTCAGTTTGGGTTAATCAGAATGCTTAGAAAGAGTGTTTGAACTTGTGCCAACATTCTCTAATTGTTAGAGTGATAATGGCGAAGGGTGGCATCTCCATGGATGCTAGAGGAGTTGAAACAAAATTTCAATCTTTTTGGAAGCTTGACAATTGGAAACTTATATCTCCTATACAAGGCTATTATTAAGTATTGCTTTATTCAGCTGAAGATAAACAAAAGGTATCTTCTCTTAAGTCCTTAATCTCAAACCTGGTGTTGTTCACTTGCAAAATTGAGTGAAGAATTTTAACCCTCTTAAACAAAAATCTACTAATGCTCAAATATGGATACAGTTTTACAACTTGAGTTGGGAGTTTTGGCTTCCAAGAATTCTCATAGACTTAGCCAAAGGGATTGGGGTGCCTTTATGGATAGTTAACAATACTATTTCAGGTTCCCTTGGTCACTATGCATGTGTGTTGATTGATATAGACATGGCTGGCTTCATTTAAAAAAAGTTGTTACTTAAAATGGATGATTACCTTGAAATTGAGCTGTACCATGAAACATTCCCTGATTTTTGTTCTTCCTGCAAATTTGTTGGCCATTATGTGGCTTCCTTTCATTCTTTACTACAGAGAGTAGTTTTGAATAACAAAAAGAACTCTACTGTAAAAAGGCCTCATAACAAGATGGTAAATCTCATCCTATTTCTCATGTAGATGCTTCTACTGATAATAAACAATCTCTACATGTTTTAGGTTTCTAAGGTAGTGGGTTTACGAAATTCTTTTAAGTCTTTGGCAAAGCATCCTGACATTTTGGAAAAGTAACAAGAAAGCTCTTATTCTAGTTTCCTAGGTTTTCAGATCCACTCTATGACTGATCTAGATTTTAAAGTCATAGGTAGATACTACAAATGATGATGGTGGTGTTGAGGATTCTAGTGAACCAGGGGGTTCATCGGCAGGTGATAAAGAGGATGATATGGTTGCTGATGAGTTTGTTTTAGTTAGAGATAAGGTTATTTATTTTTTGAATATTGAAAATGTGGATGCAAAAAAATTGGCAATTTTTAATGCATGATAGTATCATGCTACGAAAGATGTTGTTCCTATCTCTAATGAAGCAGCTCAATTGGAGCTTGTTTCCATTGCTAATGACCCAACAATGACTGAACACAAAGATGTTGGTCCATAGCAATTGCCTAAGGAGAAAGCTAGTCAGCTGAAAAAAGAGGATTGAAAGCAGATTGCAGCTTTTAAGAAGAAAAAAAGTAAGTCTCTCACTGGTCAAAGCCTATTACAAGGATATGAAACAACCTCATTCTGAATAAAGGTCACGATTTGGAATTGCTGTGGAATGGGTAGTTTATCTACTTAGGGTACGTTGTATAATTTCTGTAGAGATATTTGGCCTAACTTGCTTTGTTTGGCGAGACCATTTATTGACTTTGATTCAATTCCTTCAAATTTTTAGCTTTCATTGGGTTTGTGTATTTTGGTTAATAATACGATTCCCGTAAGCCTTCTCATTCAGTATTTGCTTCTTCCATTGTTTTGTTGCACATAGTTATTCTTTTGGACTCACAATAAGTATCTTGGAGGGTTCTACATAATGGTTTGGCTCAAGTGTTTACTCTCATTTAAGGCAATGTTTTTATTTAGCAATGTAGGGAGCTTTTGGGATGTCTTGGTTACTCTTAGTCATACTTATCAGCTTCCTTGGCTATTTTTTGGAGAATTTAGAACAATTCTTGGCTTATACAAAAAAATATGCATTCTTCCTAAAAGAATTTCACGTGATAATTTTGAACAGAGATGAAGGATGCTAATCTCTCTGAAATGCACCTACATGAGGCTAAAAAGTTATGTCCAACATAAGCTAGATAGGGCTTTATGTTCCACTTCTTTTTTAGATTTTCGAAGTTCTATGACTTGTTGCTTTCTCCCTTGGCATCACTCAAATCATAACCCCTTTGTGCCTATGATGGATAATGATAGTGGTGGCAATCCTAGGTATTTTAAATTCTAGGGCATGTGCTTTCATCATCCTAGGTATTTTCCTACTGTAGAGGATCTTGCAAAGTTCATATCTGAAGCCCTCCGATGTATGTGTCTATAAGAAAATTGAAGCGGCTCAAGTTGGTTTTGAAGTAATGGAATCATGATGTTTTTGGGGATTTAAATATTTAGATTTCTAATGTTAAGGATTGGTTTACTTTAGCTCAAGCTCAAATTATGGAGAATATAGAAATTTTTAAGGAAGAAGTTAAGGCTCATTTGGCTATGGATAATTTGCTAAATTATAAGGATTGTGATGAGAATCCACTCGTGCCCGTTCAACCGATAACCTATTGGGGTGTAGATCCTATACAGTTGAAAACCAGGGCAATCACTAGGGCACAAGCCAAGAGATTTATGGAAAAATTGGCTGGCTTCATACAAGGAGTTATCAATTCTTAATAAGGCTTGTCAATACCCGAAGATTCAAAGCCTGTTTTAAGCATCCAAGTGGTGGAGGCAGATATGGACCCGGGTAGTTGTTTTAATGCATTTATGGACTCCGGGTAGCAAGGAATGCATTCAAAACTTCTTGAACTCAATTGATATCACTAAGAGGTCATGGAAACAAGTCAAGGCAGAAGCAAAAGCATCCAAGAAGGCCATTTGTACACGGAAGGAATTTTTGGCTGAATTTGTTATATTTGCCCCTAGCTTTGCTGTATTTTGTTGATTTGGCATTTTCTCTTTGTTCCAATCAAGGGCAATGTATGGGAATCATTATTAATCCTATTTGGCATCCGACATGGCATATGAGAGCTGATTTAGAGACTTTATAGGCTGGAAATTGGTCAAAGATAGCTTAGTTGTCAAACTAGTTAACTAGTTTCCTAATTTAAGTTTGACTTTTTGTTTTAGAAACTATCTTTTATTTTGGTTTTTATTTGTTTATTTTCTGGACAAATCAACTTAGGAAATTTAGAATTTTATTATTTTGATTGTAAATTAATTAATTCTTAATTCAAAATAAAGGAATTATATAATACAAATTAGCTTAGGAAAGGAGTGTGAAAATCGGCGAAGCTTGGTTTCCTAATCTCTTTGGCCGGTTTTGACTATTCTTTTAGGGTTTTATTTTGTTCATTCAAATCCTATTTAAGGCTTATTTTCAATGAGAAATTAGTATAGAAAATTTATTTGTGAGAAAGAATTCTCTTTGTTCTCTTTGAACACCTAAAACACCACTAAAGAGTGAGTGTTTTAGTTGACTTATCAGTAGGACATCCATCACCTATTGTGGTCTCTTCAACATATACCAAGTTTTCTAATAACAAGTTGATTAGGGGTTAAGGTGGCCATAAAAATTTGAACTTAATTATAATATGGGCTAATAATATAATATGGGTTTAGAAGAGTTGACCTAGGTTCGTATCAAATTGTCATCTAAAAGAGCAATGCAGATTAAAATGGTTACAAGATGGTGATTGGAACAATGAGTTCTTTCATTCTATGATGAGGTAGAGAAAATCTCAAAGGGCTATCACCTCTTTAGATATTGATGGTCGCATGATACTGGATAAGGATAAAATTCGGTCCCATATTGTTAACTACTTCAGTGGACTTTTTAGTGAGATGAAAATGTTTACAACATTGATTTTTCTTCTATTAGCTTAACTATTTTAGTTTTACTAAGGAATGATAAAATTTGAATTTAAAACGGTTGCCTTCAAATGAAGAGATAAAAGAAGGGGTTTTTTAGTCTTTGGACCCCTTTAGTGCACCTAGTCTCGATGCTTGTACAGGTAACTTTTTCCAAACTTGCTGGCATATTGTAAGTAGTGATCTTATGGCTACTGGTTGGGAATTTTTTTTTTTCTACGGATGTGCTTGCTTCGAGCTTAAATTCTAATTTTTTGGTGCTAGTGCTAAAAGTTTGGGATGTTACTTTTACTAATTAGTATCGTCCGATTATGGTTGGAAATTTCGTTTATAAAACTATTCCTAAAATCTTAGCTGATAGTTTGGGTGGCATAGCTACTCAAATATGTTCTCAAAACCAAATTGGATTCATTAAAAGTCATAGTATTGCAAGTTTAGATTGAGTCAACTCACTGAATACTAAATGTTTTAGAGGAAACATTGCTATGAAAGTATATATAAGGAAGGATTTTGAAGCAATGAAATGGTCATTTATTTTAGAAGTTTCAAAGGCTTCTAGGTTTTCGGCTACTTTTTGCTCTTATATCTTCACAATTCTTAAGTTTGCTTGGATTTATATCATTATTAATGGGTCTCATGATGGTTACTTTAAATGCTCTAAGGGCACTCATCAAGGCAATCCTTTATCACCTTTTCCTTTTGGTTTGGCAAAGGTTTTCCTTAGTAGATGTTTATTGAGACTCGTTCATTGAGGTTAATGGGATCTAATGTCTTTTCCTTGGAATAGCAAAGCTCCTACTCATCTTCTGTATGCGGTTGATATCCTATTGTTTTGTAAGGGTTTTATTTCTAATGTTTTATTGGTGGCACAACTATTTGATTTTTATGCTAGTATGTTAGGTCAGTGAATGAATTGGTAAAAATCTTACATCTACTTTGGTTCTCGCTTTCTAGTGCTAAACAACAAGCCTTATTAAGAAAGGTTGGCATGTACAGAGGTGCTTTTCCTTTTGTCTATTTGGGTGTCCTTTTATTAAAGGTAAGCCAAAATCTATCCATCTTTATCCTATTGCTAATAAAATTATATCTCAATTTATCACTTGGAATGGCAAATCTCTTTCTATGGCTAGTCGTGTTGGTATTGTCAAATCAGTAGTTTTCTTCAGATTTATCCATACTATTATGATATATAGATGGCCTTTTGATTTATTGAAGACTATGAATGTTGCTATTCATAATTTTATTTGGACTGGGCCTATTTCTCAACATAAATTGGTTTCCATTTCTTGGGACATTTGTTGTTCTCCTAGTAAGGATGGGGGGGTTTAGGTATGAAAGATCTGCTTTTCATGAACAAAGCTTTAATTGCTAAGGTTTCTTAGAAATTTTTGGCTAAAGACTCTTTTGTCTATATCTTTCAGAGAGCCCATTATATGAGTTCGCTAAATAGAAGTTATAGTAACCATATTCCTTCTGCTAAATAAAGGAAGCTTTATTCACTTTTAAATCTCAAAGTAAGTGGATTGTGGTGACTAATTCAAAAGTTCTTTCTTAGCATGATAATTTTTTAGGGCATCCTGTTGTTGATATGCATAACATTTTATATAGAGGAGGTGTTTCTAACTTCTTGGTTTTGAATTTGATCAGCTCAAATGGGAAATGGCAATTTCCTAAGGCTTTTTGTGCTAGATTTCTTTATATTTCAAGTCTCATTATGGATACTGTTATTTCTTCTTATTTCCCTAATTTGCTTGTTTGGATGCTAGATTTTAATGAAGATTTAACTATGAAAGGTTTTTTTTAATTATTTGGTTGGTGATCAAATGGGGGAGCCTTGGGGTAAGCATATTTGGCATAAATTTGTTCCTCCTACTCATTCTATCCTTTGTTGGCATTCACTTAGTAATCAGCATCCTATAGATAATGTGCTTGCTCATTCAAGTTTCATTTTTTCTTCTTGATGTCACTTATGCAGTCATAGTGAGGAGACTATTTCTCATATTCTTTTTTTGTATTGTGCTAATGATAGGGGCATTTGGGAAAGTATTTATTTTGTGTTTCATTGTTTTATGGACTCATCAGATAAAATTTAGAATTTTTACTTAAAAGCTATGACTATTAGTATGAGTTTTCAATTGCTATGACTGTTAGTATGAGTTCTCAATTGCTTAATGTTTGGAAAACAGCTACTTTTACAGGATTGTTTGCGACTTGTTTGCTTGGAGTAATGCTATTTTTTAAAGTGTTCAAATTCCTATTGCTCAACCATCGGTTTTTGTCTAGAAGTCAGTGAGGGAGGCCAATTTGTGGCAAATGGGTTCTATGCATAATACGATTTTCTATGCATAATACAATTTCTGATTCTGTCATTTTATATTCACCTGGTGTTAAAGGTTATGTGGCTAAAGCCTATAAAATTATTCATGCGTACTGGCTAGCTTCTAGCTTGGTTGGATAAAGTTGAATATTGATGGAACAGCTAATGGGAGTCCTAGTGCAACAGGTGGTAGTGAAAACATCCAGGGGTTTGCTAAAGGTTGTTTCATGGTTCCTTTTTATTCTTATACTACTTTTAAGGCAAAGTTACTTTCTATTACTTATGCAATGGATTTCATTAAGAGGTTTTCTTAGGATTTTATCTGGACTGAGTATGATTCTTTTTATGTGGTGACTACTTTAAAGAATTTTTCTTTGTTAGTTCCTTGGCATTTGAAGGCTTGTTAGGCTAATTGTCTTCAGTTTTTGGCTTCCATTTCTTATGTGGTCATGCATGTTTATCAAGAGGGCAATGGTATGGCTTATCCTCTTTCCAAAGCTACTATTAATAAGAGTAATGTTAGATGGTTTCTTTCAATTTCCATTTTTTTGTACTCTTCATCATTATAATGATCTTATTGGTGATCGAACTTTTAGGTATGGCTGAGTTTCTGCTTTTGGACTTTGGTACTCTTTTTTCTTTAATGTTTTTCCCCATAGGGGTATTTACATTAAAGGTTTTAAGGAGGCCAAGTCTTAGTGTTGTTGTACGGTTGTGGTTATTTGGAGTTTTTCTCTTAGATTTTGTACCTTTTATTTTATTTAATAATATTTTGCTTAGATGGTTCTGGATCTTCAAGAGGTGCCAACCTACTTGGAATGGATAGATTTCCTTCCCCTCGTAGTAGCTTTCTGATTAATATTGCTATTATTAAATTTTTTAATTCTTATTTAATAATATTTATTATTTTTTATACTAGTATTATATTTACTATTAATATTATTGTTAATACTACATGGATACCACTCACTGAAATAATTAGCATCTAATTAGCTTTTTTTTTTTTCCAAATGTGTTTTCCTAGGTCCAGGTAGTTAGTAGACCAACCACTAGGCTACACGCCTTCCTGACTACATCCTTCTGTTGCTATATTCAAGTAGAACATCTTTTTATCTCACTGTATTATTATTACTATTATTATTATTATTACTACCACTGCTACTACTATTTCTCATGTTTCTATAATGTATATGTTTCTTTAAGTAGTCTTAGACTTCTCTGATGCTGAATTGTGGATTTAGTGCTTTCTACAAAATTATTTTGGTTTATTAATAAATTATTTTTGTAATGCAGAAATCTTGTAGAAATATTCTAATAAAGGGGCAGGAATAAAGTGATTATATATTTTGGACGGTATTTTATGTGTAAGGAAATTTTGGGAAATGTCCAGTCTTAAAGGACATATTGCTGGATTTTCTATAGAATTTTTAGTAGGGTTTCTCTTGGTCAGGGCTAGCTCGAGGCTCAAGTAGAGAATCCTAGGAGGATCCTGACATCTTAATATTTTACTCACAACTTACAAACTTTGGCTCCATAATCCTCTCATGAAGACTATGGAATGAGTTAACAAATCGATACAGAACTAGGATGACCTGCTCCTAAACCCGTATTATATTAACCCGTATCTAATTATGTTCATGTTTTAATGGTCACCTTGACCCCTAACCAACCTGTGACTAGAAAACTTGGTATATAATGAAGATGCCACAATAGGTGATTGAAGGCCTATTGATAAAAGTCAAACTAAAATACTCATTCACTAATGGTGTTTTAGGTGTTCAAAAAAACAAAGAGAATTCAATCTCACAAATAATTTTCTATATAAAATCCAAGCTTGATTTCTCATTGAAAATAAGCCTTTAAATAGGCTTTGAATGAACAAAATATAATCCTAAAAGGATTAGGAAATTTCGGCCAATATAGAATCCAATTAGGAAATTGCCTAATTTCACATCCTTTCCTAATCTAATTTAGATTAATTAATTCCTTATTTTGAATTAGGAATTAATTAATTTACAATGAAAATAATAAAATAATAACTTTTCTAAAATTATTTTTCCACCAAATAAATAAATAAAAACCAAAAGTAAAGGTAATTTCCTAAAACAAAAAGTAGAAATCAAATTAGGAAACTAGAATACTAGCTTTTTGACTCAGTTAACTTTGACCTATCTTTGACCAATTTGAGCTCCAAATCAGCTTCTATATGCTTTTTAGGATGCCAAATAAGATTATTATGGAGTCCCACACGTTTCCCTTGCGTGGAGGAACGAAAAAAAGCCAACTCCGCAAAATACAGTAAAGCCAGCAAATAATATAGCAAAACCTAGCCATTTTCTCTCTCATGCGCACAGCTCTTAAATGACCAGCAAAGCTCCAGTCTTTGACCAGCTCCCATGACGTATTAGTGATATCAAGTGAATTCAAGAAGATGTGAACCCATTTCCCTCTGTCCGGAATCCATAAATGCACCAAAATTGCTATCCGGCTTCATATCGGCTTTCACCACTTGTATGCTCAAAATAGGCCTTGTATCTATAGGTATGGACAGCCCTTTTGAAAATGAATTACTCCCTAGATAAAGGCAGCAAGTTTGTCCTTAAACCTCTTAACTTGAGCCCTAATGATCGGCTTGGTCTTCATCCGCATCGAGTCAGCACCCCAGCAGGTTGTCGGTTGTGTGGCCTTGGGCGGATGCGCATCACAAATTTAATCAACTTGCCATAAAAGTTAAAGATCTTAACTTCTTCCATCCTTATGTTCGTAAACTTCATTGTTAGAGTTTAAAGTTTCGATCTCTTTATCATAGCATTTTCTTTTTATGCAAGTTCTAGAATATCCCAACCATCTTTGTTTAGTTCATAAGTTTAAGCTTTTTTAATCTCAAATACAATTAATGCACAAAATATTGCATTAAGTCGCTTGGAGTTCCAACCACTAGAATTGATCTTTTCATTAGTACATTGGTCCATTGGCTTTGGTTTTTCCATACCATCATAATATATAACAAGAGCTTTTGATCCCTTACCATTGACCAACAAACTCTCTCATCTAATACTTTCAAAAATGCCCTCATTTTTTAATTTTAAATTAATTATTTTTAATTTATTAAATGTAAGATAATATAATTATTTTAAATTTAAAAAAAATAGGCAATGCTTTTAAGACAAAAAGTGTTGCCTATATGTGTTTTTTATATTATTTTTTTGCAATTATAGGTGGACTTTTATTTTAAGACAAATAGGCGACGTTTTTTTATTTTTTGTGAAAACCTAAGGAAAAAAGTTTGTCCATTAGGTAATACTACTGTTGTTACTTTATTATCTGTTTTGGTAATCAAAAAATTTTATGTTGATTCAATGGCTGCGCTTAAAAGGTTAAATATAGTGTGTGACACAGTTTAATATATTAATTAGCAATATGAAGCGAAAATTGATAAAGATTTTTTTTTTATTTGAACTTTTTTTCAATTTTAATTATTGTTGCGTTTGTAATTTTAACTTAATTATTTCAATTTTGTTTGCAATTGTAAAATAATTATTTGTTAAATTAATAGAATTTGAAAGAAAAAAAAACAAACTTTAATTTTTCAATTTCAAGATATTAGGCGATACTTTTTGATAAGAATCCACCCGAGCTTGCATAACCGACAACCCGCTAGAGTACCAATCTGATACAAATGAAGACCGGACCGATCACTAGGGCTCAAGCTAAAAGGTTTAAGGATAACCTTGTTGCTTTTATCCATGAAGCAATTCATTCTCAAAAGGGCTTATCCATACCTGATGACATAAGGCTTGTTTTAAGCATCCAAGTGGTGGAGGCTAATATGGAACCGGGTAGCTATCATCAGACTTCGGAGTTCGGACATTTTACATCGAACACCCATACATCGGACATTGAAATTTTACATCGAACACCCATACATCAGACATCTGTCTTCGGACTTCGGATTTCGGACTTCAGACATTAGACATAATTTACTTCAGATATCAGGCAAACATAAGTTATCTCGGACATCAGACATAAGTTAGCTTAGACATCAGGCAGGCATAAGTTAGCTCAGACTTCAGGCAGACATCAGTTAGCTCGGACATCAGACATAATTTAGCTCAGACATCAGGCAGACTTAAGTTAGCTCTGACATCTGACATAAGTCAGCCTAGTTGTCAATCTAGTCAACTCGTTTTCTAATTTGCGTTTGACTTTTTTGGGTTTTTATTTATTTATTTGCTGGACAAATAAGTTTAGGAAAGTTATTATTTTATTATTATCATTGTAAATTAATTAATTCCTAATTCAAAATAAGAAAATTAATTAATCCAATTTAAATTAGGAAAGGATGTGAAATTAGACAATTTCCTAATTGGATTCTATGTTGGCCAAAATTTCCTAATCTTTTTAGGGTTTTATTTTGTTCATTCAAAGCCTATTTAAAGGCTTATTTTCAATGAGAAATCAAGCTTAAATTTTATACAGAAAATTATTTGTGAGATTGAATTCTCTTTATTCTTTTGAACACCTAATGAATGAGTGTTTTAGTTTGACTTATCAATAGGTCTTCCATCACCTATTATGGCATCTTCATTATATGACAAAGTTTCTAATCACAGGTTGGTTATGGGTCAAGGTGACCATTAGAACTTGAACATAATTAGATCCGGGCTAATATAATATAGGTTTAAGAGTAGGTAGTCCTAGGTTCGTGTCACTTTTACCATAAAAAATGTCACCTGTGTACCTTATTTTTAAAATTTTTGTTTAATGTTATGTTATTCCTATGTATATAAAATATATATATATATATATATATATATATATCTATAAATTGGAGAATAAATGGTTAATGAATTAGCATGATATATAAGAGACAAAAATTAGTGCTTGAAATATCTATGGATGCCTGGCGATTTCAAATTTACTAGACAGGAATATGATTAATGTGAGCCAAAATTATGTGCATGGCTGTGGATGTCGTGAGACAAATAGCCATTTATTCTTTCACTATTAGGTTGCCAAGGCTATTTGGTTTGCTACACGTTGGAGCACCAAGTGGGAAATGCTTGAAAATCAACCTTTGGAAGAGAAATAATTGGTTTTAACTAAACCTTCCACATTGCTCCCAGTCCATGTATAAGATGACCAAGATGAGTTCTTTCTCTATGCCACTCTTATTTTGCATCAAATATGGAAAATATGAAATAGTGTTTTTTTTCAAAACAAGCCCTTCTCTTTGGATGATGTCATGTCTAGGCTGAAAATCAAATTCCAAGAAGCAAAAAATGCAACCAAAAGTGATTCGGAAAGTCACAGTCTTATCCACTGCAGGCCAGCAAAAAGCAAACCTCCTTTACAATGCATTAAAATTAATACAGATGTAGCAATAAGGGACGGGTCAAGCTTGACAGGAGTAGTAGCCAGAGACCAGAAGGGCAAAATTCTAAAAATTAAGGCAGTCAAATGCCACTCAGATATTCCAAAAGTGGCTGAAGCTTTTGGAGTGTTACAGGGATTGTTATTGGCAAAAGAAGAAGGGTGGAACAAGATCTGGTGTGAGTCAAATATAAAGAGCATAATTCTAAGACTTAACAATCCGGATTCACAAACCAGTCATTAGGTAGCTGCAAAATATATCTTTGATAGTTTACATCTAAAGAAGAATTTCCAGGAAATTCACTTAGTCTGGATCCCAAGGGAGGAAAATATCCTAGCCCATTATATCAGCAGTTGGTGTATGAAAAACAATATCTGTGGATTTTTGTCTCAATCTTCCTTCCCTAGTAGTTTTTTTGTTTTTGTAATCCATGAAGAAAGTGGTGAATCACCAACTCTCGGTGCTTCTAGTGTATTTTGGGTTCTTTTGTTTTTTAAATAAACCTTACTTTGAAGCAAAAAATAAATAAATAAAGGGAACTCTACCACTATCTTTGCAACGATCCTCCTCACAAGAGCACGACTTCACTATTGTTGCAACGATCCTCCTCAGAAGGGCACGACTCAATATCAAATTGTTTCAACAAATCTATAGTAAAGTGATGAGATTTAAGTTTGAAAAGTCATTTTTGAAGATTTCAAAGTGAAATCATGCCCGCCTCTAGATTCAAAAGGGTGAAAGTGTGTTTCAAAGAAATCTAGAGAAAGCTAAAAGAAATGTGAAAATCATGTGTTTGAAGATGAAATGGAAATAAAAACATGATTTTCCTCACAAATCTCTCATAGATTGAATTGGAATAGGTTGGGACCAATTTCTAGAGAGAAAATGGGTTGTTGGAGGTGTTTGGCTCAAAATAAAACTAAAACCGAAAGGATAATAAATTGTTTTTGCATATCGATCAATTAATCTCCAATTCTTTCAAACTGAAAGGCCCAAACTTTTACACATTAAAAAGCATAAAATGAGGTGAAAATAAATGTTAAAGAAATTCCTCAAAACAGTTCGAAAAATTATCTTTTTGAAAAAAAAAAAAAAAAAAAAAAAAAAGGTGTTAGTGCCTAATCATCCAAAACAAGTAAAGTCTCTAAATTATTTACCATTCCTATACATAAGATTTAAACTCTAAGATTCAGAGCACATTGAGACAACACAAACTGACTGTGATTTGACATGAAAATTACCTAAATAAGATTGACTTTACAAGTTTACAAGGAACCCTACTTTTCTTTCACTCTGTAGCTATCCTCAACCCCAGAGGTTTGCAGCAAACATAATAGTTTTTTACTAATAAATTATCAAAATACCTTTCAAAACTGACTTTAATAGGCTCATCAATTAACGACATGTTAACACAACAGGTTTTTTTACATGTTTTTGGTGTATAATAGGTTTTGATATGTTAACCCAAAAGGAAACCACCATGATGCAGTTATACCGAATTGCATCACACTAATTGGTCTAAGGTAAATTGGGAAAAGAATGACTATCTTATTTCCATAGAATTTCATTTATCCATTTATAAGTTTATTTACGCATAATTAAAGTTAGCGTTTGTCGCATGACACCATGAAAGATATTCTCAACAAATCATACAGTAAGCTTTCACTTATCAATCCTTGTATATACTCAATTGTTGTTTCTGTCTCCATGCATCATGCAATACAAAAGGGCATTAATTCTAAATCTTACAGTTACCAACAGCCACTACCGTTTAAATCATACATGCAGACCTAGTTCAGTTTATAAATTAGGGATGGCGACTTCTAAAGGCCATGCAGAAAAGGACTTCAAGGCCTGTGTTTCGTGCACCTTTAGTATTTCTCTGCTTTAATGGTCCGAAATGTTGGACTCGATCTCAACATCTTTTTTGCCAAGTTGCGGATATCTTCTCTACTAGACTCGACAGATATCCGAACTAGCTCCTTCACCCCTCCACTGGATATGAAATCCTCAACATTGTCCTCTACACCCACAATAAAACAAAAAACAGAAACAAAAAATGAATAAATAATAAACAAAAACAAAGGTGATTAATATTTTGTCCATGGCAATCTTCAACCTTCAAGCAATTGTGATAGAATAAATAACGATGCATAAAAATAATGAAAATAATAATGCGAAAAAGTACAGTGCATAAATATGTATATATATATATATATATGTTTTAGAAACCATTTACAGTCTAAGGAAAGAATGTACATCGCACAAAAAAATACATAAATGAATAAAATAAGATGAATAATGTATCACATATCATATCTACAACAAAAGGAAGAAACAAGTGTACTAGCAGTCAGGTTTTGTAAAAAAGTAGCATTTTAATCTTCTAAAGTCAGTGCAATACATATCTACTTAGAGATAACTTTGAATTCAAGGTTTTCTCTGTCCGGATTTGAAGCTGTGCCAATAATCTGTGACATGATGATTAAAACAAAACTGTCATAACCAAATGCTCAAAAGCAAAGGCAAAGAATGCAGTTTGTAAGAATCCCGCTACTATGTAATAAGGCTAGTTGGTGAACCTCTGAAAACATGATAGTTGACTAACAGCAAGCATCCTCTTGAAATTCACATGAACGAACTTTGATTGATTATATTTTTATAGGTAACCATTAGCTTCGGTATGATATCAACATGATGACACCAATACAATCAACGACACCTATGAATTGAATAATTCCTACATTAGTCCGTGTTAATCTATAAAATATATTAAAACAACTTCTAACATGCTCTTCTTGATGATCATCATTCAAAATGTTTGCAATGTTATCACTAAGAATTTGACTCCTACTCCTGATTAATTTTGAAATTCATTAAAATTCGACATCAATAATGCTCAGTCTCAATCAGAAACTTACCATTTTGTGCTAAATGGCAGAGAGCAAGTTCCACATGGCGCTGGGCTGAAGTTGAGCTATTATTTGAATTGGCAATCAGCCAACCAAGAGCACCATCGTCCATTAGAAGAGAACGACCTTTCCTCTGACCTGAATATTTTAAAAGCTCTTGACATTCATGACTATAACAAATGCATGACAACAAAAATTATTAAGGGACAATTTCCACTAACCTAGATTTATTCCACGGGATTCACATTTTGCAAAGTTTGCAATTCCTCTAGCGATTTGAGCAGTGACATCATTACTACCAGATCTACCCATTTCCAAGAGTGCCTTAATACCTCCATCTTCTTTTAGCATGATATGCAATTTTTCTGCATCACATCAAAACCTCTGCATCATTAAACAAGAGTTTCTTCTATGCACAATAGCAAAACCTGTCAGCAAGACATTACTCCACCTAATATATCAAACAAAATGGAGCATTCACCATATCTTGATGTTATCAATAATAGCATTTAAGATAACAACATAAAATTTGAGTTTAATCCGTATCTACATACATCAAATACAGCAGAATACCTATGTGAATTAACAAAACATCTGGCATAACTGTTGCAAAAGCACCAAAGACTAACCATTTCCACATAAATTAGCTAATGCACCAGCAACCATCCTTAGAGTTTGTAGATCGGTCGTCTTTGAAGCTATCTTGGCTAATAGCTGAGCTCCACCTTTGCTCATTATCAGGCCTTGATTCAACTCTAAGAATATTAAAAGAAAAATGAAATTTAAGAGAAGAAATTTGAAGGATTATTAATTATGAAGGCTATAATACTCTATGAACTTCCTTCTCTATATGCTCAGCACAATGTCCACAACAAAACAACAACAACAATAATTGATAATTAAAAAAAAAGCAATGGAAATAGAATGCTGTGACATTCCCCAAACAAATTGTGAACAGTCCATATTCCCTAAGCAATTAGAAAGAGAAACTATTAAAATAAAACGTTCCACACTAAGCAAGAAGAATCCAAAGTCACTGATTGATATTAAGATGCAAACATTTAAAAAAATAAAAAATAAATAAAAAATAAAAAAAAAGGGAAGAAAAAACTTTTAAGCTCGTCTGTCGAAACAATATTTTGCATTAGGTAAATGCATGCTCTCAACGAATTGCAAAAATAACAAATCTAATAGAATGACCAATAAAGGTCAACATTATTGGTTCACTAATCAGGGATCCATAAGAAAGATCAACTATGAATCAGAAAACAGGATTACCATTCATTGCCAAATTGGCAATGGCTCCAGAAGTCACTCTAAGAATAGTAGTATTTTGTGAAGATCGCAACAGCATAAGCAAAGCATCTAAACCACCTTCCTCCACAATCTTTTCCTGATTAAAATCTGCAATATTTAAAACTTATTGGTAAAATTAATCATGTACTTATTCTAATCAGCCGCAGAATTATGAATTAACTTTCAGTTCAAATGAATAAACTACTTAGCTATTGGACAGCAATCAAGGTGGTAAAAAGCTATATTATGACTATCAAATGTAGATTATATTCAGAGAGCATTAAATCTTTCCTACTAAGCTTTTTAATATTCTGATGTCGAACTATATTATATATTATAAAAATCACAGGACATTTAAATATTTGACCAGTAAGTTAAATGAAGCTCAATGTACAACAGTCAAACATCGGTATCCATTCACATTTATCATGATAAATGTAAAAATATACATGACCTACCATGAGAAGGTATTTGGCCACTATAAGGCCCCATTAGGTTTGTGCTAAACTTTGTGGGAAACTGAGATTCCTTTAAAAAGTAAAGACGTTTATTTTCTTTGCCTTAAGAAGTGTTTATCATTCAATTGTACATAGAGCATGTTTTTGAGTGAAGAATGAGCGGGTGCAATGTCCTTTAAAGTGTTTAACAACCTTTTCATTTTGAAAAAGCACATTATTATGAGGAAAGTTTTTATAGCTGGAAAAAGAAATGACACGATAGAACTGATTATTCTGTGCTTCATGTCACAAGCAAAAACAAAGAGATAAAATTTTGGCATTTATATGAAATAGGCCAGCATACTGCACCTTCTGCAGCAAGATTGGCTACCACCTTAACAGCATGAATTTGGACATCTGAATCTTCGGATGTTAACAGTTGTAATATCTTCTGCAGCCCAACTGATTGATCAAGCACACAACTTGTTTATCAAGGTATCTCGAGAAGTCAATATCAGAATAACAAAAATTTCTTCCAACTTTATGTAGAATCTAACCTTCTTCACATATTTTTGCAATTGTGGCTCTTTGGCCAGAAAGTGTCTCTCTTAATGAATTTGTCTTTTGGGATCCAATTCTAGTCCCAAATGTAGAAGATGCTTTAGTATTTCCATTCATATATAATATCTTATCCTGGAAAATATAAAGTGCAAGACCTAAAATTATAAAACAAAAATGTTATTTTTAAAGCAAATAAAAAATTTACCACAAAATCATTCTCCTTTTCAGGTACAGACTTCTGAAGCTTTACCAACTCATATTCTATAGTCTTCCTCTGATTCTCTTCAACCGAAAGTCTCTCCCTCACAGCTTGCAGTTCTTCATTTAGTCTTGCCTTTGGATTTCCATTTTTTATTATAATTAATAAATAATTTCCAACATTCATCATCAAAAAAAAATTCACGATCAATAAGATATTTCACACGACATGAATCAAAACAATATGTCAAATATACCTTTTCTCCTAATAGACCTTCCTGCTCTGATTTCAAGGATTGAAGTTCACTTAGAGTTTGTCCATGCAGCTGATACATTTCTTGTAACTTCACAGTAAGTTCATCAACCTCTTTCTGCCCCTGGATTCCAAAATAAATATATTTACCATCTCAAAAAGAGTTCCAAGTATAAAAGGATATTTTATTAAAATTCAAAACAACCAGGTATAATGGAGGAAGATCGTTGAATAAAAACAGGAAACATATATTGGGGACAAAATAAAAACCAGGACTGGAAATATGTATTTAAAATAAATAAATAAAAAGAGTGATTCTATTTACTATGACTGTAAAAAGTATATATTATGTAGAAGCAACAAAAATGTGCATATAATAAGCCTTCTTTATCTTAAGTTATAGGGATAAAGTTAACCTGCATTAAATTTTGATGTTTGCTCACATGCTTCTTCGTCAAATCCAATTGTTGTTCTAGATCTTGAATATGGGTATGGTCATGCTTAATTTGGTTGAACAGTTCAGCTATTTTGTTCTCATACATCTTAGTATCTGCTAGTGCTTTCTGGTATGTAGAATTTTCCATTTCATGTTGCTAAGAGAAATAAAAAGAGCAATGCGGTTAATGCTCATGTTCCAATAACTTGTACTAAGATGTTATTCTTACATAACAACCTGAAAACAGCCTATAGGAACATGGTCACAAAAATGAAATACAAAAGAATGAAAACATAAACCAGGCTTTAATTTGAGAAATCGATACATGCAAATGAAAAACTATTTAAATTTTTTAAATATAAGTTCTTCAAGAAAACCATTAAAATGGAATGTGAAAATGAAGCATTAACTCAAAGTGGTCTTTTGTAATGACAAATACATAAATGACTTACCTGGATAGTTTTTTGACTGTCATTCAGGAGCTTCTTCATTGCATTTAATTGTTCCTCCACACTTTTGGCATGAGCATGCTCATCTTTTAGCTGCTTAATCAATTCTGCTATTTTCTTCTCATACATCTGAGTAGTATCAGCAAGTACTTTCTGATATGTTGAACTTTCAAGCTGATGTTGCTACTAACAATTAAAACACAACATAAATGCTTGTGCTGATCGGACAAAATATTTGGCAGACAAAACTAGTAAAAAACATATATCTATAGAAAGATTCCAAGGCTTGTAATAATCATTAACAGACACAAGAATTTCATTTGATTCGGTGTCCTTCAGGGGACTTCTCAGATGGCTAAGCCATCCTTTCTTTAGTACTAGGTCCTTTGTCCTATCAGGACTTCTTTTATTATATCCCCAGTATACTCTAAAAAAGCAATGGGATCTAGGAAAAGTTCTAAGCCATAAGCTTTGACTTCATCTTAATTAACACCCATATTCAAAGCTCCCAGTTGGCAAGATATCTGCCCTATTGATACCATCACCTCTTGGCCTCTCAGTGGCATGGATTACAACTAAACCCCATCCAAAATTTATGTCTACAAGTTATCAAAGGCACCATTAATCATAATACTGAACAAAGAAATTTGACCCTGATGTAAATCAATGTCTTAAAAAGAAAAAATATAAATTTATGTCTCCTTTGAAACAAAATATCATTCAGCGAAAAGGTAATTTTGACAGACTTATTCAATCATGCAAACTTATGAACATGCACACATTATGATATTGAAAGAGGGCTGCCCCATGGTCTAAGAGTGAAATGGCATCTACCATGAAGGTCCCATGGCTACCAAAAGCATGGTTAGTCATTGACGTTATTTTGTGAATATCGCAAAATTTCATGAATTTCTTGTTTGAGTAATCTAGTATTTATGGAGTTTCACCAAGAAAAAGTTTGTCCAATGTTCTGGTTACTTCTTTTATTTCTTATAAGATTCTATTAGAAATTAAAACTTGATCTTGAGTTTCTTATTATGTCAAACACGTTTAATCTTCCCCTCGCCACTTTCCACAAGCACAAAAGGCCAGAAGCATATTACAACAAATTGGTTGGATGTGAGGCGTTTTTTAACCCCTTTTCCGGTTAAATGTGAAGTTCAGTGTAATTGACTGTTTTCATTTTCATATGAAAGAAAAAAAATTTCTGTTGGTTTTCTTTTTTCCATATAAAATTTTACAACGAAGAAAGGATATTACAACAAATTGGTCGGATATAAAAAGTTCTTTGACCCCTTGCCAGTTAAATATTAGTTCAATGTAATTGATGACTACCTTCTTTTTTATGTGGAAGAAAAAATTTTCTTATTGCTTTTTTCTATTCCTGTATAAAATTTGATCAGATGCAATAAGTCATACAGTAACTCAGTTGCAAATATTTTAGTTTCAAAAGTCATTGACTATTAAACTATTAAATGCCATAGTAGTCTAAAACGGTTCTTGATGGTGTTTTTAGGCTTCCACATCTAATAAATACATGTAAAGGTAAAATTTCAAAGAAATATGATTTAAGACACGTTCATAATCACAAGAATAGGACATAATAGATGCAAGATTATCCAGCTTAAGTCAAAATTAAAACAACTAGATTAACAGCCATCAAATTACAAAAATAAAACAAATTTAAATAACTTTTCTTTTTTTCTGTTTAAAAAAAAAAACTAGGTGAAGAAACTTTCTCCATCTCAAAAGAAAGGAAAATACCTTGCTACATTTTATGTTCACTTCCAGCCGCGCAGCTTTTTCAGACATCAAATCATTATGATCTTTCTGACACTTCAGTTCATTTAAGAGATCTTTCATCTCCACCTCTAAACGAGTATTTTCCTTCTCCAGAAACTGCTAGGACAAAGAAGATATTAGATAGGAAGAAAGCTGACTGAAAAATGAACTACAGTCCCCTCATGAAAATCTGGTGTATTTTTGGCCTGGTATTTTATCAACTCAACTTTGAATGATATGGGAAAGACAACTACCTCAGACCTTGTAATTAGATTCCTTTTGGCTTCAGCGAAAGAGTCCTGACACTCTTTGAGCTCTTTTTCCAACTTGTATTTGTCATCTTCTCTCAACTTCTGCTTCCTTTCAACTTCTGCAGTAAGATGGTCTACTTGGTGCTCAAGCTTCCGGCATAAACCTTCATAATCAAATTCTTCTTTAAGCTTTACCATGTTTACTATTTTAATTGCCTGCAGAAACAAACAAGTAGCAAATTTTGAATAGAAGATACAAAATCAACCATCAAAATCACAAGCTTTAGTTTGTTTACTAGCAACAACAATGGAAGCATTATAAATATAGGCCAGCAACAAGAAAATTGTCCATTCACATATTAAATCAAATTATCCATACAGGAAAGTTAAAACAATTAAGCACCAGAGCTATTAGGTAGAGTGTAAGATCAGTTATAAAGGACGAAAAAATAAATCAAGGGATGTTAACAAGAATGCATTATCCAATTAGCTCTTAGCATGCTGTTTCTTATCCTTTGGTCCCCAACTCATGGAGCACAGAATCTAGTAGTAAACCCTAGAAATGACCAAACCAATGCCTAATCCAGGACAAGTTAGCAGAAAATTCTTTAGAAGAATAATGGACTAGGCAGTTGTACCAGTTAAATAATCATAAAATTTTCTAACCATCATAAAAGCATAATATATGCAATGATTGATGTGGCAGCGGGAAGTTCAGAGATATTAATAAGAACTTATCATAACCTTAAAACTCCCAAAACCATACAAATTATTTGTTGAAATTGGAGGGCTGAAATATTAAAGCATCAAGATGACAAAACACAGCATCAAAATGCATTTAGATTACAGAACCCCTGTCTGACTAGAATATAAAGTTTTCAAGCTAGCTCACCCGTTGTCCGAACATAACTGAACTAGTTGTCTCTGCATAATGTCGTGCTGAAGGCCCAATTGTAATTATAAGCGAAGTCCTGGCAGAACCTGTTTGAACCAAAGTAATAGTGCAATTCCATTAAGAAATTTCATATCAAGCATGCATAAATTACCAAAACATACCATACAGACAGTAAGTACAAAAAGACAGAAAAATTACTAATCCAGAACCTAATGTGCATTATCCATTATACCTCATGTATTTGTTTAGAGACTAGTATACAATATTAAATATATAAAGAAACACAAGATGATTATTACAGTGACCTCCAAATGAATCACGAAGCAATCTTGTCAGCTTAGAATCTCTTAAAGGTATATGTGGACTATTTTCAGCCAAAGCATTTATACATTTGCCAAGGGAAGTGAGAGAAAGATTTATGAATTTAGCCTCCTCAAGCAAATGCCCCTCACTGCCTGCAACATGAGAAGAAAAGGAACTTGTTAGAGTTGATCATATCCCAAACCAACTGGCCACGTTCAAAATTCAAAGATTGAATTTCTTGGTGATTAAATTGAGTTATACTTGTATGAATATCTAATGTCAGAGGCTAAAAGGGAAAGATCTCAACTATAAATCTAGCACTAAAAATTATTAAGCCCTAAACAAGATCTGAAAGAAGTTAAATTGAAAATGCAAACTTGTTTTCATGTATACCATCAACAATATACCTGACTTGTCTATTCTTTCAGATCCTGCGAGATCAACAATCAGCAACTTGCTTTTTCGAATTAAAGGTATGGCATTGCTACCAGATAAAGTGGTCCTAGGGACTTTTTCCCAAGAAGTAATGCCATCTTCTACTTTCTCATGGACAGATCTCCGGATGTAAACCTTATTAAATCATGAAGTGATTTGGAGAAAGAATGAGCTTAAATCATTACAATTTTTAAAAAATGATGAAGATATCCACTACAAACCAACAAATGCTAAAAGCAAAACCATACAAGATACCCACCATGAGAATTGCATGACTACGTGAAGATTCAGTATTCAGCTTTGTATTAGCTGCATGACGATTCGCTTCACCTATTTGTAGTAGCTGTGAAAACTGATCCAGGTTTTGAACTTTGACTACAGAAGCACCGGGCAATGATATTTCTCCAGTCTTGGGATCCTCATTTATAGGAATATTAATCTTTTCTGGAGCAAGCAGATCTTGAATACATTCCATATACAACTGGGAACAACAGTACATATATAAATAAAAGAACAACCATCCATAGTTTTTACTTTAACACAGCTAATTTGATTAAATGTCAACTCCTGGGCTTTTCTAATATGAGTAATTGAAATTTTTCCAGAAATTTGAACGATAGAAAAATTAAAGATCTAAGTTCCTTATTTAGATATCTTAGGAAATTTCCATACTAACCCCTTGATTTCTGACAAAATAAAATGGTCATTTGATTCTTTGGGATCTACACGCAAATCTTATTTCATACTATAACTGATAGTGGTGGAAGTTTGAACTTTAAGCCTTTGGATTTTATTTGGAAATCAAACTTTAAGCCTTCGGACTTTATTTGGAAGCCAAGTGTTCCCTATGGAGCGAAAGTCTTTGCTTGGCTGGTTTTTCATAGAAGTTAAAATATTTGCTACCTCTCCATCCTGGTGCATTCTGTAAGGAGGAAGAAGAAACTTTAGACCATTTATTTCTCCATTGAAAGTTATAAGAAGTTTGTGGATTACATCGATACAAGAAGCTGGGTTTTTTTTGGGGCATTTCCTAAATACTATGGGTCCTCGATGGTAGAAAAACCAATTGGTTTTGGTACTAATAATTTGGCCGAGGAGATGATAGAAAGGACCAACCGAATCTTTGAAGACAAAGAGATGAGCAGTGAAGATCATTTTGAGAAAGCTAAATACTTAGAGCATCTTTGTGCTTCTACAAATAGAGCTTTCAAAGAGTCTCCTTTTTCTTTGATTGTTCTAAATTGGAAAGATGCCATGGGTTGCTGATGCATTCATAAGATTTATTATTGTCTTAATTTTACCTTTTTCAGTTTTTTTTTTTTTTCCTTTTTTAAATATTTCTGTTTTTGAGGATTTCTTGTTCTCTCTTTTACCCTTTGTATTGATTTCCTATAGATAAAAGATCATTTCTTAATAAAAAATAAAATAAAATAAATCAAAAATAAAAACCAAACAAATAAACAAACAAAAAAGAAGAAAAAGCAAGAAATTGCATTCACGATCCTATATTAAAAGATGTGGCATGAACATGAAGGGAAAACAAAATGTCAATACTAAGATTTTAATGAAAAAATACTAACACGTGGTAATTCTTCTTCAACTATGACAAGTGTTCCATAGTATATGGTCAAAATTAAAACCAGCTACTCGGTGCCTTATTGTAGACTTACAGATGGGTGGAGGGAAGGGGGATGTCATGGTCCATGAGCCCCCAAACCATTCCATTGTTTAAGAACATATATGCATTACACTTGTATTTTTTTTTCTAGTGCGATTCATTTAAGCCGAAACTGATTCCTTCTATTCTTTTTTTTCCATGTTAATTAGTTTTTTGCCTCTTATATTTTCATGACATTCAAAAGTTGTATAAAATTTATAGCATTTTCTATGAATCTGTAATTTTTCATTTTTCAGCTCACCAGTATCTGTAAAAGAAACGACATTTTGGCAACTAAAGCAGTGAACAAAACCATGCCTATGGTGGCATCAACAGTAAATTAAAATCAAAGCAATATCAGAGGCAAGTCAACATAGATTAGCACCTGGAAATAGGAAACTTCTACACAATCAGAAGCAGAAACACTGGCCAATATGTCCTCTAGAGCTCTGGCCATTATACCACGCTCAGAAGCATCATCTTTACCAAGTTTTCCAAGCGTGTAAGTTTTACCAGTACCTGTTTGACCGTAAGCCATAACTGTCCCACTATATCCATTCAATACACTCTGCAAAAGTATACCAAAATTGACTGTACACAATTACCATGACATCCAAACCTTTTCAAGATTAATTTCTTCAGAAACAATGGAAGAAAGGAATTGAATGTGGTTCAAACTCATCAATTCAAGAACTAGAAATGCAAGATGAAGAGATACAAGTTGCAAACATCTAATATATGGAAAGACATAATAAAAGTACTGACTAAAGAATCCCTAGGCTATAGGAACAGATATATATATATATACATACACACTTATAATTTTATTTTACTAGGCGACGTCCCCCAATATAAGCTGGGTGATAAACGCCTCTCCACTTGTGACGGGTCGTATAAATATATTTATACACCCCACCCCACTACATAGCCCATTAGAAAATTACTGCACACACACACTTTTATATATATATATATATATATAGTTTTTTTTATGATGTGGACATCTGCGAGTTAAAAAATTTGTAGATACACGTCATGCAACATGTTCCAGGACAATTTTTCCGCACACCATGTTGCATGAAACCTGATATTCACACCTTAGAATTATTACATGTATACATCATACTTAACGCCATGACCTCTCACAAAAGGAGCATAGCTAATCAACAATTTATCATGCTGGAACTTATAATCCCCTTGAAAACCTACCTCAACAACAGGTTTTGCTACCACTTCATAAACACGCTTTTGGGAAGCAGTTTCTGTAAAAACTTCATCAAATCTGTAAGATTCAGAAGTCCAGTTGTTTTTTCTCAACTTTAGCCGCTTTAGCTACACAAGGAAAATGGAGACTTTGATTAAGAAAAATTTTGGCTGCATAAATGAACGTGTGTGTTTGAGCGTGAGAAATGAACATTCGCAGGGCTATTTATTAGGAAAATAATAACTGTTCAATCAATGAAACCCAGTGTGCTTTAACCATAACAAACATGAGAAGTGCTTTCTCTGAAAGACGCAAAAATAAATAAATAAATCATTTGATGGTTAATCACCTCTGGCTGCAACTCAACACAATCAGCAAAGTCAGAATCCAAAATAATATCCTCGGCATTTTTGGGTCGAAGTCTGACAGCAACTCTCACCCTTCCACGATCTGTGGTAAATGCAAAGAAAAACTTCGTTTGGAGAACCATGAATCAAATTTTGAGAAAAAAACTAATAATATTATGCAGCAAGGACAAATCTTTCATCAAAAAGCAAAACTAACATGATTTACATCTAAGAAGTTTCACTCTCTTTCTAGCATATGATATCCCCCAAATTCCACAATGTTAAAAATAAAAAATAAAAAAATCCCTCAACTTCCAATGGCTAAAAGAGAAACAAAACAATTAAGTTTGACTTCAAGAGTTTCATTAATAGAATAAAGACAAATGACAGTTTTTTTAGCAACTAAAAATGAAAGGCCCGTGCACCTCAACCCTCCAAACAAGAAAAAGACAAACAAATAAAGCTATCTTAACTAAGCTCAAATAAGGACTACAAATAACACAGGAAATTATAAGAGCACACCAACTATGTACATTAAAAACTTCATGATTGATTACCTACATGGTTTTAATGATGGTGGAGATACATGGAAATTGAATTAAGGTAAATTCAATGGAAAAAAGGATAAAACCAAATCTATATTAGTGAATGCGATGATGTTCACCACAACTAGAAATATAATGGTTTTTAATTGTAATTATATGTATCAGCGTAAGACAGATATTTTGCAAGAGTGTGGCGAGAGAGAGAGAGACAGAGACAGACAGACAGAAAGACAGAAAGACAGAAAGACAGAAACACCTTGGCAGGTTCACTAGGTTGAAAACAGTTTCTGACAAATTCACAAGTTTTCCTCCTCAATAAAGCAACAATTATAACCTATGAGCTATGTTCGGCACTTGGAACTGCTAAATGAAAAGGAAACCCAAAAAAATAAATAAATATAAGAATTATTTTTGTTTTATTTTTTGCTTAAGAGAAAATTAGACCAAGAAAAATACAACCTAGAAACAAGAATACCCTCTAAAAGGTTTAATGTTCCATAGAAACATATGGGGACTTTTCAATCGAATCGAAGTTCCAAATAAAAGAATAGAAGAATTTGATAACAAGATTTCGAATGAGAATCTAAATGGTGACGAATTGATGAGAAGAGTTGGAACCATTTTCACAGTAAATGCAAATCATTAATGTCAAAGTAGCACAACCATGGTAAAAAGGAACACCATCAGTGAGTTGCAAATAGCTCCTAGGATATCGACAACATGAATTCTCTAGAATGAAATAAATCAATAACACATGAGCAATGCAAGTTCTAAAGCAATTACGTCATTAAATGGTGTAGCTTCACTCGTTTGAGTTGACACAACAAACTTCTATTTCTGATGCCCTAAAGGATTGCATAGATATAGAACTTGGAAACTCGCCAACAGCAAATAGCAATCTCAGAATTTCTATAAGAAATGGCCCTGATGATTTAAGTTATAAAATATGTAAACGAAAACTATCCCCTGATAAGTTGTTAACTTTCTAACCTGGTCCCAAAAAAAAAAAAAAAACAAAAAAAAAAAAAAAGCATGTAAAATTAGCTCTTACAAGCTTGCCTATATAATATTTGTTGGTCTTTCCTAAATTTGACTTAGAATTATTTAACACCAATTACCAGTTTTCAAGTGCCTAACAGTACCAAATAAAATATTCAAAAAAATTCACTGCCAGAAAAGGAAAGAAACTATTTTCCAATCGACATTGGCAGGTATAATGATTTTGGGCTTAACACTAGCCTAATTATTTAAAATTCTCATTACTAAAACCAGGCTCAAATGTTAATACGCTAATATTGTCAAAGCCAATAATATTTCTGAGTTGGGTTAGGCTTTATATCTTCTCTCTTTTTCTTTTCTTTCTATGAATTGGCCAAACAGAGTATAATGAAAGGTTCACTAACCGACCTTGTTTCGTTCCTTACACTGGTTATGATTCAACTCAGTTACACGAATATCGTTACAATTTGAGACCCTACCAACCATGAAAAGACGTACACTTAATGGGCCAGGAACCATGCCTTCTTCATTGTTCGGATTAGCCATAAGAGACAACTGTAAACTTCAAACCAATTAAATTTTGGCATTGATTCTCATTTTTGTCTTCTATCTTTTAATCTAAATTCCCAACAGCAACCAAAATCCCGCAATGCGTCAAAAATAAAACTTTGAAATGTAAACCACAATATCGATAAAATTATGGAGATGAACGTCTCATAATTAAACCCATATTGGCATTCTAATCATTGTCGGAACCAACCAACATCCTCAAGTAACTGTGTAAATACAAAAGAAATTAACATAGTATCCGAACAATTCCAACAAATGGAAGCCGTCTAAAAAAAGACAAAGAAAAGAAGAAAAAGAAGCACAAACATCATTATACATCATTCAATTAAAATTGTAAACGCGTATAATTGAACCAGTAGCCACAAAACCAATAATTGAATTATTTTTAATAATTCACATAATAATTCCACCCCCACATCCGACCCCAAAAAACAAAAACATAAAATAATATATAATAAAATAAAATACATAACTAACCAAATCTGCAGAAATCCATCAATTAATCATAACACAGACGCAGAACAGAAACTAGATATTAAACCCAACCGGATAGAAACACACGCATAAATACAGAAACACACGAAAAAGAGCGAAAGAGATAAAAGACAGAAAGACCTTCTTCATAGTCAGAACCAGAGTTGGTCCGGGAATTGGGAGTGACAGAGCGTCTGGAAGAGGGAGCTTTAGAACGACCAGGAAGATGGGTCTGTCCGAAACTGACACCTCCTTGTGTAGAAACAGCAGAAGAAGAAGAAGAAGAAGAAGAAGAAGAAGATCCATTCCCATGAAGCTGCCTCTCAAACCTACCACTGCTACTAAGCGCTCCTCCTCCTGCTGCTGTTGTGAATGATGATGATGATGATGAAGATCTCAAACCAGAAGCCATTGATTTCTTCAATACCACCTCCTCCAAACTATTTCACCAACATAAAACACTCAGAGAGAGAACTTGTCTTCTATTATTGAAGGAGAGAGAGTATGTATGTGTGTGAGGCCGGCACGATGCAATAGAAAGAGAAACAAAAAATATTTGTTTTTTAATGCAGGAAATTAAAAGAGAGAGATAGGATAGAGGAGGGAATGGTTCCCGCGTTTGTAATGCGTAATTTTTGTCTAATATTATGAAAAAAAACATATATATATATATATATGTTTATATTCAATCAATATTGGGTTTCAACTAGGAGAGAATAAAGCATAATTGCATAACCTTTCATAACCCCATTATTACTTACTTTTTCTGATTTCTGAATGCCGTAAAGCCAAAACTTTTATTCCTCTCGAAGATATTCGCATGAATTTCGCCGAGCCACTTTTAGCTTTTTCGGTTTTAGCTTTGGCAAAATGCTTTGTCATTTTAAAACAGAAGAAAATCTATATATTTATAGTTATATAATATATATATAAAAAAAAAAAAAAACCATATGCGACACATATTAAGTATATAATTCATCCAAATTTTTTTCAAAAGCACGATTTTTATTTATTATTTTATTTTATTTATTATCAATTATTATTTATTATATTTATTATCTTACCATATATGAATATAACCAAATATGTATAAAATTAATTTTCGATATAATTTTCCATAACTATCAAATAATAATGATATATACATTAAAGGTTTTGACTCAATAATAACACATGAAAATTTTCAAACAACGATTATCAATGATATCATATAAATCAATTTGAGACCAAATTTGATCAACTTTTCAATATAAACCATCCCAAAAATAAAAATAAAAATAAAATCCCAAAACAAACAGAAACAGTCGCACACAGTGAGCAATGAAGGAGCTCAACTCACATGTTGTGCGTTCATAGCAAAGAATGAAGCCAATCCCGCTTATCTTTTTCCTTTTGTGATTAACATAATGTTGTAGCTTCTTTTTGGCATTAGAATTGAAGCGCAGAAGTTTTCCTTAGGATGTTTTCAATTCGATTTTGGGAATATAGAACTATCTGTTCCACTTTTTTTGGGTTTGCATTTTTATTTTTTCCGCTCTAGAATCCAAATTTTTGCTTTCCTTTCAAAACAAATTGTTGATGGGTTTTTGAAACTGATATTGCATTTTGCTGCATTTTTGAGATATGGGTTGTCGGTGGTCTGTCAGTTTTTGGACTTTTTTGGTCTGCATGCTTTATTTACTTTTGCTGGTTTTAGCTTATGTGGGTTTGTTTTGAATGCTTCATTTTCTAACTTTCATTTCTAGGTTGATTTGCTTTCTTTCGCTTTCAATGCTACCGAACGGGATACGGATTGATGTCTTTTAAATCCCTCTTTCATCAGCATAGGTATGAAATTTCTATACATTTTTTTCTTTTTGTTAATATAAAAATATATATAAATATATTCTGATTTTATTGTCTCTGATTTCTCTTTCTTGATAACAGTTTTAAGAATTTTGTTGTTCATTTCTCTCGTAACAATTAGTTTTTCCCTTAACAAAATGTGAATGCTATGGATAATCGATAACTTATAAATACTAAATTCATTAGTTGAAAAGGCAAAGATATTCAATGATAACTTATAAATACTAAATTCATTATAATATCAGTAATGCTACCTATTAAATTATTCTTTTCCTATTCCTAATTGGTCAAACTTTAATTGTAAAATATTTTTAGTAATAAAATAATTCATAGATCCAATTTGAAAAAGAAGATAAGAGGATATCGGCATCAGTTTAGAAATCAATGGCCATTCTTTACGAATTTAACAATATATGTATATATTGTTCACCATTACTTATAAGTATATATTTGATTTTAATATTCTTCTTTTTATTTTCTTTCCTTTTTAGAATATATAATTTTCTAAAAATATAAAAAAATAAAAAATAAAATAACGAAACTAAAGTTGACCAATTTAATAACCTAACACTATTTAAATTTTAATTATTTTACTTGAGGATAAATATCAATTTATCCCATAAATAACTTCTTTCCATGATTATAGTCTTAAGGTTGATTCCATGATTATAGTTTTAGGGTTAATTATTTTAGGGTTACATATCTCATAATTTGATTACTTGATTAACTGATAAAAAATATTCTGTATATTTTTATCCATGACTTTACTTATATATTGTTCTACTGTTCCTTCCTTTTTAAAATATATGTATATATTATTCACCATTACTTATATGTATATATAACATAATATTCTTCTTTTTGTTTTCCTTCCTTTTTAGAATATATATTTTTCTGAAAAAATATAAAAAATAAAAACTAAAATAAGGAAACTAACTACTAGTAAGGAAAATGTTGAACTATTTAATTAACCCTAAAACTATTGGTATAATTATTTTACTTTAAGATAAATATCAATTTATCCCAAAAATAACCTCCTTCCATGATTATAATTTTAGGGTTAATTAATCTCTTTCTATCATTATAGTTTTAGGGTTAATTATTTTAACATTAAATATCTTGTAATTTGATTACTTGATTATCTAATAAAAAATATTTTGTATATTTTTTACTTTTTTAAGTTCGTAGAAATTGGGAATAATTTATTAGATATCAAGTAAAGATATGTATATGTATATATAATATTGTATTCGATACTTTGCAATTTTCCAAAATTACAACCATGTGACAGTAAGTATAATATATAACTTTACTTATATATTTTTCACCATTCTTTTCTTTTCAGAATATATGTATATATTGTTCATCGTTACTTATATGAATATATAATATAGTATTCTTCTTTTTATTTCCTTCTTTTTTAGAATATATAATTTTCTGAAAATATAAAAAATAAAAAACTAAAATAAGAAAACTAACTACTAATAAGGAAAATATTGACCTATTTAAATAACCCTAAAACTATTTAAATTTTAATTATTTTACTTGAGGGTAAATATCAACTTATCTCATAAACAAATTTTGTAGAAAATCAGAATCATAATTTCAAAACTTTATCATTTTCGGGAAGCCTAATATATATTATCCTTTCTCTGCATATTAAGTATTGTTTTGTATACATTGGTGGTTTGGGGGGGGGGGGGGGGGGGGGGGGGAAGATCCAAAACTACTTATTATCAATAAAACGTTTATATAGATTTTCAAATATGATCGGACATATCGATATTATCAATTAAAACAATGCTACCAAGACGTAATAGACAATCAAAGTTCGTCTCCTAAAACTTTGAAAGGTCTCATGCTTTGATAATAAATCAGAAACTAGTAGCAATAATTAAATTAAAAAAAATAGTTAGAATAAAAAAATATTAAAATAGATTTATAATCTCTTTATTAATATCTTTGTTAGTTTAATATATTTATTTTATTGTAATATAAAAAGATTTTGTATATTGTAATTAATAATTAGATTCCATACATTAATACATATACATATATAGATATTCAATAAATAAAATTTCAATATCATAATATATAGATTTCAATAATGAAATTAATCTCCTTATTTGATCTTAATACAATATATCTAACCATAAATAAATTACCCCATAAGGTTATATGGTAAATAATAATGATAATAATAATAACAATGATAACAATAATAAATATAATTACATTATATTATGAGGATTTAGTATAGATAAATTAATTAATTGCAATATCATAATATATAGATTTTAATATCATAATATAATTAATTATTTAAAATTAATTATGATGATTCAATATTATAATATATAGATTCCAATACTAAAATTGATCTCCTTATTTAATTTTCTTAAAAGAGAGATGGTGACTATATATGGTCAATTTTCAAGTTAATTCAAATAATAATAATAAAAAAAACTTTAATTTGGATTAATTGTCAAAATCATCTATTGCAGTTATACTACCGTGCATTGCACGGGATCAATATAGTCTATATAAAATACTCACATGAACCTTTTGTTTTATTATTATTGGTTAACATATAACTTTTAATCTTCCAAACTATCCCTTACTTTTCACTTTGTCTCTAACATTTCAAAATTGTTGCACCATAAATTTTGATTTTTTCTTTCGTTGCCATATTACTCCCATTGACGACATCATGTGTTTTTTAAACGAGGATATTCAAAAAAGAGAATTGTTCCCACTGCTTAAAATTCAATATTTAGTCCTATTTTGTTTGGGTTGATTTTATAAAAAAATAAAAAAATAATGATAATAATAAAGATTGGAGTTTGATTATCCGTTGGCATCTTATAAGTTGGTCCAACTTCCCCCCCCCCCCCCCCCCCTCTGTAAAGGTTAAAACATATTTTTGTTTTAACTCTTTCCCTTCTACTTTTTATTTTATTTTATGTTCAATTATAAAAAATAAAATAACAATAATTGGAGTTTTATAATCAACTAAAGTTGGCTTAGTCACTATGTCACTCTCGTCTAGATAAGATTATGTATTCAAAACATGGGGATGGAGGACATTATTGTTATTTTTAAAAATAATCAAAAAATTAGTTTTATAAATTGTATTTTATGTGACATAAAGGTTAAAAGAGCTTTTTAATCTATATTGTATGAATTTCTACTTGATTAATATTCAATTTTAAAATTAATCTTTATAGTTAAATCCCAATTGATTAATGATGTGTATATTTATTTTTTTAAATAAAATAATAATAATAAGTAAAATCTATCTATTTATTTTTTTTCCTTTTAAAAAAAAATATTTCTGATGAATATTATTTTGAGTCACCATGTTTTAGCAAACCATTTAATATAAACAGTTTGTTTAATAATATCTATTTATTTGTTTTAGTTATATTAAATTGACAGAGTTATTTGACAGATTTTTTTTTCTAATGAATGTCTATATTTTTTATGTGACAAACAAAATTTAGCAATCTATAGAGTATTTGAAAATGCTCTTAACTAGTTGTATGGAAATTTAATTGATTATGTAAATTGTATATGTCTAAATTATAATTTATTTTGAATCAAAAATGGAAAAAAAAAAACCATTAACAAACATTTTTTTGAGTAATTTTCCCTAAAATTAAAGTTACATTATCAAATATTCAATAAAATAAATAAATATAAAAAATATATAGAGAAATAAAGACACAGAGAAAATAATATATATTGTAATCAAGGTTCAAAAAATCGATATCGATGAAAATATCGAGAGTTTAAAATACAAAAATTTCCATAAAAATATAAAAAAATATATCGAATATCGATAAAAAATTATAAAAAATGATGAAAATTTGTTTTAAAAAATAGAAATTTTTATTAAAACTTTAGAATTAGTTTATTTAATCAATCAATTATCAAATTGATTATAAAACTTGTAAAAATATTGAACGGATATTATATTCTTGTTAGTGAATTGATTTATAATAAACATTAATAAGCATAGATGAATTATTATTAATAAAAATATGTCAAAAAAATACATATATGATCAAATTATTTATTAACTAAAATATATAAGACAATTATTACAATTACATTGTAGTTCATAAATGTCATCTTAATACCACAGAACTTCTGGGTAGTTGAAAATTATCGCTTTCTTCCTCATTTTGATTTTAAGATGTGAAATGTGAAAAGTAGTTATGAAAAGTTGTATCTCCCTTATAATTTTGCATATAATTATTAATATATCAACCATATGAATCTTGCATTATTGGTTGACTATATGCATAACTATTACTCTCGGATGATTGAGTTTGTGATGGTACCCATGAGTTGCTACTTGATGACGTTCCATAAATATCTATTGAATAAGGATTATGAAAATGATTTCCAACTCTCATAGATCCAAAATTCATAAAATATTTTAAGCATTTTTTGTAAGATATTGAAAAAAATGTATCATCCATTTTAAATTTCTAATAAATAGATCAATCTCATTATTAATTATCATATATTAATCTTATTATTTTATAATAAAATTCTATTTATCGCATATCCACATATAAATATGTATTAGTGTATAGAGTTTTTGTATGAAATATCTTTAATAATAAAAATATTTTTTATTATATACATGTTTTTTACCTTACATTTAAAATTTTCAAATAGAAACCAAATAAGGAGGATAAAAATTCCTCTTGCCAAGTATCATTCCATCAACAAAATTAAAATCTTCAAACTCACAAATTATGAAAATTTTCAAAAATCAAGATTAATGTTTTCCTTCCAATTTTTATGAAGATTATATACTTTTTATTTGTGGATATATTATTCATATAAATTATGCTAAAATTGTTTTACACGTTATTATGAAGATTTATAGCCAAATCTTGATAATACCGATACAATAGCGAAATTTTCAAAAATCAAGATTAAATTATTTCTTTCAAGTTTTTTTAAGATTGTAGAATTTTTTAAACAATTTTATTTCTAAATTTTAATTTATTGTAATGGCTTTAAAAGGAAATAAAATGAATTTAAGGATGATATATCATATCATGTAATTATAGATAATTTTAATTTTGTATATTATATAGATAGTTTGAACAATCTGAATATATATCATGTAATCATAATAAAAATATATAATATATTCAACTTGTCATCAACTTGAAATAAAATATAAAAACAAGTACTAGTTATTAATATATTTACTTCTTATATATATAAGTGATAAAAATATTAGATATGAGAAGGGGCCATTAAAAAAATGGAATTGGCAGATCTTATGACATCAGAACAACTTGGATAATGAAATAAACATAAGCACTTCGGTGAGAACATTGCAGAAAATATGAAAAGTCTTAGAATTTGAAACATGTTAGTTTAACAAGGTAGGTCCTGCCTAAATGCCTCCAGCATTTTCATGTCTCTTTCCATATTCAATAGCTTAGACGATCTCTCTAATTGAGATTCTAGCCTAACAGTAAATAACGAAAAAATTTGATAAAAATAAATCACATTGAAAAAATTAAAAATTTAATGCTCCAGTGTCCACAGCTATCAAATTGCATGTATATTGCCAATGTATACAATATATATATATATATATATATATATATATATATATAGATATAAGAATATAACTACTTAGCTTTTACGTTGTTGATTGAATGTCCTCGACAAACTCCTTATGAATCTCATGAAGCTCGAAATTGTAGGATCAAAGGTATGTCAACTTTGAAGGCTGTGACGAGTCTATTTGTTAATACAATTGAAACTCCAATTGGATCTCAGGAAGCCTATCTTCCTCACTTCACATGGCTCTATCATAGGCCTATTTTTTATAGACATGCAATTTCAAAATTCACAGCTATGTAAATCACATCTCCAAACCATCAATTTCTCTAATCCAAATATATATATGTACACAGAAAATCAGCAACATCACAAGTATTAGAAGGAGATTTTCCACCATTGAAACATATATAGTAAATAAATTATACAGATAAAATATATGCATATAGGAATAACTACACATAGATGACATATATACATTGCGGCATTTAGAATAACCAACAAGAAAAGATCAATTTAGCTTTAAATAGAATAATCTAAAGGATTGCTTCATGGCCTCTTGAGGAGTTTGGAAAGAAACATATATGTTCTAAATAATATTATTTCAACCAAACTAGCTTCCTTCCGGATATGTTTAGGCTGCTAATGCAAGCATCAAGCACTTAGCCAAATCTCTTTTTCTTTTGCTGCACATTTAATTAATATCTATCTATCTATCTATCTTTCTATATATATATATATATATATATATATATACATATATAGTTTATCCATTGTGCGGACCATTCGCATGCGAGTTTGCAGTATTGATGATGGTTTTTGAAAAAACCGTCGTCAATACCATTACATAGAGACAGTATTGATGACAGTTTCTTCAAATATCATCATCAATACTACAGACTCACATGTGGACCGTCCTTATATATATATATTTTTCTATATAAATAAACTTTTGAAACAAAGGAGTGTTAAAAAAAAAAATGCAAACAAAGGATTTCTATATGTAGCAAAGTACATAAATAAATAAATATAAAATTACTTAGCTTTATATATAAGCCAGAAATTATTTTCAATCAATTCATAGGAGATTTTGTTTTTCCTCCTTAGACTCGACCTTGATTGTCATATGACAGCAAAATAGTGCTCTTGTGTCCATTTGGACGATTTCATCAACAAATTGGAGACTCAAACTCAATTACAAAAAAAAAAAAAAAAAAAAAAGAAATATAGAACTTTGTGCTGATAACGTATTATAAAATAAAGACATAGGAAAAATAGAAAGAAATCATAGTATCTCATTAATTTTTTGTGTATCCTAATCTCTCCTTATGTAAATAAAGAGCAAGGTTTACTAGTGTAAGTGATGATAGAGACATAATTGACAAGACCTATCCCAGGAGTTCTCCTAGGATCTCCTAGGTGGTACTGCTGAGTAAAATTCTATTGGGCAATTCCTAAAGAATACCCGATGGGACTCACTTAAACTGGAGACAAACAAATATATAAAGATATAACCACAACGGTATGCAAAACCACAACTACAACCTATTATACTACAGGCTATAACTTTACATGTATAAAAGGGTCATTACCATATCCAATATTTAGGTTAGAGTATTCTAAGAGTGACTGCAAAATTTAGAAATACAATTAATGATAATAAATTTAGAAAAATAAAGATAAACAAAGAAAGTTAAATATTGTTGCTGCTATAGCAAATATGGAATAATAAGTGATGAGCGAGTTAGACTGTCAACTAATTGCCTAGATCTAAGGGAACAAATTTTAAAACAAATAAAATATGAGATAAAAATATCTTAGTGAGTGGCATAATAAAATAAAAAAATAATAGTTTATTTCTATAAATAATTTTCTAAGTACCTCTCGTTTCACTCTTTCGAAAAATTCCCCGTTTAAAAATTATTTCAAAAAACTCAACTTGTACCCCAAATTAATATCATAAAACCGATGCTCAAATAGTATAAAATCAATGACCATTAAAATATTATAAACTGGATTAATTATGATATAAATATTGAGCATAGAATAATATACATAATTTTACAAAATAAATAACAAAAATATAGTAAAACCATAAATATAAAAAAAACCAACAATGTACTCAGAAATATAAACAATCTACCATACAATATATTTACTGTTATCAAATGGTGCACGGCATCCCTAAATACCATTTGATAGTAAAAGAAAAAAAACCTATAGGATGCTTTAGCTTGCTAAAAGCATCATGGCAATATAAACCTATGGGATGAGCCTATCTCACGACCTTTAGTATACGAAAGGTATTGTGGCAATAATGAACTTGTCAGATTCGGATGAACCCAACCTCACGACCTTTAGCATAAAACATGCATTATACCTGCGCACTATAATATAATACTAAACTGAAATACTGGTACTATATAATACATCAATTAAAAGTAACATTACAACATCCATAAAACAATCTTTATAAGATCATACTTTTTCAAACAATACTGTACCATAAAGTGTAATTTCATATTCAAATTCAACTGTTTCTTTAAATATTCCTAAAATTTCAAATCATTATTTCATGCTAAAACATAAATATTGTAGTAAAATATACATCATGTTAAATCATTTTTAACTATTTAAAACTATAAAACACTTAAACATGCTTAAAAATATATATAATTTCCAATTCACTTTCTCAAAATAAATTATTTTCCAAAATGATTCAAACCTCAATTCAAATACCATAATCCACAAGCTCACTATAAACTTATCAAAGTTTGAATCATTTAAAATCTTGTCAAAGATAATATAAAATGATAACACATATATGTAAAAATAGATATTCATATAAGCATAAAATAAATATTTAAATCAAACAATATATACATAAATTATCCAAACCACATATATTATACTAGATACTAGCATGCTTAAAACTATTTAAAAATATAATGTCAGGACCCGTCCAGAATTCCTTCCCCGGAACCCTAGACAGCCCTGATCCCAGGGAAACCCTACCGAACCTTCCAACGGAAAATCCGGCAGAGCCTCCCCTAAGGGATTTACTTACCACAAATTTACCTGCACTGAAAACACACTTCAAAAATATCCCCTTATTCCTCCCACAAACTACAAATTGATTCCACAAATTGCAGCACTTCAAAAATAAAACAACAGCAGCAACCCAGTGCATAAATAAAAACAACACGTCCAATACAGTATACAGAGCGTTATACAGAAACATGCGGAATTTATAAAATGACAGATACGGAAACAATACAAGATAGAGAGGAAAAAGGGAAGAAAAACTTCTTGAACCTTCGGCAAACGAACTGAGACATTGGGCTCGCCCCGGACAATCAACGTCTCCAACCTGGACCTAGGGGAACGGAATTTAAGAGTGTGAGATGCTAATCATCTCAGTGAGTGACCCTATCTACTATACAATATAATATCACAGTAATACAGTAGATAGATAATAATTAATTGGAAAATAATAATTTCTCTCAAAACCCTTACAATTCTCTCAGTTGGAAAAGTTCCCCTTTTAAAACATTTTCACAAAACCCTTGTACGTACTTCCCAAAAACCAAGAAACCAAATAATTTAATAAACAACAAATAAACAAATAAATAAATAAATAAATACATAAATACATAAATACCCCAAATATAAATAACTGCAATAAATTATAATAAATAATTTTTTTTGAACACCTTTGGGGTTTTAAACTTTAATTGCAATTTACACCGACAATTACACCTGACGCACCACACCATATACCGGTGATGCCCTCCGATACCCAGCGTCCCGAGCACCGACTGGCGGGAGGTTAAAGAGAGAAACCTGCAGCGGTCACTTCGGTGTCCCGACAGTACCGACTGCTAAAAACCATCACCCGGCCAAGGAGGGGGGGCGGCTGTGCACAACAATAACCTTGCCTGCCCACGGTCCAATGGCAACTCACGGGTGAAGTAATAACCGCACGCTAAACCACATAATAACCGCGTGCTAAACCACGTGTCCATACACCATACACCAGAACACCAATACTGTATGAGTGCGTCCAAAAATAAACAATAATAACCAACCGTACCGTTTTTCCAAAAACCACCATGGGAAGTATACCAAATTTTCACAAAACACCATCCCACATATTTTTATTCAACAACCCGGTACGAAACAGCGATAATCAACAAACCACAATTTTCCTCGAAATACGAGATGCAACCATAAAAATACCGCGGGCATAATTTATAAAATATAACCAAATATTTTCGTAAAATATTTAACCCAATTATGCCCGGAAAATCAAATTTAAAACCACGTACAAATACCATCAAAATTCACTTTGCTCATGCATAATAAATTAAACAACAATAAGACCATAATTAAATCACACCACATGAGCATAATTTAAATATCAATTTAAATACCAATTAAATATAATTAATTGCCCAAAAATGATATAAAATCCAGACGCAATTAATTATTGAAAATACTTGCTCATGTGTAATAATTACCATTTAATCATAATGAAATAATAATCGGGAATTTCTAATGACCCAAAATTTCATTTAACACCAATGGGTAAATATATATATAACATAATATTTGTCCCGATTATATTTAAAATACACCACATGAGCACAAATTACAGATATCAAATTAATACCACATAAATACAATTAATTACCCCAAAAATATTTTTAAAGGTGGGTCACTCACCTGGAGCACGCAATTAACCCATGATCCACCACGGGATCAATTCTACGACTCACCGGTGCTCCTAGAACAAAATTCACAGACAGTCAAATAAATTAATATTTTAATCGGGTAAATAATACCCGGTACCCGGGGGGTCAAACGCAAACTTTAACCAAAATAGGCGAATGATATACCGAATCGAAGCTTGTGGGACGAGGATCACCAATCCGGTCTCCGTCGACCCCAATTCCACCGGAGGTGGCCGGAATTTGGCCGGAAAGGTTCGGCCGGTGTTCACTTCTCCATATCTCGCAAAGCGCTTCGAATTTTTGGGATTGAAGGCCATTTTTGGATTCAGAGGACCCAAAATAGGGGGATAGGAGGCTCAATTGGGAGTGGGCTGGCTGGAAAACACAAGAAAAGAGGAGAGAGAAAATCCGGCGGCGGCCGAGCTCGCCTCCTCCTTCCGCACGTCATTGGCCGGCGCGTGTACTGTGTAGGTGGCCGGAATTTGAAAACACAGAAGAGAGAGAGGGACGGACGGGAGAGAAAGAAAACTGCGTGTGTGTGTGTTTAGGGTTCGGGGAAGAAGAAAGGAAAAAAAGAAAAAAAAGAAAAAGAAAAAGAAAAAGAAAGAATTGGTGTTTTCCCACGTGGGGAAAAGAAAAGAAAAAGAAAAAGAAAAATAAAAGAAAAAGGAAAAGAAAAAGAAATAAAGAAAGAAATAATTAAATAATATTAATAATAATATTATTATTCAAAAATAATAAAATAATTTAATTTTTTACATGGTTGACATGTGGCATTTCACCATGGTGACACATGGCCACTTTCATTGAGTCACACGTGGCACATCGTTATACGTGTAAAAATAATATTAAAATAATACAGTATTTGAAAAACTTTACAGGTCCATAACTTTCAAACCACATGTCCAAATCGGACGTGCCGCTAGTCTACGGACTCGTATCGACGAGCACTTCACAACCATGTATGAGTCAACGCTCAACCTTGCATGAATAAAAAGTCAACTCCGGCACCCCTTGGACAGTTTGGACCTCAACTTGTTTTGCTCATAACTTTCAAACCGTAGCTCCGTTTTCAACGTGCTACCAGTCTACGAACTCGTGCCAATGTGTACTTCGTAACGGTACCTCAGTCAACCTAGAATTCCAACCGAGTCAAAAAGTCAACTTTTGACCCCTTCGGTCAACGGTCAACGGTCAACCTCGGTCAACGTGCAAAAATTCCGACATGGTTCGGGACGGGGTGTTACATATAACCCCTCACAAATACTGTTAATGCTCATTTATACTCCTCCACATGATCTCCTCCACACTCAATATAGGTGCATGTAATATAATAAAATATTTTTCAAGCTCTAACAACTAAACTAAAGACATTGGTGTGTACCAAATGTCTTAAAACAATCCACACAGCTATAAAATTGTATAAATTGGACACCAAGCGGTCCAATTGTACCGTAAACCCTTTAGGTTTCAATACCACAATTGGAATTTTCACCTGAAAAGCCAATTTTACAAAATTGAACATTCTAATGGGTTTTATTAACATCTAATTACACTAATCCAGCTTCAATTTGATCAATTTTTGTCCAAAATACTGTCCAAATTTACCTAGGTTTTTAATTAATTGATCCAAAAAATGGAAAAATATCAAATGACATCCAAACTTTACGAATTTTATATCAATGAAAAGCTCAAGAGATAAGAAATACAATGGTATGCTCATCTTGGTCCAAAAGTGTCACCGATGACTAAAAACTCATCACAAAACTCGGCCAAATTTTCCATTGATAGATCTTTCAAACCATGAGAAATCTTGGTAAATAGAGTATTAGAATGGATTCAGAAGGTCCAAAAATGGGGGAGAGGTGTATGGGTTGGTTTGGAATGATCGAAAATGATAAATTGGTTCGAAAATACCAAACAGCCGTCGTGGCTTCAAAGAACAAATTCTGACACATCAGCCAATGGTTTGGCTAGAAATTTGGCCAGGTTGGTCACCTGAAGATGGACCCCCATGGTGCCTGGCACGTGTGGCATTATGGTGGGTAGAAAGTCATTAAAACCAACTTGACTCAGTAGGTGGTCAAACTGGTTTGGGTCCACTTGGTTCGGACCCATGGGTCTAGGGAAAAGTTTTTCTAATTTGCGGGACAAAATGAAAATTTTGAATGCTTCCCAACACTTATATAGGGCCTTGGATCACTAGTAGATAAAAATCTGAGGCTGGTTTGAATACTGATATAAAATTGATATTCAAAACTTTCCAAAACTATAACTTTTTAACCGTAACTCGGAATTTGGTATACTGCCAATTTATGAACTCTAATTAATGTGCTCTACGCAATGGTACATCGGTCAAATCAAAATACTGACTGTATAAAAGTCAATTTTGAGACCCATAAACAATTTAATGGTCAAACGCGATCAAAGTTTCAAATTTTTGTGTATCTTTAAAGACGGGATGCTAAAATCTACCCCCTCTTATGAAAATTTCATCCTAGAAATTCCATATTAAATAACATTGTTGTCTCCATAAGATCCATTCATTTACAATCCCACATAACTCCAAATTTTAGAGAATTTGAGAAATTTTCATTAATAGAAATTACTTGTTTGCGAGATCTCACTCAATCCAATAAAGCTCACATTTGGAGAACACTAATACCATAATGTAAACCATTAAGCACTTACTTTTCAACCCTAAAAGTATAACAATTTTAATTTTACAAGACAAAAGTTGACCTCTTGAATATCACAATTACAATACAGAACAAACTCTAATATTTCTACAAATAATCCAAAAAATAAAAACCAACTTCTAGTAGAGTGATCAACAATAAATCCACCAAAACGTCATAGTAGCAAGAGAATACTATTAAGCTCCTAAACAAAATCACATAAGAACATATCTTTTACTATCTGCTCCAAAGTTATTCGTAATCATCAATATCACTCTTGCACGACTCATAAGTTTTCTAATTTGTAACTATCTCTAAAATTCATTCATCAAATCAAAGGTAAAGTTTAGAACTTAAGTTTAATCTTCTTAAACCAAATACCTGTGATACAAAGTTAAAATTGAGATTGTTCTTTTTGCCTCTGACCACATTCTTAGTACTTATAATTATAAGATTTATATTCCTCATTAATTATCCAATTTTCTTTACCTCAACAAAAATCATTCTTTTCACCAAATTCATCAAAGTCAAAAAACAAAAATTCTCATACTTATTCTAATGGAAGGCCTTAGATAGCTTATAAAGCTTAACGTAATCCTCAAGATTGTCAACACCGAAAAGTATATCATTCTCGAAAAAATATCAGATTCTTCTAATTTCAAATGGACTCCAAGAATCCATACTTCAAGCAATAAAGAAATTTAAATCTTAATTTTAATATCATAACCAAATACTAAAAACTAATTACCAGGTCTTTGAATCATAGGAAAACATCCATCATTTTCTTATTTTAGCTATGCCCCAAAAATCATATTCCTTAGAAGGTCAAGTTATCACCAAGAATATCTACCACGTTAGACCATTAAACATTATCAATATAAAACCATTAATCTCTAAGAAAACAAAATATCAAAACCAATATCTAAAACCATCGCTACAAGAAAATGCCATAAAACCAACTTATGAAATTCCCAACTTAATTCTCTACAAATTGTCTCACACAAGATCACCAAAATTCATCAACCATCTTGGTTTATATTAGGTTCTAATATCAAGATCTTAATTTTTGTGAAAAGAAAATAACTACTCTTAAACATCTATGTAGGTCAGAAGAACCCTCTTATGGCTGTGAAATTCCATGTGACACCCCTAACTCGTGCAACATACCCTTAAGCACGTGCATCACCATTAAGCATAGATAATGTACCTGTCACAACATTAGGGTGGTCTATGCCTCCTGCTTGGTCATAGCAAAGACCCTATCTTTGGTAGATGGTCATCCTCTCTAAACTCCGTCTTGGATTGCGAATGCAGATTGCTCTCCAATGCTGGTAGAACCGCCTAAAGTCTGGCTTGTCTGTGTATCCTATCCTCTATACCTACAAGTTTATTGAAAGCCAATATGCTAAAACTGAGCACCCGATCCTGAGGCCTTAGCCAGGTTGTGTACTCGATAAGGGCAATCACTCTTAAAGTGTACTGACTAACTGCGCAATGAATGCATGGTCCATCCTATTGGCATAGTCCATCATGAAACTTGGCATAGAAGCTACATGCAGAGTAGAAACTACTTTGTCTTGCAGATCTCTGGTCATGGGTGCTACCACTATTCACTAGCCCAAATCCTAAACCCTGAGTATGTTCACCTCTTTGGAATCTATTGCCTATGGGGTTATGCCTACCTCCTATGAATACTCCACTGCTCAAAGATTCTAGACTGAAACTACCCCTCTTAGAATATCCCTGAATGGGATTCCTCGAAGATAAGCCATCAAATGATTGATGCTTTTGATGCTTAAATCTATGCATCATGATCTACCTTTCTACCTTTAAAGTTGCATCATTCATAGATTGATATATGGGGTCAACTACACCTAAATGCTCAACACTATAGGCTCACTTAAATGGCCAAGAAACCTTCTTTTCTTACTGACCTTATAGGAAACCAAGTTGGGACAAACTCTAATAACTCCCTATATTTCCACTCGTACTGAAAACCTATAAGCTGCCATGAGTGAGCATTTCAAACTCCATCCTTTTAGTCTTAACAAAGATTGGATGCCAAACTTCGGTGTGAAATGCAGTCTTGAGCTATGCCAAAGTGTGACGCGTCCTAGTCCTCTTATACTTTGACCCTTTTCATATGTTTCCATATAGCATAAAGCTAGCAATCCTGACCTTCGCCTCATTTGGACATTACATACCTCCATCCAAGATTTTTTTCATGTCAGTTAGCCAAGATAACATTGCAATAGTGTCCATGGAGCCATCAAAACCCACTACTCCAAGTTTACGAGCCTGATTGATAGAATGTATAAAAAGCCCACTCCTCTCAAGTGATCGAGTCAGACGTGCGACAAGATGCTCCTAATAAGGGGATATATCTCTACTTCCAGAGAAAGTTTACGGAGCACCACATTTACCTCCTCACAACATCAAGAAAAACTTATGTACAAAAGAATAAGTCAAAATATAATTAACATCAACAAAAGGGTAGGCATGGAGGGCAAAACACAAGATGAGTTGTACAAATACATAACTCCAATGAATTTAGAACCTAATGCTCTGATACCAAGCTGACAGGACCCACCTTGGGAATCCTTTTAGGATCTCCTTAGTGGTCCTGCCTATTAAAGCCCTGTTGAGCAATTCCTAAAGAATAACCAATGGCTCCTCACATAAATCACGGACAAAAAAACAAATGTAATAATAAATAATACATCAATATAAATATAAAATCACAATAACGTGCAAAACCACAACTATAGTCGTCATACTACAAGCCATAACTATACATACATAAAAGAGTCACTATCGTGTTCAATATTTAGGTCAGAGCATTGTAAGAGTAATTATAAAATTTCAAAATGCAAATGATGCGAATAAGTCTAAAAAAATCAAGATAAATAAGAAAAGCTAAATACTATTATTGCTGTGGAAAATATGGAATAACAGGTAATGCACGAGTTGGGCTATCAGCTAACTGCCTAGACTTAGGAAAATGAATTTAAAAGCAAAAAAAATGTAAGATAAAAATATCTTGGTCAGTGGCATGATACAATTGAAAATTAATATTTTATTTCTATAAATCCTTCTGTAAAGACCTCTTTTTCCACTCTTTTGAAAGGTTTCCCTTTTAAAAATCATTTCATAAAACTTAACTTGTATCCCAAATCAGTATTATAAAACTGACACTCAAATTGTATAACATCAATGACCATTAAAATATTATGATCTAGATTAATCATGATATAAACATTGAGCAGAAAATAATATAAATATAATTTCACAAAATAATTATGAAAATGTAGCAAAACCATAAATATCATAAAAACTGACAATGTACTCAAAAATATAAACAATGTACCATACAATATACCTAGCACTGACAAATGGTGCACAATAAAAGAAAGAAACCGATACGAACCTAGGTCGACTTGCTCCTAAACTCGTATTATACTAGTCCGGATCGAAATTAAATTCCGATTCTAATGGTTACCTTTACCCCTAATCACTTGTAATTAGAAATTTTGGTATATGATGAAGACGCCACAATAGGTGATGGTGGTCCTATTGATAATTCAAACTAAAACACTTGATCTCTATTAAGTGTTTTAGATATTCAAAGAGAATAAAGAGAATTCTTTTCTCACAGATAAATTTTTGAATAATATCTAAGATACATTTTCATTGAAAAATAAGTCCTTAAATAAGCTAAGGTTTACAAAACAAAAACCCTAAATCACCTTAGGAAACCGGCCATAGGTTTAGGAAACAATATGTGGCCAAATTTCCTTACTTTCATAATCTAAATTGGATTAATTAATTCTTTAATTTGGAAATAGGAATTAATTAATTTACAGCCAAAATAATATAGTATCAACCTTCCTAAAGTATTTTTTCCAGCAATAAATAAATAAAAATCATAATAAAAGGCTAATTTCCTAAACCAAAAGTTAAATTTCAGATTAGAAAACTAGTTGACTAGTTTTACAACTAAGTTGTCTTTCTCTAATCACCATCTAGTTTAGGCTCCAAATCAGCTCCAATATGCCATTTAGGTTGCCAAATAGGATTAATATTGATTCACATACGTTGTCCTTGATTGGAATAAGAAAAACTTGCTTGAACAACAAGAAAGAGCATAGTTAGCGCAAAAAGCACTTAAATTTGGCCATATTGAACTCCACATGCAAATGATGGCTTTGAATGCTTTTGCTTCTACCTTGATATGATTTTATGGTCCCTTGGAGTGCTCAATCTAGTTCATAAGTCAAAAAAATTTATTCTTTGCTGCCCAGAGTCCATAGATATACTAAAACAGCTTCCCGAGTCCATGTCTACTTTCATAACTTGGATGCATAAAATGGGCTTTGGATCTTCGGGTATTATCATGCCCTCTTAAGAATCAATAACACATTGTATGAAACTAATTAGGTTTTCCTTAAATCTCTTAGCTTATACCCATGTGATTGGTCCCATCTTTAGTTGTATAGGATCAGCACCCTAGCGAGTAGTCGGTTGTATGGGTATAGGCGGATTCTCATCAAAAACCTATGAGATGAACCCACTTCACAACCCTTAGCATCTTAAAGGTATCATGACAATATAAATCTGCGGGATGAATCCATCTCAAGACCTTTAGTGTACGAAAGGTATCATGACAATAATGAACTTGTTGGATGAACCTAACCTCACAACCCTTAGCATACTACAGGCATCGTGGCACATCTACATACTATAGTATAATACGTAATCAAAATACTGGTACTATATAGTACATCAATTAAAAATAACAGTACAATGTCCATAAAACAATCCTTGTAAGATCATATTTTTCCAAACAATACTGTACCATAAAGCTTACTTTCATATTCAAATCTAACTGTTTATTTAAATATTCCATTACTTGTAAATCATCATTTCAAGCTCAAACATAAATACCACTGTGAAATTTATATCATATTAAATTATTTTTAAACACTTAAAAATATAAAACACTTAAACATGCTTAAAAACATATAATTTTCAATCCACTTTTCCAAAATCAATTATTTTTCAAAATGATTAAAACCTCAATTCAAAAACCAACATATTTAAATACCATGATTCACAAATCAACTATGACCTCATCAGAGTTTGGACCATTTAAAATCTTGTCAAAAGTCTTATAAAATGATAATGCATATCTGTAAAAGCAGATATTCATATATGCATAAAACAATTTTGGACCATTACTGTAATTTTAATTTTGTCCAATTTGATCAATTTTTGTCCATATGCATCCAAATTTTGCATGATATTTAATGATTAAAACAAACATGTAAAAATTATTAAAAGACTTCCAAAATTTATAAACACTTTATATCAATGGAAAGCCTGAGAGACAAAGAATACAATGGTGTGCTCACCTTAATCCAAAGTATCATAGATGGCCAAAAGATTTGTTGCTAAATTCAGTCAAACTTTCTGTTGATAAATCTCTCAAACTATTAGGAATCTTAGTAAATAGAGTATAGGATTGGATTTAGAAGGTCAAAAATGGGAGGAGGTTATGGGTTAGCCTAGAATGGCCAATAAATGGCCAATTAATATAAAAATACCAAACAGCTACTATCGACTTCAAATGCTGATCTCGGTTTGTCAGTCAATGGTTTGGCTAGAAATTTAGCTATTTGGTCACTCAGAGATGGGCTTACATGGTGGCCAGCGCATGTGGCATTATGTTGGTCAAAAAGTGATTAAAATCGACTTTACCTAGCTGGTGTTAAAACGGGTTTGGGTTGACTCGATTCGAACCCATGGATCTAGGTTGAGGTTTCTGTAGTTTGTGAGACAAAAAGGGTATTTTGGAATTTTTTTCATTGTTGGGCATGCTTACCAATACTTATATAGTGTCTTGGGTCACTAGTGGATAAAATTGTGGGATAGGTTTTGAAACTGATATAAAACTTATGTATAAAATTTTCAAAAACCATAATTTTTTATCTGTAACTTAAAATTTGGCATATTGCTAATCTATGAACTTGTATCGATGTACTTTACGTAATGGTATACTGGTCAAATAAAAATATTAATCATACAAAAACTCAAAATTGGGATCATTAAACAGTCAAGTTAGTCAAACTCGATCAAAGTTTCAAAATTTTGGACATCTGAAAATTAAAATTAGTATGGCGTATTTATACCATTCAAATTTTTTTTGAAAAAAAATCATAAAATATCCTATAATTTCATATAGTGGTTACAATAATATTTGTAATATATACATTATAATTTCATTATAATAATTTCGTATTGTAAATACAATATGACTATCATATTAAATATATGGTAAATTGGAAAAGAAAATAATAATTAAAAGAACTTTTAGGTCAAAGGAATTTTATATATAAAAACCATATATTATTGTAAAATAGAAAAAGACAATCTTAAATGATTAAAATTTAACAATATACAATCAAAAAACTAAAGTGATAAATATTTAACAAAACTATGTACAATATAGCATAAATTTGTCATAAATAAGGATATAATGTTAGCATGCTACATTTTTTACGGCATAATAGTTCTCGTTTTTGAAAAAATATGGAGAAGTATTGTATAAACTTTCATATAGTGATCTCAGAAGTTTCTGTAATAGGTACATTCTAATGATGATTGATCAATAAATAAGAACTCACAAAAAGAAGAGTTAATGATCATATGTTTAGATTGTTTATAATAAAGTATTTATATGTCGTTTACACTAAACATATGATCTATTTGCTGATAGAAAAAAAATTAATAATTGGAAAGACTTTGAATCTTAAAGAGAAATTTTACAAAATCTTGCATGATACTTATATAGAAGACCATGATTAAAATTAAAAAACACATAACCATGAAACAAAAATTGATGCATAAAATTACAAAAGAAATCTAATATGATAATAATATAATCATAAGTTAAGAAATACTACTTAATACAATACTATTCAGAGGCTAAAAGAGTTGAGTTGGCCGCTTTGGAATTTGGACATTATGCATTACAATGGTGGAATAATGAGCAAGGTACCCAAAGAAGAGTTGGTAATGAACTACTAACCACTTGGCAACAAATGAAAGGAGCCATGAGGAAAAGGTTTGTACCAAGCCATTACCATAGAATGTTGCATCAAAGATTACAATCTTTATCACAAGGAAGTAGGTCGGTGGAGGACTACTACAAGTAGATAGAGATGCTCATGATGAGCTTGAGCATGAATGAAGATCATGAAGTAATAGTGCCTAGGTTTCTTGGAGGATTAGACCAAGAGATTGCCAACTAAGTGGAATTACAACAATATGTGGAGTTGGAAGAGATGCTACATGTTGCCATCAAAATTAAAAACCAATTCAAGAGGAGGGGTACTAGCTCATGGTTTGGAGGGCTTTTAAGTAGCAAGAGGTCAAGCTCAAGTGTTTGGAGAAGCAACCCCGTGTTTGAATCAAGGCCAAAATCGAAACTAGAAAGGGAGAGCTCCAATCGGCCAAGAAGAAATACAAGAACCCAACCTGCACAAACACAAAAATCCAAAGGTAAAGCTAATCCTAAACCATCTAGAACCTGTGATATTGTGTGTTTTAAGTGTCAGGGCCAAGGATATATTGTCTATCAATGCTCAAATAAAAGAATTAGGATGCTGAAAGGTAATGGAGAGTTGGAATTTGAAAGTGAGGGATCAGAAGATGAAACCGAACTTGTTGAGGAAGAAATTGAAGATGAAGAACAAGATGAACCCGAGACTTTAAAAGCTTCAAGGGGCGAATTGAGTTTGGTGGCATGAAGAGTATTGACCGTGTACAAGGATGAAGATCAAGTACTAAGGAAAAACATCTTCCATACTAGATGTGACATTCAAGGTAATATTTGTAGTATAATTATTGATAGTGGAAGTTGTGCCAATGTTATTAGTAATGTTGTGGTGGAGATATTAGGTTTAACAATGATCAAACATCCCAAACCATATAGACTTCAATGGCTTAATAACAGTGGAAAGATGAAAGTAAAAACAAGTCAAGGTAAAGTTTAGTATTGATAAATATGTGAATGTGGTTATATGTGATGTTGTACTTATGCATATTGATCACATTTTGTTGGAAAGACCATGACAATTTGAAAAGGATACCATACATTATGGTTGAGAAAATGCCATTGTATTCCAATTTAAAAAAAACAAGATTAGGCTTGAGCCATTCACACCTAAAAAAGTACTTAAAAATTAATTACAAATGCAACAAAGGAGGGAGGCCAAATGACAAAAGGAGAAGGCAAGCATGCCACCCATAGCTTCATCTATCAAATAAAAAAACAAGGTCAAACCACACAACCAAGGTAAGCTTTCTAAACCTGAGATTGAGGGGGAAAAAAGAGAGGAAGCCAAGAGTGAAAGAAAAATAGAGAAAGCCGAGAGTGTTAAAGGGAAAGAGAGAAAGCCGAAAGTGTTAAAGGGAAAGAGAAATCTGAGAGTGAGAAAGAGAGGAGAGAGAAGAAAAAGAAATTTTTTTATCTTAGCCAAGGTGAGGTTAAAAAGGCATTTTTAGGTAATAAACCTATGCTAGTCATGATGTTTAAATATGCTAATTTAAATCATCTAGATAACTTTGAAAAGCTTGTATTGCCAAGTTCTATATCTTCTCTTATGTAAGAATTTGATGATGTCTTTCCGGAGGAGATTTCTAGTGGTTTACTACCTCTTTGAGAGATTGAATATCAAATTAATTTTATTTCTAGAGCTACAATTCCTAATAGGCCTGCATGTAGAAGTAATTTCAAGGAGATAAAGGAACTACAAAGCCAGATAAATGAATTGCTTGAAAAATGATATATTAGAGAAAGCATGAGTTCATGTATTGTCCATGTTTTGTTAGTACCTAAGAAAGATGGATCATGGCGTATGTGTGTAGATTGTAGGGCTATTAATAATATAACCATTAAGTATAGGCATCCTATTCCTAGATTAGATGATATGCTTGATAAATTATATGGTGCATGCATGTTTTCTAAAATTGATATTAGAAGTGGGTATCATCAAATTAGAATAAAAGAAGGAAATGAGTGGAAAACTGCATTTAAAACTAAGTATGGTTTGTATAAGTGGTTAGTAATGCCTTTTGGTTTAACTAATGCACCTAGCATTTTCATGAGATTAATGAACCATGTTATGCATCCGTTTATTGGAAAATTTTTGGTTGTTTACTTTGACGATATTCTTGTATATACTCGATATTTAGATGATCATGTAGGACAACTTAGGAAGGAAAGATGGTTTGCTAATATTAAAAAGTGTGATTTTTACTAAAATGAGCTTGTATTTTTAGGATTTTGTGTAAGTGCTTAGGGTAATATTACAGTTGACCAATCCAAGGTCAAAGCTATACAAGAGTGGCCGAAACCTACTAGTATTACCCAAGTAAGGAGTTTTCATTATTTGGCTAGTTTTTATAGGAGATTTGTCAAGATTTTAGCACCATTGCAACACCTTTGATCGAAATTATCAAGAAGAATGTTGGATTTCGATGAGGAAAAGCACAAGAGAAGTCATTTAATTTGTTGAAAGAAAAATTAACTAATGCTCATTTATTAGTTTTACCTAATTTCGTTAATACTTTTGAAATTGAATGTGATACTTTGGGTATAGGTATTGGAACTGTATTGACGCAAGATGGAAGACCTATAGCCTACTTTAGTGAGCAGTTAAATTGAGCAACATTGAAGTATCCAACCTACAATAAAAAGATGTATGCTTTGGTTCGAGCTTTAGAAACATGGCAATATTATTTAATGCCGAAGGAATTTGTGATTCACATGGATCATGAATCATTGAAGCACATCAAAGGCCAATGGAATCTCAATCGAAGGCATGGAAGATGGATTGAATTCATTGAGACTTATCCTTATGTCATTTGCTACAAAAAAGAGAAGGAAACGTGGTTTCCGATGTATTATCCCGAAGATATATATTATTTTCAACCTTAGATGCTAGATTGTTTGGTTTTACACAATTAAAATAAATTTATGAGCATGATAGTCACTTTGGCAAAATATGTAGAAATTGAGCTAAGCATGGCTATGATAAATTTTATATTGTTTAAGGGTATTTGTTTCGGGAAAGTGAACTTGGTGTACCTAATTGTAGCATTAGAGAATTGTTAATTAGGAAGGGTCATGATGAGGGCTTAATGGGACACTTTGGTGTTGTAAAAACTTTATTCATATTGCAAGAATATTTTTATTGGTCGAATATGAGGAAAGATCTGGAGAGGATATGTGGAAGGTGTTTAAAGTGTTGGAAATCAAAGTCCAAATTAAAACAGCACAACTTGTACATGTCATTGCCGATTCCATCACATTCGTGGGTCGATTTGTCTATGGATTTTGTATTTGGTTTGTCTAGGTCTAAGATGGAAAAAGATTCAATTTTTGTGATAGTTGATAGGTTTTCTAAGATGACACATTTTATTGCATATAATAAAACTGATGATGCATCTCATATAGCTAACTTGTTCTTTAAGGAAGTGGTGAGACTTCATGATATGCCTAAGACAATTGTTTTCGATAGAGATGCTAAGTTCTTAAAGTTATTTTTAGAAAATATTGTCGGCTAAGTTATGGACTAAACTCTTATTTTCAACTACTTTTTGTCCACAAACTGATGGTCAAACTGAAGTAGTGAATAGAATTTTGTTTGCATTGTTAAGAGCATTAATTAGTAGGAATTTAAGAACTTGGGAGGAATATTTGCATGTATATCTTCTCCTCCAAATCACCATGAAGAAATAATATCTTCACATCTAGCTACTCTAGATGAAGATCTTTAGCTGCAATAATACTCAAAACTGAATTGATCATTGTCAGTTTTATCATTAGTGAGAAAATTTCAATGTAGTTTTATCATAGTACTCGGTGATTAGCTGCAATCACCCGACATGCTTCATCATAGTACTCGGCCTCTTCACCATCTCTCAATAATAGATAGTTCATATACTTCCTATTTGGTTTATGTGGTCCATTGGATCTTTTGAGTGGAACTAGTTCCTGTGGTTGCTCCAGTTTTTATGCACTGGCTTTGTGAATCAATTTCTTTAACTTGCACATCTACCTTTTTTTATCTTGATAAGCCTGTCCAGACTGCTTACTATGTTTGCAAGGACATCATTATCATCAAGCTCAAAAGTAGATTCAGAATTTACCAACCTTGTACGATTTGAAGCATCTTTGTTCTTGTACATAACCTTTTCATTGAAGACTACATCTCTACTTTTGATGATTTTTCTATTCTACTTATCCCAGAGTTTATATTCAAGATCATCTCCACCATACCTAGTAAATGTGCACCTTTATAATTTGGCATCCAGTTTGCTCCTAACTTAATCACTAATGTGCATATAAGACACACATCCAAATACCCTCAAATAAGAAAGACTAACCTTTTTCCCATTCTATGCCTCCTCTAATATTCTATGCTCCAATGGTATTGATGGTCCTATGTTGATACTACTCTATTGACTACTTCTGCCCAAAACTACTTTGGCAAGCCTACATGCAACCTCATGCTTTTGGCTTTTTCAGTTAACGTTCTATTCATTTGTTCTACTACACCATCCCCCTGTGGCATTCCTTAGCATAGTTCTCTTTAGCTTGATTTCTTGCTCATAGTAGAAATTCTTGGCTTGATGTTTTTATATTCACCACCATTGTCTAACCACAACTTGTTGATTTTCAACCCTATTTCATTCTCCACTATAGCTTTCCACTTCTTGAACACCTCAAACACCTTTGATTTCTATCTTAGAAAATAAACCTAAAATTTTCACAAATGGTCATCAATAAAGGTTACAAAATATGACTTACCTCCTAATGACAAAACTGAAATAGGTCTTCATACATTATATACATTAGCGAAAGCTTCTTATCCTTTAGAATTCCACTAATACTTTTGAAGCTAACTGTGTCATGCTTTCTTAGATGTAGCTCTCATGCATATCAATATCCACTAACTTTAGGATCCAGTAGCTTTCCCATTTGATTGCATGATTTTCACCCCCTTCTCGCTCATGTAGCTAAGTCTCTAATGCCATAAATTGAACTCCTCTATACTCTCAGCCAATCTAAGAAACCTTCTTGCATGAGCCATTTTCGAAAATCTTCCACTTGTCTCCTGCAAATGTTGTCAACTATCCCTCCTCTGCCAACTAGCTAATGGATATTAAATTCTTCCTATTATTGAAGTCATGTCTTAAATTATGTAGCTTCCAAACTGACCCGTTCAGCTTAAGTTTCACAACTCCACTACCAACAATATCACGTGCCTAATCATCACCTAGATAAATCTTACCCAAATGATCTAAAATATAGTCTTCCAGAAATTCTTTTCATGAGGTAGCATGGAATGACACCCTCAAATCAAGAAACCAAGACTAAGTTTTACTTTCCACTGAACAAATCAGAGTATCATTTAAATCCTTTAACACAAACCTTTGCCTTATTGCTATCGCCATCCTTCTTAAGGGCTCTATACTGTGCCTTGTATTGCCCAAATTTTCCACAGTTTCAATGTTCAATGTCCAACTTCTTTGTGGCTTTTGGTGTCGACGCCTTCTAATCTCTTTAGTCATGATCATATCCACAACCTATGAAAATTTCAATTTAGATTTTCCAAAAGAGCCATTAATTGAAGTGACAATAACCTTCCAACAATTAGGCAATTGTCCAATGATCAATAAGGCTACATAATTTAATTGATCTGTTATCTCATTAAATTTGTTCAAGTGCTTTTAAAATTACTTCTTTTAGGCATCTTTAAATTAAAAAGTCTTTTGACAAGGTATACCTTATTAGCGGTAAAAGATTGTTCTTCCATATTGGATAAGACTTTCATGAGAGATGCTATTGTATTCTAAGCTTTAATGTTGAAGACCAGCTATTTTGAAAATGTTAGCCTAATTACACCTAAGTCTTTGAGATCAAGCAAATCCCATTATTCTTATTTCTTTGCTTTTGGTTTCTAACCCAAAGACAAATACATATCCTTCTGATAAAGGTAATCCTCCATCTATATTTTCTAATGCCCGAAATTCAATCTTTGAATCTTTCTTTGAATCCACCACTTGAATCAAAATTTCTATGCCGGAGATCTATTAGCCGAACCAAGCTCCAATACCAATTGTTAGGGGAAAAATTGAGGTCTATCCAATTCTTTAGGATCTTGGAATTGATGACAAAGAGAAATCAATGAAATAATATATCAAAGCACACACACAAAACAATAAAAATGAAAGATAAGACAATAAATTTTTAATGTGATTCAACGATCAACGTGATCCCTACGTTCACAAAACACATCTACTCAAAATCCACTATCAAACTTGGAGGTATTATAATAATAGTAAGAACTCTCTCTTGTTCATTTTTTGTCTGAACCTCCTTAAGCTATCTCTAAATTTCACAAACTCAGAATATCACACAACAAACTTAGGGCACAACAGAACTCTTTAAACCAAGGATAAAATTGACAAAAAATTAACGACCTCAAAAAATTTGCTGTAGTGTCGTAGCCCTATACAATGGGTGCTGTGGCTTTCTCTTCTAAACTATGCGTTGTAGTAGTACTGTTGTAGCAATGCCTTCTATGTAGTGTTGGTTGTTCCTCACCACAACACTACAGCACTTTCCTTTCTGTTTTCACAGGCAACTAGACTTTATCGTAGTGTTGTAGCTTTCTTTAGCACTGTTGTAGTTCTTTCTGCATCTCCCATAACGCTATGGCTCTTTTTGGGCAAAGCTACATCTCTCTCTTCAACTGCTTTATTATAATTTTCACTCATTTTCTGAGTGTTGAAATGTGGTGATCTTGCCACAATGTGCAAGGTAGTTCAGTTACACTTGCACTCTTTGTTTTGCAACATCAAAGACCAAACATTATTTATGTTTATGCATTTTATTTTATCTTGTAATGTTTAAGAACAATATCCTTTTTGTAATGCCCTAAGCTCATTATCTAGCTTAAGGACTTTTTTGTCTAGTTGCTGGAATTGTATTTCCAGCAACATAAGTCCACTTCCTTGGATGCCGTTTGAAGTAGGTTTGGGATTTGAACCTGAATTTTGGATATGATAAACTAGATATGCAGAGGAAGAAGCATAAAAAAGAATGGCCCAATTTGGAGCTGGGAAGGCTGGGTTAAGCCCAAAACAATCTGACCCTTGTGCAGTGTTGTTGCCCAGAAAACTAGGCAAAACTGCCTCGGGTTTGATTATTTTTGAATGGGTAAATGGACTTTGTTTTATTTGGTTTTTGGCTAGAACATAGTTTAATATTCAAAAAGGCTTCCCTCCAATTTTCAAGTCAAATGGAGCTGGTTTTCAAATTCAAATACCTTAGACAAGCTGAACTGCCCATTAAAGAAGGTTTCTTGCATGCCCAGCACATTGATTAGAGTTAGTTGAGGTAGTTTGGCTTGGTTGGTTACTTTTAATGCTTTTGTATTTATTGCTCAATATGGCAGCATGCCTTATTGTCTTTTTGATGTATTTAAAAGTATGAAAATTGTAATGAAAAACGTTGAAAAAGAAAATATTCAAAAAAACAGATTTTGAAAAACAACATTTTTGGCTCTCTCTCTCTCAACTACTACATTTTTGGTTTCTTCTTCTTCCCAAAAGCTAACAACCTTCTCAAGAACCCTAAACCTCCATTAAAACCCGAAACAAAACCTAAACAAACCCAAAAAAAAAAAAAAATACAAAATCAAGAACCAAGAACCAAAAACCAACAACAATCATTCTTGACTAACACCTTAGATGATTGTGCTCTAGGGTACAACAACATAAACCTACACCAAATTCCATCACTGAGGTCTTTAAAGCAAATCTTCACACCAGCACACACTAACTTTGAAAAAATCCAAATAGGATGTTAAAAATTTACTTTTTATATTTAGATTATATGAATATTTCAACTATTACATCATCTTACTAGATATATATTAGTAGATTTCTTAGTATACCTAGCATTATTTGTAAAATAAATATTCTTTTTAAGTAATGTGAGATGTATCAATTAGTCTACCAAGATATGTATTTTTTTGGGTTGAAATTTTAATATAAAATAATTCTTGAGGTACTATCTAATCTATTAACATATTGCTAAAAAAATTACCTAGAGTACATATATCATTATTTTGTTTAGTTAGTTTATATTAATAACATTTATACTTGAAGAGTTCACTTATCAATTTCTAAATTATATTAATATATTAACTAATTAAGTAATGGTGAGTGTACTTTTGTTGACTAGATAATACATGTAGCATCATTTTTAAATGTATTCTAAAAATAAATAAGTACACTTTTTAAAAGATAAAAGTAATTAAATATAGGATAAAAATATAATAATATTTATCACTTAATAAATCTCTTAGTAGCTTAGTTGGTAGCATTATTATTATTTTTTTTAAAGAAATTATGAGATTATTATGTGATTATCACGTTTCTAAACACTAGAAAGATATTCATTAAAAAAAATGGAAAAAAATAACACTAACAACACAAAAGAAAACAAATAAGATGCAACTAATTTAAATTTTTTGTTTTCATTTTTTTTTTTTTTTTCAATTGAACAATGGACTGCTAGCTGGGTAACTTAAATAAATATTTATATTAACAGTTTAATATATATATATATATATATATATAAATATGTTAATTAGCATGCATCATTAAAATAAATTTCAAAATATTAAAAAAAAACCTAAATGTCACATTCAATAAAGATTTATAATAGGTATGTATGCTATACATTCAATCTGTCTAAGCCTATTCCACCAATATATTAAAAATGATATTTTAAAACTGGTATAAAGCTAAACAAATCGAACTTCTAAGTGGTATTATTATAACATAAGGTTTTCAAAAATTTTTATGTATGACCTAAAGGGAAAGAGAGTTTTTTTTTTTTTTTTTCATTCAGGAAAGAGAGATTAAAAAAACAGGTGATATAGAAATTAAATCAAAAGAAAAGTGAGAAAATACCTATTTGAAGCAATAACCATATTTTATTTATTTTTATCTAGGGCAGATCAAATGGTGGCCAATTATACTAGTGTCAGTTTAGTTTTTTTTTTTTTTTGGCTGGAAAGTTCGGTGGTCTTTTCTGTTTATTGCTTGATTTACACTGGCTTGACTGGATTTAGTGCTTGGAAGTTGGTGCAAGTACATATCATGAAGTCGTAGGCCTTTTGTTAAACGTACAAATGCAATGGATGATTCAGTGAGTTCCACCTAAGTCAGCCCATGGGAATTTGGGTTGCTGAGTTGTAATAAATCCTAGACTTGGTCAGCCGTACATCACCTGTTTTTCTTTTTTGGCCTTTTTCTTCTCTTTCTTTAACAAACCAAGAAAACGGTTTTTTGGAAAAATTTTAATTAAACCCCTAAAGTTTAATATAATTATAAATTGCATTCTCAATTTTAATATAATTTTATATACCCCTTCAGTACTTATCTCTTTTTTTTTTTTTCTTTTTTTCTCAGTCTCACTCTTTCTCATATGCATTTATATCTTTAAATTTATTGTACTTTTAATTAAATTTTATCTCTTATTTATACATATTTGGTATTCATTTTTTATTTATATACAAATTTGTTTGCAAATATAAAATAATTAATAGAATTAATTGATATGAAAAATGAATGTAATTAAAAAAATATTATTCTAATTTTTATGTAATTATAAAAGAAGAGTTGAGCTGCAACTTCTTTTAGTTACACTTTTTTCTTTTTTCTAATTTTAATCAGACTTATTTTTAATTTAACTTATTTTAAATTTTTAACAAAATCAAAATTTAAATTTTTTTCCGTTGGCCTTAAAAAAACTTTTTAAATATATATTAGTAAATAGATTTATTGCAAAACTGTCAAATTATTTTTGCCAAATCATTTTTAATATATTTTTCATCATTTATAGCTATTTATGCGAATAAATGGCCATTTGTACAAGACTATTTTGTATAAGTATAATATTATGTTTAGTGTTGCATTATAATGTAATATTTTATTCTTTATTACATATTATAATACTATCTTCTTATTATTGTTTATATTAATAGTAATAGATAGTGGTATATTAAAATACAAATAAAAATAAAGTAATGATTTGTAATCATATTATAATTATATTTTTATTTTCATTGTGCTAATATTTAATTATTAATATTTATTATTTCAATTAATGTTGTTATTATTAGTAATAATTATGATTACAGTTTCATATTAAAATGAAAAAAATTAATTATACTATTATTATTTGATTATTTAATTTTTTATATTATTCAATAATTATGTTCTATCAATAAAATATCTAATGTTACTGATTATCATTTGTATTTGTATGTTTTACAAATTATTATTGTTGTTGTTGTTGTTGTTGTCGTTGCAATGTAGTTTCAAAAAATTATTACATAAAAATATGAAAGAATTTTTATTTATAAAAATATATATTTTGATTTTTGTTATTAATTTTATATTAGTTATTATAATTTTTAAAATTTTAATCTAATAATAATTTATTTTGTTTAAAATTGCTTTATGAGGGATGTTAATGAAATTGATTTATGTTTAGAAGTTGAATAGTGTAGTTTTATTATTTAAGGTGTCATATAGAAGGGAAAAAGTGATTAAGTGGATGGATTTCATTTGTGAAAATACTGAATGTAATATTTAAAACCCAAGGGATTAAATCTTCTCAGTGAAATCCTCCCCCCCCCCCCCCCCCTCCCCCTTTTTTTTTTTTCTTTTTTTTTTTTGTTTTTGGTGGCTCGGCCCACACTTTCTTATATTTTACTCTTTTATTTTCAAAGCATATGGAAACTAACTTTTTTCATCCCTTTTTTTCATCTTAAAGAAATAAACTATTAAAAGCATGTTCCTCCATATTCCTTATTTTTAACTTTTTAAAATAAAAAATGAATTTAGTTCTAAAATGAAAGTCGAATCCACTCATTATATTCAATATATATTTTAGTTTATTGTTAAACAAATTCTCAAATAACTGTCACATTTAAATTTTTAATTTTTTATTTCTTTTATATATCAGCAGTTATTAACAATTGCGAGAGAGTTTAAGTTCAAAGAAGAGAAATTGACATAACAATAAATATTTATAAAAAAAAAAAAAGTATAGCATAAGAGAATATTATTGGAAAACATTTTAAAATTTCACTTTTTATGTTTAACGATGTTTTTTATTATAAAGAAATTTTTTTTTTTTTTATAGTTTTAAAGAGGTTTTTTGAATATGCTCTTAAACCCTATTTAGCAAAAGGGGTCAAGATTGGGATTAGATAAAATAATCTCAATCCTATGTTTAGCACTGCAGTTGATAAAGTTAAAAAACCCACTTTCCACAAAATAATTCCCTTTACAAAAAATTAGTAATCCCATGTAAATGTAAACCCACAGGATTTGCTTTTTGGTAACTCTGTGTGTGTGTGTGTGTGTGTTTTTTTTTTTTTTTTAATCTTTGTTTCTTTTTATTTTGTTCAGATTTTTTTTTTTTCCTTTTTCTCTTAAAGTATCAATTTTGAAATTATTCTAGTTGGTATAGAGCCTCATCTACTTCAACTTCAAAATAAAAATGGAACTGATTGGTTAGTCTGAGAAATTTTATGGGGATGATTTTTAATGTGTTAAGAAAATTCTCTGATTAGAATCATTTCAAAATTCCACTTGTAGCCCAAGATATGCACAAAACAATGAAAACTACACATAATTTAACAGAAAACTAAAAAAACCTTTCAAAATACAATAGAGAATTTATCGTTCAAATTTTCAAATTGTATCTTCAAGCACTCTTGGAAATTCTTATTCAGAATTGAGCTCCATAAACTTAAACCATTTAAGCTTCATAAAATGCATCTATCCATACATTGACCCAAAAATCTAAATTATAAGCAATTTCTCCATATTTTAGCCTCTTATACCTAAAAATGAGAAAATATTAAATTAATAGCTTTTAATATCAAATAATAGCAAATTACTAAGGACTTAACAAATAATAAGCATAAAAATAAGTTATAAAATAGGTAAATTTTATGTCTAACAATGCCCATCACTTTAAGATTTGCTAGTCGTTAGAAAATAAAAAACTTAAAAAATTAAAAACAATTTTTCAAAACTTTTAAAACCATTAAAATAAAGATAAGCAAGTGCCCAAATTATCAATTTAAAAATAGTTTCCAAGTAATTATTTAATCCAACACCTTATTTCCCATCAATAATTAGCATTCATTATCATGCGATTGCATAAATCTACATTAATTAAAGATTGAAATTAAAATATGAACTATCATAGATTTGACATGATTAATAACTCTCCACTATGTAGATTGTTATAGAATTTCAACTTGCAAGTATGTGAAATATAAAATGGTTATGGTAACCAAATATCAAACTCATGGAAAAAAAAAAAAAAGGGGTTTTAATTAATTTATTTTATAGATCCAATTATTATATTAATCAAACACTATTATTGTTGCAAGAACTAATTGATTTTATAACACTTAATTTAAGAACTCAAATGAAAATAAAGAAAACCAGTATTGTTAAAGAGACCAGTTGAATAGCATAAAAAATAGCTGTGCTTGTGAAAATCGACACACAATATTAGCTATCTAGAGTACAAAGATTTAAGATTTGAATAAATTAAACAAACGCTTTGGTGGTGTCTGAGGGCTTACTATTATCTGGCCCTAATCTTGTTTCAATATTCTTCTTCTTCTAGATCTTCTAAGGTTCTATTAAACTTCTTCAATTGTAGAGTGATGGTGATGGTGGCATGAGGTAGGAGACTGATGGAGAGAGTATTTGTATATGATGGATGTAAGATGATTCTCACGTGAAAGACAAAACATTTAAATAAACCCAAAGTCTTCTTCTATTTTCCTAATGTTCTAAATTTAAATAAAAAAAATGAAATAAATCCCTGATAATATCTAGGTCCAATAGTTTAGGATTGCCATCTAATATCTACTAATAAAAATAAATACAAAAAATAGATACTAAAAATCAATTACTTAGCCATCATGTAACTGAGCTTTCAAGCCTATAAACCCATAAACTATTAAACTGGGCCTCTATCTTGACCAATCTTCTCAATTAAACACTTGGGCTTGGGTCCTTAGCCTATTCCATATCTGAACCACATATAATAATGTCTCTAGGCCTATAGGATTCTTCAGTCCACACTTTAATAAAATAAAACTTCAAAATCTTAAGTTTGGAAAATACAACATATACATGCAGATGTTGATCATTTGATCCAATGAAAATTTACAGAGGCATTTCTTTATGTATCTAAAAAATTCTTCAATAAAAATCACTCAAAAATTCTATTGTAACGCAAGATATGATTAGAAAATTAACCACGGCTTAGAAAATCTCCAATATAGTAAAATGCAAATAAGATACAAATTTTAAAAATTGAAAATAAATTTTCAAGCTTTTGAAAATCACGTTAAAGCCCCATAAAATTTATCTCCCCATATTTCTTATAAAAAGAATCCAAGATATCATTAAAAACTCCATCTTTTAGCCTTTTATTTAAAAATAAGAATATAGAAAAATCAGTAGAAATCTATTCGAATTAAGCATAATTTACTAAGAAAATAACAATTAATAAGCATAAATATAAGCTATAGAACAGAAATGTTTGACACTTATCACACCTCTAACTTAAGATTTGCCAGTTTTTAGCAAATAGAAAGACTAAAAAAAACTTTTGAAACATTAAATTCAAAGCTAAGAAACATATTATTTTTTGCCTCAAAAATTAAATATATTATCGATTCAAAAATAGCATCCAAGTATCTATGCAACTCAACACTTCATTTTCTATACAACATAAACATTACTCTCAAAGTGTATATATGTGAAATCAATTTTAGCAATCAATGTCATGCAATTGAATAAAACTACACCAATTAGAGAATAAAAATTAAAGTATACACTTCATATACTTGATATAATCAATAGCTCTCCACTAATATATAATCATGCATCACCTTGAATCAATAGGTCTTTATTAAAGAATATAAATATTCCAATTTTTGAATGCATCAACGAATACATATCAAAACCAAAACCATACATAAACGATGCCCTCCAACTTAATTTATCATTTATTTCTCCTATTACATATTAAAAAGTATATTATTATCAATTTCAAATTAAACTCTATTCATGATATGTAAAATGTAGATGTAAAACTTGTGTCCCCTTAAGGATTTGAGATAATAAAAAGGGCAAATTCAGTAAACAATATACTAAGGTGGATTATGATAACTAGGGTCAACCAGTGTGATTTTGCTAGGGTAAGTGAACGCGGTGCGGCGCACTAGCAGGCTATCTTAATGGCAAGTGCTACATAGTATCCAATCCCACATTGCTTAAATGTGGAACAGTAATTGTTCGAATGTAAAGTAGACAATCTTTTAACAACTAAGGCCTTTTCAGAGTAGTTGACTTCAATGTTTGAAAAAACTCTATAGATAAGCATGTTTCAGTGCGAGTAAGCCTAGGATAAATGACCTTTTAGGAAGTTTGAAGAAAAACCCCATATTGTTTGAAGTACAGGGGTAAATGGGGGACAATTTGATCGCATAAGAAAGTAAGGTGTTCTAGATGCTATTAGAGTTTGTACCCAACTAGAAGTGTGCTAACAAGGACATTAGACCCAAATGGGGTATATTGTAAAACTTGTGAACCCGGAAGTATGTGAGGTAAGAATGAACAACATACTGGGGTGGATTATGACGACTTATGCTACTAGGTAAGTATGGGTAGGTACGAGGTACCGGTAGGCTACTATTTGCCAAAAGCTACCTAGTGTCCAATCCTACATCATTTAAGTGTGAAACTATGATGATTCAAATATAAAATAGACACTCTTTCAATGAGGCCTTTTTAGAGTAGTTAACTTTAGAGTTCAAAAGAATTACATAATTAAACATGCTTCAGTAGAGCAATCTAAGAATTGGGTGATCTTTCGGAAAGTCTCAAGAAAAATTCGATACGGACTGGAGTGTGGTCAATAGATGAAAGACAACATCGGTGATTAGTGAAAGTGGGATGTTAAAGTACAAAAAATAAATAAACATTTAGGCTCATAATAAAGGTAGGTAAATGAGGTTAATAGAATAATAGACTCTAAATATGCCATCCTAATAAGCTCAAAATATGATACTAAGGATATAATAATGATTAGATAGGCTAGAAATGCTGAAACTAATACAAAAATGGCCTAAATCACTTTCATAAAAGATAATGAGTTTAAATTCTTCCTTGAAATGAATATTAGATTGTTTTGGATTGGAAACTCATGAAAACACTTGGAAGAACCACCATTTTGGACAAATTGGAGAAGAGATCAAGGAAATGAAAATGGACACCCAGTTTCACAATGCTAGCTTCTCAACGCTATGGTATTGGGCTTATTGTCTCATGGTGGTTGTTTCCTTCTATAGCAGCATCATGGCTTTGATATTCCATTGTTGTAGCACTCAAGCTACTATCTTTTTCCTCCATTTTTTTTATGGTATCCTTTCAAAAGTTTCTTATAATTCAAATTAACTAATTTTAAACATTAAAACATGAACAAACACTTGAAGCAATTAAAATAAATATAAACAATTAAATAAATTAAATTTATAGAATTTCCAATAAGAAAAGGAAACAAAAAGCTGAATAAAACCAAGAAAAGCTAGAGAATACTCTTTTGAAGCTTGAAACACTTGAAAAGATAAAAAAAAAAAGAAGGGGCAATTTCGAGCATAAATTTGGCAAGCATGGTACTACTTTTGAAGCTGTGGCTATACATGCAAATTTTATCCTTGATTTTACACATATAAAATTAGCTTTCCATAAAATTTCAAGTGAATCAAAGATTGTTTAATATTTTTCCTATCTACTTGAACTTCAGCATGTATAGTACCTATAATTTGTTAAGAACTTTACAAATATATCAAACACATTAAAACCATCTAAAATAAGTAAATAAAAAAGCAATGCCAAAATAAAAATTACTTTGAGTTTCTTCTCAAAAAGCACTTGTTTAAAACCATTTAACTTGATTTTTACCAAGTACTATTCTTGAAAATGAATGGAAGATTTTCAGGCTCATCCTTCATAGTATGGCTTCAATCTTTATCCATTTACCTTGAACATATCACATCCATTCGTAAGAATTTCAACAAAACTAATGTATAAAACCAACTTGTAAATGTACAAATCGTTTTTAAGTAATAAAAATGTAAAAATAAGGTTGTTGTACCCAAAAGATTAAGAGTTAAATACTAAAGATAATTAGATTTTGGTAATATTTGAACTAGTAATTTAAATGGCAATTGAAAAATTAATTAAACTAAAATTCAACAAAAGCAAACAATAAAGCTTAATAAATTTCAAGTAAGAGAGTGAATTTAATAATTATGAATACTAGAACATTTGATTTCACCACTAAATATTCCAATTTAATTACAATTTAATTGACTAGTAACTTGTTAACCATAGTAATCACAAATTAATCAAAATTAGCTTCCATTCACAATTATTAATATTCACATAATCTAATTTATTCCTTTCGGCCTATAAATTATATCAAATAAATTCATTAAGCATAGATTAAGCAAATAATATGGCATGCAACATAACTAGTTTCCAATCAATTACGCATTCATGTAAATTATTGTAGCTCCACAATATTATCCATTTCTAAGTTCAAATATTATTAGAATCATTCATTCCTTTAGGCCAACAAAAATTAACAAAATATATTACTATTAAATAAAACACAATATATATTAATGTAATTAAACATTCACAAGTAGGGCTGCATCATGGCCCTAGCTATGAAAATTAGTTCATGACGAAAATAAATGTAACATCCATAATTATTAAAAACAATGTTAACAATTAAAGAGATAAGAGAAAAGAATAAAAACTAATGAAGAAATCCTCCAAAAGCTCTCCAAGTCATGGCCTTCTTCTCTAAGCAAACTCATGCCTATGCCTTCTCCACGTACTCCAATTAATCTCCAAAAACTCTAAAATCCTAAAACCTTAAAACCCTTAAGAGAACTTAAAAAGCTCTCAAAATTTGGTATGTTTTTATTTAAGCCTCCTAAAAGGTCCTAAATAACTCTCTAAAATTATATGTCTTCCTTCAATAAGGTGGGGGCTATATATAGGACCTTAGGAATATTTTTCTCTTTTTTTTTTTTTGGGTAATATGGGACTTTTAGAAGACACGTGTTTCCAGCCATAAAAAGAATTGGATGAATTTCATGTGTAAAAGGAAACTTCTTGATATTACTTGTTCCACACAACTTTCCTTTTCTCTAATTCTTTCTAGAAAACTTGTTAATTAGTCTAATGTACGTTTAATGAAGCATGTGACATAACATGTGCCTCATTTATGATAACTTAACCATTATCACCATATGTCCTCATCTTGGTCCTTGTATTGCCTTGATTCTCTATCTTGGTCAACTGTGGAGATTTAATTAAAATCTTGCTTTAATAAATTTCAAAATTCAAAAAAGATATCTTTTTCCTTGCACCATAGAATCCGAACATAATATGATATTTGAAATCATCAGATCGTGTCATATGATATCTACTTCCACTATGAAATTTTCAATGGAAATTTTATGAAATCTTCAAAGTATCTTTAAGAATCTTCTTAATCCTTAGTCTGTTTGAGCTCAAATCTTGCTTCCCACCATAATTTTACCTAAGAAATCCATTTTCATTGTTGTTTCGTAAAATTCTTTCTCCTTCACCTAGATTTAAAAAAGTATTTAACTAAATATCTTTTCATAATAAATTAACACAAACTATCAAGTACTAATCTATAATATAGCATAAAATCATCAATATCTTAAGCCTAACTAGAACCGTTATGAAATATTTGGGTAAGGTATAAGGTCTGCTCTATCTTGATTTGAATTTAATCGGATGCAACTGCATCATTGAATTAAACAATAACACCTGTTGCCTAACATAGAATTCTTTCTTCTTAATTCTCTTGTCATTGCCATCTTTTGGTCTTCTCTTTATATATTTTGGTATGCTCATAATTTTCCACCCTGAATTTCTCTAACTAATCCAACTGCAATAATATTTTATCACTTATAGAATTAGTATCAAAATTCAAAAAAATTAGTTGCCTAATATGTATGTTCTAATTCAATAAGAAAATGACAAGCCTTACCACTAACTAATTAGTAGGGTGACATACTAATTGGCGTCTTGAATTCCATTATATTATGGCTTTCCCAATTAGCATCTTGATGTGGTTATATTGCAACTTTCCAAAGATGTATGTGTCGATATTTAGTGATATGGTGGAGAAGTATATAGAAGAGTTCATGGATGATTTTTCAATATTTAGAAATTCTTTTGATAGTGTTTGGAGCATTTAGCATTAGTGTTCAAGCAGTATGAAGATACCAACTTGGTGCTTAATAAGAAGGAGTGTCATTTCATGGTTAAAGAAGGAATTGTGTGTGGTCATTGGATTTGGGAGAACAATATTGAGGTTGAAAAGAAAAGATTTAGACAATTGCTAATTTACCATCCCCAACAGCAGTTAAAGGAGTTAGAACCTTTCTAAGGCACGTAGGTTTTTATCGAAGGCTTATAAAGGATTTTTCTAAGATATCAAGACCTTTATGTAATCATTTTCTTAAGGATATACTTTTTGAGTTTAATGATGAATGTAATAAAGGGTTTTATGACATTGAAAAAGAAGCTAACATTAGCTTTGATTACTGTTGCATCGGATTTGACACTTCCTTTTGAAATCATATATGATGCTAGTGATTATGCAATAGTAGTGGTTTTGGGGCAAAGGGAAAAATAAAAAATTGATTATGCAAGTAGGATTCTTAATGACACTCAATTGAATTATATCATAATTAAGAATGAGATGCTTGCTATTGTCTTTGAATTTGACTAGTTCCACTCGTACTTAATTGGTTCCAAATCTAGAGTCTACATAGATCACTCAGCAATTAAGTATTTTTCAAAGAAAAAGGAGGTCAAGTCAACAATTAAGTATTTTTTAGAGAAGAATGAGCCTTAGTAATTGTCGATAAAAATAAGATAGAAAGTCACCTGTCCGGACAAGATTAGGATGTAATAAAAGAGGAATATGAGATTAGGGAAGATTTTCTTAATGAGCAACTATAGGTTGTTGAAGCAAACAGTTACCCTTTGTATGCAAATTATGTCAATTACTTGATGTGTGGAAATTTACCTTCTAAAATGTCATGGCGACCAAAAAAAAAAAAATTTCTCTCCTATGTGAAGCATTATTTTTAGGAAAAGCCAAGTTTGTACAAGTTTGGCTATGATAATCATTATTGGAGATGTGTTTTGGAGGAAGAGATGGTGGAAATTTTTTAGCATTATTATTCTTCTGACTATAGTAGCAAAGGTATTTCCACAAGGTTTTATTGGACTATACTTTTTAAGGATGCTCATAGTTTTATAATTACTTATGATCAACGTCAATAGATGGGTAATGCTTCAAGGAGACATGATGAGAGAATTTCTCTTGGAGTTATTATCGGATACTTAAGATGGTCTCACCTATAAAGGCTCTACCAAATTTTCTATTGAAAATCTAGTTAAAACTTTTTTGTAATTTGGATGTAACCCAATAGTATAGAAAAAAAAAATATCATAACCATTTTCAATAGAATTCTGATAAAATCATAAATCAAAAACAGTATAAGAGGCATACATATTAGATTAATCCATTGAATAATTTAAAGAATACAAATGAAAAAATGCAAGATATTGAAAGTACTAAATATAATGCACACACTAGAATTAGTGAAAGAAAGGATATCTATTAGCATCAGATTTAAAGGAAAACAATAGTAAATTAATAGCGGAATAACATATGTATAACGAATATGCCTAAATATAATATACGTAACCGGTCAATTAACGCCTAAATGAACAATTTAAAAAATAAAGCTATAAGACAAACTGAAACAAATTTATAATATAAAACTTCAAAAATTTTCACTTAAGACTTCACATCCATTCTTTTGAAAGGTTACAAATTTTAAAATCATTTTAAAAAATCCAAATTGTACTCCAAATCAACATCATAAAATTAGCATTTCATAATTAAAGAATTTAAAATATTAATAACTAACTGAAATATAAATTTAATTTTGAACAATAAACATCATAATCATAATCATAATCATAATCATAGAAATAATAATAAGAACAAAGGAAAACCACCCATATCTATATAACAGAAAGAAAAAATATATAATGTATCATATGCTATATCTAGTGCTACCAAATGGTGTATGGCATTTCAAAATAGAAACAATAATAAGAACATCGTAAAACCACCAATATCTATATAATAGAAAGAAAAAATATAAAATGTACTATATGATATATCTAGTGCTACCAGATGGTGTATGGCATTTCAAAACAACATAGTTATGAGGAAGTGAAACACAATTTATCATCACTCTAAAACAATGGAACGCAACTCAATTATCATTATCTCATATCATGACAACATATCATCCTACAGTCATGAATGAATGGTACAAACTCATTGTTACTCTGAAAGAATGACATAACTTAATCATCATTCTCTCATATCGTGATTACTCATAGAATGATTAAGCCTACATGCAACTAAACCATAAATAGAATCACTAGTACTATGTGGTATACCTTTTAAACAAACCAATGAAGTACTCATAAACAACTTTTTTAAGATCATACTTTCCATTTTTCTAAAACAAATACAATACCATAATCACGAATTTAATATTCAAACCCAATCATTTATTTAAATATTTCAAATAATCATTTCATCCAAAACATTAATACTACAATAAAATATATAGCACCATAAACCTTTTTAAGCACTTTGAAATACAAAGCACTTATATATAGTTCAAAATATACAATCTCCAATTTTCTTCCTTAAAACCAATTAATTTCCAAAAAGACTGAAATATTAATTAAAATACCAAGATATTTTTATATCAAAATTTCTAACTTCTTCGTGAACTTATTAGAATTTAAAATTATTTAAAAACTTATCAAAATCCATATGAAATTTAACACGTATATATAAAAACATATAATCATATATGTATACGATAAACATTCAAACCAACTATATATATAAAATATTCAAACCATATATTTATTGTCTTAATATGCCTAAAATCATTTGAAAATATAAACCACTCACCAATATTGCTGTTGTCTACTCCTACCCCTCTATAGGCAATCTCAATATGGGGTGCCTATAATATAATAAAATATTTCTTAAACTCCAAAATTAAATCCAAGACATCGGTGCTTATCATATGTCTTAAAATACTTTATACAACTCTCATATTATAAAAATTGGTCACCTAAATGATCCAATTATACCACAAACTTTTAGAACCAGGAATCTAAGATTGGCTTTTTTCATCCAAAATCTAATTTTATGAATTGAACTTTTTAGTGGATCCTATTAACATCTAATTATATAAATTCAGCTTCAATTCCATCTTAGGTTGTCCATGCAATGTCCAATTTTATATGGTATTTAACTAATTAACCGAAGAATGGAAATATATTCAGACGATATCCAAAATTTAAAAATTATATGTTAATGGAAAGCACATGAGATGAGGAATGTACTGGTGTATTCACCATGGTCCAAAAGTCTCACTGGTGACCGGAAAACCTCCTTAAAATTTTGGCAAAATTTTATGTTGATGGATTTCTCAAGCCATGAAGAATTTTGACAAATAGATGTTGGATTCAAGTTCAAAGAGTCCAAAATAAGGGAGAGAGAGGTATGGTTGAGCTAAAACGACCAAAAAACAGCCAACCCAAGGAAAGCCCATCTGGTTGCTATTGCTGACTTTGAATGGTTAGAGGTTTTGGTTTCCAAATTCTGGGTCATGAAGGGGTATGGGGCGTGTAAGCTTCTGGTGGATGGTAATGGGTGAAATCTAGTTGACTCGATTGGATGTGGAAACAAGTTATAAGTGGGTTAGGTTGAGTTCCATGGGTCTAAATGGTTTTTAGGGAATTTTTGATTATTTTCTAAATTATTTAATGAAGGCATGGTTCCCATGTATTTATAGACCGTTTGGGTCATTAATAGAAAAAACAATTTAAGATTGGTTCGGATATTGATATAATACTGATGTTTAAAAACTTGTTAAAATCATAACTTTTTAATTGTAACTTAGAATTAAGCATGCTTTTAGTCTATAAGCTCGTATTGATGAGCTCTATACAATGGTATAAGACTAAAAGCCAAAATCCATCTCAAAAGAAAAGTCAAACTTCATCCCACGTAAAAGTTCAATTTGGTTAAACTTGGTTAACCTGGGTTAGACCGCCCAAAATTTCAAATTTTAAGTGTTTTCTCAAGATTAGTCATTACAACCTACACTTTTACGAAAATATTGTCCTTAAAATTTCATACCTTGTTATTGGAGCATATAAGTATACTGACTCCACAGGGTCCAATTATTTGCAATCCAACATAACTTAACTTTCTAAGAAACCATAAAATTTCCATTAGTGGAAACTATTTGCCACGAGATCTCACTCAAACCAACTCAACTCACATTTGGAGAACACGATTGCCACAATGCAAACTATTAAGGATTTATGTTCCAACCCCAAAATGAGAACACTTTTAACTTAAAAAAAACAAAAATCTAACCTTTGAATACCACAACTACAGCATAGAATACACTGTAGTATCTCTACAAATAGTACAAAAGTAAGAAACAACATAAAGTGATCCACAAAAAATTTTATAAAAAGCAAAACGGCAACAAGAGAGATTTATTAAATTCTAAAAACAAAATCACACAAGAAATATCTACTAATAATCAATTTATAGCCATCTCAAAACCACTAATATCACTCTTACAAGAATCACATATTTTACTAGTTATAACTAATTTTGATAATCTATCTGTCATCCAAAACAAAATTTGTAATTTAATTCTAATTCCTTAAAGCAAATATTAGTGATATAAAATTAAAACTGAGATAATTTTTTTTTGCCTTTCCCTTCAACCTTTCAAATTTTTGCCTTTCTTGTCTACAACCTTCATTGATTCTATACTCTTTGAGTCCTTGAACAATATAGTCTGACTAATTACTTTACTAAATTAACCAAACAAAATTTCCACACTTATTCTAATAAAAGACATTAAATCTGTCATAAAACCTAATATAATCTTCAAAATTATCAAGTCATAAGCAGTAAAAAATATTAACCATGACTAAAATAGAAGATAAAGGCTAACAAACATTCAAAAGATAAAGTTCAAGCTCTCTCATAATCTAAAATATCAATATTGAGAAACCATTTTTTTTTCTCGATTCTGAGTAGTCTATAAAAATTCATTTCTCAAACAATAAAAAAATTTAAATCTTAATTCTAATATCACAACCTAATGCTAATAGACTAAATGCTAGATCCTCAAATTATTGAAAAGCATCAATCTTACCTTTTACAATTTTCTATATCATCCAAATCAACAAAACCCTCGAAGATGAAAAGTTAACAAAGAGTATCAATAGCAAGAGCTAAGTATCCAGTATGTTCTTTACAAAGTAAAATATCTTGCAGTAAAAACATAAATCAACTTTAAGTGCAGCTACCCTCATTCTTTATAAAAGACCAGCATTAAGCATTTGTTAAAACTATAATAAGTCTTATGTGAGTCTGAAAATCTCTGTCATATCACTAGAATGATCTTGATACCTTGTTAGGTCATGAAGAACACTCTGCCACTATCTACCTATCGTCCTTCCTGATCTTCATCTCTATGTGCATCCATAGACTATATTGCTTAGTGCTCATGAAACCTCTTATAGCCTGGCTTGCCTGTGCTTTATGTCTCTTAGCATCAATAATCCATTGTTAGCTCAAGGAACATCAATTTCATTATGCATCATACGTATATCTATGTTAGTAATAGCCTGATCATCCCACTTTGTAATGGTAAATGCTCTGGCTCAGTTCGATGAGCATCCATTTTGACCATGACTTCTACTTGTAGACATAGACTGTGATTGCATACCGTCTCAAAATTAATACGACCACAAATCAGTCACATGAGTAAGAGCCATATCTATATCCTCATCTGAGTAGCACAAACATTTACTCATGTAATAAAGAATACTTTACTTTGGCTTGGTGGTTTTCCTTATTGATTGTTATCTTAGTGGTATAAATCATGGTTTAGTGCTGGTAGATGTAATAACTAGTTTGCCTAAAACCTCTTTTCGTAGTACCATTTGATTGCTAATGTGATATACTAGATCCAAAAGCTCCTATATCATTAAGGACAGAACGATGACATTTTTGAAAAGGTGAAGCTATCTACAATAATAACATCCATTATCTATTTGACAAATCTTATAGTGAAATCTGCCACAAAAACTATACAAACACGATAATCACATCTAGATTGTCTATATTGGTAACCACTAAGCTGTTAAAAGTGATGAAAATACTATGGCAACTGACTAAATACAAACTAATATCATGTACATAGGTACTTAATAACCCCACGACCATTAATAGCAATACTACGACCTCTAATAATGTCATTACCAGATAAATTAAAAATTGTAGCAGCCCCTTTTTAGGCAGTGCTTGTGGAAACACCAACATGAAATCAATATAAAAAAGTATGTAAGGTTAACTTCAGCAACTAAACCTTGGATAGTCATAGCCAAAATCTTAGCTAAACAATTTATACAATCCATCTTATATGCAATCTCATCTACATCCTCAACTATCTCAAAGTGATTTCTAAATCTTACACATCCATAGCTAGGAGACATATTTAGATCAATATAAAAGAAAAGTAAGCTTAAAAGTCACATTTGAACCAATCAATACAACTGAAAGGAATATATATATGTTTGAAAAGAAAATCAAATATTTAATGGTAAAAGGATATTACAACTCAAATATCGTAACTTAGCTAAACAAATGTTAAGATAGAAGATAAATTTCTAGAATGATAAAGCAGTATCGAAAGGAAAATGATAATGTAACTTGAATGTCATGTCATCACCAAAAATTAAGAAAGAGAACAAATGTTGAAAATGATGAAGCTAATATCTTAAAGAAAAGGGATACACATATAGGTGCGAGTTCACAAGAACAAGAAACCTAATGCTTTGGTACCAAGTTGAAAGAATCGCTTCTGTAGTTTTTCTTGGACACTCAAACTGGTCCCACATAGGAAAACCCTACCGAATTTCCTATCCAAAATCTAGTAAAACAATCTTATAATTTGGATATAACTCAATAGTATAGATAAAATATCATAAACCTTTTTAATAAAATTCTTAAAAAATTATCGATCAAAGATAGTATAAGAGGCATACCTATTAAGTTAATCTACCAGAGCTATCTAAAAAGTATAAATGAACAAATGTAAGATATTGAAAATGCTCAATATAATATATATATATACACATTAGAATTAACGAAAAAAAGAATATCTAATACCGTCATGGTCAAAGGAAAAAAACAGTACATCAACAGTGAAATAGCATATGAACAATGAATATACCTAGACGTCATATACGTAAACTATCAATTGAAGTTTAGGGGAGTAGGTTAAAAAAAAAAAATCTATGATCCAAACTCGGTGAATGGAATAAATTTATAATATGAAAATAATCATTTAAGTTAAAAATTTTCACTTAAAACCTTACATCCACTCATTTAAAAAGTTTCCTTTTTTAGAACCATTTCACAAAATCCAACTTGTACCTTAAGTCAATATCACAGAATGAACATTTCATAATTAAAGTATTAAAATGTTAATTACCACTGAAACATAAATTTGATGTTGGATAATAAACATTAGAATCATAATAATAAGAATAATAATCAAAATATAGTAAAACTACCAATATCTATAAAACCGAAAGAAAAAACATACAATATACTATATGATATACCTAGTACTATCGGATGGTATACAACGTTCTAAAACACCACCAGAAAGTAAAGAGATACACAAATTCCAATATCATAAGGGAGTGGCACATAACTAATTATCACTCCGAGAGAATGGCTCACAACCCAATCATTATTCTCTTATGTAATGACAACATGCCATCCTATAGTCATGAAGGAGTTGTGCATAACTCATCATCACTTCAAGAGAATGGCATACAACTTAATTATTATTCTCTCATATCGCGACAATTCATAGAATGCCTAAGTTCGCTTGCAGCTAACAACAAAAACAGAATTACTATACTATATGGTATTTAAAAAAAAAAAATAGTGCATTATTAATAAACAATCCTTTCAAGATAATACTTTCTATTTTTTTGAAACAAATACAATACTATAATCAAGAATTTAATATTCAAACACAACTATTTATTTAAATATTTTAAATAATCTTTTCATACCAACACATATATCACCATAAACTACTTTAAGTATTTGAAATACAAAACACTAATATATACTTCAAGATATAAATTTTTAATTTTCTTCCTTAAAACCAATCATTTTTCAAAAAGACTAAAACATCAATTTAAATCCCAAGATATTTAAATACCAAGATTCCTAACTTCATCATGAACACATAAGAAATTAAAATTAGTTAAAAAATTTTCAAAAGTCAAATGAAATGATAACACTTATGTATAAAAGCGTTGATTCATATATGT